>NC_060142.1:249495554-250708054 GCF_021461385.2 Schistocerca piceifrons
CTGTTGGGATGTGTGTGTACATTGAAATTATATCAAATAAAACCAATGTTGCTGAGTTTGGTATGTTTTCATTTTTTATTTTTTCTATTAAGTCACTTGAGTTCTTTAGACTTCTGTTGTCAGTGTATTTGTATATTGTCTCATAAAGAGAGACCAGCATCGATAGATTCAATTTGGAAACAGAATATCAGCATAGGAGCGTTCAAGATGGTGTGTACCAATCACAGGGCTCAAATTTAGATCCTCTCCTATTCCTTATATATCTCTTTCATCCTGTTTGTTAAGCGTGGTTCAAACCAGTTGTGCATAAAGCCATCAGTTCCGTAAAACTGAATTTTTCTGAGAGAGTAACATGATTTACACAATCAAATGCCTTGGGAAGACCATAGAAAACACCAACTGGCGATATTTTTTAATTAAGGTTTCTACTGTTTAATGGGTGAATGTATGAACAGCATTCTTAGTCGAGCAGCTTTACTAAAACCGAACTGTGCTAAGTGTATTTTTCTGTTTAAGCTTGAAACTACTCTTGAATACACAACTTTTTTGAATATTTTGAAAAAAAGATGTCAGTAAGGAAATTGGAGAATAATAGTTTAAATCTGCCTGTCACCTTTCTTATAAAGAGGTTTAGCAATTGCCTGTTTTAACTTGTCTGGAAAAAATTCCCTGTGCCAGTGACGCATAACGTGTATCACCAAGAACATTAATTATTATGTTGGAACAATTTATCAGAATTCTGCTTGAAACTCCATCAGAACCATATGGGGTCTTTTTTGGAATTTTTAAAATTCCATTAATATGGTGCGTTTGAAGTAATGGGAAATTACTTCTTCTCGTAGGTAGAAGACATGAATACAAAGGGTAGTAAAATTCATGTAGCTCTCCCAGTCAATTCTTAAATCGCCCTCCTTTCTTGTTTTTTTCTTGTCAGTTTTTGTTCATCCCCTGTGCCTACGCCACTGGCAGAGGCTTATCTTGCCACATCCTCAGTATGACCCTGCCCAAGAGTGTCCACAGGACACCATAGACGTCAACAACAATAGTTCACTGATACATCAAACTTATTCTAAAACTTTAGCATAAACCATCGTGATTGATAAATAATTTTCATCCACCATCTGTCCCATTTCTCACCTACTCACCTACCATTAAAAAAAAACATGATGCATATCAGATCAGCATGTTCTGGAGATGACGGCATCACAGTCCAGCTTATCACTGACCAACAGCAGCCCACTATAACCGAAATCTTCAACCACTCCTTTACCACAAGTGTTGTCCCTGAGGCCCGAAGTCGAGACTACTTAATCCACTACCAAAAAGCTGAAGTTGCCACAGCACCATATGAGGAACGTCGTATTTGCATTCTTCCCACACTGTCCAAAGCCTTAGAACATATAGCCAACAATCAGCTAACAAACTAGTCTAACTACAAACAATCTACTTGACAAATACCACTCAAGTTTCCATAAACGTCACAGCACAACAGATGACCTGAACCTTGTTGTGGATGCGCAAGAGGTAACTATCATATGCTTCTTATACTTCAGCAAAGCTTTCGACACTGTCGACCTCGACATTTTACTTACCATACTCAACAGCCTAAATATCTCACCAAGTGCAGTGCGATGGTTTCACACATATCTGATGTCCCGCCAGCAGTGCATCTTGTCCGGTTCTGTAAAGTCACAATGGAAGCAGGCAGTATCAGGCATCCCCCAGGGCTCAGTATTAGGTCCTATAATGTTTTGACTGTATCTAAGTTTTATCAGTTTTGTCCTATTCCAAATACCACATGTACACTGATGATTTCCAGTTGTTTTTACACAAGAACAAAACCAATAAACATCAGGTATCTATCAAGATTCTCAAAACCGATGCGTGTGCACTATAAAAATGGGCGCAGGATATAGGGTTAAAGCTCAACCCATTCGAAACCCAAGTGGTACTGGTTGGTCATTCTAGGCTCATTAGCTCGAATTTTCTGGAATCCCTACCACCTATAATCCTAAGTGGCACAAATATCAACATCTCTCCATTAGCAAAGAGTACGCGAGTAATAACTGATGAAAATCTAAATTGTACTGAGCATGTAACTATAGTGTGCAAGAAGGCTTCAGTATCTCTCCATGCCTACTAAAATATAAAAAGCTATTCCCTCTTGAGAAACTTTCTTAGGGAAGCTCACAGTGCCAGGAACTGATTATGAATACCTCTGTACATTATATTTGTGGTGCTCAACTCTTTGATCATATTTCACCATGATATGCAAAACTATCCTGGCTGTGTGCACACAAGCGCGAAGGTTTCCATACACTTTGCCTTCTCTGCTATTTTATCATGAGCACTGTCCCTCAAATTTCTGCATGACCTTAATGCCCTTATCCCAAAAACATGGTAGAAACATTCGATCCACCAGAACAAAATCTTTTACGTCCCACTCCAACGTTCAGAGACTTTCTCCAAGTCCTTCTCAGTAGCAGGAACCCGATTCTTGAATAACCTCCCTCATTATATAGTGTTAGAGAGCTGAATAATATATCTAGCTTCAGAAGACAGTTAATAACATATTCACTAAAGTAACACTAATGATTCCCATTGTCCCTGTAACCATTCGTTACCCTTGTACATCCTTCGTCCCAACCAGATCTTTCCCTCTTGCCAGTATTATTAGGGGGTGTATTGTTCTTAATTTTCCTTTCCCCAAAACTCGATATATCAGAAACATCTATTTTGTACACAAATAAATTCTTTTTATATCTGCCAGTATTATTATTATTATTGTTATTATTATTATTATTACTATTAGTGGCAGCACCTGCAGTAGTAGAAATACTGTCTCCATTAGCTTTATTAGTTCATAGTCAGTATTATTTACTCATATTGCCACTTCAGATACTCAAGTCATTCTAATTTGTCGTATTAAAATTGTTTTTTCTTAGGAAACTATGGCGCAAGAAAGGTAGTGTATGTGTGAAACCGTAGTCAGATGTAAGAGAGGGCCTGCTGGCCCTAATGAGATCAGGTTAAGTAAATAAATACATTGTCGCAAAAGTCTTCTTTTCTACAGCAAAACCTGTGACACTTTTAATCTCTACCCCTGCACTTTTTTCGGTTCCTTAGATGGCACCAAGTCAATAATGGACCTCCACATACGTAGAAACATCGCACAATTGTGGTATCTGTTCTTTACAATTGCTTATTAGCTCCGAGCACGCTACGAGTGACTGAAGATCATTCGGATGTTCACAATATAAGAGCGGGCTTAGAGGGGATTCGCTTTTCAACATTTTACCTTATTTTGCTTTTGATCTCTTCAGTTGCAACATCACAGAGTATACGTGTTAAGAGGTTCCGGAAAACATCCCGATTACTTGCAATGAGTGCTGTTTAAGGGCTAACCCCTTGTTTTCACGGCGATTCCTGTTATCGGCTAGTTATCACGATTTTTTGAAACCACTGAAATGTTGGATGATTCGCCTGCTGGCTCCCCCTGTCCAGTGTCCACAGAGGGCAAACAGCGCAGCCCCTGTGGCAGCTGGACTCACGTGCCCCTCATGCTGGCTTCCCCGCATGTGTTTGTGCCCACGTGTGTCAGTGTCCACACCAGTGTTTGCGGTTGCTAGCAGCTGCTTTTCGCTGTTGCGTATAAACCGCGGACTGCAAATGGAAACGGCAAACTTCCCATTCGTAGGTAATCTCCCGTACGTAACGCCAGTGGCGACACAGAGCTTAACATTTGCACCACACGTATGTAATTCGTACAAGTCTGACGTCCGTAGTGAGCGTTTGCTTTTATTTGCAGTCAGTCTCACACGACTGCGATGTTTCCGGCGTTACAGATTTAAAAGTATACTGACAGAGATGGAAAATGCTACACCATGAAGCAACAGACCGACACTAGGCAAATTTTGTGGAGATGTTCATCACGCAACGGGTATTATACTATTAAATTTCCATTCCGTTTGGAGCTGATGTCCATCATCATCATCTGGAGTTGCGCTCTACCAAAACTACGGCTCGGTAGTTTTGATACAGTACACAATCACGTCGTAAATGGTAGGATTACGATTACCGGAAGTTTGGTAGCACTGGTAGGGAAAGAAAGGAACGAATGTGTAAGAGAGAAAGTGAGAGCCGACGACTTCTCTTTGTTATCTGTTTGTTTTGCACATAATCAGAAGCGCACATTGTTCAGTGTTAGTGGATCCTCACAATATATATATATATATATATATATATATATATATATATATATATATGTGTGTGTGTGTGTGTGTGTGTATATATATTGCCCAATGAATTTGTAGCAGTTCTGAAGCGAATGCCTTAAAGTCTTTCCTTCAGTTTAGAAATCGAGTTGAACTCATGAGGGCTTAAGTCAGAGGAATGCAGTAGGTGGTATAGGACTTAGCAGCCCCAACAGTCAAACAAAATCAGTAACTATACGTGCTTGAGCATTGTCCTGCAAAATGATGGCCAGGTCCTGCAAAAGTGTCATCACTTCTGTCTCTATGCTGTTCATTTTTGGAACACAACCTACGACCAGCTTAGAGACAGAAGTGATGATACTTTCTGCAGGACCTGACCATCATTTTACGGGACAATGCTCAAGCACGTATAGTGCAAGCTGTTACTGATTTGACTGATGGGGCTGCTAAGGGCTATACCACCTACTGCCCTCCCCTGACTTAAGCCCTCGTGAGTTCAACTCAATTTCCAAACTGAAGGAAACACTTCACGGATCTTGCTTCAGAACTGCTACAAATTCATCGGGCAATAGACCGCGCCGCTCGAACTGTCAACGCAATTGGCACTGCTAAGAGTATCCTACGACTTCCACATCGCTGGCAACGGGTTATACACAATGCTGGTGGCTACTTTGAAGGTCAGTAAAACTTTGAAAAACGTATCTATTTTGTACAAGCTGTAAATAAATAGTTGCACTATTAAAGTTCCAACCCTCGTATATACTGTTGTTATTTTGTACTCGATAGCACGTTCTTCATAATGATCAAAGGCAACGGTTTTCTGTTATTACTGGTAAGTGCGAAAGTTCTTTATGAATAACAGAAACAAGTTTTATATAAGCTCGAGGAAGTACTGAAGTTATGTTTAATATGTGTCTGTTTTGCGCTTTTTTTTTAGTTTCACTTTTTTTAGGAAATTGCATTTTTAGCGCTGTATGATAGATATGTACTTTTCTTTTTATTACTTTTACTACAACATCTCCCTGTTTGACGGTACAAATGTAGAACTTTCGAATAAAACCCAACATAAACATTGACAATTTCAATTTTGCTGTAAACACTATTTATTTTTAAGTAATAGACAAAAGAAAAATGTTCCACAGGTTATGCGGCCCTTTAGGCATCCTCTCTCAGTTTTTGGATGGCTCAACGCTTCTGGTTTCTAGTAGAAGCTTGTAAGACACTGATAGCACATGAAAACAAAGCGATCGTAATCATGTAACGCCTGATAGGTATGCAACATACCTAACAGGTAGGTAGCGCAGTTACAATCTCAACTGACCAAGGCTATTATGCAAACTACAGTAGTGTACGCTTATTTATGATTGTGTTAGCCTACTGTTGTTTTATAACTGTATCAACATCAGTACGAGGTGTTACCCACCAATAGACATGACTACACGCTTGTCTTCGTTGTAGCATGGAGTAAACAAAAAAATTGGCTCTGAGCACTATGGGACTTAACTTCTGAGGTCATCAGTCCCCTAGAACTTAGAACTACTTAAACCTAACTAACCTAAGGACATCACACACATCTATGCCCGAGGCAGGATTCGAAACTGCGACTGTAGCGCCTAGAACCGCTCGGTCACTGCGGCCGGCCCTGGAGTAAACAGCCTCTGAATGCCATCTATGGAATTTCTTGCTAAGCAGTAAATACGTATTGTGTCAGTTGATAGATACTGTTGGCTAGAGGGTAGTATGAACGGATATGCCTTCCCATTGCATCCAAAACATGTCCTATAGCTTATGAATCAGGTGACTGGGCAGGTCAGTCAAAGGTAAGTACATCCCTCAACACGTTCGTGATGCGAGTTGATCTTGCGTTATCCTGCTGGAAAATGTCATTTGTTACACTGGTCATGAGTGGTATTACAAAAGGATTTAACCCTTCTTGCCGTATACTGGCCAGCATTCAGCCTACCTTCAAAAATTACTAAATCTGTCATGATGTCATTTCAATGGCTCCACTCATCACGTGTCCAGGAGTTGGAGAGGTATGGGTATCGGAAATTGCTGCTTCCTTCGATCTTTCATTAGGATGTCTACGCAAACTTTGGCGTTATTCTAACCGCAACAGGCGGAAGCGACACTCATCGCTGAACGCCATAGAACGCCATTTGATCTACTAGTATGGCACTACTTCATGTAGGCCACTGTTGACTACGGTATGGCACTCTTGAATCTCAACCCAGTTTCCGACAAGCTGTTCCCGACAGTTCGTGGTGACATCCTGCGTGTAACATCTGTTTGGATTTCAGTTGTCCTCCATGTGTTTGTCAGAGTCAGTCGAACAATCTACGATCTTCCCGAAGCGTATGCCTTCTGGAAGGACTCGTGCTCATTCTCCTTGCCACGCTGTTGTCCTGAGCTCGTGCGTCAGCAAAATATGAAAGACAGCAGCAGATCATTCGGAAGACTTATAACTTACACTAATGAACACACGTAAATGATCGGAACTTCCACAGTAAGACAGGAATAAGTCTTGTTCTATTTTATGCACGTTGTTTATGTGAATCCCTCAGGTAAACGGACATCACAAAAATTGGGAAACGGTATCCCCGTTACACTTACATGTCACACTTTCAAATAAGCACAAAGCAAATAAGAACTAAGCATCAGCCAGAATTAGTGAACTGGGCAAGTCCACGAACGTATTGATATCTGAAACCCGAGCAGACGTATCTAGGGCAAATCGGATCAGGCGAATCACAGACAACCGACCAAAACAGAAAATTTTAAGTATATCGTACTATCCAGCCAGTGCCGACAGTTTAGTAACATGAAATTCCTGAAATGCATGTGAGCTGCGAAGCACCGTGTGTATAAAACATTACAACGAAGATTGAATGCTGTATGTTAAATTGGATTTGACTTCGCTAATAGCAGTGGATATTAAAGTTCAACTTTAAATTTCCCTGATTAAAGACGCCCTCTTTGCAAATGGATAAATCCCAAAGCAAATACTGTTTTTACGCGATCTGATTATCCTTGAAATGATTCATCACAGACACGCATACATATCGCAACGGAATTTCTTTTGTCATGGAATATAAAAACAAGACGACAAAACAGCTGCTCTCCAAAAATTTTCGAGGTAGGTTTATCTTCCGTGATACGAAAAGAACTAACGAACACAAAGAGTCGCTTATTTCTGAATATTCGTTACGAGCAAAAGTGATGCTGAGTGAAACATTAATTGAGTTGGTCACTGAAATATTCACATTACCTGCTTCTGCATAACGTGCAAGATCTTGAAATACTCTCATGTCTTATCTCACAAAGGTATAATGTTTTGCTTTAACTTTGGATTATCATTGTACTTCAAGCATACAAAAGTTTACATAGACCATACCGGTTATAGATACATGAGACATTTGTTGTTCAAAATGGTTCAAATGGCTCTGAGCACTGTGGGACTTAACATCTGTGGTCATCAGTTCCCTAGAACTTAGAACTACTTAAACCTAACTAACCCTAAGGACATCACACACATCCATGCCCTAGGCAGGATTCGAACCTGCGACCGTAGCGGTCACGCGGTTCCAGACTGAAGCGCCTAGACCCGCACGTCCACACCGGCCGGCACATTTGTTGTCCTTAGCACACCAATGTACAGTTGAAGCTCATGTAAGACACACAACTTATTTAGTGAATGAAATACCAGATTACTAAACCCGGTCACGATTCAAAACACGTAAACAGAACGGTACCTACCCCATACCGATCGTAACCGCAAGTGCTGCTGCACCACTCATCCAATAACATTGCCTAAGCAACTACATTGTTCCAGCTCTTCAAGACGTATAATAAAGAAATACGTTACCTTGTATTCTGGAATAGGTGTATAGAAAATATTATGTTCAATTCGCAGTAGCAGTGCATAAGTACAAACCAAAAGCAGCTTTTAGTATCGCTCGCCATCTTTCTCATTTTAATGTAATGCAGCCTCAAAGTAGAAGACAGCATCACTCCAGAGAAGATCAGATTAGACTGAAGCAGAAAGCCTCGTTTTCCTGTTTTCCTTCCAAACAAGCACGCGACGTGTGGCGACCACGCTCTCGTTAGACTTGGCCGAAGCCACACGCGGCTGAAAGACATCAGGCACAGAAAAAACTGTAGCCGAAGCAGCAGGGTGTACGCAAAAGTCGATCAATGTGTCTCAGATGTAACAGCAAAACAGAATATGTGGAAGAAGGCCGGTTATAATGGACACCTTTGATCATATTGTCTGAAATTGAGCTGAAGATTAAAACTAGTACTGAAATAACGAATTGTCAACAACAGCAGTGATAAATTAATAATTGTTTCTATTACACATGCACTTTCTTCTTTTACTGCTGAATTTGTGGCTGTATGAGGTGTTCATTTGATTACTGGTAGTCTAGAGATTAACAATGAAACCAAAATAATAATGTTCGGTAATGATATAGGCCGAAGCAATGAATTAAAATTTGTACCAACACTGGGATTCGAACACAGGTCTTTCTGGATTTTTTTTTTTCCAAGACCAGGATTTTTTTATTCCCCCTGATCTCATTTTGTTCATTGTGTATGTTCAAAGCAGACGTCCCATGACACCTGTTAAAGTTCATCGTTGATCCGTTCACTCAGTTTCTTTATTACAGAGGGCAGCTAACCCTCGGACCGAACACGCTGAGCTACCGTCCCGGCGCTTATTAGACAGATGCACTAGCTGTTACACCATGCTGTCACTGCAGCTACCCTACCTGCACAGACTACTGTAGTACATCTCCCTCCCTAACAAAAATTCCGACTCACACCTCAGCCCATTGCGATTACCGTACTAAACTCATATCAGTATTTCCGAGGGTCTTCGATGTTGGAATAGCACCTTATACAACGAGCGAAATTGGGTTAATCTTGCCTGTCCCTCAGACGTAGATGAAATACTAATCATATACAGACGATATTCCTGAGACTAACTGAGTCACTTCTTTATCTGCAATAATTACGTAGGCCGAAGCAATGAAATGAAATTTGCACCACCACTGGGATATAAACCTGATCTCCTGCTTGTTGGGCTCACATGCTACATCACACTGGCAATATAGCTACAACAGCTGCATGGACTGCTCTGGTACTTCTCCTTTACCGATACAAATTTCAACTCATGCTAAGGTGATATTCCAATATCGGAGTGCCTCGGAAATATTAATGTAAGTTTAGAAGAGGAATAGCAATGGGCTGAGGTGCGAGCTGGAATTTGTATCATGGGCGAAACATACTAGGTTTCATGCAGATGTGATATCTGTGTTGCTAGTGTGGCGTAAGAACTAGCGCATCTGTCGTATATGCAGGAGATCTGTGTTTGAATCCTAGTGCTGCTCCAACTTTTAATTCACTGCTTCGTTCTACATCATTAGCATAGATAACGGTGAGACTCAGGAAAATCAACTGTGTATGACTGATACTAATGTTGTTGTGAAATAGCCTCAAAAACGTTTTAAAGTGTACTATGTCATCAAAGATGTGTCATTTTGTGTCAACAACCGCTGGTACAATATTTTCTCAGAATAAAGACTTGACTGACGAGCTATATCGTTTTTCAATAAACAATGAGCACCAACATGGAAATCAGTTACTGTTTCCTGGTCTCATTATTTGAGACAGGTTGATACTGAATAACACTCCAGGACAAGAATCCTGCACTAATCCTTCATGAACATTACACCAGCATTTGAGCTATTCTTAACACATACCACCGAATGACTTGTAATTTGAAATGGAGAAACTGTGCAGGTATGGACGCTGAAAAAAAATATTTTTATGTAAGTCGCAGAATGTGCAGCGACTGGTTTATAACGCATTTCGATTACAATCATCATCATAAAATCTGAAAACGTTAAATAAAATACAATATTTGCACAATGAAGATGGATAAGAGACAAACAACTAAACACATTAACAGAGTGCATGAAAGGCACATACCAATGCAAGGAGTAGAATTTCATGTTTGTATACTGTGTGGGACAATATGAATGTGAGACATTCACAATCTTTACTTAGATGCAAATGCCATGGCATAGCGTCAAAGATAACGAAATGGCCAACAGATGGCGCTGGTAATAACATGTCGTGATGTTAAACGCGAGAGAGAAATAGGAAATCAAAATTAAATACAAATGGTTGTATATATAATGCACCACATCTTACAAATAAAATGTAAAAATATACTATCAAAGACATTGATCATATAATGTTGCTAAAATAATATGGTAAGTAACTAAAAGCGTGAATAGGGAAGGGGGAAGGTAGGGAGGGGGCGAACCATCAGTAAAGAAAGCTGAATTCATTTGGTTACAAAGTAAATAGAACCCAATTAAAGAAGTACATCATATATTTAACAACTAAATTATTTACTTGTTCGTCTCTTAGCCACCTTCACTGTACTACTCTTGTGTGTTTTTGCGACATTTTCAGACTTTCTGATGATGATTGTAACCGAAACGCATCATAAATCAGCCGCCTCACGTCCATTTTTTTCACCGTTCTTCTGACTGGTTTGATGTCGTCTGCCAATAATTCCTCACCTGCGCCAACCTTTTCAACTCAGAGTAATTCTTGCAACCTACGTCCACGATTATTCGGTGGACTTATCACAATGTCTGTCTTCCTCTACAGTTTTTACTCCCTACAGCTACGCGTACGTGAAGCAAAGCAGTGCGTCAGCGAAACAGAGGCGCACAGTCGAGTATAAATAGGTGTTGTTTTCTAACGAGATTCATTCAAGTGTGGCAGCTCTCCTGGACGGCGGGGCGTGTCACAGCGCCGGGCTACACGCAGTAACAGATGGGGCGCCAGCGTCACAGTCCATGGCGGGTCGTTGGTTCGACCCTTTGAGGCCGACGCGGGGTCCGCAGCCAGCCACGGCGGGCCACTCTTCGGCTCGCTACCACGGGCAGTCGTCTCGGCTCCCGACACACGCTGGACACTTCCGAGGCGAGAGCCGAAGATTCTGACGCCGGATACCAGGCGCTTGTTCGTTTCTGCGGTCTCAGCCACGCCGGCGAGGAGAAGGACGCAGCTGGGCCACCCGCAACTCACACCGAGCAGCGCTGAATCGGCTGCTGGCGCAACCATCCTGACATCATCAGAACTCTGCAGGCCGTACAAGGCCGACATGACACAGCCTTGCGTTTCACAGGCCGCTGGAGTGCTACCCCGTCCTTTCTTCTTGTCAGTGCTTTCCGTATATTCCTTTCCTTACCGATTCTCCGCGGAACATCCCCATTCTTTACCTTATTAGTCCACCTAATTTTCAAGATTCTTCTGTTGCACAAATATTCAAATACTTAGATTCTCTTTTGTTCCGGTTTCCCCGTAGTCCATGTCTCACTGCCACTCAATGCTGCTCTCCATAGGTACATTCTTAGAAATTTCTTCCTCAAATTAAGACCTATGTTTGACACCAGTAGACTTCTCTTGTCCAGGAATGCCCTTTTTGCCGGTGCTAGTTTGGGTTGTATGTCCTTCTTGCTCCATCCGTCATGGATTACTTTGCTGCCTAGGTAGCAGAATTCCTTAACTGCACCTACGTCGTTATCACCAATTGCGTTGTTAAGTTTCTCGCTGTTCTTATTTTTGCTACTTTTCATCACTTTCGTCTTTCTCAATCCATATTGTGTACTCATTAGACTGTTCATTCGATTCAGCATTTCCTGTAAATCTTCTTCACTTTCACTGAGGATAGCAATATCATCAGTGACTCTTAACATTGATATCCTTTCACCTTGACTTTTAATCCCACTCTTCAACCTTTTCTTTATTCTCGCTATTGCTTCTTCGATGTACAGATTGCACAGCAGAGGGCGAAAGACTACACTCTTTTTAATCCGTGCACTTCGTTCTTGGTTTTCCACTCTTACTGTGCCCTCTAGGTTCTTCTACATTTTGTATATTACCCGTCTTTCCCTCCAGTTTGCCCTTATTTTCCAGGATTTCGAACATCTAGCACCGTTTTATATCGTCGAACGCTTTTTCCAGGTCGACAAATCCTATGAATGTGTCTTGATTTTTCTTCAGTTTCGCTTTCGTCATATCAGAACTGTCTCTTGGTGCCTTTACCTTTCCTTTAGCCAAACTGATAGTCATCTAACAAACCCTCAATTTTCTTTTTCATTCTTCTATATAGCATTCTTGTCAGAAACTTTGATGCATGAGCTGTTAAGCTGATTGTGACATAATTCTCGCACTTGTCAGTTCTTGCAGTCTCCAGGATTGTGTGGATGATGTTTTTCCGAGAGTCTGATGGTATATCTCCAGTCTCCTACATTCTGCACGCCAACAGGAATAGTCGTTTTGTTGCCACTTCCCCCAATGATTTTTGAAATTCCGATTGGCTGTTATATGTCCCTTTTACCTTATTTGATTTTAAGTCTTCTAAAGCTCTTCTGAATTCTGATTCTAATACTGTATCCCCTATCTCTTCCCTATCGAGTCCTGTTTCTTCTTCTTTCACGCAATTAAACCTCCACCTCATAAAGGCCCTCAGTGTACTCTTTCCACTACTTCTTCTCTCCTCTGCACCTGCAGTCTTAATGTTACCGCCTTGCTCTTAATTTCACCGAAGGTTGTTTTGACTTTTCTATATTTTTATTCAGTTCTTCTGACAATTACTTCATTTCCCATTTTTGTAAATGAACACGCTGCCATTTGACTGTATTGTTGTTTATTTAATTATGACTCAGATTTAGGCCTTTTATATCATTTTGAAGTAACTGAGTTTATCTCATTAACATCTACTGACATATATTCAATCACTTGTAAATGGCATAAAAGGCCGAAACCTGGGTTGTAATTAAATAAACAATACAGTCAAATGGCGGTGTGTTCATTTAAAAGTTATTTTATGACTGTTGCTCAGCAACATCAGAAAGTGTTTTCTTTTTTCATTTCTTCACATTTTCCATGTAGCCATTTCACGTTAGCTCCCCTGCAATTCTTGTTTGTTTCATTCCTAAGTTACTTGTATTCCTGTATTTCTGAATTTCTCTGAACATTTTTGTACTTTTTTCTTCAGTAGATCAATGACTTACATAAAAATAATTTTTATTTAGCGTCCATATAAGCACTGTTCCTCCATTTTAATTCACAAAATATGCGCATATATTGCGTGACTACGTGTCACGCCTTGGACTCGTAATTTGAATTTAACTGAGCCTCCTTTCGCCTCCATCGTGTATAGGTGAACTTTCGCACTATACACATTCTCCTAGAAGCACTTGACAGTTTGTAACCGAAACGTTGGCAGAATGGTGTACAATATTTACAGAAGGAAATAGTTAGAATAAATTGCTAGTTGGTTCTCTAAATCTATGTTTTGCCTAAGCTCACATCTCATGCTTCTGCTCTGCACTGCCGGTAGTTTGTAACGCTGCATCAAATTATTAAGTATTAAGGTCCAGGTGCTCTCTCTCTCTCTCTCTCTCAAAATAGCTCTATAGCTTTCGTTATTTGTTTGATACCTAATGTCTTTCCTTTCTGTCGCCCGTAATAACACTTTGTTAGCAGTCGTCATTAAACGTGAACTAATATGAAAATTTAGCGTATTCTCCAAAATACAAGCGACAGAAAGAAATAGCAGAATGACATTGGTTAACACTCCACGTCGTATAATACAATGCAACTGTGCTTGGCCTCTCCATTCGTTGCAGTATAAGAACGCATCTCTAATCTCACTAAGAGAAAGTTTCGACAGAAACGGATATGAACAGAGAAGTTCCAATGTCAAGTTTTTAAGGAGGTTTAGTTGCGTAAGTTAAGATTAGGCATGATTTTCTTTTTTATTATAGGGGATGTGATTTTGGAACTGAGGAAATTCATATCAGTGATGGATAACGGAAAAGCAGGTTGTAAGGGCATGAGACTGAATCCGTCGTACATGGTGTCCCATTTTTGACAACTCCTAATAACCTTTTTTCCAGAATCAAAATCTAAAAGGTATCAAGCGAATGTTGTTCAGCTACCAGGGAGACATTAAGCAGAATGAGTGCCTTTCTCGCAACACTATTCGTTCCGAAGATGTGAACAGAAGTACGTCTTTTTTGAACAGCACCCTATATCTTTTTATTTAACAATCTAGTTCCTCTCTTCAAGACTTTGAAAGTCAGTTGTTGAAAATCAGCTTTCACGTTATTAATTCTAGCGCGATCTCTGAGTCACAAGTCTTTTGCAAAGGCATCGTGTATCAGGCTATCTTTTGGTTAATGTATTACGGCCATGGCTTGTCGAGTGAAGACACGTCTGCTAGTCTACACTGATGAGAAAAACATTATGACCACCTGCTTAATAGCTTGTTTGTCCGTCTTTGGAACGATATACATCGCTGAGTCTGCGCATCGTGGATCCGACAGTTTGTTGGTAGGTTTGTGGAGGTATATGGCATTAGATGTCTACGCACAGATCATGTAATTCGCGTAAATAACGGACCGCTGATTTGAATACGCGGTGATGGCACCCTATAGCAACACATGTGGGTTGCATCAGATTCTCTTAAGGCGAATTTGGTGGCCAAGATATCAACGTGATTTTACTATCACGCTCTTCAAACCACTGTAGCACGATTCTGGCTTCGAGACACAGACAATTATACTGCTGCGGCATGACGTTGCCGTCAGGGAAGACGTCAAGCACGAAGGGATGAAGGTGGTCCGCAGATGGCATGTTGTCTTCGATTACTACGACAGGTACCATGCAAGTGCAGGAGAATGTCTCCCATAGCATAATACTGCTCCCACTAGCCTACGTCCGTGACACGGTGCACAATTCAAGCCGCGGTTCGCGGCGATGACGGCGTTTATGGAGACGACAATCGATCTGGTGTAGCCAGAAAAGTGATTCATCCGCCCAGGTGACACGTCTCGACTTATGCACGGTTCAGTCCCGCCAATCCCGTGTCCACTGCAATAGAAACTGACGATGTCGTTGGGTCAAAATGGTAACACGTAGGGGTCGTCTGTTGCGGAGCACGATGTTCAACAATATACTCTGAATGGCGTGTTCAGAAATACATGGGCGTGCACCAACATTGTGCTCTTTCGCCAGAGGTACACAGATCGCCATCTGTCCTACTTTACTGAGGATACAAGCCTCTGAACCCCACATTCTGAGAAGAGTCGTGGACGACCAACCATCTAGAGCCTAGTGGTAGTTTCACTGCTCATCTACCACTTTTCGTAGATGCTCACGACTGTAGCACGTGAACATTAGACCAACTTCCCCCTTCTCGAAAAACTCTTTCACAGACTCTGGGTGTTAATAATCTGCCCTTTGTCAACGTGACTTGTATCAGGGGTCTTCCCCATTTGCGACTCGTATTGTCGCTAGAATGATTCTCCATCCACCTCTGCTCCGCTTACACACTTTCCTTACTCTGTCACATTCCCGCAACGCCACCAGGCGGCATCCAACCTCAAGTTGGGCAGTGGTCATAATGTTTTGGCTCGAAAGTGTGCACTTTGGAGGCAGTTTTTATAGACCAATCACAGGCATGTGAGGATCGTGTCGCGTGTTCATGAGTTCTGTTAAACGGTGGACAAAGCATTCTGCCTTCGGATTCTGATTGCGTTCTTCGTTCATCTCATCTCACCGTTAGCGCTTGCTCCGGGAGACTGGTATGGCAGCTTGCTTGCGCATGCTGGGTGTTTAAATTGAGGCCAGTTTCTGATGGCCATTCTCATGGAACGAGAACTACGCTGAGGTGGCGGCTAGCTCTTGCATCTTCGCGTAGTATTTTGTTTCCAGTATGTTTAGGTAATCAAATGTGCCCTCACCTGTGTTCAGATTTAATTTCCGTTGTTCAGTCAGGTAGGTAGTGGCTCCATGCTCGGGACTGACTATCGGTTTTCCACTCGTTCATCCGTATGGTAGCAGTACTGTCTACATCACACACCCGATAAATTAAATGCGCACAAGGTTTGTTGACGTGTATAGAATTTTTCTTTGTACAATTTTTCACAACGTGATCCCTCACAGGACCAGTGTAACATCTGATTTGTCATTGTTCTTGAAATGGGTCTTTATCCAGCAATTTAACTAAAATATATACGATTTGTTTTCTTTCCTTAGTCACTTAATAAAATACATGTTAAAAATTTGATTGCACGTGGGCTTGTGTTTCCACTCTCGAATGTTATTTAATTTGAGCACGAACTTGGCCTTCAGTAGAAACATTAATCAGTGAGAAATCAAAATGCAATCAGTGGAAGCCTTTTTCAGCATCTTTGGATCTTTGCTCCGCGACTGCTTGTTGTTTAACAGATTACTTTTGACGTAATTATTACATTTCATGTTGTTGTGTGGACAACTGTTAGGCTATGACACTGAGGCTCACATCCTCCTAGCACTTGACCTACCTACAAAGAAGGTCAATTAAGAGTATACTTTCACCGTACCTGGTTATGAAACTGCGAGAAGTAATTGTGATTTTAAATTAACTCATTCGTTCGTTCAGGCCCCTATTTCTTACTGTTGAGCAATGTAAGCGTCCCCTACTCTTGAATATGTTCGCGAAAAACCCATGGTCAGGCAGCATTATAGATTATTAATTGGGTAAACACTTGAAAAAGGAGCACATATTCAGGGCATTTTATTGAGTCACACTTCCTCTTGCACTTAGTTCAGTTACGAAAAAGAGTAAAAGACTTAAAAACTGTTCAAAAACATATAACAATGTAACATTCACGTAAACATTACGTCATTAAAAACGTAATACTGACATTGACTCTCCGGTGCGATCACACAGTGCAGGTACCCTGGTTAACGTAACTTGTGCATCTACATCTATATGCACGCTCCGCAAGCCACAGTAAGGTGTGTGGTGGAGAATACCATGTTCCACTGCTAGACATTTTCTTTACTGTCCCACTCGCAATGGAGCGAGGGAAACACGGTTAAATAAGAGCTAATTTCGTTAGGCCAGGTGTACATTGACAGCGGAAGAATCGTTCTGTAGTCAGCTACAAATGCCAGTTTCCTAAACTTTCTTAATAGTGTTTCGTGAAAAGAACGTCGCCTTCCCTCAAAGGACTCCCTTTTGATTTCACGAAGGATCTTCATAATACTCGCGTGTTGACTGAATGTAGCGGTAACAAATCTAGCTGCAAACTTCTGAATTGCTTCGATGTCTTTCTCTAATCCGACACAGTGGGGAACCAAAGCACTCAAGTAATACTCAAGAACGGGTCACGTAAGTTTTCTATAAGCGGTCTTCTTTATTGATCAGCTACAGTTTCCTAAAATTCCCCCAATAAACCAAGTTGACCATTTTCCTTCCTTACTACCGACCTAACACACTCGCCAGTTTCATATCGCATTGTAATGTTACAAGTAGATATTTAATAAACGTAACTTTGTCAAGCAGGACACCATTAATACACCATTAATAATTCTAAGTCACCTCGTAACCTTCTACAGCTGCTGCAGTTGACAATAAACGAATGGAAGCGCAAGGAAAATACACACTGGTCACTCAGTCAGCCGTCTCACCTCGTTGAAGGTTTCTGCAAGTTCATTGTACCCCAACGAAGAGGAGCTAGAAATGCTACCCATGTATGGAGAATGTAAGCAGAATATTATCTGCCTCAGTAGCATACACATACCTCCATCCGCAATAAGAGAAAAGTAATGATGATGCATTTTTTAGCCAAGGGCTGTATTTACTATACTCAACATATCGTTTAAAGTGCCACACTAAGGTACTATACGTGCCCATATTGTAAACAAGAAAACATTATTACAATTACTGTTCTGCTAACTAACATTCTCATTCATGATTAGCATTTCTACCTTCCCTTCGTTGGTGTACACAGTACTCATACAAACCTTCAAATAAAGATGTTTAACTGAAGCACCGTTATGCATTTTCTTTGTGTTTCCATTTCTTTCCTGTCATGTCCTGAAAGTGGATGGGTTACGTTGAGGCGTAGCGCCTTGCATCGAGCTATGCTAGAGGCGGAAGCGAGCAGGTAGATACAATGAGTCATGGTTATCGCATGACAGAGGCGCTCTGATCGAGTAACTAACAGTAAGTAGTTACCGTTGCGGTCAAAAGGTGTCACCTTCTTACAGACTGTAAAATTATGAAGCAGTTAAAACATACTTAATAAATGTAGTTATTGTGATTATTACGACTTTCATTTATTATTGTTAATTTAATTTGTTTATTAGTATGAATGATGGTGTGAATCGAAAGTGAGATAATAAAAGAATGTTTTTTGTCTATTAACTAAGTGCACGTGAGCGTGAGATCTGTGTAGAGAGGTAGTGAATCAAACTTAGGGGAAATAATTAAGTGCAACTAGCCAGTTTTTGGGACCGGACAAGCTAGAAATATTTTACGATAATTCTGTTATTTAAATAAGAAGTTCTTTTTATAATTGTGGATTTAGTCAATTTGTTAAGGGGAGTCCAGAATATTACATAGACTGTGTGTGTTGCCAGACGGCAACGTCATGCACACACGAGTGATTTTCTTAACGTTATACGTAAATTTGCCGTTTGTTGCCAAATGACAATTCGGCAATGGCAGTCGCATGCAGTAGAGGATTAAGAAAGCTATACAAAAAGAAATAAATAAAATAACTGAAGATGACAGCAAATAGTGAACATTTTTTTCAAATACAATATTGCAGTAGCTGTTGCTACATCCATTGGCGAAAACTAGCTTCGTCGTTTGGCTGCAAAGGTTATTCTTCAAGAAAAATTTTGTGTTTTTGCTTAAACTGGTGATACTTTACAGAGATTGCATGGAAAACGCCATGTGAACCAGCTTTTGAAAACTCGTGGGATAAGGACAACGATGGGTAGCAGTTTTTGTGAGGGGTGGATCTATGCTAGCACCATCGGCTGACGTTTGGTGAAAGAGAGCAGAAACCCGCTAAACCTAGAGTTTTAGCTTATGCGTAATATTAATTAATTATTGATCGTTCAGTTATAGAGACATGGAAACATCAAGCTGTTGTTAAGGATGATATTTCCAGTGTCAAGGTAACGTCTCCTTTATGACACAAAGACGAAATTAAAGAAAAGTTACCATTGTCTATTAAAATCACAAAGACTCGATATAGACTTACTGTGAAAGAATAGCTTAAGACGGCGGCAAGGAGTCCCATAATACAGATGTATGGACGTTTGCTAACTGAACTGGACTGAAACACTCATTTACTGCAGCAAATACTCGTCAGCAGTATGGAGCTGCAGAATACGAAAATAGAATCTTCTGTGACATGGCGCTATTCGGCTCTGCTCTGCCGAATACCTACCAAAAGCATTTTTGGATGGGGCAATTTTGGCTGCATCATACACTCTAAATCAAACTGGTTTCACGAAAACCTCCAGCTGACTGTGGGTCGGGTCTGTTACGGCGTAAAGTGAAGCGCCTGCACACCAGTCGGGAACGTGAGAGCAGACTGGGCTGTGACGAAGACGTCAGCTAATTGCACGCTGTCCGACCTCTCTTCCGGACGACAACGCGACAACAGCGGCCTCTATGCGAAGAGAACATAACCGCCGCGCCCGACTGGCCATGGCCCAGTTCTACGAGAACCTTCAAGAAATGGTTCAAATGGCTCTGAGCACTATGGGACTTAACATCTGTGGTCATCAGTCCCCTAGAACTTAGAACTACTTAAACCTAACTAACCTAAGGACATCACATACATCCATGCCCGAGGCAGGATGCGAACCTGCGACCGTAGCAGTCGCACGGTTCCGGACTGCGCGCCTAGAACCGCGAGACCACCGCGGCCGGCGAACCTTTAAGACCAGCGACCTGAATAGAAGTGTCAAAGCTCATTACGTTGCTCGTACATTCTATGTACCTCAAACTTTGAATTGTTTTACTAAAGAACATTTATTATTTTGTCTGTCGCCATTTACTTGCGATACATCTGCTTAACACAAAGTAAAGTATTGTATTTTTTCCTTTTGTAGTAAAACTCATTAATACGATTTGTTTGAATGTTGTCTAGCGATCCGAGAAAGCAGGTTTCCCAGACACCCCACATTTGACGAGTAAGCAGAATTCACAACAGGGTCTGTTATCCCGAAAAAATGTGTGTGTGTGTGTGTGTGTGTGTGTGTGTGTGTATGTGTGTGTTTGTGTGCGTGCGTGCGTGCATGCGTGTGCAGAGATTTAAAATTCAACTGCAAACAAGTAGAGAAATCATTTAATCAAGATATGTTCATTCCTCAGATGTAGATGAAAAGAAAGGTACTAGAGGAAAAGTGAATGTGCAAATGTTGATTTTGACGAGGATGGTCGACGGATAGTAAAAACCAAGGTGTCGCTGTAAGTTATTATAACTAACTATAAGGGTTAACAATCGTTTGTATGACACTGAGGGAGAAGCTGAGAGGAACTTTGAAGCAGGAAGTGAAGACAAAAAAGTACTATGTAGCTCACGTGAACGGCGAAATTTGAAGAAGCCATCATGTCACTGTGAAGATTCGCACCATTAACCAAGAATGAAACTTGTTTGTCAGACAACAAGGAATTATAAAGAAACAGTGCAGCCAGAAAATTCTGAAGAATGGAACAAATCAACAGAGGAAGAAATGAATGATCTGAAGGAAAATAAAACATGGGAACTAGTTTACAAAACTAAAACAAAGAACGTGACGGAAAGTTATTGGTTTGTGCTGAATAATTAACTTCGAATAATGAAGTGATTCCACACAAGGCACAATTGGTAGCAAAAGGATGCATTTAACGTTTTAAAATAGGTTATATTGTCATATCTAGCCCTGTGGCAAGGTGTGATATGATGACAGCCCTGTTGAGTATTGCAGTTCAACATGATTGATGTATAAGACAGTTTGATGTAAGGAAAACATTTCTCAGTGGTATTTTGTAGGAGGAATTTGCATCTATCGATCAGAGGGCTTAGATAATGGTGTAGGATGTGTACGAAAATTACTGAAGAGTCTTTATGGTTCAAATTAAGCCTCAAAATGCTGATATGAATGTCTTATTAAATTTCTTACTGAATGTAATTTACTAGAGAGCTGTTCTATGATTTACTGAACTATTGTAAAGGTTTTCACATAACTATAGAAAAGATTGATTACTTCTTGGGCTTACAAGTGAAGAAATTTGTGAACTGTATTCAAATAAATTAGTCTGCATTGTGAAGATAGTTTGTGCGAAATCTGGTAAGATAGATACAAAACCATTATCTTTACCAGTTAAACCTGGATAGATACCAGATGGTATGAAGTTTGTGAAGGATAAAGACTGTAATATTGAAGCTTATAGCGATGCTGATCGTGGTGGGGACAAATGTCATTGTTTCCGACGCATATCTGGCGTCTACTCAAGAAATTATTCATCACACTATGTAATTCTCCTTGAGAAATTGAATTAATTGACTTGCGGATATTATTCTTGAGTTCCTGTAACGTGTGCGGATTTGTTCTGTACGTTTAGGCTTCAACGCTATCCACAAATAGAAATCGCATGTGGTTAAATAAATAGGGGCTTCGAGCGTGCAAGATATTGTTGCTAATGACTCTGTCATGGAACACACAGTGAATTGCTTGCAAAGAAACATTGGCAGCATGAGTCCTTGCGGAATCCTCTTGAAAACAAAGCGCAGCTCCGTTCTCTTTCACTCAATTTTTAAAAAAAGACTGCAAAATGTGTTGCACATTTCTTTGACTATTAACAGCGTCATTAAACAAAACTGGGCCTGTTATTCTGTCACCTCTAACTACGCACGACACTCCTATTTTCTGATAGTCAAGGGGTTCCTCATCAAACAGAATAGCTCTATCAGTGCTCCAGTGTCGACAGTTTTGGAAATTAATGTACTCGCGTAAATGGAACCAACCCTCGTCTGAAAACAGAATGAGGTAAGGATCCATTACATCGTCATTTACTTGTTCCAAAACCAATTCGCGAAACCTAACCCTGTGTGCTGGGTCACCATGTTTAAACTCTTGTGTTATCGTTTCTGTATACGGCCTTAGTCCAGAGAACTTAGCGGCTCTTTGTACAGAGCTGTGAAAGACATGTAATAGACTCTTTAGGGGAATTTTCCAGGCGGTATGTATGTCACCGAGATGAGTTTCTGTGAGCACCGAACGTCGACGTTTCCGCTTCTTGTCATCAGCACTTCCCGTTTCAAGATATTTATTCACTAATTTGTGAATTGCACCACGACTTGGAATTCGAACAACTGGAAACTTCTGTTCAAACAGTCTCCGAACAATACGAGCGGACTTTGTGCGCACATACGAATCGTAAATAAATGCTCGTTGTGGGATGGAATAATTCTGTCTTGCCGTTGTTGCGCTCGCAGACTTCATTATTAGACTCGTGATGTTTGTTTCACTGTTCGATTGACACTGGCCGAAGAGGCGCGCAGAAGCGGTACCCATTCGATCGGGATGACCCTGTGCGTGCGGTCGTTATATAAATGGAACACCCTACAGTTGCACTGTGACGATTTTGACGTATTGTTCCAGCACTGTCGTACTTTTGTGGTGTTTAAAACACATGTTTCGTTTTAAAACGGCATTTGACGTTTTATCAAAAATACAAAATATTGACACTAATTATTTACAGAAAACCGGAAAAACGTCGGGGATGATCAGTTTAGGTCTCGAAGAAAGGAAAGGACGCACGAGGCTACAATGGACCTACGACTTATACTATCTGATCAAAAGTGGACACTTATTAGTGGACATTAATAAGGGGCGTCCCTAGCACTTACCTTCATTATGACTTGAACTCTGACTCTGCTGGGGATGTGTCTGAATGTCCGTTGAGGAATGACAGCCCATTCTTCTTCAGGAGCCGAAGCCAGAGAAGCTACTGAAGTCGGACGCTGGGGTCTGGACTGAAGTCTACGTTGGGTTCAGGTCAGGACCCTTGGCAGGTCAGCCCACAAAACATTGCCTCATAGATACTACTTTATGACGGGGTGCTTTGTCACACTGATATAAACAAACATCGTCTCTCAACTGTTCCTCTCCTGCACACAGTACACAACGCTGTAAAATGTGCTCATATCCTTCCGCATTTAGCGGCTTTTTTTTTTTTTTTTTTTTTTTTCAGCGCAGTAAGTGGGCCAAATCCTGCCTACCTTCCAAAACCGCAACACAACCTCCTCCGTACTTCACTGTTAGCACTACACAAAATGGTAGGCAATGTTCTCTGGTCATTCGGCAAACCCAAATCCTTCCACCGGATTACTACAGGGTAAGCGTGATTCCATACTCAAAATCACTCATTTCGAGTCATATACTCTCCAGTGGCATCGCTCTTTGCACCACCTCAAGCACCACATGGCACTGACTACATAAATACACTACTCGCCATTAAAATTGCTACACCAAGAAGATGACGTGCTACAGACGTGAAATTTAACCGACAGGAAGAAGATGCTGTGATTTGCAAATGATTAGCTTTTCAAAGCATTCACACAAGGTTGGCACCGGTGGCGATGCCTACAACGTGCTGACATGACGAAAGTTTCCAACCGATTTCTCATACACAAACAGCAGTTGACCGGCGTTGCCTGGTAAAACGTTGTTGTCATGCCTCGTGTAAGGAGAAGAAATGCGTACCATCACGTTTCCGACTTTGATACAGGTCGGATTGTAGCCTATCGCGATTGCGGTTCATCGTATCACGACATTGCTGCTCGCGTTGGTCGAAATCCAATAACTGTTAGCATAATATGGAATCGGTGGGTTCAGGAGGGTAATACGGAAAGCCGTGCTGGATCCCAGCGATCTCGTATAACTAGCAGTCGAGATGATAGGCATCTTATCTGCATGGCTGTAACGGATCGTGCAGTCACGTCGCGATCCCGGAGTCAGCAGATGAGGACGTTTGCAAGACAACAACCATCTGCACGAACAGTCCAACGACGTTTGCAGCAGCATGGACTATCAGCTCGGAGACCATGGCTGCGGTTACCCTTGACGCTGCATCACAGACAGGAGCGCCTGCGATGTTGTACCCGCCGGCCGAAGTGGCCGAGCGGTTAAAGGCGCTTCAGTCTGGAACCGCACGACCGCTACGGTCGCAGGTTCGAATCCTGCCTCGGGCATGGATGTGTGTGATGTCCTTAGGTTAGTTATGTTTAAGTAGTTCTAAGTTCTAGGGGACTTATGACCACAGCAGTTGAGTCCCAGCCGGCCGTAGTGGCCGTGTGGTTAAAGGCACTGCAGTCTGGAACCGCAAGACCGCTATGGTCGCAGGTTCGAATCCTGCCTCGGGCATGGATGTTTGTGATGTCCTTAGGTTAGTTAGGTTTAACTAGTTCTAAGTTCTAGGGGACTAATTACCTCAGCAGTAGAGTCCCATAGTGCTCAGAGCCATTTGAACCATTTTTGAGTTGAGTCCCACAGTGCTCAGAGCCATTTTGATGTTGTACTCAACGACGAACCTGGGTGCACGAATGACAAAACGTCATTTTTTCGGATGAATCCAGGTTCTGTTTACAGCATCATGATGGTCGCATCCGTGTTTGGCGACATCGCGGTGAACGCACATTGGAAACGTGTATTTGTCATCGCCGTACTGGCGTATCACCCGGCGTGATGGTATGGGGTGAGATTGGTTACACGTCTCGGTCACCTCTTGTTCGCACTGACGGCACTTTGAACAGTGGACGTTACATTTCAGATGTGTTACGACCCGTGGCTCTACCTTTCATTCGATCCTTGCGAAACCCTACATTTCAACAGAATAATGCACGACCGCATGTTGCAGGTCCTGTACGGGCCGTTCTGGATACAGAAAATGTTCGACTGCTGCCCTGGCCAGCACATTCTCCAGATCTCTCACCAATTGAAAACGTCTGGTCAATGGTGACTGAGCAACTGGCTCGTCACAATAAGTACGCCAGTCACTTCTCTAGATGAACTGTGGTATCGTGTTGAAGCTGCATGGGCAGCTGTACCTGTACGCGCCATCCAAGCTCTGTTTGACTCAATGCCCAGGCGTATCAAGGCCGTTATTACAGCCAGCGGTGATTGTTCTGGGTACTGATTTCTCAGGAACTATGCACCCAAACTGCGTGAAAATATAATCACATGTCAGTTGTAGTATAATATGTTTGTCCAATGAATACCCATTTATCATCTGCATTTCTTCTTGGTGTAGCAATTTTAATGGCCAGTAGTGTATTTGGCTTAAGAGAAGCTGCTCGATGACTGCACGCCATTCAGGCGCCGTCATTGTGCTAACTGGTCTTCTAGTAGCAGAAAACATTGCAGGTGCTGCTTTGACAGGGTGTCGAGCTCATGCGACTTTTTGCAGCCATCTTCCGTAATTCTCGATGGTCCCTGTCCGTCAGTACATGAGGTCAGGTCCTGGCTTAGCTGTGATTGTTCGTTCGCGTTTTCACTGCGCAATAACATCACCACCGATCGAATGGAGCATCTTTAGGGGGGTTGAAATGTCCCTGATGGATCTGTTACTTACGTGACATACAGTGATTAGTCCATAGTTGAAGACACTGAGCTATCCTGAGTGACGCGTTCTGATGTTACTGCTTCTCTACTGACAACATAATAATCCCCTCCCTACCTTTATACAGGCGGGTCAACATAGTGGTCAATTCTGTATTACGTATGAGTGTCCAGATACTTTTGATTGGATAGTATATCTTAGAAGGTAAGTTTAAAAGGCCAAATCTAAGTTCGTAAGATGTGCAGATTTAGAGAAAGGCTTTCACAATATTGACTGGAATACACTCTTGGGAATTTTGAAGATAGCAGTAGTAAAGTGAGTGAAATCTTTTTTACAACTAACGCGGAAACCAGACTGCGATTACGAGTCGAAAGAAGTGAAAGAGAAGAGTGGTCGAAAAGGGAGTGAGACAGGGTTGTAACCTATCCCCGATATTATTAAACCTGCACATTGATCAAGCAATAAATGAAACTAAAGAGAAATTTGGAAAGGGAATAAAGGTCATGGAGAAGAAATAAAAACTAAGAGGTTTGCATACGAAATTACAAATTCAAGTATATTTAGAAAAACGTATTTCATGTGTGGAATGTAAGGTTTTTGGTGACATATGCTATGCTTTCATGAGAGGTGTGAATATTGATGGTATCTTGATGCATATGAACAATAAGGAAGCACAAATTTTATGCATGAAAGTGGGGAATACAGTTGGCGTAATTTTAGTGTGCAGATGTCGACAGATCGAGATAGTTCTGATTGTTTGTAAGGACTTAGAACAGTAGTTGATTGGAACAGATATTATTTTGAAAAGAGTTAATAAGAGGAATGTCAACAAAAGTAAAATAATGGTAATGGAATACCGTCGAATTACATCAAGGAATGACGAAGTAAGTAGATTAGCAAATGACACACTAAAAGTAGTAGACGAGGTTTGCTAGATGAGCAGCAAAATAAATAATTGTGGCCGAAGTAGAGAAGATATAAAGGGCAGTTTTTCATGAAAATTATTTCTGAAAAAGAGGAATTTATTAACATCTGATATGTTTGTGTGTTAAGAATTTTTTCTGTTGGTATTTGTCTGGAGAGTAGCATTCTACAGAAGAGAAAAGTGGACTGTAAGCATTCCAGACAAAAGAGAATAGAAGCTTTTGTAATGTGTCGCTACAGAAGAATGCTGAAAATCTGACGAGTAGATCGAATAATTAATGAGGAGGTGCGGAACCGACTTGAGGAGAAAACAAATTTGACTAAAGTAAGGGATCGGTTGATAGGACATATCCTGAGGCACTATGGGTCTGTTGCCAAAGGTGGAAAGTGTGGGAGTAAAATTTGTAAATGTAAAACAAAGGATGTATACAGTAAGGCGGTTCAAATTCATGCAGGCTGCAGTAGTTATTCGAAGATGAAGAGGCGTGCACAGGACAGAATAGCGTGGAGAGCGGTATCAAACCCATCTTTGGACTGAAGATCACGACAGTAGCGGAGTAGGCAGTCTTCCAAAGCTATTAACAGGCATAAAGATCTCCAGAGTCCATTGAAACAGAACAAAAAGGGTACCTGAGATCTACTCCAACGCTCTTCCGCCGCTGGTTCAGAACAAGCTGGCTAGAAACACTCAGCATTCACCACTGAGTACAAGGTGCAGTGGAATGTGTAGGAATTGTCGACATTCACGATATAAGGTTTCTTAGTGGAGCGCAACGAATGCTGTCCGGCAGGAGTTCCAGGCATAATTACGTTATACTTACTGAGCAGTTGTATAATACGGAACAAATTTGAGGGCTCTGAAAAACGCTTTCAGAAGGAAGTCAGCTGTGAGACCTGGAAAATCATCCAAAAAAATGACATACCTTGTTGAGACCAGGCGAAATTGCTTTCTTCCGGCCACAACTGGGGGTTCCTTGATTGCTCTGGGAGAAGGCTCATGAAACTGGAATACATGAAATATTAGTACTCTTTATTACATAAATGAATAAAAGATATACTTAACTGTAACACACTTCTTTGCCACAGGATGCTGGATTGTTTACAGCTGTCAGGGACTAAGCAAAGACTCACTTGATGCACTAATTAACAAACTCTTCCCTTGAGGTATGATGTTCAACACTACAAGTTCATCTGAAACTTTGACACTCGTTCGTCCTCGGCGATGGTTTGACCGCTGTAGCTGAGGTCTGGAACTGGGCCGAGCTCTTGCCTGCTCAACACTATACCGACCTCAGTCCGAGGTTGCTGCAGTGCTGGGAGAGAGGCGTGGTGTTAGGTCCGCCTCCCGTACGTCGCGTCCTTGCGGACTGCAACGAGACCTCGCTGACGTCTGTGTTGTAGCGCCTCCATCTCTGGACGATACTGCAGACGTGAACAGGCGTAAACCACGTGTTCGTCATTTTATATGGTGGAGCACTAATTAAAAGCTATTGTGGACTCATTGGATGTTCAGAACGCGAAGTGCCTCTCTGCCCGAGCAACGAAGGAAATGGCTTGTAAGATTTTCACAAAACAATTCGTCAATTAATGCTGATTATCCAAGTCCTTAATTAACTAATTCTATAACAACTTTTCTGACACGATTTCAGTTCCTAACAAACGACGTCCTTGTCTGTCCCTAATGGTCGTAAGGTGGTAAGGTAGTAAACAAAACCGTATTTCGAAACTTGTAAAATAAAAATTTCAGAATAAAGAGTTAATTCGCTTTCTACCATCTCATACTCATATAGCCCGGGTCCGCCTCGACAACTGAGTGGTCAGCGCCGTAGAATGCCATGCAAGAGCCCGAGTTCGATTCCCAGGTCAGGTGGGTCTGTGATTTTCTCCGCTCAGAGACTGGATGTTGTGTTGTCTTCATCATCATCTCATCCCCATCGACTCGCAAGTCGCCGAAGTGCCGTCACCTCAAAAGACTTGCACCCGGCGACCGGTCTACCTGACGGGGGCCCTAGCCTCACGACATTTCATTTCATCCTCATATATAACAAGACCTGTAACAAGGAAACATCACCAGCCTGACCTCATGTTTTAAGGAGAAAAACCCCCAGCAATCGATCCCGCGCGAAAATTTGGGCTATAATTCTGGTAGTATGCCGTTATGATCTTCCGAATGCACAGCTCCGCGGGCAGCGGGTGCTTGTCACTCGCTCCGCTCCCACTGCAGCCGCCTAATGCCAGAGTGATAAGTGCTTTACAACGGGGTGATAAAGAGAACCCTGCTGTTCATGGGTTTTTGAAGGCGCGGAAAGTGGTAGTGGACATATCTAACGTGTTAGCAAATCTTCTTTGTGAACCCATGTTATCCCACTGGAAAAATGAGTAAGTAACGTGTGTGCATATTATGCCAGCTTTAAGCCCATACACGTTCCGTATTATTTGACAACACTGTCGTATTCATATTCCGATGCTGTATATACGCCTCAAAAGCAAAAAGAGTAAACATAAGCAATTGAAAAATTATAGTGAAATGATGTCAACGATATTCGATTTACAACTTAATCGTGACAATAAAGGTCAAGAATAGGGCATCTGCTGTAAACATACTATAGTTTAAAACTGTCAGCTGTAAAATACAGCCGGCCGCGGTGGCCGTGCGGTTCTGGCGCTGCAGTCCGGAACCGCGAGGCTGCTACGGTCGCAGGTTCGAATCCTGCCTCGGGCATGGGTGTGTGTGATGTCCTTGGGTTAGTTAGGTTTAAGTAGTTCTAAGTTCTAGGGGACTTATGACCTAAGATGTTGAGTCCCATAGTGCTCAGAGCCATTTTTGTAAAATACAAAGAAAATATCGTGCAGTAGCAGTGTTAACAATTAGATAGCGCTGTGCTATTTTTTTAGTGGCACACTCATTCGTTTCATTCATTTACACTGCAGTTGTTAATAGACAACAGAAAACTATTTGAAACAAAGAGATCTCCGGCAGAAGCTACAGGTTAGACATAATGAACAAAGCATGTTACCATGTCACACCAGTATTTCACAAACCTCTTACTCACTCCACTGTGCAGCACTTCGCTCTCGGGCATTAAGCGGCGGAAGTGGGGCGAGTGAGTAACAAACAGCCGTTGCTCGCGAGGTTTAAAAGCTGTAATTTTAGGACATAACTGCATACTGTCAGAACAATGACCGAAATTTACTCGCGCGATTGAATTCTGGTGCTGATATCATGGAAGTGAGATCAAATTGCTGACGTTTCCTTGTAAGTGCAAAAATACAAGCTCTGTGCTTCAAAGAGTCAAACTACACTGCCGGAAAAGAATTGTACAACTGGAAAGAAGACGTCGATTTTCATCCGATGACGGTATGTGCCACCTGGGTGATAGCAGATGTACTTATAATAGTTTCAGCGTAGTGGCATAGCTATCAGAGCGCCATCTGTTTCTGTCCCGTTTAATGGGGAACACTCACAGCTCAATGTTGTGCAAACGTGTGATGCAAGCAGGAAACTATTCCACGGAGACGCACTCGTGCTTCCTACAGCCAGCTGAGTGAGTTTGAAAGGGCTCCAATTGTGGCCTTCTGAGGTGTGTGATGGTCCTTTCGGAGAACTGCCACATAAGCTGCTCGTGCTCAGTCACCTGTCCAACGATGCTAGTGTCAGTGGTCAAGTGAACATCCTGACACACGTAGATGACGTTCTGGGCGTCCACGCAGCAAAGACGCCCGCCAAGATCGTCGTAAGTGGCGGATCGTACAGCTACCACAGCAGAGATAAGAGGTCTTCTGAGCCCAGACGTGTCAATACGAACTTTTACGAGTCGGTTATTAGCGGTGGGATTTGGGGCATGTACAACTCTAAACCGTTTTCCACTCACGGTCCAGCGTCGACGTGCACGGCTCGGCTGGTGCCGTCACGGTATGATTGTGAATGTGGAAAGGAGCGCCTTGCTGTTCAGCAATGAAAGCAATTTCCGCCTGCGCGCAAACGATGGTCGTTTGGCGTACTGACCTGACCTGATAAACGCTATCTCATGGAGTGCTTTCGTCCAAGACATACTGGTGCAATCTCAGACCTTATTTGCGAAACGATTTAGACAAGATATGGGGCGAAAAGTGGAAATTGGTACTAAATAATTAAAATCGTGGGGTCATACATATGAGTACTAAAAGGAATCCGTTAAATTTCGGTTACACGGTAAATCACACAAATCTAAAGGCTGTCAATTCAGCTAAATACTTAGGAATTACAGTCACGAACAACTTAAATTAGAACGATCACACAGATCATGTTGTGGGGAAAACGAAACAGAGACTGCATTGTATTGGCAAAACACTTACAAGATGCTTTTGTATCCCGCCTGGAAGGCGGCGCGTGGGTCTGCTCCTGTAAACTGAAGGGTAGGCCGAATGTAGGAAGTGAGTAGGAGCAGGAGAAGGTGAAAATCTCTCGGTACTGCTCTTAGAAATGGTTTTACTATACCACAATATTAACCGAATACATAATAACGTAAATACCTAACTTTGCACTGAGGAGCACGTAGGTGCGAAGCCTTAGACCCGTCATAATTAGTGCAAAGTCTCTATATGAAGCGAAACTGAAGCGAAGTGTCCCGGCCGTCTTCTCTTGATCAAATGTCGGTGTCGGTGTCGTAGTGCCAACCTATGAACTTGCACCTACGCCGTGACGTCGTAGCTATCGATACCACAGATGCAACAGGTCTACTAAAGAGACTGCCTACATTACATCTGCTAGAGTACTGCTGTGCCGTGTGGAATCCTTACCAGATATGACTGACAGACGGCATCGAAAAAGTTCAGAAAAGGCAGCTCGTTTTGTACTATGGCGAAATAGGGGAGAGAGCGTCATTAATATGATACCCGAATTGAGTTGGTAGTCATTAAAACAAAGGCGTTTTTCATTGCAGCCAGATCTTTTCACGACATTTTAGTCTCCACAATTCTCCTTCGAGTGAGAAAATATTTTGTTGACACCTACCTACATGGGGGAAAATGGTCACTGTAATAACATAAGAGAAATTAGAGCTCCAGCAAAACGAACACTTAAGTTCGCTTTTCCCGTGCGCTGTTTGAGAGTGAAACAGAGAAGGAACAGAGTGAAAGTGGTTCGATGAACCTTCTGCCAGGCACTTGAGTGTAAGTTGCAGAGTGATCATGTAGATGTAGATTGGGAGAACGTAAGTGCTCTCCTTGATTAAACCCACAAGAAAAAATCACAATCCGTCAAGTCCGGCGACAGTTGTGGGCCATTCAGTTATTGATAACGTCTCAATCATCTAACCTCGTACACAATTGTTTGGAATGTGATGGGTCGCCATCCTGGTGAAGGATGAAATCCCTTCTATCAGTTTCAGGTAGTGGTATGAGCCAAATTGCAGCATATCGAGACAGGTGATACCACTGACAGTTCTTGCAGCAAAGAAGAGGGATCCATAGACAGTCTTGCTCGACACGGTACAGAACACGTTAACTTTCTCGGAATCTTGGACTTGTTCGAAAGAGTCATGTGGATTATCTGTCCCCCAAATTTGCGTGATGTATCGACTGACCTCTCTTGAAAGATGAAAAGTGATTTTGTTACTGGAAGAAATTTCAGTGTGATGTAGTCATTTTCAAGACGGTGCTGCATTCATTGCGGAACTGCAGACAGCACAATTTGTCGTCATGTCTTATCGCTTGCAGGAGGTGAAGTTTGTACAACTTCACTCCGTTTTCCACATCATTCGCTGGTGGATGTTCAGTTCTGCACTAGCTTAATAGGCAGACTTTGTGAGACAGAAACATCACCTTTCCCACACACTCCACTGGCTGTTCTGACATCCCCAGTCGGCCCGAACGATATGCATAACACAAACAACTGTGCATCTCGAATGTCTTGTACCACTTCACTATGCTCTTGTAAACTGGTGGTGTCTTGTGAAACTTGCTACGAAAAGCTTTTTGCACACCCACTACCGAGTGGCAGTGGGTATAATCCAGCACACAGCAGTTTTTAGCAACTACCGTCGGTGCATCAGTGTTCCAGCCAAAATCAAGTTTTTTTCCTCTATTGTCATACTCAAGTTCCGCTACATTCCACTATAATGTCTATATAATTTATAATAGAGCCTACACAAATTACTGACGATATAGGCGAAATAAAGAACTTAAACAGTAAACAAACATATTCCATAGGCTTCTACCTAGGCCATTTTACGATCAGCGACACCAAGGACGACAGTGATGAACTCGAAGGTCGTCGATCATATCATTAACAAGATCACTGTTAATATAATGACTGTAGTTTGATGCAGCACTTTGGTCTTTACGTAGCATTTGAACTTGCGAAGGTATCAATTCACAAGGGGGCTTTGCTAGCCTTAGCCTGAAATGTTTCAATATTTCTGAAAAGGGCAGTGAAATACATGAACCTGTAGGTATATAAATAATTTGGTCACCCCGTGGTAGCTGAAATTAGCTGTCGAATATTCTGGGATAACAAGGAGAAATTTTTATCTTGGTTAACACATTATAGTCATATACATTTAAACTGTCCAGCTTCTCGCCTTTGGTGAGGAAGGAAGGTTTGATAAAACTGATTGCCAGAATTCTGATAACTCTTCTACTTTTTAAAAACAGCTGTATGCTGTAGCTATATGTTTTATTCAGCACAATATTTTATTGTCTGTAGCTGTCGTCACGAATTATGTCCAATAAAATGCTATATTCGGTGAAATCATTTATTATATTATTATTATTATTATTATTTGTATTTTAAGCTTTTAATAAACATGTAAGCTACACAACTGAGTGATTTGAAGGCAATTTCAGTTTTCTCATTTGTTTCATAACCCTACCACTATAATTAATTGCCAGTCGATTCCAGCACCTGATACACACATTATTTAGTAACCTTATACCTTTAACGTTGCTATATCCAAAAATCAGATAACCGATTCACACGACTTGTCGTAATGAACTAATTTAATAACATATTATTATCGTCTCGTATGTCAATTGGCGCTTTAATTTATACTTACGGTTATTATTGTCGATTGCCAATTGTCGGTGATTTCCTTCAATACATGTGATATCTTAAATGTTATCGTCTCAGATGTCATGAGATTATTCATATCTGAAAGAATATGAAAGTGTACAGATTAAACTGTAGCGACATGCACAGTACATATTAAATCTGCACAAATGATATTTGTAAATACCATTCGAGGAACAATGAAACAGTGATCTCCATGTAGGATTTTTTTAAAGCTACAAATTAAAACAGTCTTGAACGTATAATAATATTTATTACAATGGTGACTGGTTTCATTCTATTTTTACACCATCTTCAGACAATTCTCCAATGGTGGCATGTGGAGATAGTGAAAGGAGCAGGGACCATTTGTTTAGTTGTGCCTGCCACCATTGGAGAATGATCTGAAGATAGTCTGAAAATAGACTGACACAGGTCACAATTGCAATACATGTTTTTTATGCAATCAAATCTGTTTTCATTTTCAAGTATTTAAAAAAATCTGTATTAGCCTGTAAATAATATTCTCCTGTAAATCACTAATATTTAACATTAACATAATACTGAATTAAACATTTTTTTCTACTTTGAAATCGAAAATTACGGGTGTTTTTCATTCAGCCAGAGGAATTTTAATTACGCTACATTTTTAACAATTTTAAAATTCCACCGCTGTGCCGTAAAGGTCAAAAAACTCCCTACACGTAGCAGAATACCGTTACGGGTGGTAACACTGGACGCCCCTCTCGGCGGTTTTCGAAAGTGACTTGCAGGCACCACATAAAAAAAAATTGAAAAAACACCCTTTGAGAGTTTATCTTTCACGTATCATTTGTTATGCTGTGTTTAGACTTTAGCCGTTTATCTAGACCGCTTTTTAAATTACTTCGTGGACTTTGTAGTTACCCTGCATAGCGTACATTACGACGTTGTCAAAGTTCTGAGAATTTATCACTATTAAACTCTTTAAATCAATGGTATGCAACATGCACTTCTCAAATTTTCGGATGAATGCTTACAAATGCTGTATTTCTCCCAATTCCCATGTCTGACAAGTTATACTAAAGTGGAGTAAAAAAATGGTTCAAATGGCTCTGAGCACTATGCGACTTAACTTCTGAGGTCATCAGTCGCCTAGAACTTAGAACTAATTAAACCTAACTAACCTAAGGACATCACACACATCCATGCCCGAGGCAGGATTCGAACCTGCGACCGTAGCGGTCGCTCGGTTCCAGACTGTAGCGCCTAGAACCGCACGGCCACTCCGGCCGGCAAAGTGGAGTACTAAGCACTAATGAAAACAAATTATTTTGTTTATTATTACGTTGTAACTTTTTATATATTTCACTTCAATCAATCAACTTACGATTGTTACCGGTAGTTCTGTAGAAGAACGCCAGGCTACGGATACAAAGGCTTTAGGTTCGATTCCTGGTAAGTTATAGGATTTTTATCTGTCACATATCACTTCTTTTAACTATGGCAATGTTTCGTAATGTAAAAATGTCGAGTAGGCTTTAGTTTAGACTGTAAAAGCTGTTCAGAAACACTGAAGTTGTGATCAGTCCCAGTGTACTTGGCCGTAGGTGGCAGCACAATGCACTTAATATGAAAAACGTATGTTTTTGGGGGTGTTCGGATACTTTTGATCCCATAGTGTACATAAATGATTTAGCGGATAGGGTGGGCAGCAATTTGCGGTTGTTAGCTGATGATGGCATGGTGTACGGTAAGGTGTCGAAGTTGAATGACTGTAGGAAGATACAAAAAGACTTAGACAAAATTTCCAGTTGGGTGTTGGTAGCTATCTCTAAAGGTGGAAAAATTCAAATTCTACTGTGGCCAACATACAATGCGCGTAAAGGCCACGAAGGTTTGTTGTTGTTGTGGTCTTCAGTCCTGAGACTGGTTTGATGCAGCTCTCCATGCTACTCTATCCTGTGCAAGCTTTTTCATCTCCCAGTACCTACTGCATCCTACATCCTTCTGAATCTGCTTAGTGTATTCATCTCTTGGTCTCCCTCTACGATTTTTACCCTCCACACTGCCCTCCAATACTAAATTGGTGATCCCTTGATGCCTCAGAACATGTCCTACCAACCGATCCCTTCTTCTGGTCAAGTTGTGCCACAAACTTCTTTTCTCCCCAATCCTATTCAATACTTCCTCATTAGTTATGTGATCTACCCATCTAATCTTCAGCATTCTTCTGTAGCACCACATTTCGAAAGCTTCTATTCTCTTCTTGTCCAAACTATTTATCGTCCATGTTTCACTTCCATACATGGCTACACTCCATACGAATACTTTCAGAAATGACTTCCTGACTCTTAAATCAATACTGGATGTTAACAAATTTCTCTTCTTCAGAAACGCTTTCCTTGCCATTGCCAGCCTACATTTTATATCCTCTCTACTTCGATCATCATCAGTTATTTTGCTCCCCAAATAGCAAAACTCCTTTACTACTTTAAGTGCCTCATTTCCTAATCTAATTCCCTCAGCATCACCCGACTTAATTAGACTACATTCCATTATCCTTGTTTTGCTTTTGTTGATGTTCATCTTATATCCTCCTTTCAAGACACTGTCCATTCCATTCAACTGTTCTTCCAAGTCCTTTGCTGTCTCTGACAGAATTACAATGTCATCAACGAACCTCAAAGTTTTTATTTCTTCTCCATGAATTTTAATACCTACTCCGAATTTTTCTTTTGTTTCCTTTACTGCTTGCTCAATATACAGATTGAACAACATCGGGGACAGGCTACAACCCTGTCTTACTCCCTTCCCAACCACTGCTTCCCTTTCATGTCCCTCAACTCTTATAACTGCCATCTGGTTTCTGTACAAATTGTAAATAGCCTTTCGCTCCCTGTATTTTACCCCTGCCACCTTTAGAATTTGAAAGAGAATATTCCAGTCAAGCCACGAAGGTAAGATACGAGTAATTAGGGCTCATACGGAGGCGTATCGACTGTCGTGTTCCCCTCCCTCTGTTTGAGAGTGGAACAGGAAAGGAAGTGACAAGTAATGGAACAGGGTGCCCATCGCCACACACCGTACGGTGGCTTGCGGAGTATCTGTCGGAGTAGATGTCGAGGTAGATATAAGACAATCAACGGGATGCAATACATCGTATAATAATTACGAACAGCATTAATAAACATATTTACAATCAAACTATTCATTCCAAAAAAATGGTTCAAATGGCTCTGAGCACTATGGGACCTAACATCTGAGGTCATCAGTCTCCTAGAGCTTAGAACTTCTTAAACCTAACTAACCTAAAGACATCACAGACATCCATCCCCTAGGCAGGATTCGAACCTGCGACCGTAGCGGTCGCGCGATTCCAGACTGAAGCGCCTAGAACCGCTCTGCCACATCAGCCGGCTCTGTGATAACAATAAACGGTATGTCCGGTAATGGCTTTGTACATTAGCCATCACGAGACAAACAACGAATATTACATTGTTGTTAAATATTCTATAATACAATGCTTATGTGTGTCAGGGTGTCGAACTAGACATCTCTCCACACTTACACTGATAAAATTAAACAGTGCGTGGTTATTAGTGAATCAATTTATTAATTTATTATCAACAGTTATTGTAGTATGAATGACAATAGGGTGGAAACTCAAAAATGTCCATGTTAATGAGATATGTAATTAAAAATGATTAGAATTGATTTCAGAATGAGATTTTCACTCTGCAGCGGAGTGTGCGCTGATATGAAACTTCCTGGCAGATTAAAACTGTGTGCCCGACCGACACTCGAACTCGAATCTGCCAGGAAGTTTCATTAGAATTGATGTCATTAGACATGTCATGAGAATACTTGACAATTAGAATATGTATTTTAGTTATAGAATTATTACTGTAGGGATAGTGGTCCATGTCAAAATGTTGTACAAAGTGTGAAAATTGGTGGGGTGCAGCCCGTTCCTTCATTGGCTGAAGTGTCGTGACGTTGGTAGATTTTTGTGGTGGAGGAGGTGCTCTTGGGAGCAGAAGGGGCAGAGAAAAGGGGGAACGATTCGGGACATTCGTCAAGAAAGAGAGAAAAATTTGAAAATTTGTGGTAAGGTCTTATGGGACCAAACTGCTGAGGTCATCGGTCCCTAAGCTTACGCACTACTTAATCCAACTTAAACTAACTTACGCTAAGGACAACACACACACTCATGCCCAAGGGAGGACTCTAACCTCTGACGGGGGGAGCCGGACGGACCGTGACAAGACGCCTGAGACCGCGCGGCTATCCCACGCGGCGGGAGAGACTATGGTAGAATGATGTGATTTTATTGATGTAGAGACAGTTCGGATCGCTTATACAATCTTGATTACATGCTTCTAAGAATGCGGGCGATGGAACTTACGTACTGAGTACAAATAGCAGTTTGACCGTAATGGGGATACTGTCACCCTTCGTGTCACACTAGATAATTCAAGAGTTGCTGGTATATTTCAATAATTAGCTTTATTTACATATAAAAATGCTTGTAGGACCACCATTGAGAAGGAGTTTGGAGCTTACCAAATAAACCCTCTGTTCTTAAAAGTTAAATCTGTAGTGTTGCCTATTTTTATTACAAATGTTTTCCTAATTGCTTAGGTTCATTGATTTAAAATTCGCTTATCTTCTGTTCCTCCAGTTATTCGACCGCAAAATCACCTTTTAGTAAACTGTTTTGCTAGTGCAGCAACAGGGTGTAAGGCAGACTGTGCAGGGCCCAAGCATTGTTCAGAGGGGTCAATTTGCTCCCCTGTCTCATTAAATACCTAGCAGTAACAGCGCATAATGGTCGCCCCTGTCACATCCCTGAATACTGGCCATTCTCGCCGGGATATCCTGTGTATCGAGTAGTGGGTTGCTACCTATAAAATTACATTTCTCTTGTGTTTGTCAGTACTAAGAAAGGTGTGTCGTGCTCTGATTTATGATAAATCTTTGAACCTAAGACTCAGCTGAAACATTAATTTTATCGCGGTACTCGCTTGAAAATTGTTGAAAACTTCGCTGTCTACCACAGAACATAGCACATCAAGGGAAAGAAACTTCAGGACTTTCTTTACGACACCTTAAATCATAGCTTTGTTAAAGAGTTCTGGCGTGTTAAACCCTCTCTTTTTCTCTAAATCACGAACATATTAATTAGTGCTACAGAAATATGTCAAATTTATTACATCTCAGCCATAACTTTTTACCTCTGATCTGCTCCATTGTATCATAATGAGAGAGTTTCTCTACAGCGCGGCGAAACTCATTGCCCCCATGAATAATGGAACACCTCCAAGAACAATGCCTCTGGCTATTAATGCACTACCCTCGCTCCGCCTTCTAATTTGTCTCTGGTTTTGTGCAATTAAGAACTTTTAACGTCTCGTGACGGGTAACGCTGGTAACGCTGTCTCTCCCCTTCGCGTTGTCAGAAACTTTGTCAAGCAACGGAGAACCGAGCAGGACATCCACCTCTTGTTCTTAGCCCAAGTGGAGATTTGGACGAAATACAAGAAACTCTGAATGGCGTGAGAAAAAAGTCTGAGTTCAGGAATCTAAAGAGCTTTTCGTACACTTTATAGAGAATGCTTATCGCATTTTAAATTTCTTTCATTTTATGTTACGACCAATTTAGATAACTGCGACCTAGCCATAGAAGAATTCACAGTGATCCAGAAAAAGTGTATTTATATTTACTGCATTTGTAGACCACAGTATTTCACACCTAGTAATTAAAGTAGTCTATGATGACCATCTTCAAAACCTACAACATAATAAAACAGAGGGATCTTGCATAAACTGCGCCAAACTTACAAAGTAAGCCAATCAGAAATCAGTCAATGCGTAAATGACAGTCACAGTAATTCATTTAATCTACTGTTCTGTAGTCATCTTTGTTTCAATCAACGAATAAATTTTCGTCAAAATTCTAATAGTGGCCAATGCAAAAATTTTTGACGGGCTCAATGAGCTTTATGTAATCTCCCAACTACACTGCTAGCCATTAAATTTGCAATACCATGAAGGCGACATGCAGCAAACGTCAACATGGCACGAGATGTACTACATGCTTTGGTATGCAAATTATTAGCGCTTCAGCAAAACCGTAAAAAGTAGACCCGAGCAGTGCTACCTACATTCTGTGTATGAATCACTATGCAGTGGCTTTATCATTCAGAAATCGCATTTGATTGTTCATTGTTTCTGAGAAGTTCGTGTTATGCCTCATGTAAGAGAAAGAAAAGCCTGCTGTCGCAAGTCGGGATTCAACAGTAACAGGATCGTGCCTTATCAGCACTGCGGTATATCGTTGAGAGATATTGTGTCTCAAATTGGTTGGCACCTTACAACTATCACGTAAATACAGAATAAAAATGGTTCAAATAGCTCTGAGCACTGTGGGACTTAACTGCTGAGGTCATCAGTCCACTAGAACTTAGAACTAATTAAACCTAACTAACTTAAGGACATCACACACATCCATGCCCGAGGCAGGATTCGAACCTGCGACCGCAGCGGCCGCGCGGTTCCCGACTGTAGCGCCTAGAACCGCTCGGCCACTCCGGCCGGCTAAATACGGAATAGTCGGGTGCTGGATGGTGATACTTGACGTAATGCAGTATCTCAACAGCCCCCTGTGACTAGCGCCCAAGAGGATAGACATTCTTCGAGTCAGGAAATGGGCTTGTTTTCAGCAAGACAAGTATCCACATGGACCGCAGCGGCCGCGCGGTTCCCGACTGTAGCGCCCAGAACCGCTCGGCCACTCCGGCCGGCTAAATACGGAATAGTCGGGTGCTGGATGGTGATACTTGACGTAATGCAGTATCTCAACAGCCCCCTGTGACTAGCGCCCAAGAGAATAGACATTCTTCGAGTCAGGAAATGGGCTTGTTTTCAGCAAGACAAGTATCCACATGGACAGTGTGGCTACATCTAGAACACCGTGGAGAGTCAGCATGGCGACCGTTGCTGTGGTTTCCCTTGACGCAGCAGCAGAAAAAGACCCCAGCAGTGGTGCACCATTGACAGCACAGAACACAGGAGTGGTAGCACGTCCTCTTTCAGAGAAATTCCAGTTCTGCGTACAGCATCAAACTGGACGTACCCGTGAGTGGAGCTCCCTAGAACTAATGTTGTCGGGTTGCACTTGGGATCATCATATGGGGCCAGAATTTGGCATAATTTTATAGGGTGCCACTGGGTAAACAACACGATTGTCTCTGGTTCGCTTAAGTCTCGTACAGCAATTGGGATCCCAGACTTGTCATATATTCGTCTGATATGACGTTGAATTATACATACTGGAAGATTACCGTATTTTACGGACTATAAGACATACATTAACTTATAAATGGTTCAAATGGCTCTGTGCTCTATGGGACTTAACATCTGAGGTCATCAGTCCCCTAGAAATTAGATCTACTTAAACCTAACTAACCTAAGAACATCACATACTCCATGTCCGAGGCAGGATTCGAACCTACGACCGTAGCAGTCGCGCGGTTTCGGACTGAAGCGCCTAGTACCGCTCGGCCACCGCGACCGGCATATCTTAATTACTAAGCAGTTTTTAAAAAATAATATTTATACCATTTTTATTGTTAGATTGCAAAGCTACACTAAAAATATTCTTAGTTTATTAAAACCGAACTCACTTTTAACATCCTTCAGAACTGTCATCTGAACTTTCTTCTTCTTCTTCTTCTTCTTCTTCTTCTTCTTCTTCCTCTTCGTCGTCATCGTTGTCCTCTTCATATGTAATATGGTCCTCACTGTCATCGAGAGCGTTAATTATGCCGCGCTGATTGAAAGACTTAACAATAATGTCTTCTCTCACACTAGACCACGACTGTTTTATACACTGAAACACTTGTTTGATTGTAGCTCGTTTTAAAGCTCTCTTCGGTGTGCATTCATGTTGGGTTTCATTCATCATATATTTGTTCCATTCGTCTCTCATATAGACTTTAAATGGTTTATTTATCGAGACATCAAGAGGTTTCAATTGTGAAGTGAGCCGCGCGGGATTAGCCGAGCGATCTAACGCGATGCAGTCATGGATTGTGTGGCTGGTATCGGCGGAGTTTCGAGTCCTCCCTCGGGCATGGGTGTGTGTGTTTGTCCTTAGGATAATTTATGTTAAGTAGTGTGTAAGCTTAGGGACTGATGACCTTAGCAGTTAAGTCCCATAAGATTTCACACACATTTGAACATTTGAACAATTGTGAAGCCAGTCCTCTCGGAATAACAGCTAGCTCTGTATTTCCCTGTCTCGATTTCTCTTTCACAATTTTTTTTTTCAAATGACTACTAAATTGATCTGCACAAGACGAAAACTCTTTTTCAATAAAGTACCTTTCCTTCTCCTCCACACTCTGTTAATCCATAAGTTCATATAAGGCTCGTCCATCCAATTCTTGTCATGTACGTGAACAACAAGGCCTGGCGGTATTTCAGAAAGTTTTGGCATAGTTTTCGATTGAAAACGATCATTTCATGAAGTTTAGTACTATAAGCACAACGTGAAAGAAGAACAGTGTAGTGCATTTTTTCATGTCCACTTGTTCTTATAGTTACAGTTTTAGCTCCTTTCACGACAACGGTTCGGTTACTCGGCACGTCAGATGTAAAAGCCTTTTCACCCATATTCGCTATTTGGCTTAGTTCCACGCTGGTTTTCTTCCGAAGCGATGGAAAGATAATATTTTCTCTTCATACTCGTGTAGCATTTTCTGGGATATTTTGATACGCATGCTAAGTCCATGACGTTTCATCAACCTGTAGCCCCAGCCAACTCCACCCTTAAACTCTCATAGTGCTGGCTTACGAGAGTGCATTTCAATCTTTTTTGTATTGATTCCAGTGCCATTGTGGCAGTGTCCTTGAATCCATTTCATTACGTCACCTTCCAGGTTTGGCCATATTGTATTCAGTCCTCTATTTGCACATTTAGTCTTCCCCAATTTTTTTCAGTTCTTCTTTACTAGCCCGCCAATTGCGAATGATTTTTTCCATTGGCGCAGGACCGAAATGCCGCTCAGCTGCTCTTTCCTCACGTTCTTTTTCATATGCTACTACTTTTAATTAATATCCTGCATCTTATGAATATCTTTTATGTTGGAACTTAACTTTTCCCAGAGAACTGAATGTTCATATAACTTACGGGTTTGCTGCCGGGTGACATCGTCGACCACCGCCGATATTTCGACAGGAGCACACCCTGCCATTCTCAAGGCACAACTGCAAGGAGGAAGCAGTGTGCAAGGGAATTTAATACCTCTGTTCACAGAGGAGAAACAAGGAAGATACACACACAGAACAAGTAACCGCAGAGTCAACACACCACCAAAGATAACCAACATCGATAGTGACTATTAATCAACAGGTGAGGTAGCACTAATTTTGTCCCTCTGTTATTTAATGAGAGACAAACCCGGATTCCAAGCAGCATTTATACAAAATCCACCATCTCTGTTTATAAGGTTGCTTGATAGTTTGATTTCAACAGCTTCCTTGATAACACAATCACTATAGCTGGACGTGCAAGCCAGAATCTCCGTGTTATTGTATTCCGTAGGATGACCGGTGTCAAGGCAATGTTCTGCAATAGCGGATTTGCTCGGCTGTTGTAAGCGTGTATGACGCTTATGTTCAATACACCGGTCTTCCACAGTCCTGATTGTCTGACCAATATATGACATGCCACAACTGCAAGGAATACGATAGACACCAGCCTTACGCAAACCAAGATCATCTTTTACGGACGCCAACAGGGCCTTAATCTTAGAAGGTGGTCGAAAAACACATTTCACATCATATGATGTACTGCCAGTTGAATCGCCGGCCGCGGTGGTCTAGCGGTTCTAGGCGCTCAGTCCGGAGCCGCGCGACTGCTACGGTCGCAGGTTCGAATCCTGCCTCGGGCATGGATGTGTGTGATGTCCTTAGGTTAGTTAGGTTTAAGTAGTTCTAAGTTCTAGGGGAATGCTGACCACAGATGTTAAGTGCCATACTGCTCAGAGCCATTTGAACCAGTTGAATCCACTGTTGCCAGATAGAGATAGATTTGCCGTGGCATGGAACATATGGTCATTTTTAAGACTGGTGGGAATTTTAAATCAAACACTGGGCTTTTTATATCAATTTCGAGTATAAGACGCACCTGAATTCTGAATTCAATTTTTTAAAGAGAAAAGTGCCTCTTACAGTCCGTAAAATACGGTACATGTGAACATTTTAACTTGAAGTGTGTGATAAGGGATGTTATATTTTTTATCTAATTTCTCTCAAATCCCTTATTTCAAGATCGTTCAGGAGGTCGCCCATAACATGGCTGGCTATGCTCGCTTACACCCCACTCATACGCAAGAAGAGCTCAACCGTTTCACGTACCCTAGTTGTAAATAGTGGGGTGCCCCAGCAGATGGCGGATCAGATTGATTAGCCAGCTAGTCTTAGTCCTCAACTAGCGCGCTCCCTCTGGGTGTCTCCGTAGGAGACGATGACCAAGTCGGAGTCCACCTGCAGCAAATGGAGCAGTCGATCCGCAGATGCAGTGTTAGCAACCAGTACGCTCTGAACGTGTATCAGTAAACAGAAGTAAAAGTTTATCGAACAGTCCACAGATGTACTGCCTGTTCATAGTGTCTAGTGGGCAGTATATATCGACTTTCAGACAGGTCGTCACCATCATATACGCTGACGAACTGACCTCCTCGGGGAACACAGTCGATTTAGTATACATTCCCTATCGTCATGGTCCGCAGTGCACGCGGTCCGCACTCGAGGGCGCGCCTCTGGACCCGAGGAGACGATTGCCTCGGTTTCTGTAGCTGGCAACACTCCGGCTGCGGAAACGTGGATGAAGGCACTTCGTCCGCCATGGTCGCCAGCTAGTGTTGTTTGCTGAGTGGCTTCTCCTGAAACAGACTCATTGTTCGTTCCCAAGTCTTGCTGAGACTATAACATTCCGTGGTGCGTATTTCGATGGCCCTCGAGCGATACTTTCTCAGCGTTTCGACGTTTGTGCTAAAATCCTGGGCAGTTCGTGTTCCATCTGGTGAGTCTCTGGCAAACAGCGCTGGACAACAGTCAACTTTTTAGGGTATATTAGTCTAGTGTGCCGCTGGTGCTTTCAGCAGCTGTCCGTGGTAGTTCGCTGTTTGTCCAATACATGGTTTCCACATTGGCACGGAATCTGGTATACCCCAGCATTTCGTACACCAAGGTTATCTTTGATGCATGCCTGTACGCCCTTAGGGCCAAAAGCCAAAAAAATAAAATTAAAAAAAATCCTTTGAGCTTCTCCTATAACATCCGTGGGGCAGTTTCAAGTCAGTGCTTTTTGAGGATGCGTCAAATTTTTCCTGACAGTGCGGCGGCGCGGTCCCTTCCGTCACTTTACGACGAACCTGCACCTACCTGTGAACATTGTCTCAGCAGATCATCAGTAGGGAAGCCGAGGGAAACCTACTGTACTTCGACGTGAGCCAGGCTGCAGTTAAAGTCACTCATCTACGTTTCTGGAGAAATTTTTCACACGAAATTAAAGGTTGGAAATTCTGTCCTATATAATATATTCTGAAACTTAGGTGAACAAGTACATTGTAAAGCCCAAGCTAGTCTTAACACACTCACTCACAATCCCTTTCGCTCACGTTAGCAAGTTTAGGTGTTGCATTTCCCGAAAACGTAATAGCTACAAAAATACGGATTATTTTTGATTGAGAATGCTCGACAAATGTTAAGTCTGTCGGTACCTGATGCAGTCACAGTTTTTAGCAATCGACCTGCTCAATACGCCACGCGGAATTTATGTCTTTTCTCGTCACAAAATTCACTTATTCCGAAATTTCTACACACCCATCGGAATAATTATGCCGTCACTTTACAACACTTTTGATGTATGAAACACTGCTAGATCCGGCAGCTTATCATTTCCATCGGAACTACTACTACACACGTCCGAACTGTTTCATGTCTAGCCTCCGACTCCTCTCTAGAATAATCCAAGTCTTCTCTACTAGCAGAGAAAGGCGCGCGAAGAATATTGCTTTACCACTGGTCAGTTTCTTCCCACGCCAATAGCAAAACAACATTCTCCCGCGTCAGTCCGCGCTTTTCGTCAATAACCAATCGCAAAATAGTAAACCTAACGACTGCACTTTTTACCGACGTAATTATCTAATATGCTGAAGTTTTGTTTATGCATAAAGTTAGTTACTATTGTCATTTATACCTGAATTAACTTTCCCTTTACCGTAAACTTACTTTACAAATCTATTCTATAAAAATCCCATTTGACCACATCCATACTTCTTCGAAATGTTCCCACACTAAATCCCGCTACATAACTCGTTAAACAATTATCTTTATATTAACCTTAAACCATACTCACGCATCATTCATACTGCTAAAACGCATTTATAACATTTACATACACAAAAAGACATAATAACACTTTATGAAAATACTAGAACAGTTTATGAAACACATTCTATTACTTTAGTGCACTCTAGTGGGCATAATCGAAACTAAATCGCAGTCCCCTATCCAATACTGTCCTCTATCGGCTGATACATAAACTACGTGCGCGTCCAGTCTCGCGTCACCATCTGTCACTATCCAGCTCTGAGACACTTCTCCCACTTAACCGCCTCCAAGGCAGGGTCGGTATACAGCGTTACGCCTCAACAGCACACCGATGTATGCTATAAAGGCTGGAGCTGGCGCTTCCTCCGTAGCTTTTTCATCTCGATAGGTTGTTTTTTTTTTGTAGAGGTTGGGCGCAGAGCGTGCAGAATGCGCCATTCTGAGTAACCGATTTTCCCGAAATAGCGTTTTGAGGTGTTCCAGTTATCGGGAGAGCTTCTGCACCCGAGATGATGCACGCCCTGTACAGCCGCGATCTGAGTGCCACACTCCTCTGCGCAGAGTGGTGGCAGTTGTCTGTGTGCAGGTACAGGCGGGTGTGTGATTTCTTTCGAGATACACTGTGGCCCATGGTGCCGTCTGCTATTCTCTTGACCGTGACGTCCATGAAAGGCAGTCATCGCTCTGCCTCGATATCCATGACGAATCTACCGCTGGGCAGTATGGTGCTTATATGTGCGACGAAGTCACGGAATTTGCCACTTCCGTATTGCCATACAACGGAAGAAGCAAGTAGTCCCATCTGAATGTCTTCGGAGCTTACTCCCCAAATGCTCCATATACAGATTGGCACTTACAGGCGAGAGTGGGCTGTCCAATCCGACTCTCGCCGTCTGTTCATAACTCTTTTAATACACTACTGGCCATTACAATTGCTACACCACGAAGATGACGTGCTACAGACGCGAAATTTAACCGACAGGAAGAAGATGCTGTGATAGTCTAATTATTAGCTTTTCAGACCATTCACACAAGGCTGGCGCCGGTGGCGAGATCTACAACGTGCTGACATGAGGAAAGTTTCCAACCGATTTGTCATACACAAACAGCAGTTGAACGGCGTTTCCAGGTGAAACGTTGTTGTGATGCCTCGTGTAAGGAGGAGAAATGCGTACCATCACGTTTCCGACTTTGATAAAGGTCGGATTGTAGCCATCGCGATTATGGTTTATCGTATCGCGACATTACTGCTCGCGTTGGTCGAGATCCAATGACTGTTAGCAGAATACGGAATCGGTGGGTTCAGGAGGGTAATGGAACACCGTGCCGGAACCCAACGGCCTCGTATCACTAGCAGTCGAGATGACAGGCATCTTATCCGCATGGCTGTAACGGATCGTGCAGCCACGTCTCGATCCCTGAGTCAAAAGATGGGGACGTTTGCAAGACAACAACCATCTGCACGAACTATTCGTCGACGTTTGCAGAAGCATAGACTGTCAGCTCGGAGACCATGGCTGCGGTTACCTTTGACGCTGCATCACAGACAGGAGCGCCTGCGATGGTGTACTTAACGACAAACCTGGGTGCGCGAATGGAAAAACGTCATTTTTTCGGATGAATCCAGGTTCTGTTTACAGCATCATGATGGATGAGTCCGTGTTTGGTGACACCGCGGTGAACGCACATTGGAAGCGTGTATTCGTCATCGCAATACTGGCGTATCACCTGGCGTGATGGTATGGGGGGCCATTGGTTACACGTTTCGGTCGCCTCTTGTTCACAATGACGGCACTTTGAACAGTGGACATTACATTTCAGATGTGTTACGACCCGTGGCTCTACCCTTCATTCGATCCCAGCGAAACCCTACATTTCAGAAGGATAATGCACGACAGCATGTTGCAGGTCCTGTACGGGTCTTTCTGGATACAGAAAATGTTCGACTGCTGCCCTGACCAGTACATTCTCCAGATCTCTCACCAATTGAAAACGTCTGGTCAATGGTGGCCGAGAAACTGGTTCGTCACAATAAGTACGCCAGTCACTACTCTTGATGAACTGTGGTATCGTATTGAAGCTGCGTGGGCATCTGTACCTGTACACGCCTTCCAAGCTCTGTTTGACTCAATGCCCAGGCGAATCAAGGTAGTTATTACGGCCAGAGGTGGTTGTTCTAGGTACTGATTTCTCAGGATCTATACACCCAAATTGCGTGAAAATGTAATCACATGTCAGTTCTGGTATAATATATTTGTCCAATGAATACCCGTTTATCATCTGCATTCCTTCTTGGTGCAGCAATGTATTTCACATTTTTGCATGTTTGTACGTGAAAACTAATGATGTTGTTGCTACTTTATATTCAACTGCGATCTTAAAACATTTATACCCTTCTAACAATCTGATCATCTTGTAAAACAAAATCTGGTTTATCATATTATACGCAAGGTCAGTTTTTTACATAATTCACTATTATGAATGTGGACGTTTCATTCTCATGCTTTCAAAAGATATCACTAGATACTAGGAAATGTTATGCTCATCTGCGTTTATAGTCTCTCTGAGGAACACGCAAATACAATAATTTCTGAAAATTTTTGTTTCCAACTGTATCAAAAACGTCTGACGAAAGAGAGAAGGCAGTAAACCACATTCGCCTATTTGAACTTCCTGTTCAAAGGGTGCAATTCCAAGTCTTCTAATGAAAGTCCGCGTGATATCCGGCTCTGAAATTCTGCATGTACATTGGCACTACCTCGCACTGTTCTCTGCACGGTAAAAGAAGATCCTTGATAGCTAACAGCTGCGCTGCCAGCTGATAACTGCCAAGCACAAAACGCTACTGGCCGTACCGAAGCTACGTGACTGAAAACATTAGTCGTCTACACAGGTGTGGCAACATTGGGGCGTTGCAATATAGACTCATACAAAATCGCTTTACGTGACTGGTTGTGACAAAAGCACGAAGCAGCCGGGCAAGCCCTCTTGAACAGTTAGGTTTCTTCTTTCGTCGTACAGTGTCTGAGCGCTGGAGCGGAAACAATGCACGAGGATCCGGGAATACTGCGTACTCTTAGGGAGGCATAATGCAGGGCTGCCATAGAGTTGTTGATAGACCTACCCGTCTATCAAGATTTTTGTGTTTCTTATTGTTTTCGTTAATCCACTGAGGCGAAAGCGTGAATCAGTCTTTCGGTAACACAATAGCTAATTATGCCTGCCATGAAGTGTAACTCCCTCTCCGTAGAAAGAAAATAACTTGTCCCATTACTTCCGGAGGGAAGGGGAAAATGGTAGTGGTAAGGGCTCCTTTCCGAAAGATCACGTGGTCCGCAGTAACGATCACTTAGTCCACAGCTGTCATGGCACCTTCCATAACTATCACAAGTCCCGTGAAAGTCCAAGCGAATGTTCCCATATGTAACACCTACAGCGCCTCTCGGTGTTGAAAAAACAAAAATAGCTCCCAAATTAGCTCCCATGTCCTTAAAATATCAATTCACAAAATGACCCAAGTCCCTCCAATAGTAGTAATTACGAAAAATAAATAAAAAACAAATAGAGGGAAATATCTAGTATAGAAAGCGAATGAAAAGAAAATTTAATTATAAATTTTAGAAACATGGGAAGGGGGAAGAACAGTAGAAAATATTAAAATATTAGTTATTCCAATACGTAAGAAAATAAATATTATAGAACGTAGGTCTGGGACACCAAAGATAGTGTTTACTCAAGTATAAATAGCCATACATTGTAATTACGACACTCCAGTCTCTAGTCTGTTCTAGTTCGGAAGTTATTTAGGACGTACAGCTTTAGAGAACAACAATTGGGACTTTATTAAACGGGGATCAAGAAAAGATCGTGACGAGATTGCTTTTGAGGATTGTCAATTCAAGACTTTAATTTGGACATTTATCAGATTAGATAAACGGGAAGGTGAATAGTAATCTCTTTGGCTTTAATGTCAATTCGTGTGAATACACTCCTGGAAATGGAAAAAAGAACACACTGACACCGGTGTGTCAGACCCACCATACTTGCTCCGGACACTGCGAGAGGGCTGTACAAGCAATGATCACACGAACGGCACAGCGGACACACCAGGAACCGCGGTGTTGGCCGTCGAACGGCGCTAGCTGCGCAGCATTTGTGCACCGCCGCCGTCAGTGTCAGCCAGTTTGCCGTGGCATACGGAGCTCCATCGCAGTCTTTAACACTGGTAGCATGCCGCGACAGCGTGGACGTGAACCGTATGTGCAGTTGACGGACTTTGAGCGAGGGCGTATAGTGGGCATGCGGGAGGCCGGGTGGACGTACCGCCGAATTGCTCAACACGTGGGGCGTGAGGTCTCCACAGTACATCGATGTTGTCGCCAGTGGTCGGCGGAAGGTGCACGTGCCCGTCGACCTGGGACCGGACCGCAGCGACGCACGGATGCACGCCAAGATCGTAGGATCCTACGCAGTTCCGTAGGGGACCGCACCGCCACTTCCCAGCAAATTAGGGACACTGTTGCTCCTGGGGTATCGGCGAGGACCATTCGCAACCGTCTCCATGAAGCTGGGCTACGGTCCCGCACACCGTTAGGCCGTCTTCCGCTCACGCCCCAACATCGTGCAGCCCGCCTCCAGTGGTGTCGCGACAGGCGTGAATGGAGGGACGAATGGAGACGTGTCGTCTTCAGCGATGAGAGTCGCTTCTGCCTTGGTGCCAATGATGGTCGTATGCGTGTTTGGCGCCGTGCAGGTGAGCGCCACAATCAGGACTGCATACGACCGAGGCACACAGGGCCAACACCCGGCATCGTGGTGTGGGGAGCGATCTCCTACACTGGCCGTACACCACTGGTGATCGTCGAGGGGACACTGAATAGTGCACGGTACATCCAAACCGTCATCGAACCCATCGTTCTACCATTCCTAGACCGGCAAGGGAACTTGCTGTTCCAACAGGACAATGCACGTGCGCATGTATCCCGTGCCACCCAACGTGCTCTAGAAGGTGTAAGTCAACTACCCTGGCCAGCAAGATCTCCGGATCTGTCCCCCATTGAGCATGTTTGGGACTGGATGAAGCGTCGTCTCACGCGGTCTGCACGTCCAGCACGAACGCTGGTCCAACTGAGGCGCCAGGTGGAAATGGCATGGCAAGCCGTTCCACAGGACTACATCCAGCATCTCTACGATCGTCTCCATGGGAGAATAGCAGCCTGCATTGCTGCGAAAGGTGGATATACACTGTACTAGTGCCGACATTGTGCATGCTCTGTTGCCTGTGTCTATGTGCCTGTGGTTCTGTCAGTGTGATCATGTGATGTATCTGACCCCAGGAATGTGTCAATAAAGTTTCCCCTTCCTGGGACAATGAATTCACGGTGTTCTTATTTCAATTTCCAGGAGTGTATTTAAATGCTTTACTGAATTGAGAATTTTAACCAGATTCGGACTTTGAATTGTGATAGTGGGAAACTTTAACTTCACGCGACTAGTGATCATAGTTAATGACAGTTTGCGGATATTAAATAGAAATAACTTATTTACCGAAAGTGACAGGATATTATCTAACATCTCTGATGCTAGCGGGAATCCTACTTAGACATCTAATTAAAGAACTTCTTTGAATGAGATCGTATGAGTGAACCTGTTTATTAATAATTCTTGTCAATAAATTGACGTCGTTAATTTGAAACATAATACAAGTCTTGAACATTAATTTAACTTAGATTAATAAACGTTAAGGTTACGTGATCTATGCCAAGAACAAACTAGCGATTCGTAACTAAAACAATTGAACGAAAGGTTAAAGTACCGTCGTCTGTAAACATTGTTAGTAAAGCTACTAAACATTTTTTCTCTCAGGGTTGGGAAGACTATACGTGTAGTGACCCACGTTTTAACACTGGGTTTTAAAAGTAATCAAACTGATACTTAGCCGGGACAATATTAAATAAAAGTAAAACCCTTCAATGACAAGTCAATGTGTAAAAAATAAAATCAAACTTTCACCTATTAGACGAAAAAGCGAAAACAGAAAAAGGGCTGCGATACATAGCATAATACTGCCCCATCCCCTTGCGTCCGTGACGCAGTGCACATTTCGAACAGCCATTCGCATGAATGACAGCGTATTCTGACCTTCCCATTGACCAGGCTTAACAAAAAGCGTGATTTGTCCGACCTGTCGAAACATCCCCATTGCTCGCTGTGTAATCTGGATTATCCCATCCCACACCAACCGTAATTGGTGAAGCCGTTGGCTCAACATGAGAACATGTAAGGTCCCTGCTGCAGAGCCTCATATTCAGCAATGTGCGTATTCTGCTTTCCAGAGCGAAGTAGCCTCCGACCGCCACGTTCAATGATGAGGAGTGGGCGCCTACTCGTGGTTTCATCGTTCTTCATCAACCTTCTGTAAATGCTCGCGACAGTAGCACGCCATCAGCCGACCAGCTTTTTGCCGCTTTCGAGATGCTCGTCCCAGTCGACAGGCTATAAGAATCTGCCTTAGTGAAAGTGTATGTTGTGTCAGGGGATTTCCCTATTTCTGGTATGTATCGTCGCTAGAATGGTTCGTCATTCCTCTCAGCTCCTTGCCATGTACCGTTGGGCAAAACGTTTTGGATCATCAATGTAAATACAACAATAATTATTTCTTTTCCTGTTCGTCAATCTGTTTTTTCGGATATAATTTTCGTAAATGACTTGCATTGAACTACATCGCCTCCTTTTGTTTTCGAATGGTTCTACTTTCGATTTTTAGTTCAGTTATAAATTTCGTTCCTGCAGTACCCATTTCTTTGACTAGTTGGAAAGTGGATGTAGTTTCGTCTGTGAAATTCAAATTAGTACTCGCTCTGACTCTAAAACCTCCAGTTTGCTATGCCGCCAGTTTTAAAATTTTGTCTTCTGCCTTCCTCGCTAGGAATTCAGAGCTCATTTTTTCGTCTATACAGGATGGAGAAAAATAAAAGTGAGACAGCAGAGTCGAGAAAATTTTCCAAATATCCATAGACCGGGAATGCACAGCTGTGGAACTACAGGCATACATCGACAGCCAATGAGTGAGGAGCGCGCGGAAGTTAGTTCTGTAAACGAACGCGTTTGAGTGCATCTAGCAGTGTGTGTTTGTGTAACTGTTTTTCGAGAGGGTGAATCAAACGTGCTCTCGAAGATGTCAAATGTTGTACCGTTACTGGAGGCAGGAATGAATTTTCCGTATAAAATTTGATTGTTGTTGTTGTGGTCTTCAGTCCTGAGACTGGTTTGATGCAGCTCTCCATGCTACTCTATCCTGTGCAAGCTTCTTAATCTCCCAGTACCTACTGCAGCCTACATACTTCTGAATCTGCTTAGTGTATTCATCTCTTGGTCTCCCTCTACGATTTTTACCCTCCACGCTGCCCTCCAATACTAAAATAGTGATCCCTCGATGTCTCAGAACATGATTGGAGAAAAAAATTTAAATGTGATTTTTTTTTCTGCCATTGTCTTAGTTCACACTTATTGATCTACTGCACTTGTTAGAATAAAATTTTACTCGTGTTTCCCGTATCTTATCAAAAATTAAAACTTGTTGCCTTTAGATTTCATTACTAACAAAATTGCGCTTTACTGTACGTCACGTCAGCTATCATTTGGCAGTGCTGTCTGTGCGGTACAGATAATTATTTAAAAAATTATTAGCATTATGATACTTTCAGCGTAGTTGATTTAAAGGTCAAGCTTTACCCAGGAAATACCACACAAAATTCGCGGCTGCCTTAACCAACCAAAGACAGCAAGTTCGCTTAACTTTAACTGTTCAGATGACACCATTATTTCCAGCTAATTTAATAAGTCATACATAGTCGATGTTTCTGCGATATATTCAGTCTCACCTTCTTCTACAGTAATGACGTAGGTTGAAGCAATGAACTAAAGTTTACCGAGCGAGGTGGCGCAGTGGTTAGCGCACTGGACTCGCATTCGGGAGGACGACGGTTCAATCCCGCGTCCGGCCATCCCGATTTAGGTTTTCCGTGATTTCCCTAAATCGCTCCGGGCAAATGCCGGGATGGTTCCTTCGAAAGGGCACGGCCGACTTCCTTTCCCGTCCTTCCCTAACCCCATGAGGCCGATGACCTCGCAGTTTGGTCTCTTCCCCAAACAACTCAACCCAACCCCAACGAAAGTTTGTACTGGCGCTGGGATTCGAACCTGGATCTGCTGCTTACTAGGCACATGCACTATCCATTGTAAGGCACAGGTACCCTGCACGGACTACCTTAGTACACGAATTGGAATTTGTTGAAGGAGATGTACTGGGGTAGTCCTTGTAGCTCTGGTAGTGAGAGTGCCAGTATTGGGAAACTGATGCCAACAGCCTAGCTGCAGTGGTAACACCGCTTCCCGTCAGATCACCGAAGTTAGGTGCTGTCGGGCTGAGCTAGCACTTGGATGGGTGACCATCCGGTCTGCCGAGCGCTGTTAGCCAATCGGGATGCACTCAGTCCTTGTGAGGCAAACTGAGGAGCTGCTTGATTGAGAAGCAGCGGCTCCGGTCCCGGAAACTGACATACGGCCGGGAGAGCTGTCTGCTGACCACATACCCCTCCATATCCGCATCCAGTGAAGCCTATGGCCTGAGAACGACGCGGCGGCCGGTCGGTACCGTTGGGCCTTCATGGCATGCGCGGGAGCAGTCAAGTTTTTATGGGGCAATTGATAGCACATCTGTCTTGTAAGTGGGAGACCTAGGTTCGCATTCTAGCGTTGCTACAAATTTTAATTCATTGCTTTAGTCTATCATATAATTAAATTATTAACTGCAGTGTTTATATTATCAGTTATTCGCTAGTGGAAGTTAGTTTAAATGCACAAACGTCAGTGAGCTGGTCACTGATTAGCTATCGTTTTGTGGTTGTAGCTCCACATCGGCATTTTTCCGACCTATGTGTATCGGTAAAATTTTGTTAGATTTCACATCCCCTACCCTGCTCTGAGGTTATTATTGGGTTTTATTTACACCCTGTATAGAACTCAAGTGAGTTGAAGAAGTACTCAGTGGTTCCGTTTTGTAATTGACAACACTATCTTGTATCGCACCCGGATACCTAAGTCGATGCCAACCAGGAAAGTATCGACGTTGTCGATGCAAAGAAGTTGCGAGACCCGGCAACTCACCGCAATCGCCGCTCCTGGCGATACACCAGGCCATGCCAGACCAAAAGCCTTTACAAGCAGCGGTCGAGAGCTCTACAGTCTCATTGCTCGCCAAGTGAAGATTGTACACACTGTCCTTAAAATACTCTATTGTGACTTGGCTGCCTGCTACTGATTTGGACTTCAGATTGCTCTAAGTTTACTGAGGGTCGTGCCAAAGTACAATTAATTATTTCATATTTGACAGTAAATTGTACGAACAATCGTTTGGCTTAGCCATGGGAAGTCCTTTACTTGATATTTCAGCGGATATTTTTGTTAATTTCCGAGGAGAAAATTTTTTTCAAATCAATTCCGTACGCTTTTATACTCCTTATGTTGACGATCTATCCTTCGCATTCAGTGGCAATGACCACAGTTTAGAACATTTGTTTGACATTTCCAATAATTTACATGAGAAAACTAAGTATGCAAAAGAATTTGAAAACGAGAACGATGAGTTAAATTTTCTAGACTAGAAATTATCCATACAGAATTTGAAAAGTAACTTTGACATTTATCGTAAACCGACTTACTCACACAGCATTATTCCAGCAGATTCTTTTCACCACGGGCTTTTCCAGTAATAAATCGCGCTATGATTACATCACTATCTCCCGTCTGTCTACAGAAAGAAATTAATCTGATCAATACCACTGCGAGTGATAACGGCTTTGAGCTACTTGTAGTTGACTAGATCCTAAGTAATAAAATGGCTAAAAAGTTTTCAACGCTCGGCAATTAGAAAAAGAAGGAATATGAGAAAAAGAAAAGTTTATATTAATACTTTTTTGGGTCATCGTATAAGAAGGCGTAATTAGATGAATGACGAATACTAACTTCACTTAATGAATGTTTATTCAGCACTTGCACATACAAGAGGGTGGAGCGAACTGCCTCCGGCCAAAACACATACAGTATATATACAGTTACAGAACATTCCAGAACAATGATTCTTGACATTTGTGGAGACTTCTAGAATGTAGTTGAACCGAATATAGAAATTAAAATTTTAGAGTTCATGTGAGTTTTGAACTCACGACTCACAACAACCCAGTATCATAACCACTACACCACTGTGACTGCGCTACTGAGCTTTTTCTGCGACATTGCTCCCTTTATCGGTCCTGCATACTCCGACTCCTGATGACTGATGTTCGCCCTCGCGGTGATCTTCTTAGAACTTCCTTTGCCGCTACGCTCTTCGTCACCTTTCCGCTTGTTGCCTGTCCTTGGAGCTTCGAATTTACCCTGGGTTGCAGGATCCTTATAGGGCTTCAGTCGATAGATGTGGACCGTATCTCTGATCTTTCGTTGTCTTGTGTCGGCGTCGAAATCTTAAATTCATAAGTAACATCAGACAACTGTTTTACAACCTTATAAGGTCCAGAGTAGCGCCTGGGGAGTTTCTCAGAGAGACCAACATTCCTAACAGGAGTGAAGATCCAGACGAGGTCGCCAGGCTGGTAGACAACACAGCGGTGGCTCGCGTCCTACCTTCAGCGATCGTTTTCTTGAACCTGCAGCGTGCGGAGTCGAGCTAACTGCCGAGCATCCTCAGGTCTGGTTAACAGCTGGCCAATGTAGTCGTCGTCCACGTCATCAGGATGTAACGGAAACACAGTGTCCATCGCCGTAGCTGCCTCACGCCCATGCACCAGAAAAAATGGCGTAAATCCTGTGGTTTCTTGTTTGGCGTTGTTGTAGGCAAACGTCACGAAAGGTAGCACCTAATCTCAGTTGTTGTGCTCAACATTGACGAACATTGATAGCATGTCGGCCAAGGTCTCATTAAGGCGTTCGGTACACCCGTTAGTTTGCGGACGGTAGGCAGTCGTCATGTGATGAGTAATGTTGCACCGACGGTTTATCTCTGTCACAAGATTCGATTGAAAAACGACATTGGGGCACCGTGTTTCAATACAATGTCTTCAGCGAAGCATTATGCATTTGGCTACCTCGAATGCTTCGGCTATTTTCACGGCTTTTGTAATGGCATAGCGTGTCAGATAATCAGTGCAAACAATAATCCATCTATTGCCACTAGCAGACGTTGGAAACCGTCCGAAGAGGTCAATCCCAACACGCTGGAAAGGCGTTTCGGCAGATGGTATGAGTCGGCCAGGTGGTTTCTGAGGAACTGCCTTTTTCCTCTGGCACTCTCTACAGTGCGACATATAGTGACGGACACTCCTAAATAAATCTGGCCAGAAAAGTCTCTTGCGGATTCTATCATAAGTCTTAATAAATCCTAAATGTCCGGCCTCAGGCGTGTCATGGAATTTCTGCAGAACATCTAAGCGCATGTGTTTAGGAAATACTGGTAGCCACCTCTTTCCAAACGGACCAAAGTTTTTCTTGCAAAGTAATCCAGTAACTACCTTAAATTGCCCTTTCACATACTCTTACCGATTTAATGCAAGCATAATTTGATGTATCTTGGCGTGCTTCTTCTGCTCAGCATAGAGAGCCTGGAGTGCAGCGAGACAGTCACTATCTTCATCAAAGTCTTGATGATCTTGCACAGGGTTCTTGAGAGACGGTCGGCATCTTGGTGTTTTCTTTCACTTGTATACACTATGGTAATGCCATGCTCTTGAAGACGCAGTGCCCACCTGGCGAGTCGTCCTGTTGGATCCTTAAAAAGACCTGTCAACCAACAAAGTGAATGATGGTCTGCAACAACTGTGAATGGCCTTCCATGGAGATACTGTCGAGATTTGCACGTGACCCAGATCACAGCAAGTTACTCTCTTTCTGTATTTGAGTAGTTTCTCTCGACTTTTGTAAGTGTCCTAGAAGCATAAACTATATCCTTCTTTGCCGGCCGGGGTTGCCGAGCGGTTCTAGGCGCTGCAGTCTGGAACCGCGTGACCGCTACGGTCGCAGGTTCGAATCCTGCCCTCGGGCATGGATGTGTGTGATGTCCTTAGGTTAGTTAGGTTTAAGTAGTTCTAAGTTCTAGCGCACTGATGACCTCAGAAGTTAAGTCCCATAGCGCTCAGAGCCAATTGATTTTATAACCTTCTCTTATCCATCCGAAATTTTCACCAGAACAGCACCGATCCCATACCCACTGGCATCTATGTGTAGTTCTGTAGGTGCTCTCTCAACATACAGATCAAGTACAGGGTCAGTCGTCAGAGATTTTCGCAGCACATCGAACGAATATTGTTGACCACCACCCGAGATAAATTTGGCATCAGCTTTTAACAACTCTTGGAGTGGCCTGGCTTTGATACAAAAGTCTTTGATAAAACGACGGTAATAGAACTTAGTCCAAGGAAGCTTTTCACATCTCTAATACTTTTAGGAATAGGAAAATCCGTTATAGACCTCACCTTTTCTGGGTCTGGCCGCACACCTTCGTTTGACACAAGGTGTCCAAGTATTTTGATTTCTTTTGCTCCAAAGAGACACTTTCTTGGATTAAGTTTCAGTCCGCCTTGTTGAAGACACTTAAGAACGGCCCTCAGTCTTTTTACGTGTTCATCGTATGTCTCTGAGAACACTATAATGTTATTTAAATAACAAAGACACATCGTCCACTGCAGGTGACTTACAAGATTATCCATCATCCGTTCAGAAGTTTCTGGTGCATTACACAAACGGCATTACCTTAAACTCATACAGGTCCTCAAGGGGGGTGAATGCAGTTTTCTCACGATCAGCCTCATCAACTTCGATTTACCAGTATCCCGAGTACATGTCCATGGTTGAGAAATACTTAGCCCCCTTCAGACAATCTAGTGTATCGTCAATTCGTGGAAGGGGGTAGCCGGCCGAAGTGGCCGTGCGGTTAAAGGCGCTGCAGTCTGGAACCGCAAGACCGCTACGGTCGCAGGTTCGAATCCTGCCTCGGGCATGGATGTTTGTGATGTCCTTAGGTTAGTTAGGTTTAACTAGTTCTAAGTTCTAGGGGACTAATGACCTCAGCAGTTGAGTCCCATAGTGCTCAGAGCCATTTGAACCATTTGAAGGGGGTAAACATCCTTAATAGGTATCTTATTAAACTTCCTGTAATCAACACAAATGCGCTAACTGCCATCCTTCTTTCTGACGAGAACCACTGGTGACGACCATGGGCTCTGCGAAGGCTGAATGATGTCATTCTTCATCATTTTCTCTACTTCGTCGCGAATTATTCACCTCTCCGTTGCTGACACACGGTATGCTCTCTGGCTTATTGGTTGATGGTCTCCAGTGCTAATCCGGTGCTTCACCGTCGATTTGTCTAATTTGCTCTTCACCTATGGATTGAAGCATTCAGAGAACTCTTGAAGAATGGCAAGTAGCTTCTTCTGTTGTTCCTTAGTGAGATCTGTCGAGCTAGAAGTTTTTGTCTCGTAGTGGTAGCGCTAATTTCGCCCACAGACTCGGCATGGGAGGTTTCTATGACGCTCAGCTGTTCGGCAATTAAAGGCTCAGCGTTTGCTACGCACATGCGACAGTTAACTATCCACAATTCACCGAATTCGTTCTTAAACGAGACGACAGAGGCTGGGATGTCAAGTTATTCTTCAGTGGTATGCTTCTCTTACAATCCACTACAACTTCTATGAGTTGATGCATGGTATGACACATGACAGTCAACTTTCTAGCGCTGAATGATCACTTCATCCAGTGCACATGAAAATTGTGGTTGATTAGACAGTGATAATTACGGTGAGCACTTTATGTTTGATAACTGACAAATAAAAATAGCGAGTGATTACCGAACGCTGGAAGCCTCGGATAAGTATCTTCCTGTCCACAGTATCTCATATCGTCTAGCATAATCTTCGAGCGACCACAATCTATAATTGCCTGAGGAGCTTTTAGAAAGTCCCATCCCCGAATGATGTCATGACTACACTCTTGTAAGACGATGAATTCTAAGAGCTGTGTATGGCCACTTATACCCACACGAATGGTACATCTTCACGGAGTACCGCATTGAGGAGAGGTATTGATGTCGGTCGGTGAGGCCTGGCACGAACTCGGCGTTCCCATACATGCCAAAGGTGTTCAGTAGGATTCAGGCCAGTATTCTGTGCAGGCCAGTCCATTACAGGGATGTTATTGTCGTGTAACCACTCCACCACAGGCCGTGCATTATGAACAGGTGCTCGATCATGTTGAAAGGTGCAGTCGCCATCCCCGAATTACTCTTCAACAGAGGGAAGCAAGAAGGTGCTTAAAACATCAATGTAGGCTTGTGCTGTTATAGTGACACGCAAAACAACAAGGGGTGCAAGTCCCCTCCATGAAAAACACAAGCATACCATAACATCACCGCCTCCGAATTTTACTGTTGGCACTACACACGCTGGCAGATGACGTTCGCCGGGCATTCGCCATACACACACCCTGCCATCGGATCGCCACATTGTGTACCGTAATTCGTCACTCCACACAACGTTTTTCCACTGTTCAATCGTTCAATGTTTACTCTCTTTACACCAAGCGAGGCTTCGTTTGGCATTTACTGTCGTTATGTGTGGCTTATGAGCAGCCGTTCGACGGTGAAATCCAAGTTTTCTTACCTCCCGCCTAACTGTCATAGTACTTGCAGTGGATCCCTATGCAGTTTGGAATTCCTGAGTGATGGTCTGGATAGATGTCTGCCTATTACACATTACGACTGTCTTCAACTGTCGGCGGTCTCTGTCAGTCAACAGACGAGGTCAGCCTGGACGCTTTTGTGCTGTACGTGTCCCTTCATGTTTCAATTTCACTATCACATCGGAAACAGTGGACCTAGGATGTTTAGGAGTGTGCACATCTCGCCTACAGACGTATGACCCAAGTGACACCCAATCACCTGACCACGTTGGAAGTCCGCGGAGTGCACCATTCCTCTCTCTCACGATGTCTGACTACTGAGGTCGCTAATGTGGAGTACCTGGCAGTAGGTGGCGGCACAATGCACCTAACATGAAAAACATATGTCTCCAGGGGGTGTCCGGATACTTCTGATCATATAGTCTATAAACAGCAGTTGCTGGGCAAGGGAGATAATAACGTATATAATTCCACCTACGCAAAGCACACTGTTTGAGATAACAAGAAGAAACTCTAAATCTGCATATGTCAGATTTATTGGAGGACCTTGAGATTTTTAAATATTTAGTTAATGAAGATGGTTTTATCCTGAATGAACAGCCGCAGCTTAAAAACAACAATTCCCTCGACGGCTTTAAGCCCTTACTCACGGCCGCATAATGGCTGTTTGTCACATCGCAAAAAAGAAATCCAATTTTCACAACTTTTTAAGACGCCATGTTTTTATTTCACATCGATAGAATTTTAAAATTTATTCGCTACCTTGCTCCATCTTCTTGAAGAAACAGTCTGATTCCAGAGAAATTTATCTATTGCGCCTCTAGTTGTTTTAACAACGTCATGTTATTAAACAATTTTTTTGTTATAATGGGTTTTAAGACAAGAGGTTTTAAATATTTTTTGTTGGCATCATTTAAATATAGCGAAATATTTTATGTACTATGTAGCACTTTAAAGATAGGCTTCCAGAGTTCGGTAATCACTCGCTATTTTTATTTGTCAGTTATCGAACATAAGGTGCTCACCGTAATTATCACTGTCTAATGAACCACAATTTTCATTTGTCCATTTATTTTGCGTAAGCCACAGGAATGCTTACACTGGGATAGAGATACGAACATATAGGCCTGCAGATGGTGGTGGTATCGCATACACGAGATATAAAAGGACGGTGCACTGGCGAAGCTGTCATTTGTAATCAGATGATTCATGCGAGAAAGTTTCCCGCCCGATAACTGCTGCACAACCGGAATTATCATATTTTTGAACGAGGAATAGTGGTTGGAGTTTGAAGCATGACACATTCCATTTCGGAAATCGGTAGGGAATTCAATATTCCAAAATCCACAGTGTCAAGAGTGTGCTGAGAGTACCAAATTTCAGGCATTACCTCTCACCACGGACGAGACAGTGGCCACCGGTCTTCGCTTAATGACTGACAGCAGGAGCGTAGAGTTGTCAGTGCTAACAGACAAGCAACTCTGCGAGAAATAATCGAAAAAGTCAATGTGGGACGTACGACATACGTATCCTTTAGGACAGTGCCGCGAAATTTTGCGTTAATAGGCTTCGCTGCAGACGACCTACGCGAGTGCCCTTGCTAACAGCACGACATCGCCTGCAGCGCCTCTCCTGGGTTCGTGAACGTATCGGTTGGACACTAGACGACTGGAAAACTGTGGTCTGGTCAGATGAGTCCCGATTTCAGTTGATAGAAACTGATGGTAGGCTTTGAATGTTCTGCAGACCCTACGAACCCGTGGGCCCTAGTTGTCAACAAGACACTGTGCAAGGTGGTGGTGGGTCCATAATGGCATAGGCTGTGTTTACATGAAATGTACTGGGTTCTCTGGTCCAACTGAACCGATCATCCACTGGAAATCGTTATTCGTGGACTTCATGTTCCCTAATAGCATGGAATTTTTATGGAGGGCAATGTGCCATGTCACTGGGACCCTAAACGTTCGCGACTGGTTTGAAGAACATTCTGCACAATTCGAGCGAATGATTTGACCACCTAGATCGCCGAAATGAATCCCATAGAACATTTATGGGATATAATCGACGAGTTCGACGAGTCTATAGAGGCAGCATGGCTCAATATTTCTCCAGGGGACTTCCAGCGACTTGTTGAGTCCATGCCACCTCGAGCTGTTGCACAACGCTCGGCGAAAGGAGGTCCGACGCGATATTATCAGGTATCCCACGTCTTTTGTCACCTCAGTGTATTTGAGCATTTGCTTCACCCGCACGTGTAGTGCCCTCTACACATAAGTTACTTTAACTTGAGATCCCGGTACCTTAGTTGACGCGAAGTTCCCACTGATGTTACCTGTTTACAATGACTTGTCATTTTATTATATTTGAGATGGATTTCTGCATGACACGAGCCAAACTCCTTTACTGTACCGTACCTCTTCAACACAATACGGTAATAAGTAAGTTTGTACTTTTGGCTTTTAGTATTTTATTAGTATTTGCTATTTCGGTTTTACTTGAACCCTTTCTAACCATTGTGTAATTTCTAAGCGTTACAATTTTCGTCTGAAGAATATAATTTTATACACTGTCCAGTCATATTGATGTGGCCACCTGTCAAAACCCTTCATAACCACCTTTTGCAGTGTGGACTGCTGCGAGACGTGCGAGAAGAGAGTCACTGTGGTTCCAGAAGGTATTGCGAAAGACATGAAGTGGAGCCAATTCCAGTGCCCTGGCCAGCTACTCTGGGTCTCTCGGTCGACGACGCATGGCGCGAACACCCCCAATCGCGGTTTTCTCATTGATTCTCGATTGGGTTTTAATCCATGGAGTTTGATGGCCAGGTCAAAACTGTAAATTCATCCTGGTGCTCGTAGGACCACCAACGAACATTGTGAGCTGTGTGATACAGTGCATTGTCCTGGCCATTAAAATTGCTACACCAAGAAGAAATGCAGATGATAAACGGGTAGTCATTGGACAAATATATTATACTAGAACTGACATGTGATTACATTTTCACGCAATATGGGTGCATAGATCCTGAGAAATCAGTACCCAGAACAACCACCTCTGGCCGTAATAACGGCCTTCATACGTCTGGGCATTGAGTCAAACAGAGGTTGGATGGCGTGTACAGGTACAGATGCCCATGCAGCTTCAATACGATACCACAGTTCATCAAGAGTAGTGACTGGCGTATTGCGACGAGCCAGTTGCTCGGCCACCATTGACCAGACGTTTTCATTTGGTGAGAGATCTGGAGAATGTGCTGGCCAGGGCAGCAGTCGAACATTTTCTGTATCCAGAAAGGCCCGTACAGGACCTGCAACATGTGGTCGTGCATTATACTGCTGAAATGTAGGGTTTCGCAGGGATCGAAATGAAGGGTAGAGCCACGGGTCGTAAAACATATGAAATGTAACGTCCACTGTTCACAGAGCCGTCAATGCGAACAAGAGGTGACTGAGACGTGTAACCGATGGCACCCCATACCATCACGCCGGGTGATACGCCAGTATGGCGATGACGAATACACGCTTCCAATTTGCGTTCACCGTGATGTCGCCAAACACGGATGCGACCATCATGAAGGTGTAAACAGAACCTGGATTCATCCGAAAAAATGACGTTTTGCCATTCGTGCAGCCAGGTTCGTCGTTGAGTACACCATCACAGGCGCTCCTGTCTGTGATGCAGCGTCAAGGGTAAACGCAGCCATGGTCTCCGAGCTGATAGTCCATGCTGCTGCAAACGTCGTCGAACTGTTCGTGCAGATGGTTGTTCCCTTGCAATCGTCCCATCTGTTGACTCAGGGAATGAGACGTGGCTGCACGATCCGCTTCAGCCATGCGGATAAGATGCCTTTCATCTCGACTGCTAGTGATACGAGGTCGTCGGGATCCAGCACTGCGTTCCGTATTACCCTCCTAAACGCACCGATTCCGTGTTGTGCTAACAGTCATTGGACGACCAACGCGAGCAGCAATGTCGCGATAGATAAACCGCAATCGCGATACGCTAAAATCCGACCTTTATCAAAGTCGGAAACGTGATGGTACCCATTTCTCCTCCTTATACGAGGCATCACAACATCGTTTCACCAGGCAACGCCAGTCAACTGTTGCTTGTGTATGAGAAATCGGTTGGAAACTTTCCTCATGTGAGCACGTTGTAGGCGTCGTCACCGGCACCAACCTTTTGTGAATGGTCTGAAAAGCTAATCATTTGCATATCACAGCATTTTCTTCCTGTCGTTTAAATTTCGCGTCTGTAGCACGTCATCTTCGTGGTGTAGCAATTTTAATGCCCAGTAGTGTAGATTTCATCGCACTGAGGAAAAACAAATTGCATGTAGGGGTTGATCCACTGTGCCTTCAAGAAGGACGAGTTCACCCCTGGGAATGCCACGCAAACATTCGCCAGACCGTAACGCTCCCTCTTCTGGCTCGGATACTTTGCTCTCAGACGTTTCACACCGTACACACCAAAGGCTATCTATTCGATGTAGCACAAAAAGATGATTCGTCTGAAAACGCCACCTGCTACCACACAGTGAACGTCCAGCTGCAGTATTTGGGTGCAGATTCAAGCCTTCATCGCCGATAAACAGCAGTTAGCGTTGGAGAAAGAACTAGGCGCCTGCTCCGGAAGTCCCTTCACAGCAACGTTTGCTGAACAGTCATTGCGGAAACAGTGTTGGTAGCCACTCGCCTATTCACATGACCACATCTGTCGTTAACCCCTGTCATCTATGGCCGGTTGTACACCACAGTTGCTTGACGCCGGTTTTGGATAGCACCATTTTGTTATGCACAGTATACTTTAACCGCAGAAGCACGTGAACTGTTTACAAACTAATCCATTTCCAAAATGCTTCGACCCTTGGTCCAAGAGCCAATGATCATGGTCCTTTAGACGTCAGATAAATTTCTCCCTTTCCGCACTGCGTCAACGACTGTACTGATTCCCGCGCCCCACTGATTCGCTTTATATACCGTCCACTGCTTGTTTTGCCACCTACTTTTGTAGAAGATTACTGCACGTTGACGTCGAACATAGGTGTGGTCACATTAATGTGACTGAACCGTTTAATTATTGAAACCTTGGTCAAGGTTTCTAATAAACCTGTGTTACACAACTGGTTGCCTGATTTTTTCATCCTTTTGAAGAGTTCTCTAATAACTGTTTATTACTGTGCTAATTAAGACTTTGTGACGACTTACGGACTTTCCGGTATCAGTATCCCACCATCAAGCTTGTTCGCTCACGCCGACCCATCTCGTCCAGGTTTTTGTGCAGTCAATGGTTGTGTGACACGTTCCACATCATTACGAAGTGTCGTATTCATGATCTATGGAACAAGTATTAATCTAATCTAATCTAATCTAATTTCATTCTGTACTAATATACATTGCGCACATTGGTCACAGGAATAGAAAGAAGCATCTACACTACTGGCCCTTAAAATTGCTACACCATGAAGATGATTTGCTACAGACGCGAAATTTAACCGACAGGAAGAAGATGCTGTGACATGCAAATGATTAGCTTTTCAGAGCATTCACACAAGGTTGGCGAGGGTGGCGAACCTACAACGTGCTGATATGAGGAAAGTTTCCAACCGATTTCTCATACACAAACAGTAGCTGACCGGCGTTGCCTGGTGAAACGTTGTTGTGATGCCTCGTGTAAGGATAAGAAATGCTTACCATCACGTTTCCGACTTTGATAAAGGTCGTTTTGTAGCCTATCGCGATTGCGGGTTATCGTATCGAGACATTGATGCTCGCGTTGGTAGAGATCCAATGACTGTTAGCAGAATATGGAATCGGTGGTTTCAGGAGGGTAATACTGAACGCAGTGCTGGATCTCCATGGCCTCGTATCACTAACAGTCGAGATGAAAGGCATCTTATCCGCATGGCTGAAGCGGATCGTGCAGCCACGTCTCATTCCCTGAGTCAACAGATGGGACGATTGCAAGGGAACAACCATCTGCACGAACAGTTCGACGACGTTTGCAGCAGCATGGACTATCAGCTCGGAGACCATGGCTGCGGTTACCCTTGACGCTGCATCACAGACAGGAGCGCCTGTGATGGTGTACTCAACGACGAACCTGGGTGCACGAATGGCAAAACGTCATTTTTTCGGGTGAATCCAGGTTCTGTTTACACCTTCATGATGGTCGCATCCGTGTTTGGCGACATCGCGGTGAACGCACATTGGAAACGTGTATTCGTCATCGCCATACTGGCGTATCACCCGGCGTGATGGTATGGGGTGCCATTGGTGACACGTCTCGGTCACCTCTTTTTCGCATTGACGGCACTTTGAACAGTGGACGTTACACTTCAGATGTGTTACGACCCGTGGCTCTACCCTTCATTCGATCCCTGCGAAACCCTACATTTGAGCAGTACAATGCAAGAATGCATGTTGCAGATCCCGTACGGGCCTTTCTGGATACAGAAAATGTTCGACTGCTGCCCTGGCCAGCACTTTCTCCAGATCTCTCACCAAATGAAAACGTCTGGTCAATGGTGGCCAAGCAACTGGCTCGTCGCAATACGCCAGTCACTACTCTTGATGAACTGTGGTATCGTATTGAAGCTGCATGGGCATCTGTACCTGTACACGCCATCCAACCTCTGTTTGACTCAATGCCAAGGCGTATGAAGGCCGTTATTACGGCCAGAGGTGGTTGTTCTGGGTACTGATTTCTCAGGATCTATGCACCCAAATTGCGTGAAAATGTAATCACATGTCAGTTCTAGTATAATATATTTGTCCTATGAATACCCGTTCATCATCTGCATTTCTTCTTGGTGTAGCAATTTTTATGGCCAGTAGTGTACAAAAATGGCGTCGAGATTTCCCGCCTCAGTTAAGGGGCAAAAGACTTGAACGTGGAACTTATTCAGTGAAAGATAACGTCGACCCAGAGTTTCTCAAACTTTCGCTGTAGCTGTTTACACTGCAACAGCAACGAAATCAACAGCGTCAGTATCAAAAACAAGAGCAACAACTTCAATAGCAACAAGCCTATTTGAAACAGTGGATGGAGGCAAAATCCAAGCTGACGCACCAACTTTTGCTTCAGGTAGCATGGCCGGCACACCAGGTACTGCACTTCAGCCAGATGCTGAGGATCGAGTACCAGGGCCACTCTCTGAATTCCAGGCATTTTTTTCGGTACGGCATTGAAACGTGCATGTTTTATGTTAAATTAGCTTCACAAACTTACACATTTAGTATAACTAGGAACTTAAGAATATTCAAAAAACTGTAGTTACTTTCTTCATATTATGAACAAATAAGTGATGCAGTAACAGCCAGACTAGAATTTTTTCAATGTCGCAAATGCTCTAACCAGTCATATAGAGCATAGGCAGCTGAATTTTGGTGTCTTTCCAACAAATGGAATTTTACCAGTACAAACTCGGACTTCAAACTGTCATATACAGGTTCTCTTGTGTCAGATGTACTTATTCAGTTTGCTCCAGATCGAGGACTGGGTTTTACTACTGCACTTGTTGCAACTCTAGAAGAAGTTCTCAAACTCGTTAAAGCTAAAGAGGTTTCACGTCTTCTATCTATAGCTCATCCCGTTTCCACGGAATTTGTAGAGCTGGGACTCGGACTGCTCAACTTACAGTAATGGCGGCACCGTGTCTTCCGTTCGAAGTTCATCATCTTTACACACTAAATCGCGGATTCACCTTAGCAGAGACTGCACGAAGCAAGCCGGCCATTTAGCACTTTGTAGAGCTCATTCAGATAACAAGCCTTCTGCATTTGATTCAGATTCTGCCCACCCCTTTGGTAGTTCCCTGCCCCGGTGTTCACAGTGTTACTGCACTCTGTCCTCATAAACACACACACTGCTCAGAATGACACAACCTCGGCCGCATTGCTACTATGTACTGCAGTTGCACACATCCTCCTGCACTATGGCACTATGTCATCTTGCTTCAGTGTGATCTCTTTATGGCACAACCGCAGAAAATGTGGTTCACAATAGCCATTGTCGATCATGTGGTTACGTTTCAAGTGGATATTGGAGCTTCCTTATCGATCATTAACGAGGACACTTTAGTACACATTGGGTCTCCTCAATTACTATTAGTCCAGTCTCCCCAATTACTACTAGGCCATTAGCACCTTGTGAGCTACAGTTAACAACACCAACTCCATGCTCACTGTGAAGTGACAGCCCACTACAAGAACAAGCCAACGTTTTATGTCGTGGCTCCAGGCTGTGCTCAAAATCATTTGTTCTCGACGCTTTTCAGGTATATGGCTTCCAGCATGACGATACAGTAAACATAATTTCCCCTGTGGTACCTTTCGACGAACTGGGCAATCTTTATAAAGAGTTCTTATCTATCTTTGGTCCTGTGCCGGCCGGTGTGGCCGTGCCGTTCTAGGCGCTTCAGTCTGGAACCGCGCGACCGCTGCGCTCGCAGATTCGAATCCTGCCTCGGGCATCGATGTGTGTGATGTCCTTAGGTTAGTTAGGTTTAAGTAGTTCTGAGTTCTAGAGGACTGATGACCACAGATGTTAAGTCCCATAGTGCTCAGAGCCATTTGAACCATTTGATCCTGTCCGCAGCTCGTGGTCTAGTGGCTGGCGTTGCTACCTCTAGACCACGGGGTTCAAAAAAATGGTTCAAATGGCTCTGAGCACTGTGGGACTTAACTTCTGAGGTCATCAGTCCCCTAGAACTTAGAACTACTTAAACCTAACTAACCTAAGGACGTCACACACATCCATGCCCGAGGCAGGCTTCGAACCTGCGACCGTAGCGGTCGCGCGGTTCCAGACTGTAGCGCCTAGGACCACTCGGCCACTCCGGCCGGCAGACCACGGGGTCCCGGGTTCGATTCCCAGTCGGGTTTGGGATTTTCTCTGCCCGGAGGCTTTTCATCATTCCATCATCATCATCACTCGTGCCAGTGGCTAGATTGGATTGTGTAAAAATTGTACTCTGTAAAAACTGGGACTTTATACAGGCACTGATGACCGCACAGTTGAGCGCTCCACGAGCCAAACGTTATCATGTTTGATCCTGGGCTTGGCTGTGCCACCAGTTGAGCGACGCACATTGAATTGAATCCATTGACCACTCCACGTTTCTTTCATACCCACCCTCTTAATGTCACACTTCACGGCACGTTCAAAGCTGAAATGAACCATCTCTAAACATTAGGCACATTGGTGCCTGTTACTAATAGTCTATTGGCGAATCGATTGATGTTTGTTTGGATGCCTGACGGCAAAATTCTTGTCTATGGATGTTTTAAAGCAACTGCAATAGTCAGTTGTCAAGACTTATGCCATTCCTCGCTCCGAGGATCTTATGTCAAGACTAGTAGGAGGGAAACACTTTTTCAAAATTGATCTAGCAGAGGATTATCTACAGCTACCTCTGGAAGAGACTTCCCAACAATTCACTGTTATCAGTTCTCCCTTCGGCGTCGGTACAAGCACCTCCCTTTCAACGTGGCTAATGCCCCTGCAATCTTTCAGTGCATCGTTATCAAGGAATACGGGGATAACATCCTTGTTACTTGTCAAATGAGGGAAGCACATATCCAGAATCTACGCCTTCTTTTCCAAATTTCACAATGAAGTGGTATCTGTCACAACTTAAAGAAATGTGAATTGTTCAAACCAGAGGTTGACTACATGGAAAGCATCATTAGTATGTATAGCTCACTCCTCAAAAATAAAAACATAGAAGCTATCAATTTCCATGAATCAAACTTAAAGAACTATATACCATTTTAGGCAAAGTTACTATTATGGGAAATTTATCCCCCAGAAATGAAAAAAATCCGATTCTCTCAACCTCCTGAGGTCAAAAGGCGCTAAATTTCAGTGTACCACTACTTGCCAACAGGCTTCTGGTCACTTAAAGTATCCGAGCGAGGTGGCGCAGTGGCTAGCACACGGGACTCGCATTCGGGAGGACGACGGTTCAATCCCGCGTCCGGCAATCCTGATTTAGGTTTTCCGTGATTTCCCTAAGTCGCTCCAGGAAAATGTCGGGATGGTTCCTTTGAAAGGGCAGGGCTGACTTCCTTCCCCGTCCTTCCCTAATCCGATGAGACCCATGACCTTGCTGTCTGGTCTCCTTCCCCTAAAACAACCCAACCCTACTTAAAGTATGTAGCTCCGCATATCACGTGCCTGCCTACCCACGTTCAACCTCAGTAAAGAATGCGTCCTTGCCATCAATGCCCCCCAATACAACATCAGTGCAATTTTATGAGACAAAAATCTGGGTGGCATGTAACATCTTATTGCATATGCCTGTAAAACATTAAATCCTGTTCAACTTCATTATATCCATATAGAAATAGAAACACACTAAATGAGTTATTGAGTCTTGAAAGTCCGTAATTTCCTCTGTAGAATGAAATTCAACCTGAACCATAAACATCTGATCGCTCCCTTCAGCCTCCACAGTCAAATACAGGGTGTTTCAAAAATGACCGGTATATTTGAAACGGCAATAAAAACTAAACGAGCAGCGATAGAAATACACCGTTTGTTGCAATATGCTTGGGACAACAGTACATTTTCAGGCGGACAAACTTTCGAAATTACAGTAGTTACAATTTTCAACGACAGATGGCGCTGCAAGTGATGTGAAAGATATAGAAGACAACGCAGTCTGTGGGTGCGCCATTCTGTACGTCGTCTTTCTGCTGTAAGCGTGTGCTGTTCACAACGTGCAAGTGTGCTGTAGACAACATGGTTTATTCCTTAGAACAGAGGATTTTTCTGGTGTTGGAATTCCACCGCCTAGAACACAGTGTTGTTGCAACAAGACGAAGTTTTCAACGGAGGTTTAATGTAACCAAAGGACCGAAAAGCGATACAATAAAGGATCTGTTTGAAAAATTTCAACGGACTGGGAACGTGACGGATGAACGTGCTGGAAAGGTAGGGCGACCGCGTACGGCAACCACAGAGGGCAACGCGCAGCTAGTGCAGCAGGTGATCCAACAGCGGCCTCGGGTTTCCGTTCGCCGTGTTGCAGCTGCGGTCCAAATGACGCCAACGTCCACGTATCGTCTCATGCGCCAGAGTTTACATCTCTATCCATACAAAATTCAAACGCGGCAACCCCTCAGCGCCGCTACCATTGCTGCACGAGAGACATTCGCTAACGATATAGTGCACAGGATTGATAACGGCGATATGCATGTGGGCAGCATTTGGTTTACTGACGAAGCTTATTTTTACCTGGACGGCTTCGTCAATAAACAGAACTGGCGCATATGGGGAACCGAAAAGCCCCATGTTGCAGTCCCATCGTCCCTGCATCATCAAAAAGTACTGGTCTGGGCCGCCATTTCTTCCAAAGGAATCATTGGCCCATTTTTCAGATCCGAAACGATTACTGCATCACGCTATCTGGACATTCTTCATGAATTTGTGGCGGTACAAACCGCCATAGACGACACTGCGAACACCTCGTGGTTTATGCAAGATGGTGCCCAGCCACATCGCACGGCCGACGTCTTTAATTTCCTGAATGAATATTTCGATGATCGTGTGATTGCTTTGGACTATCCGAAACATACAGGAGGCGGCTTGGATTGGCCTCCCTATTCGCCAGCCATGAACCCCTGTGACTTCTTTCTGTGGGGACACTTGAAAGACCAGGTGTACCGCCAGAATCCAGAAACAATTGAACAGCTGAAGCAGTACATCTCATCTGCATGTGAAGCCATTCCGCCAGACACGTTGTCAAAGGTTTCGGGTAATTTCATTCAGAGACTACGCCATATTATTGCTACGCATGGTGGATATGTGGAAAATATCGTACTATAGAGTTTCCCAGACCGCAGCGCCATCTGTTGTTGAAAATTGTAACTACTGTAATTTCGAAAGTTTGTCCGCCTGCAAATGTACTGTTGTCCCAAGCATATTGCAACAAACGGTGTATTTCTATCGCTGCTCGTTTAGTTTTTATTGCCGTTTCAAATATACCGGTCAGTTTTGAAACATCCTGTATATATCGGAGAAAACAGTTTAGTGACTACAAAGGTGGGCCTTTTTCCTAAGCTAATACTAATACCAGATCCATTACATATCCACCTCTCAGCATGCGTTTGTGGACGTGCTCTCCCGACTCCCCATGGGCCAGGTCAACACTCCCTGTTTTGCTGTTGATGGGGATCTACAGGATGGAGATCTAGAGGCTGTTCTCGATAGATTCCCCATCACTATGCAAGAGATAGTTCAAGCCACAACAGAGGACACAATCCTCAATCAGATCCTCTGCTTCATCAGAAGGGCTTGTCCAAATGCCTGACAACCAACGCTGCCACCAAACTTCGACCCCCATACTTACTACATCATCAGCTGCAAGCCAACGGAAATGTCTTTCTCCGTTCCACAGTTCAGGGCGATTTTCCAACAGTCACTTCTACACAACTCAACCCTTGCATTATGTAGCTTTGAGTGCAACCACTAGGGAATGACATGAATCAAGGCACTTGCCAGACAGCATATCTACTGGCCCAGTGTGTCCCTAGGGATACAACACGCTGTCTGGGGCTGCACTATCTGTGCCGCCAACTACACAGAGCCGCCTCAGAAACCATGGGAGCACAAACATATCGATTACGTATGGCCCTTCCTCTGGGATAGATGTCCAGTGGTCTTTGACATGCTCTTCAGATTTTCCTATGTAGTGCACGCTCCTGGACATCCACGGTCTGCGCTGCAATATCTGATGCCCAACAACAGGCCCCAAAATGCAGTGAGCGCCGTTGTATGGACTCGCACATATCGCTGAGCCCTGGAGTGACTTCAGGGCTGTCATGACAGTCAGTTGGGGCCGACTGATTTTCGACGTCAAAGCAAATGGGCTTCCTTATGCAGCACGCAAAACATCTCTGGCCGCACCTGACGTCAACTTTCCAGGCAACAGTCTGGTCTCATCCACACCAGCCCCAGCCCAGTGCCACTTTCACATCTTACAATACATCATCCTTGGTGCTTCTGAGATTCAGAACCGCGCAGTGTTCCTCAAACTGCTCAAATCTTCAGCTGCCCAGGTGCTCGACGTCGTGGACAACTCCCCACATTTGTAGTTCGTCTAGACGCCTCTAGGCCCACCCGCACCAATGGACGTGGATATGCAGAATCATTAGGCGTGACACCCACATTCCAGCCCCCTCTTCTGGCTCCGAGTTTCCGTCACCAACCCGGACATTTTAGACCGTACCATCTTTCTCTGTGGGGGAAGGATTGCCCTAAGTACTTTTTATCACTACTCTGATTATGACTTGGTGTGTTATGGACTTTCTGGTAAAACCTTTCCACCGTCAAGTTCGCTTGCTCACGCTGACCTGCTCGTTCACGCTTTTTGTGAACAGTCAGTCCTTCTGTGGCAATTTTAATGTTTACGGATTAGCAATCTGCTCTGGCTCCCTGCAGATAGTATTAAGTATCTACGGCCAGGTGACTTGCCTGGCGTAGCTGTAATAAATTATATACACAATCGATCCACACGACTCAGTCTGTATTAGTGGAAGTCAATCAAAATCGCAATAGGAATTCCTGAGATTAGGCTTTTCATGTAGACACAAAACCTGGCGAAAGACATCATAACACATATAGAAGTAGAAGACATGTTAGGATTCTCGTCAAGCTCCGCTGCTCTCTGGAGTTGTAGCGGCTTTTTTACTGTTTTTCCCGCCAGGTACAACCTCCTCTGTAGCTGAACAGCCAATAGCTACCTTCATTTCAACGAAATCTGCCTTCAAATACCAATTAAAGATGGAACAGATAACAGTACATGTATTACATTCTCATCATTACTACAATTATAAATTATATTCACAAACCTTTCTCGTCAATCAGTCTATGTGTTAGGTTGGTGTATAAGTTCGTAGCAGTTTTCCATAATTGTAATAAACACAACAGATACACATAACAGAGACATTAGTCGTCAATAATGTATTCTGCAGCACTACTTGCAAATGTCTGCCAAAGTTCGGGTAACTTTTCGATTCAGCGAATGTAGAAATCATGTGGTTTTGAAGGGAAGTACTCGTCGAGTCACGTTCGGAGCACACTTTCATCCGAAAAGGAAGTTGCTTGAAGGTTGTTCGATAGAGGGTGGAAAAGGTGAAAACTAGAGAGCGCAAGATCAGGTTAATAATGTGGATATGGAATGACTTCACAAGGGAACCCTAGTATAGTACTTTTCGTCAGTCTAGTAGAATGCAGGCGGGCATTATGGTGGAGTAGCATCACTTGGTACACTCTTCCCGGTCGTTGTTCTTGGATTGCGTTTGCAAGCCATCTCAGTTGGGGATGCCTGCAGGTCATTGTATTGGGAGTTTCTGCTTTGTTTGGGCTCAACCATAGTGGTAAGGCAACCTGCGTTCTAATACACGTTTTATATCAAACTGATATCAAATTAATTATGCAGTTTAATTAATTGATCCATTAATTGCCACACCCCCTGATGACATCATGGGTTTTCCCCAGACGGTTCATGGGTCCCTTCCGCCACTACCCCGCCCAACCCCTCCCCTCCCGTCTGTTTCACTTCCCTCGAAATGGCGTGAAATTGAGATTTTAGCAGTAAATTCAAAAATGGCGGGAAATTCAAATTCATTGGGGGAAATATCAATTTTTTCGGAGATCAACTGACCTAGTTCACAACACCACAACCAGATGCTGCTATTGGCCCTCCCAACTCCCCTCTTCCGCTCCCCTCCCCTTCTCTCCCCTATCTGCAGGTTGGTGGAAAAAGGTCTCACTCTGTCGTGAGCAACAGGATAGGACAGATGTAAGTCTTTATTTTTTAAGTAGTGTGGATTATTGTTTATTTAAACAATTTGAGGTGGGCATGAGTAGCTGCCATTGATCGAGCGCATTAGACAGCAGCTCCATCCAGTTTCGTCAATAACTGATGGATGTGGAGAGGATATTTTCGCTATTAGTCTAGCATTAGAGAGTTGCTCCACCCAGTCTAGCTAATAGCCTTGTATGGTAAGAATGGGTTAATAGTGATAGGACAGCAAGCTATCACTGAAGTACAGGTAAGTAGCCTCCTGCAATCTACAAGTGAATAGCTGCTGTGAGGATGGGTAATAATATTACAACAGTGTCCCACTGTCCCACAGCACCCGTACCTCCCTGCCGCTGCATACAGGACACATTTGTGAATAAATCACACTTATACATATTTACGAGTCGCAAGTCACATCTTAGCCAATAAAAACAGGGGAAATATATCGTACGATATTTTTTACGAATGTTGTACTCATTATCTTACCTGACCAGTCGTGTCCAATTTAGTCCAGCGCCATCCACTGAACTTCTGTACCTGAAGAGACGTATGACTTGGACTAACTGCAGCTCCAGCCCTGACATTGTCTCCTCAGTTTAAAAAATCCGAAACGGGGATACTGTTTTGTCGATGCACCTAGAATTTCTCACGCAAAATATACAGAGTGATTATAATTAAAATTCCAAATCGCTGTAGAAATAACACCACTGGTCAGAATGAAGTCAAATTGCAACGGAATATTATCGGAGAAGGGAGAAAACGTATGTCAGAAGTAAATTACAAAGTTGCAAAATGTAGCAATACATGGCACTGTAAGCATTATAATTTAATAGTGGTCGACCAAAAATGACAAATGAATCATACAACAATGTCTAAGGTGTACTTTTGACTTTAAACAAAGTGTACTACTCAGTGTGCATGGGTGTAAAGGTGTGATACTGTCAATTACGTAAGCTCATCCACCACGTCAAGGTCATATCAGATCGTATGGGAAAAATCGGTTTTTAATTGTCCTGAGCCCAAAAACCGCATAAAAAGCATCACTCACATCGGTTTTTAATTATCCTGAGGCCAAAAACCTCATAAAAAGCATCAATAAAAATAAAATCGGATTATTAATTTCCGTGTGACTGGCGCAAAACATGATCAATATGCTGTCCACCGCTTTCTACAACAAGTTAAAATTGAGAAACAGTATGTTCCACAACTGATCAAAGTGTTTCCAGGGTCACGTTCAGAATGTGTTGCGCAGTGCTTGCCTTCAGTGTAGCTAAGTTTACAATCGGAACACTGAACACACCATCTTTCAGATAGTCCCACAGCCAGAAGTCACATGGATTAAGATCAGGTGACGGGGATGGCCAGGCTGTAGGGAAATGGCAGCTGATAATTCGAGCATTTCCGGCCAGTGATCACATCCACGCTGTTGGAGAGCTGGAATGACGTGGTTGCGCAAAAGACACTCATAGCGCTTACCAGAGATGGTACAGGTAACAGGACCGGAAGCACATGTCTCTTCAAAAAATATGGCCCTATGATAAATAATGCCGTAAACCCGCACAACACAGTGACCTTTTCAGGATGAAGTGGTACTGGTTTACTTGTGTGTAGATTTTCCGCTGCCCATATTCGACAACTCTGTGTATTGACATATCCTGTCAGATAGAAGTGGGCTTCGTCTATCCACAAAATCTTCCACGGTGAATCATTGCCCACTTCCAAGCAAGCAAGATATTCTAAAGCAAAGGCATCTCTTGCTAGCAGGTGAACGGGAAGCAACTCGTGCACAAGGGTAATTTTTGAATGGATAGCAAAGAATGTAGTTTCGTAAGATTTTACGCACCGAGTATGTCCAATGCTCGAGCAATTCTCCGTGCACTACACGTTTGCACACCACCACTAGTCTCCTCCTGCACTGCTGTGGCCACTCCTTCCACTGACGTCGAATCAATCAGTTTCCTCCCTTTAGCAAGTTCCACACCAAAAGAACCAGTCTTTTCGAATTTCAAAATAATTTTTTCCAGAGCCACGGCAGACATCGGACCAACGCCTTTTTTCAAACCCTTCAGTGTCCGGAACTTCTGCAGAGCGACGTGTGCACAGTCATCATTCTTGTAATACAGCTTTACAAGCAGAGCGCGATCCTGCATTGAGACAGTCATGGCGAACGTCGCAGACGCGAAAGGAGGAAAACCCGTGTATCGGGCGCGTTTATACCAACTTCATGGGTCGTGCGCATGACAAGTGCTTTCATTTACGTATTCTGACACATACAGTGCCATCTATTGATCAACTTTCACACTATTTTTTTCTTCTGCCATATGTTTTCCCTCTTCTCCAATAATATTCCGCTGCAATTTGACGTCATTCTGAGAAGTGGTGATATGTCTAAAGCGTTTTGAAAGTTTAACTTTAATTATAATCATACTGTATATTCCTCCATTTATAAGAGTTATTTTTGAAGACAGAAGAAATGACTATACACTCGTTTCCACATCGCTAAAGTAACGTTGCTTGTTGTGAAAATCTAGTACACAACTATGGTATAAGTTATATTTCCTAAGTGTTCTGTCATCAGACAGAAAAATATCTTTCCTTATCAGTTTCATATATCCTACCTCCTGCCTCACAGGAGTGGAATTTTAAACTCATTTGTGGCTCATGACGGGGAGTTAGGGGCATGCTCAACCTCTGTCACAGGAGGCCTTCTCACTCTCGAACACTAAAAGTAACCAAATGCCTCGTCACATATGAAGTCTCTCAAGTAACATCAGAGAAGTTATAAATATCAAATTTATATTATGTATCACTTTATAAATTCGATAATATAGATGATTTTATTACGACGATCATCTCTCTCTGCGTAGATGGGAGATTGGAATTTCGTGAAAAGATCTCACTGCAACGAAAAAGACGCCTGATTACAGCTCCAACTCTCGAAGCATAGCTGGGGTACTCTCGCCCTCGCTTCCACCTGCCTGCCGGCACGTCAGTGATATCAAATTTATAACTTAATTAATTAAATTGATCATTAGAGTCCCTTTGCTTGGCGGTAATTTATTACATTCGCTAGGTAACCTTTACAGATGCTTCCATGACGCCTCTGTAGGCTTCCCACGGGCTAGCTAGTCACTTCCTCCGATACCAAAATGGGTGGTAACCATCGTCTAATAGCTGAAGACATCCACTGGTAATTGTGTTCTGTCCATCAGTTGCCTTGTTATGCTGATGGAAGTAAGTCACTTAGAATTCTGACGTACTGGTCCTCGACTACTACTGCGGTGACCTGTCGACCTATGCAGAGTGTAGGATGTTCCACTCTCTTGTCCACACTAACGGCACCTCTGACACCGGATCGCACGTGAACAGCTGCCACTGGATCGTAATCTCCGCCCGCACGTCACGGCTGTACTGCTCTTGGCTGACAACCCACCGCTCGTCGTGCTGGAGAGAGCTGTTAATGATTCCAGACCCACAAAAGTTGTCCTATCCTTCTCGGATGGACTGGGCGCTTAAATTTCGCTGGGGTAAATACCAGGATGTTGGACAATGTGCTTCCACTCATCCCTCCTGCAAACCGAAACGTTCTGAGATGTATTTTCAAAATATCCCAGAAAAGCTGATGCAGTGAGCCATAACAAAACATCTGTCTGCTGACCTCCACATCCCAAACGTGTATGAGTCTGCAGACCTAGGTTTCCCTCATAATATATAGAAGCGTTCCTATTGGCTCCTGCATAATCAGTGGGTAGATGCTTCGAGCACTCAAATGGGAATCATTGGAGGGTAAATAACGTTCGTTTAGAGGAACACTATTGAGAACCGACATTGAAGCTGACTACAGAAGTACGTATTCTACTGCCGCCAACTTACATTTCGCATAAGTACGACGAAGATAAGATACGAAAAAAATAGCGTTCACTGGGAGGTATACAAGTAGCCTTTTTCCCTCGCTCTATTTGCAAGTCGAACAGGAAAGGGAACGGCTAGCAGTGGTACAGTGTACCCTCCGCCACACTTAGTACAATGACTTACTAAGTAAGCATATAGATGTAAATGTAAATTTGGTCTACCTATTAAGATGCCGGTCCATCCATTTATAGACACACAAAACTCGTGGGAGAATGTTGTCTCTTATTTATCGACAAGATAAATAAGAAGACGGATCTTCTGCTGCTGATTACCGCTCTGTAGAAAAAATCGTATTAGCCCCTAATTTTCACAATGCAATCACTTCGTGAGATGTATCTGAAAGGTTGTAGCATGTTTGCCCACAATACTTAGAACAAACGGTATGCAGCTCACCTCTCAGCTCTTCTTTCGTCAGAGTATCACTTACCTGCGGTTTTCTCACGAATCTTCCAGTATTCGATATACAGCATTTGAATCCACCTGATTTCGACGAGAAAGAGATGGCTCCCACAAAGTTATGGACCCCTAATTCTCTCGAAATCCCACCGCATTCTAACAGCACTGTCCCATTACTTAGAAGGCTGACTGGTGGAGGCCTATCACAACGAGAAAAATAGCTCACTAACGTACACAAGGAAATTCGCAACCATACAGAGTACATGCGGAATGCACAAAGTAATTCAGAAGCACAACACCTACAGTTCATCGACATTGAATGACAGTTCATAAAATATCACTCTCTACTTGTCCTACTCTCCTTTGTCGTGTTCCTATGATTACCAAGCTAGAAATACGACAGTGTAATGGTGTCCGAGTCTTCATTGACAGCACGGTCTCTCCCTCTCTCTCTCTCTCTCTCTCTCTCTCTCTCTCTCTCTCTCTCTCTTTGTTTTTTGTTTTTTGTAACATCCAATGGAGTAAAACAACGAGCTATAAAAACGTTACTTATGTCACCTGGGAGAGAAGAGAAATCAATAACATTTTACGCCGGCCGTGGTGGCCGAGCGGTTCTAGGCGCTACAGTCTGGAACCGTGCGACCGCTACGGTCGCAGGTTCGAATCCTGCCTCGGGCATGGATGTGTGTGATGTCGTTAGGTTAGTTAGGTTTAAGTAGTTCTAAGTTCTAGGGGACTGATGACCTCAGAAGTTAAGTCCCATAGTGCTCAGAGCCATTTGAAGTTGAATAAAATTGTACCACATCTCTCTCTTCTCATACATCAGGAAACAAATACCGTCTGTGTGCTCACATCGACAAGATGTGGTGATCCCATTAAATATACATATATTGTTCCACTGCAGCAGGCGACTAGTGATCGAAGCTACTTCCACAGACCTGTGTAAAGTTTTGTCAACTGTACTAGAGGAAGACCATGTCAACTATCTGTTACAAGGAGAGGATTCTTGTGTTGTTTTTCATAAGTAGTTTGATGCATTGTTTCTGTGCTGTAACACATCGAAGCAGTGTATGACTACAGCTGTATACACAGCCATACATTTTGTTTTTGTACCATGACTTCGACGTCTGTGTGGCGGTGTTTCTTATTGACAAAGATGTGGAAGACATCCCAACATATGGAAACTGAAAGAGTTTGCGGCATTGTGGAGAGTTTCCTAACAGCTGTCTGAAGGTGATGACCTCTACGTTGAATCTCATCTTATACAGCAAAGGGTAGTACATGTTTCGTTGTTCCATTTTGAAGAGACCAACAGCAATGATTCCTCATACTGCAGCCATGCACATGATCACTGCTTTGGTGCTGGCCATCCCCAGAAGATGACTTCCTGCATCTCAAACAAGTGCTAACAGCCATTATGTGGCAATCAACAGTGTACCTGTGGATGGATGGGATGGAAAATACACCTTTGATATGGGATGACGTGCTGTAATAAGCACCACAGTTGACAGAGTGATCAATTTTAGCAATTTTACCAGTTTTCTGTATTATCAACACCAATCAATGACACAGCAGCATGCTTTCAAATTTCTGTATCATCAATGAACCACCCCTCCACTTCTTTGCGAGTACTATATACTAGATTGCGAATGTAGATAGATGACTGTGCAGTACGTCCATTCATGGTTAATTCTCGGACATACAAACCAAAGTGTACCAGACAGTGCTCTATACTGATGCAGTTAGGTTATCTACATACTTCTAGCACTTCAGTTATAGTGCAGAATTTATGACTACGATTGGCCATCTTTCCCTATGTGGATAGGAGTCACAGAGTATTCTCGCATTCATCAGATAAAGTTGGAGATTGTAAGATCTCCCCACATTGTCTTTAACCAACCCTCCCTGCAACACTGTCGCCGATTTAATTTGCAACTGACCAAAAGTAGGAGGATACTACACTCATTACATTCCACGTCTTGTGAAGGAACAGAGTGAGGTGAGTCGGTAATTGCCATTCAGCAAAGACTGTTCCATATCGAACTTACTCACGGCACCCACCAAAGTGCACATGATCTCTCCAGATGCATGCATGTCGAGGAGGTTACAACCCCTTATCGTGTATAGTAGATATGAGAGTATAATAGACGGTTAAGAAGAAATGTGCGGTTTATGCATGATGGAGGTCCATATAGACCGAGTTAGAAACATTTTATGTAAATCGCTTCTGAAGTACTTGGAATGTATTGTCAAGAAATAAATGATCGTAGAATATAAGCACATGCACTCCAAGGTTCTGCATTTAAACTCAGTATAATGTTAAGTCAGCCGGCCGCTGGTGGCCGAGCGGTTCTGGCGCTACAGTCTGGAACCGCGCGACCGCTACGGTCGCAGGTTCGAATCCTGCCTCGGGCATGGATGTGTGTGTTGTCCTTAGGTTAGTTAGGTTTAAGTAGTTCTAAGTTCTAGGGGACTTATGACCTCAGCAGTTGAGTCCCATAGTGCTCAGAGCCAATGTTAAGTCATGTGGTTTCTGAAATATTAGTCATGTAGAGTACAATGCTCTAAATACTGTAATGTACGTTTTTTTCGTTGCAGTGAGATCTTTTCACGAAGTTTTAATCTTCCATCTACGCAGAGAGAGATGATCATCGTTTTAAAATCAGCTATGTTATCGAATTTATAAAGTGATACATAATATAAATTTGATATTTATAATTTCTCTCTGAGGTTACTTGAGGGACTTCATATGCGGCGAGGCATTTGTTTACTTTCAGTGTTCGATAGTGAGAAGGCCTCCTGTGACAGAGGTAGAGCATGCCCCTAACTCCCCGTCATCATCCAAAAATGAGTTTAATATTACACTCCTGTGACACAGACCGTAGGATATATGAAACTAATAAGAAAAGATATTCTTCTGCATGATGAGAGAATACTTATAAAATATAACTTATGCCATAGTATTGTACAGGCTTTTCACAACAAGCAGCGATACTTTAGCGATGTGAGAACGTGTGTATAGTCATTTCTTCTGTCTTCCAAAATAACCCATGTAAAATGGTTCAATTGTTCAATGTCTATGCTTCTTACACCAAGCGAGGCGTCGCTTGGCATTTACCGGCGTGTGGCTTACGAGCAGCCGCTCGACCATTAAATCCAAGTTTTCTCACCTCCTACCAACTGTCATAGTACTTGCAGTGGATGGATCCTAATGCAATATGGAATTCCTGTGTAATGGTCTGGATAGATGCCTGCCTATTACACGCCAAGACCCTCTTCAACTGTCGGTGGTCTCTGTCAGTCAACAGATGAGGTTGGCCTGTGCGATTTTGTGTTATACGTGTCCCTTCACGTTTCCACTTCACTATAACATCTTAAACAGTGGATCTAGGGATGTTCAGGAATGTGGAAATCTCGCGTACAGACGTATGACACAAGTGACACCTAATCACCTGACCACGTTCGAAGTCCGTGAGTTCCGCGGAGCGCCCCATTCTGCTCTCTCACGATGTCAAATGACTACTGAGGTCGTTGATTTGGAGAACCTGACAGTAGGTGGCAGCACAGTGCTCCTGATACGAGAAAGGTATGTGTTTGTGGGTGTCCGGATACTTTTGATCATATAGTGTAGATGGTGTAATGTGTAACTCAATCTATAAGCATCGTATTGAGATTTACCTGATTGCGATTTATCTGTCATATGCAGCCTGCCACATTGATGTTTGGACGCTTACAGCGGCATATATTGGTAAAACTAACTTTTGCAATTTTTTTTTTTTTTTGGTCCATGACGTTTCCTCCTCGGTCAATAATATGCTGTTCAAATCTGGCGTCATTCTGAGCATCAGTTCTCTTTCTACATTGTTTTGAAACTGGAACTTTAATATGGACGCCTGTACATCCAACGTATTCTGATAGCTGACTTGTCTATTACAAAGAAATGTATCCTGGTCTGGCATTGTCCACATTGCAATGTCTCATCTATATCTAGGTTCTATACGGACGAATTGCACTTAAGAAATAAGTCCTGCTTCACCAAGTAAAAGCAACCGTACACACGAATAAAGAAAACTATCCAGCTGTGTAACTAGCCGACGCCACAAGGTCTCCTGGCCAGTGGCGTCTCACGCTCTGGATCACGTACATTTACAAATAAAAATTCTTTTCATGAGAGGAGGGACCTAATACGTTACAGAAATAGCACACACAGCTCGACACCAGTATTTCTCCTATACACGGCATCCACATCCGCCTTTTTTTTTTACTTTTTTGGTCGCTACGTCATGTAATCAGTATATGACAGATGAGCGCCGTCCGCCATCACCACGTACATCACCGTTCGTTCCATTAATTAACCCACTGCATCTCAGGGGAGGGACGCCGTGGCGAAACAGCAAAACCCAGGCCCGCCAAAATAAACGACATCGCCTCATTCGGCGTGTGGCGAGCGCAGTGCAGAGGTCAGGCTGTGACAAATGGCGATGCTCATTTGTTGGCTATATTCTGCTGCTTTAAACAACACTGGGCCGCCAAACTGCTGTTGGCTAATCTCGCGGCGTACCTTGTAACCAACTAGGACGAGGAAGTGCACACTAGCTCACATCCTGTAAGGCTGCGTTAAAATAGCCATATGCTCTAAAACTGTTAATTAAAATGCAAGTACGATAAGAAGAAAACAAAAATTGATCTCAAAATTGCTGGGCTAGCTGATCACTTCTAAAAGTACAGACGAGCCAGCCACGTTAAAAATGTCGCCATAAAGTTTTAGGGAACATGTCGGGCATTTCAAAAAACTTTTAAATACGTACCACATTCGTATTATTGTCAGTTAAAATAGAGGGCAAATAACAAAGCAAATGAGCTGCTACCCCTTGTCTAAAAACAAAATTCAGTTTACTAAAATATGGCGCACGGTGATCAATACGCTAAAAGCACCATACATCGAAGGGCCCTCTCGCAGGAGCAAGAAAACATGCGTCAGAAGGCTATGTCCTCTGCGAGGCAGAGTTGTGGATCTCACCAGATCCCGTTTACTGTCTGTCACTTCCCATCGACTCCTGACTCCGGATCTCAACAACGAGGTAATAGCATGCAGGGGCTAACACAATGAAGAAACTGAAGTTCGCGATTCGCCTACCTGTTTGTTACATCCACCATTTCGCCATTTCGTTCCTTGTAATACTGGTGCCTCTATGCCCTGAAACCCAGCAGAAAGATACCTCCTCCCTCAGCCTTTGTCAGTAGGGAAGGACATCCTGGATATCCTGGGCTACTTTATCTGTTCGGCACAAGTGCTGCAGAGAGTGAAGGACACTCAGGGATTCGGAACAGACTATGAATTTAGCAAGCACGACACATTTCATCTGCACCAGCGCCCTCTAGATCGTGTACAATTCGGCATCAGAGACAGTAAGTACTGTTTTGACGTAACCGAATCTTGAGAACATTATCAGGGAAAACAACAGAGCAGTCAAAGGAATGCCCCTATAGAGACGCATCCGTGAATACAGCTACATAGCTGTAGTGTTCATTTACAATGCGTTTTTTCAAGGTATGTGCAGATAAGGGACTTAGAACGTTGACGGAGAACTCGAGCGGTGTCGGTTCTGAGGGCTTTGCTCGTAGCGCCCGAGAGGGCAAGAGTGGCGATATGCGACCCTTTTACAGAGGCACCGGACTCACGTGGAGGACCTTGTCTGGTGGCCAAGAAGTCAGGTTCCAGCTGGGGACAAGAGTGCCGAGTCAATTCCGAGCGGCCAAACTGAGTGGTTGCCTTCGGAGCAGTGTGTGGCCGAGAACACGACGCCTGGTTGGTGCCTATGAGAGCGTGTGGACAGGAGGCGAAGTGGGCGGCTGTACGTCAGGTGAAGGAATCGTTACGTGCAGGGCGCGGCTCAAATGGTTCAAATGGCTCTAAGCACTATGGGACTTAACTTCTGAGGTCATCAGTACCCTTGACTTAGAACTACTTAAGCCTAACTAAACTAAGGACATCACACACATCCGTGCCCTAGGCCGGATTCGAACCTGCAACCGTAGCAGCAGCGAGGTTCCGGACTGAAGCGCCTAGAATCGGTCGGCCACAGCGGCCGGCCAGGGCGCGGTCAGAGGAAGATTGGTGTCCCAGTTACCACTTCAGGCAGCCCCTGTTGAACTAAAAAGAACAAAACTTGGTCAGCACGTTTTAGAACATTGCCTGTTCTTGTGTGATTAAGTCGCCGAGTCCAATACAGAACCCAATTTGTTTAGTGCTATTTGCTGGAACTTCACTCCCCGTTGCTGTGCTGTCGATTTCTTACTTGGTGTTGATTACTAATTCGGACAAGCTTGAAAAGATTTGGCTATTCATTGTTTGATTTTAAACTGTTTCCGCTCATTAACCTGTTCTTGTTGTCCTGTGTCACAACTAAATGTTATTTGCCCTAGGCCTTAACGAAGGGCTGTCCGTGCAGGTGGGGAGGTCTGAATGATGAAGCTGGGGATTATGTCGTTGGTAGCTTAGCTGTCGGTAGGGTCATCCTTGCCCATCAACACTGGCCGGGAAGCGAGACGAAATGTGTCCTGCAACGACGTGTCATTCTTTTTCTTTCATTTCTTTTTCTTTCCTCAACCACAAGAGTCGATCGGTAAACTAACTAACTCAGGGTCTATTGCTGTCCTTAGTTATTCCTTTCCAGATTTCTTCATCAAAAGGTAGGAAGAACTCTGAGGTATGGTGAAGCCAATCTTCTCAGGGAAATAAAACGCTGAAGAAAACTATTGTTCCTCCAGGCAGGGTATTGTGCGATGGGCCGGTTCCCTATCCATAGAAAAAGATAGACAGATAAAATAAGCCCCGGTTTTCGGATGCTTTTAATGGAATTCGACAACAGAAACGAAGTTGGACTTTGCGTTTTGGTATCTGGAATGTAGAGGGAATCGGTAATAAACAACAAGAAGATATAATAGATATAAGACAGCACAACATTGATGTAGCTATACCTTCCGAAAAAAAAGAAAGGTATTGGTTTTTAATATCTGCTGGAATTCGCGCAATAGCTTAGTGGAGTGGAAAAAGGCAGTAGAGCGAGAGCAGGAGTATCCATCATTCTAAAAAAACGGTGAACAAATTATATGACCTCGTGGGAAACGGTTAATGAAAGATTGATAAAGCTCAGTCTGAAAGCTAGAGCCGTGAATATCCTGAAGACTCGCTCTTGAAAGTAAAAGAAGATTTTGAACAGATGCTGGTGGGAACTATAGAAGTCGTTCTAAGTAGCCTTGAAATGATACTGGTAGGAAATTTTAACAGCAGAATAGGGAAAGAGAGGAATAGTAAGGCTATCATGATGTAAGGGAGGATGTTAGAAATGAGAATGTTAGAAGGACACCTAGGTCTATAGCGAGTGAGAACGCATCTGCTTTTGTTTTGACGGAATTTAGGAGATTTTGCTTTCACAATGGCATTTGTCATACGACGACCATTCCTCAGCCTTCTTTCGCTGTAAGGGTGAACCGTAATCTGAAGTCTGTTCTAATAATATGTACCTGGTCGAATAACATTTCTAATTGTTTCAATTACAACCATAAATGATATTAATGCAAGAAAGCTCCAACTAAATGGGACAAGTCTAGTCCTTGGTTGAACCTAGCATTTTTTTTTTAACACTGCCACTAACGAGGCTTATAAGATGATCCTAGCAAGTCCCCCTTGTCGACTCTATGGTCGGTGAACGACCTCCTCCAGGAGTAGGTGACTCCTGAAGTTATTCAGCATAATTGGAGGCGGGCAAAGATTAATACTGACTGTGCACGTTCGAGGGAAGGCAGAACCCTACAACCAGGGTAGATGCCCTGCCAGATCGAATATCGGAGACGTAGTATTCATTATGAATTTCGGTGCCCAAAGGAAGGCTGATAAGGAAATGTCAAATAAGTTGTTACCAGGTATTGTGGGACGCTGTAAGATTGTAGAAGTATGCATCCCAGTTAGCCTTCTGGTTGGGAACCAGTCCACTGGTAAGATGCTCCGAGTACAACTAAGCGATGTTCAAACTGGTACTTAAAATTTTGTAAACCCCAATTACAGTGGCGTTTTAGTTTAAGAAGGGATACTGTGCATGTTAATGTTCTTTGGCTGTTACCCAGCAACAGCTTCGAGCATAGCACCTGATAGGGTGTGTGTGGCGACTTTCAAGACTTTCGCAGGTGTACTGAGTTTTCATGGAGGACTCTCTGTCGGTAGTCAAGAAGGAAGGTTCCAGCTGGCACAAAAATACCGCGTCCATTCCGAGCAGACAAGGTGAGTGGGTGCCTTCAGAACAACGCATGGCCAAGTGCACAACTCCAGGGTCGGTACCTATGCAAGAGTGTGGACAAGAGGCGAAGTGGGCAGCTGTACACTGACTTAGCAAATGTCATAGGATAGTGGGAGCACAGTTGGCACAGGTGTGTTGTATGCGCACCACACGGCTCCTGTGCCAGTTGCAGTTGTGTAGGAGACCTGAGACGTGATTGAGCAAGTGGTTTGTGTAATATGCGGCGGCGTCGTGAGCTGACGCGGTTCGAACAGCGTGGTCGGTGCCCGACATATGGGAATTTGGATTTCGGTAGTGGTGCAGAATTTCGGCTTCAGACGTTCAACCATGTCCACAGTGTATTGTGAATGGTTGAATGAGGGTGTTACAGTCCATGAACTACCAGCCGCCCAGCCACCTTCGATGTCCGTGGCTGCCGACATCTGAGATGGATCATCCATAGTGACAGAAGGACAACAGTGTAACGAATCACGGCTCAATTCAACATAGGACGCGCTAGACACGTCTCTCAGTGGACATTTCGTAGGAACTTGGATTCCATGGGATATGGGAGCGGTGCCGCACACGGAGGCAACTGTTAACCCAACGTCATCGGGCACAACGGCTAACATTTGTCGCTAATCAGCAGGGATAGTCCCTGGACCAATGGCGTCCCAAGCCGCCAGGAAATAGTTCCAGAAACATGCAGGGGAGGTCCGAAGACTGAGATGACCACCCCAGAACCCAGATTTGAACCCCATCCAGCATATCTGGGTTGTCATGGAAGGAAGGCTATGTGCCATTGATCCTGCACCCATGCACCCACGAACTCATCAGAATTGGTGCGGCTCCCCAAACGATTTTTTGTTAGCTGCTTCCAGAGGAGTATCAGAGACTTGTAGACTCACTTCCACGGCATCTCATTGCAGACCGCAGATAGAGGAGGCCCCACACGATATAGGGTGCCTATTCCATGTCATTTCCTAAGTCACTATACATCAGGCGAAAGAATAGTCAAATTGCTTACGAGAGCTTACTGGACAGGAGGCGAAGTGGGCGGCTGTACATCACGCGACGGAATCGTTAGGTACAGGGCGCGGCCAATTGAGAGACTGGTGTATCAGTTACCACTTGGGACAGCCCGTGTCGGACGAAAAAGAATTAGTCGTGGTGAGCCGTTTCAGAACATTGTCTACCGTTGTGCGATTGTGCTGCGGAGCCGAGTTTAACATACAGCCGAGTCTGCTTTGTGTTAATTACCGAAACTTCACTCCCCATTGGGATGCAGTCGGTTTCTTACTTGGCCATTGTTACTGGTTCCGACAGACTTGAAAAGAGTTGATGATTCACTGTTTTATGTTATATTACTTTCGCCAGTTAATTTGTCCTCGTTATTGCGTGTTGCATTAAATGTTATTTGCACCCGATTTAAACTGATCATTTATTCGTTTTAGTACTGGGGTGAATGGGGAGAACAGATGTGAGTGATACAGTTGGTCCGATCTTGATTATAAGATTTTTATTATGTGAATATTGTAACTCATCGTAGTCGATGCTGCATCTTTGCTTACTTCCATTTGATTAGGCTTCCGTCATCAATAATGTTCCTTGCAAGTTTCATCGTAGCTTTTTATTACTCTTGTACTAGGTTTACCAGGACTTGTTGTTGTTGGGTTATTATTTAACAGTTAATTGCTATCGGCATTAAATAAAAGCACTATTGCTTCAACTAAGTTTTATTTGTGGGATTTAAATTATTTATCAGTATCGTGAGGTTTGTTTTAAATACATTTCTGGGCGTGGGCAATGCAACGTGTAATTTTGTGGAAGTTTCGGGAGGCGCTCGCTTTTGTGAAGATGTTATTGTGCGTTTGTTAAATGTATTCCGTTTATGTGTTTTAGGAGTACCAGTGATTGCGCTATTTGGCCAGCGTCCCGTAGAGCAGCGTTTCCAGTAATGTTAACTGCTGCCGGGTTTCAGTCCCTCCCGCATTTGGTTGATCGTAAAAGGAAGCTAATTGAACATCTTCTGGTATTTACAATTGTATTGCAAACGTTTGGGCGTTCTTTTGTATTTTGTTACTTATGGCTACAGTGCTGTATTATTTCAATAAAATTGTTATTGTGCGACTAATGTCCACAATGGCCATTTATGAAATGTCTGCATATGGTTTTGCAAGCAGAAAATGAAAGTATATAGCGTGTATCGTAAGTAATAACGAAAATTGACATGAGTGAAAATTTTCGATAATAGAATGAAATACGTTCCAGTAAATATGGATCCGTTTGCGAGATAATTGCGAAGGTGTGGTTGGGAGCCACTACTACCTTTATCCTGCATTGATGGGCAGCGTAGCTTAAAAATGGAGAACCCAGTAAATCCAGCTCACTGTCCTGCTCGTTGCCGGAAGCATAAAAATAATTCGGTATGTTGCGCCGTTTGCAAGTTTATTAGCAATGAAGTTAGTCAATCAGGCCACTGCGTGTGCAAATTCAAGCGGTCCGCAAGGTACAGTCAGTGCCAGCTGTTGTCGTAGCTTAAATAACAGGGCAAGAAACTGCTCAGCCTTTGGCTCGGATTCGATCTTTTCTACCAACCCATTCAATATCGCTATATTCTTCGGTTTTAGGGAACGAAACGAAGAACATGTATGACGACAGAGTCTCTGGCGGACCACTTACACTACTGGCCATTAAAATTGCTACGCCACGAAGATGACGTGCTACAGACGCGAAATTTAACCGACAGGAAAAAGATGCTGTGATATGCAAATGATTAGCGTTTTAGAGCATTCACACAAGGTTGGCGCCGGTGGCGACACCTACAACGTGCTGACATGAGTAAAGAGTCCAACCGATTTGTCATACACAAACAGCAGTTGACTGGCGTTGCCTGGTGAAACGTTGTTGTGATGCCATCACGTTTCCGACTTTGATAAAGGTCGGATTGTAGCCTATCGTGATTGCGGTTTATCGTATCGTGACATTGCTGCTCGCGTTAGTCGAGATCCAATGACTGTTAGCACAATATGAAATCGGTGGGTTCAGGAGGGTAATATGGAACGCCATGCTGGATCTCAACGGCCTCGTATCACTAGCAGTCGAGATGACAGGCATCTTATCTGCATGGCTGTAACGGATCGTGCAGCCACGTCTCGATCCCTGAGTCAACAGATGGGGACGTTTGCAAGACAACAACCATCTGCACGAACAGTTCGACGATGTTTGCAGCAGCATGGACTATCAGCTCGGAGACCATGGCGGTTACCCATGACGCTGCATCACAGACAGGAGCGCCTGCGATGGTGTACTCAACGACGAACCTGGGTGCACGAATGGCAAAACGTCATTTTTCGGATGAATCCAGGTTCTGTTTACAGCATCATGATGGTCGCATCCGTGTTTGGCGACATCGCGGTGAACGCACATTGGAAGCGGGTATTCGTCATCGCCATACTGCCGTATCACCCGGCGTGATGGTATGGGGTGCCATTGGTTACACGTCTCGGTCACCTCTTGTTCGCATTGACGGCACTGTGAACAGTGGAGGTTACATTTCATATCTTTTACGACCCGTGGCTCTACCCTTCATTTCGATCCCTGCGAAACCCTACATTTCAGCAGTATAATGCACGAGCACATGTTGCAGGTCCTGTACGGGCCTTCCTGGATACAAAAAATGTTCGACTGCTGCCCTGGCCAGCACATTCTCCAGATCTGTCACAAATTGAAAACGTCTGGTCAATGGTGGCCAAGCAACTGGCTCGTCGCAATACGCCAGTCACTACTCTTGATGAACTGTGGTATCGTATTGAAGCTGCATGGGCATCTGTACCTGTACACGCCATCCAACCTCTGTTTGACTCAATGCCCAGACGTATGAAGGCCGTTATTACGGCCAGAGGTGGTTGTTCTGGGTACTGATTTCTCAGGATCTATGCACCCAAATTGCGTGAAAATGTAATCACATGTCAGTTCTAGTATAATATATTCGTCCAATGACTACCCGTTTATCATCTGCATTTCTTCTTGGTGTAGCAATTTTAATGGCCAGGACAATGCACTGTACCACACAGCTCGCAATGTTCGTTGGTGGTCCTACGAGCACCAGGATGAATTTACCGTTTTGCCCTGGCCATCAAACTCCACGGATTAAAACCCAATCGAGAATCAATGAGAAAACCGCGATTGGGGGTGTTCGCGCCATGCGTCGTCGACCGAGAGACCCAGAGTAGCTGGCCAGGGCACTGGAATTGGCACCACATCATATCTTTCGCAATACCTTCTGGAACCACAGTGACTCTCTTGTCGCACGTCTCGCAGCAGTCCACACTACAAAAGGTGGTTATGAAGGGTTTTGACAGGTGGCCACATCAATATGACTGGACAGTGTATAAAATTATCTTCTTCAGAAGAAAATTGAAACGCTTAGAAATTACACAATGGTTAGAAATGGTTCAAGTAAAACCGAAATAGCAAATACTAATAAAATACTAAAAGCCAAAAGTACAAACTTACTTATTACCGTATTGTGTTGAAGAGGTACGGTACAGTAAAGGAGTTTGGCTCGTGTCATGCAAAAATCCATCTCAAAAATAATAAAATGACAAGTCATTGTAAACAGGTAACATCAATGGGAACTTCGCGTCAACTAAGGTACCGGGATCTCAAGTTAAAGTAACTTATGTGTAAACAACACCCTTACAAGGTTTCCACAATGTCTCTGACCACCCTGTGTACTTCGTAAATATGTATAACCCTAAAGTAAATTGCAAACAGTATAACAATCTAAGTATTTCATGTATTTAGAACGCAGCAGAGTGTGCGCTGGTATGAAACTTGCTGGTAGATTAAAAGTGTAAGCCGGATCGAGACTCCTACTCGTGATTTGTACCTTCCGCAGGTAAGTATTCTACCGACTGAGCTATCCAATCACGACTCGCGATCCTTCGTCACAGCTCTACATCCGCAGTACCTCATCTCCTACATTCCAGACATTCCAGACCTCTGTCGAAAAGTGAAAAATTCATAATGGAAACATCCCCCATGCTGTGGCTAAGCTATGTCTCAGCAAAATCCTTTCTTCCAGCAGTGCTAGTCCAGTAAGTTCCGCAGGAAACTTTCGTGAAGTTCTGTCTGTATGTTTATACACTGAAGATCCAAAGAAACAGGTACACCTGCCTAATATCGTGTAGGGCCCCCGCGAGCATGCAGAAGTACCGCAACACGACGTGGCATGGACTCGACTAATGTCTGAAGTAGTGATGGAGAGAACAGACACCATGAATCCTGCAGGGCTGTCCATAAATCCGTAAGAGTAGGAGGGGGTGAAGATCTCTTCTGAACAGCACGTCGAAAGACATCCCAGATATGCTCAATAATGTTCACGTATGGGGAGTTTGGTGGCCAGCGGAAGTGTTTAAACTCAGAAGAGTGTTCCTGGAGGCCACTCTCTAACAATTCTGGACTTGTGGGGGGGGGGGGGGGGGTCGCATTGTCCTGCTTGAATTGCCCGACTCCTTCGGAATGCACAAAGGACATCAATGGATGCAGGTGATCGGACAGGATGCTTATGTACGTGTCACCTGTCAGAGTGGTATCTAGAAGTATCATGGGTCCCATATCACTCCAACTGCACACGCCCCACGCCATTACAGAGCCACCACCAGCTTGAATATTCCCCTGCTGACATGCCGGGTCCCTGGATTCATGAGGTTGTCTCCCAAGCCGTACACGTCCATCTGCTCGATACAATTTAAACGAGACTCGTCCGACCAGGCAACATGTTTCCAGTCATCAACAGCTCAATGTCGGTGTTGACGGGCCCATGCGAGGCGTAAAGCTTTGTGTCGTTCAGTCATCAAGGGTACAGAAGTGGGCCTTTGGCTCCAAAAGCCTATATCGATGATGTTTCGTTGAATGGTTCACACACTGACAGACATTCGTTGATGGCCCAGCACTGAAATCTGTAGCAATTTGCGGAAAGGTTGCACTTCTGGCACGTTGGACGATTCTCTTCAGTCGTCGTTGGTCCCGTTCTTGTAGGATCTTTTTCCGGACGCAGCGATGTCGGCGATTTGAGGTTTACCGAATTCCTGACATTCACGGTACACTCGTGAAATGGTCGTACGGGAAAATTCCCACTTCATCGCTACCTCGGGGATGCTATGTCCCATCGGACGTGCGCCGACTATAACACTAAGTTCAAACTGAGTTACATCTTGATAATATGCCACTGTAGCAGCAGGAACCGATCTAACAATTGCGCAGTGTATATCTCCGTAAGAGCCCTGATTTCTCTTATCTTGCGTCCGTGATCCGTATGTGAAATGTACATTGGTGGCAGTAGTATCGTTCCGCTACAAGCTGTAAATGCTGATTATCTCAATTTTTTTCACTAATGTTTGGCGGACATCGTCTTCCGTACAATGATTTCCATTTGAGTTCACGATGCATCTCCGTTACAGTCGCATATTGACCGAACCTACCAGTAACAAATCTAGCACCCGTCTGAATTGCTTCGATATCCTCCATTAGTTTGACACGGCTGTGATCTCTTAAATTCGAGCAGTATTCGACAATGGGACGCACTTGTGTTCTCCTTCGTAGACGAGCTGCACGTTCCTAAAACTCTTCTAATAAACCGAAGACGACCATTCGCTTTATTTTCTACCGATCTTACGTGCTAGTTCCATTTCACAGCGATTTGCAACGTTGCGAATTGATATTTAATCGACATGACTGTGTCAGGCAGCGCTCCACTAACATTGTGTTCGTACATTACAGGATTATTTTCCTACTCATGTGCATTAACTTACGTTTTCCTACGTGTAGAGTAAGCTGCCATTCATTACACCAGACAGAAATACTGTCTAAGTCATCCTATGCCCTTCTACAGTTATGTAATGTAATGTTAACAGAGGACCTAGAAACGACAGAGGGGCTCCGTCCCCGCCGCAGCCGCAGTGGGCGGCAACCCCACGACGACTACCGCAGTCCACTTTACCCCTCCGCCGTCCCACACCGAACCCAGGGTTATTGTGCGGTTCGGCCCCCGGACCCCCCAAGGAACGTCTCACACAAAACGAGTGTAACCCCTATGTTTGCGTAGTAGAATAACGGTGGTGTACGCGTACGTGGAGAACTTGTTTGTGCAGCAATCGCCGACATCGTGTAGCTGAGGCGGAATAAGGGGAACCAGCCCGCATTTGCCGAGGTAGATAGAAAACCGCCTAAAAACCAACCACAGACTGGCCGGCTCACCGACCTCGACACAAATCCGCCGGGCGGATTCGCGCCGGGGACCGGCGCTCCTTCCCGCCCGAAAAGCCGTGCGTTATACCGCATGGCCAACCGGGCGCGCCCTTCTACAGTTACTCAACGACGACCCCTTCCCATACACCGCAGCGTCATCAGCAAACAGTCCCAATCCGTCAGTTCGTTTATGTATATAGATAATAAGAGCGGTCCTAACACATTTACCTGGTGCCCTCCTGAAATACCCCTGTCTCTGATGAACACTCGCCGTCGAGGACAACGTACTGGTTTCCATTACCGGCCGCTGTGACCGAGCGGTTTTAGGCGCTTCAGTCCGGAACTACGCAGCTGCTACGGTACCAGGTTCGAATTCTGCCTCGGGCATGGATGTGTGTGATGTCCTTAGGTTAGTTAGGTTTAAATAGTTCTAAGTCTAGGGAACTGATGACCTCAGATGTTAAGTCCCATAGTGCTTAGAGCCATATGTGTGTGAACTGGTTTCTATTACTTAAGAGGTCTTCGAGCCACTTGCATATCTGGCAACCTATTCCGTATGCTTGGACTTTCGCTAAGAGTCTGCAATGGGAATCGTGTCAAACGCTTTCCGGAAATCTAGGAATATGGAATCTGCTTGCTCTTCATCCATGGTTCGCACGATATCATGTTAGAAAAGGACAAGCTGAGTTTCGCGCCAGCGATGCTTTCTAAACCCGTGCTGAATTGTAGGCAGAAGCTTTTCTGTCTCAAGAATCCGGCAGTAAACCGACGTTCAGGATGCTTGACGGTAATTTTGCAGGTCAGGTCACCTACGCTTTTTTCCAGTTGCTTGAGACTTTGCGCTGGGCGATAGATCAGCGATGAATGCAAGCTAAGTAAGGGATCAATGTAGTAAAAGCCATGCTACGATTTGCTTTAAATTTTTTCAGTTGCTTCTCCGTGTCAGAGGTGCGTACTACTATGTCCTCCACACGAGAGTCTGTACGAACCCCCTGTGTGAACGCTTTGTTAAAAGCGAAATTTAAAACTCCAGTTTTCCTTTTGCTGTCTTCTCTTGCCACACCATGTTGGTCGACGAGTGACTAGACAGAATCCTTCGACCAGCCTCGTGATTTTACGTACGACCACTATTTCTTGGATTCTCGGCAAGACCTTTCGCTAAGCTATGACGGTGAATTGTTACATGCTTCGGGCATAGAGTTTGAGTTTTTCTTATAGGCGTATGAATTTCTTCAAACTTTTGTCTGTGGAGATTTCCGCGATATTTATTAAATTGAGAGTGTTAAGTCTTACCTTCCTCAGCATTTTCCGAATTTTTTTTATTAAACCACCGTCGGTCTTGGGCGTTCCATAATCCACTTACTCGGCACATATGTCTCCAGAGCTCGGTTTACGATCAGTTTCAACTTTGCTCATAATGGCTTATATTGCCTCTACGTCTGTTAGACTGGAATTAATTGCTTATATTGTCTCTACGTCCGTTAGGCTGGAATTAAATGAAGTCCATTCATTGTCCAAGTAGGATGCTAACAACTGCTCCTTTGCTCTTTCCAGTATAGATACTCTCTTAGCCTTCTTGAGGGATTTATTAACTGCAGTAGCCCTCGTCGCTCTGATGATATCATGATCACTAATTCCAGTTTCTATACTGACACTGACCGAGAAGTTGAAACCTGTTTGACGCTGCAAGATCTAAAATATTTCCATTGCTCGTGAATTGTCGAACTAGCTGCTCAAGGCAGTTTTCGGAAAACGTGTTCAGAACTACTTCACAAGACTATCTGTCTGTACCACCTGCAATGAATTCCATAGACGTCCCAGTACATACCCAGCAGGTTAATGTACCTCCCGACTTATACTGCATGATCAGGATATCCGCCCCATTGAGTGTAGACTTTTTTTGAATGATTCTGCAACTATTACGGTGAAATCGAATGGCTGGAAAAACATCTGTTTGCTGCGCCCCAGAAAAGTACGGCACACGAATTGTGAGTTTTTAAAGTCATGGCAATAGAGACCAGCCTGGTCAATGTACTAATCAAGTAAGCCAGTGGATAGTATTGTTGACATTACGGCAAAACTCTCCGTGTAGAATGGGGTTTACTACAGTGACCAGTGGTTGAGCTCATGGAACGGCTAATACAATGAAACCAAAAGTGAAGTAATATTTGGTAACTACTGACAAACTCATGCACTGCAAATTTAACTGGGTCTAGCAACCCGTGCTAAGGGCAGAGAGAACTAGGAAAAGCTTACAGGACAAGTAATAGGATGCTAACTCACTCATTCCACTCTAGTAGGACTATGTCAGAAGCGTAGGTACAAGCGAATAAATAGTCGACCTTTGGGGCTCAAAACCTTCGGTCATGCCGGCATTCTGTCGGTGTCTTGAACCAGAGAGAATGATGGGCTTTTAAGTTTCAGAGAAACCACAATGGCTGACTACTCACTGCTAATTAGAGATGAGCAAAACTGTTCTTTTCTGGGATCGGATCAGAACCACTGTCTCACTGGAATGAACTAGCTCTTTTTCATTCCCTTACTAAAATAAATGAAAAAAGCACCTTCCCTTTTTTATTCAAAGTCATTGTACCTATACTTTTAATCAAATGAAACTAACTGTACTGTTACATAGACCTTTTCAGGTATCAACTCTCTCCTTCCTAAAATATTATCTACACTTGTCATTGATAACCAATGTAACAATACATGTCTAGTTTGACAGCTACTGCCAATCCCAGGATCTTACTGACAGATCCAAACTCAACGTTTCCAAGCCTTTATGGTGTTAATTTGGTTGGCGATAGGTCTTCCTTTTGATTTCCTTGTATTTCAACAAGTTTTCTTAAGGCAAAAGGTGTCTTATTGAAAATCATAACTACTTTTTTGACCTCATCAACAGTTTTTGCTATTGACTTTTGTGCTGCATGTTGCAAATGTAACGTAAGGAATATGCAAAAAAAGGGACATGTGAAAGGTTAAAAAGCATGGGAGCTAACTTCAAATTTAAAGTGTTCTCTGTTATTAAGACGATGATTTCAAACTTGATATTACAATTGGTCGAAAACACCCTAAACACAATTTGAAATATGTTACTGAGTGTGTCTTTCTTCAGATTAGATGCACGCTAGAAACAACGACTTTAATTCAATCTTATCATCTACAAACAGTGCTGCAAACACTTACAAACTAATATCATTAACGATTGTACAAATGTCGTTGTCCATCAATAATAAATCCACTAGTGTCATTAGTAACAATTATTGTGTGTATTACCATCAAAAGTAACACAGTCGTAAAATAACGTTATTTTTAGACTGTTTATATGACAAAATATCAAATCTTGTAAGTATATAAATGTTAAAAAACTGCAAAAATTGGTTGTACATACTGTTGGTCTCATCTTTTCCTCATTGCGTTGTATTATCCTTTGTAGATGCTCGAAAATGGCACAAATGCAGAAACTATAATAGTGAAATAAAAATATGAGGGTTACTCCAAAAGAAATGCAAACTGTTTTTTTAATCCATCTTTTATTCTACATGTTTGAAAGTTTTACAGTGTGTAGATACAACCTTTAGGAACAATATTTTCATTTCTCCACATAATTTCCATCCCTCTCAACTACCGTACGCCATCTTGGAACCAGCGCCTGTATACGCGCACAGTAAAATTCTGGGCCAACCTGTTGGAGCCACTGTTTGGCAGCGTGCACAAGGGAGTCATCATCTTCAAACCTTGTTCCACGAAGAGAGTCTTTCAGTTTCCCAAAGAGATGATAGGCACATGGAGCTAGGTCAGGACTGTAAGGCAGGTGTTTCAGTGTCGTCCATCCGAGTTTTGTGATAGCTTCCATGGTTTTTTACTGACATGTGGCCGTGCATTGTCGTGCAACAGCAAAACATCCAGCTTTTGCCAATGTGATCGAGCCCGACTCAGTCGAGCTTGAAGTTTCTTCAGTGTCGTTACATATGCATCAGAATTTGTGGTGGTTCCACTTGGCATGATGTCCACAAGCAAGAGTCCTTCGGAATCGAAAAACACTGTAGCCATAACTTTCCCAGCAGAAGATGTGGTTTTGAATTTTTTTTTCTTGGGTGAATTTGCGTGATGCCACTCTTCATCTCTGGTGAAAAATGATGGAGCCATGTTTCATCACCTGTCACAATTCTTCCAAGAAATTCATCTCCACCATTCTCGTACTGTTCCAAAAGTTCGCTGCATACCGTTTTTCTTGTTTCTTTGTGAGCCAGTGTCAACATCCTGGGAACCCACCTGGCACGAACCTTTCTTAGCGCCAACACTTTCAGTATTCTGCAAACACTTCCTTCCTCTATCCCAATGTAGCGTGACAATTCATTCAATGTGATGTGTCTGTCAGCAGTCACCAATTCGTTAGCTCTCTGCACATTGTCTGGAGTGTGTGCAGTATGAGGCCTGCCACTGCAAGGGCAATCCTCAATATTGCCATGCCCGCTTTCATCATGTAACCTGCTTGCCCACTGACGAACTACTGCGATCGACAGCAGCATCTCCGTACACCTTTTTCAACCTCTTGTGGATGTTTCCCACGGTCTCGTTTTCACAGCACAGGAATTCTATGACAGCACTTTGCTTCTGACGAACGTCAAGTGTAGCAGCCATCTTGAAGACAGCTGTGATGGCGCCACTCACGGGAACAGGCTGAACTAAGTTTGAAAACAAGCAGGAAGGATGTATCTACACATTGTAAAACTTTCACACATGCAGAATGAAAACTGTGTTTTTACAAAAATAGTGTGCATTTGTTTTGGAGTGACCCTCGTAGTATAAGCTAAAAGTGAATATGACACCATGTAAAAAATTATAGAAGCTGTTGGCGTATAGTGCAAGAAATTATTAATTTTATTTAATGTGATCGGCATTATACCATTGACACATTTACTTATGCGCTGTTGCAAACGAAAACGTTTGGGAGTGACAATGTCGCAAAAGAAACTAAATCAGGTTCTAGGTGGGAATCAAATGACAGTGGCAGGCTGGAAAAAGAATGAGACTTGCTTTGATTTCATGGATTGAGAGCTTCATATCATGTAGAAGTAGACATCGGCGAAGACGATTTGGGAGAAATAATTCCCTGAATTTCTGTGGAAGAACCATCGCATGTGACCTAGTTGGACTTCCTGACCCACACCATTTCAGATGTACTGCGGGTGCCTCAACATTAGATGTGTCTTCAAGTTTGATGAGGAGCAAGAAGAACAGGAAGCTATTGCTGGTAGTAATGGGATTTACCTTTTTTTATTCATTTTGATAAAATGATACCTTATATCACTTGAAACTCTTCCATGCGAAAGAGACATGGTTGACTTACATCCAGCAGCTTTGAAAAATATGTTATATGGAAAAAGGTAAACATTTTTCATATAGTGCAACTAAACATGATAACAAATGTGCACACAGTATACTGTATAATCTATAACCCCACGGGTTGGGGCAGAGTGCAAGTTTGAAATCCTAAGTAGGAACATCCCATTTTCATTGTAGAATCAGATTCTGCAGGAAAAAATACGTAATTTTTGTATGTAACACTAGTGTCATTATGTGACAGATGGCGCTGTATTCGACAAATAACATAACTGAGTTCAAAAACGGTATTGTCTAAGAAAAATGCATTGGACCAAAAATATAAAAACAGATGTGTGTGGCTAATGGCATTTTTTTTACAAAATTTTTAGAGTTTTCTCTGTGTAGCTGTTCTGAAACATTCATTCATTCATTATCTGACTTGATAGCAGTGTGCGCACATCACCCCACATTTCTTAAATATGTTCCTTCATAAACTGACTGCGTTATTAGTTAGAATGCAAGCTGTTATGATAAAAGAGAACATTAAAATAGTTTACATTCATGGAGAAATTTATCATCATTTTCATATTTCCCTCCATCAGGAATGTCATAGCAATGATTTCCAGAACCGGGTACCATCTTTCCAGTCATCGTTGCAGCAAATACAGAGTGATAGCAATTTTTTGCTCGGGTATTGTTCTCTGAGAGGTCGATTTTAACAAACAGCAGTACTATTAATCAACACAACATGCATTTCTGAAATGTGGAAAACCCATATTGGTTATGCCAAGTTAAACACAAGCATCTGTGGAATGCGAATGTTTGGTGTGGAATAATTGGTGACAAACTCACTTGCCGATTCTTTATCGATGACACTTTAAATGGTGATAAATATCGAACATTCTTGGAGGATGATCGTCCAGTATTGCATGCACACCTTCCTTTGGACTTGTGGCAAACAAAAAGTGGTTGTCCAACATATTATTCAGTAGAACCTCGATAAGTATTAGACCAGGTGTACAATCATTGGTGGTTCAGAGTAGGTGGTCTGGTATCTTGGCCTGCAAGATCACTATATCTTACTTCGTCTATCTTTTGTTTGTGGGGCCAACAACGCGCACCAACATGATTTAGCGTATCACCAATGTATGCACTTCTCAGTTGTCTCGAATCATTCCATGTACAGATAAGTAAGTGCATCTAAATGGGCAGCGATATTTTTGAGCGCTAACAACGAAACAGTTCCAACAAAAAAGCACCTCATTGGTGAGAGATGAGAGAACACACCTCAACAAGCACCCTGATTGACGAAATGTGAGAGGACATACGTCAAACATACTTTTTTCATGGCTACTGAACATGTCCGGTTTTCTTGTTTTGACCCTATGCGTTTTTCTAGACATAATACCATTTGGGAATTCAGTTGTGTTAGTTGTTGATTACAGTATCATCTGTCATGTAATGACAAAAATGTTACTTACAAAAAATGCTTATATTTCCCATAGATTCCGAATCTACAAAAAAAATTGAATGTTCTTGTTTTCCAAAGCTGCCCTTGCCCCACCACCTGGGAGTTGGGCAGTGGGGTCAACATTGGCATCGTCAGACAGCCTTTCTAAAAATATTGATCATGTGTTTTTCTGTATTTTAATCCAATGTATAGTTTCTGAAATAGTTCGTTGTCTGAAGATAAAAAAAGCTCTGTACATGAAAAATTTAATAATATACATATCATTATTGTTAAATGAACAATATCCAGATTGAGCTAAATTCGAATGGGAAGTGGTGGATCAAAGTTTCAAGTCAAACTGCAAGCTGAATCAGCAAACAAACCAAGAGCACCGTGAGCTGAATCAGTGAGTGAGCTAAGAACACAATGAACGGTGTGACTCCAAAGTCACCTTGTGGCTCACCCTGCAGAGAGTCAGGAGCAGTGAACAGCTGCCAGGAGCTGAATCAGTGAGTGAGCCAAGAGTGCAGTGACTCATCAGTCACCTGTGATTTGCTCCATTCTGAGTCAGGAGCAATAGGGGAGCCAATCACTTCTGCTCTGTAGAGCATCATCTCTCACAATGAAGCATCAAATGGGCTAACACGGCAGCACTTTTGCAATCTGTCTTTTCAAATCAAAAGCAGAAATAAAGGCGAGAAAGTATTTTCTACGTTAATGAAGCATTCTGAGCGATGATTCTTCTCCCTTCTGTTCATGGCAGACAAAAGCTGTTCACAGCAGTAAGGTATGTAAAAAATACATAACACATTATATATAGCGTTTTTTTACAGCATAGGCTATATCATAGTGACTAATTCAGTGTTCTGAGTAGGATGCTATTGTGGCAGCCCATCCTAGAATCTTCATTCTACACACTGATGTCCTTGTAGAGGCTTTTCAGATCTGAAGAGCTACTGCTCCTTTTTTTAAGTCATGACTGCTGATTTCTTGAAAGGATATAGCTCTTTGTCAGATCAGGAGTGGATCACCCATTTCTACTGCTAATTGACTCTTCAAGTTCTGGGAAGACGCGCCTACCTGTGGCATAGCGGTTGTGGGACTTGGAAAACTTCACTGATGCAGGGGGAGCAGGTGTGCATCCAGCATCCTTCATCTGAAGGACTCTGCCTGACAAACTGGAGCTGTTTACAATCCAAATGGGATAGGCATGCCTTCTCAGCCTCATGGCCACTTAGACATCATTTTCCATCGTCCTGCTGGTCGATCCTGGAGGGGGGGCGGAGGGGGGGAGCAGGAGGCGAATAAGCAGGGCGTTGTTTCTTGGCAAAAGACATCCAGTGTTGGCTACTGCACCCAACTACACGACATAGGAACCATGAGTAAGTGGGGGGCTGCATAGCTGACCAGATTCTGGAGGACCTGAGAGAACCACACTCGTACTTTACGGCTTGTTTGTACACAGTATCACCTGCTGGTGGGCTATTTGGCATCGGAGTAGCAGCCTCCTGCAATCCAGGTCAATGAACATCACTGGGAGATCAGGGTGTCACTGCATTCTGCGAGCAGCTGCATTTGAAGCACACAGTGTGTCTGTGAGCATGACCAGTGTGCTGTAAAAGGCTACTTGAATGAACGCCTGTTAATACTGCCACTGTATGACTGTACACCTCGTTGTAAATTTGCCTTCTCCCTTACCATTTCTCTCATCCATCCTGATGTGTAGTGACCCAGAAAATGTCGGGTCATTACAGCAAGTGTCAGCAAGTTACACTTCACGACTCAGGTTGTGTGAGGAAGTGTTCGTCCAACGTCCAAACGCTACGGTTTGGTGAGGTAAGTGATTTTTGGATAACTATTGACACCCAAACGCTGTGGTTTCCTGTCAGACAGTATGACTGGGTATTTTAGTAAATTACGATTGAACAGTGGTACTTGGCATATCTCCAATTCAGCAGTATTGGCTCAGTGCAACGTGGCGCAGTGAGTCTCACTTTGTTTATGTTTGATTTAGTATACGTTCTAAGGTATTAGGCCTGGATGTGGAGTAGTGGATATAGTATGATTAAGGCTATGTTTTCAAAGCCATGTGAACCCATGGACTTGTCATTGTGTAAGGGTAATGGTGGAACCAATAATCTAGTACCAGTACGGTATCAGTCGTGCAGTCTAGAAGTCACGAATTGCCATGCACTAATATTGCAGCAGCCACCTTTTCTTAGTGCAGATGTATTGAACATTTGGCTCACATTTGTTCAGAGTGTGCATTGGTGATGAATGGCTAATGATATGTAGGAAAAAGTAGTTTATGGTTTTTTAATTATTAGTGGGTTATTTGTGTTCCTGGTATTAATTTACTGTGGCGGTAAATCATATAGAACACCTTTGGGATGTTTTGGAATGCCGACTTCGTACCAGGCCTCACCGACCGACGTTGATACCTCTCGTCAGTGCAGCACTCCGTGAAGAACGGGCTGCCAATCCCCAAGAAACCTTCGAGCACCCGATTGAACGTATGCCTGCGAGAGTAGAAGCTGTCATCAAGGCTAAGGGTGGGCAAACACCATACTGAATTTCAGCATTACCGATGAAGGGCGCCACGAACTTGTGAGTCATTTTCAGCCAGGTGTCGGGATACTTTGATCACACAGTGTACCTGCTTACGATAATCGACCATTCTCCCCGGTTTCTAGCAATAATAGCAATTCCAGACCAACAGGCCAGTACTGTGGCACAGGCATTAGTTAACCGTCGGACATTGAAGTTTGGAGTCCCTGACACTATAGTCCCAGATCAGGGCAGTCTGGATGCAGAAGTCAGTTGGAGACGGACCAGCAGTGCAGTCGTGACGCAGCAGCAGTGAAGTCGGGGACGGAGCGCCAGTGAGGCGCCGACAGCCAGTGCTCGCCGATTGCTGGCGACTCACTTGAGCTCTCTGACAGAGGGAGATTGGAGCGGCAAGACCGTTGGTTGGTCGTTCTGTTGGTCGTCTCATCAGCCGACGTATATTTGGTCCTTTCACCGTTTCCGAGGCTAGCAGTTGATCGGTTGGCGTGGAGCAGCAAGGAAATCGCAGCACGCTGTTTGGCCGGGCCAGCTGGCGGCCTCTATGTGGTGTCGGAGTTTGTGGTGCCGTTCCCATTGCAACGAGGTTCGTGGATCACCGACTGTTCACATTGTGTCGTTTGGAGTTCGTTGTCAACTGTTGGGATATTCCTGCGAGCAACAATGCGTGTTTTCTAGTTTAACTGTACTTGCTTATTTGAATTGAAGTGCACCAGCGGAATCTTCTGCCTAGTGGCCGTAAAAGTTCCGGTTACATGCCCTGGCCATTGACGTAAATTCAGGCAGTGTATTTTCCTCATCATGTTGTCAGCCTTTGGCATTTTTAAAACTAATGTTATTTAGTCTTAAATGTTGGGCCTTCAGCCGATTTTGATTTTAAGTTGTTTTGCTCTTAAAGTGTCAGATTCTTTGGGCCTTCAGCCGATTTTAAATTAAAGTTGTTCTGCTCTTAAGGTGTTAGATGGTTTGGGCCTTCAGCTTAATTTAAGAACTGTTTTATGTAAACCTTTGGCATTTTTAAAATTAATGTTATTTAGTCTTAAGTGTTGGGCCTTCAGCCGATTTTGAATTTAAGTTGTTTTGCTCTTAAAGTGTCAGATTCTTTGGGCCTTCAGCCTAATAAAGAAACTGTTTTAAGATAAGGCCTTGCATTTAAATTTCTGATTTTGGTTGAGCTTTAAGTTATTGGCTTCCAGCCATTTTCAAATTAAAGTGATCTTGCCCTTAAGGCATCAGATTGTGCGACGCATTCAGCCGCTAATTAAGTTCCAAAACTAAGGCTGTGTTTTTTATTTTAGAAAAAAAAAATTGTTGGCTCTTGTAATGTTCGAGTGTAACTGACAGTCGATTATTTTACCTGTCCTGTCCTGCGGGTTTAGCAGGGCGTCTCACTAATCCTTCATAACCACTATAACGCGTGGGCTTTGAAGGAGACACAGAAAGGCTGGTAGTAGTGACCCATGATTGCACCAATTAAAAAAGAACTTCCACATCTTACAAGTAGACTTTAATATAACTTGGGCGTATCCTGTTAACTCGGAATGCTTATCCACATTGAGGACTAACATATAATGGTCACTAATCAAAGTTAGACAGCCTGATATCCAAGAACCCAAATCAAAAATCTATAACAAAGCCTTACTCAAAAACAGGGGTTTTCACGAATCGTAACAAGTATGTCAGTCACACATTACAAAACGTGCTCACTGTATACTTTTTACTCTGGTCCTTCGTTGTGTAGTCAATACTGCCAGCTCATCATTTACAAACCAAACCAGTAGAAATAAGAAACGTGCCAACTCTGAAGATATGGAACCGCGACTAAGGACACAGAAGGAAGCAGGAATTCTCCAAACGTAGTAGGCACATTCTTCACTGTTGAGAATCACCATACATTACACAATGAACCAGATCTCAGTGCTCGGTTAACAAGCCTAACTATCATGCATAACGGCAAGCACACATTGAGACCAGAGAGACATGCATTTAAATCTGCTCAGAGCATAGCTATGCTGCCTCTTGCAGGATGTCGTCACTCCAGTCGCTATGATATGAATTACACAGAGGTTTTATGGGTGGCAGGTAACAAGCAACACGCACACATGGCTCAGAAGTGGTTTGTATAGACAGAACTCGTTCGACCTATTACCAAGTATTGTTCATTGGCGTGGGACTGTTATTGGGTTGATTTCATAGGAGAGATAGAGAACAGCCAATGAAGAGCGTCGCTTTTTGTCATGTGATTGTTTAATTAAGATGAGATCATTGCGGAGATACTCAGCAAGCGTCAGTGGCAGACGATAGAATAGATCTCCTAGGTTTTCTCGGTGTGATTAATAGTGAGGGCCCAGGAATTCAGCCGACTTGTTGCTTTCATTTGCTGCACAATATTTCGACGACCGACCCAGCCATTTTCTACAGGTGTTGCCAGTTTTGCTATTTTGTATACTCATTGCCCAGACTGCAACAAGACTGTGAGCTACTGTTAGTCTCACGTCGCTGTTTATAGCTGAGTACGATTCACAATATCCACTGTGTCCTTTGATGATGCTCTTTGTTTACAGAACATGCACTAATACTTGGTGAAACGCAAATTCGCTCAGCGTTTTCCAAGTCTGATGGACGTGATGGTCAGCAAGAGTACGGATATAAGGGTATTCTGGTGCAGTTTTAATTTATTCAAGATGTCGTACACTCCCCCACTCCTGCACACTGTCCCTGCCCCTGGACCCTGCCTCATGCCCCCTGCCTCCTGCTCCTTGGTGTAGATGTAGCAACGTCACACTGTCATGGGGATCCCCCTACCTTCCTCCCTCCCCCACCACCCACTATCCCCTCCCCCCACCGATCCTGGAAAGCAACTGGCAGGTAAAATAGCTCAGTCTGTGCTGAGCTCCTAGGCTCGAAGGATCTTGTTTTTTTTTTTTTTTATTTTGGGTGTCATCCTGTTGGAAATTAGTGGGAAAAGCTCAGGCTGTGCTGAGCTGTTGATACGAAGGACATAATGTGGATTTTTTCCTTCTTTTGAGGTGTTATCCTGTTGGGAAACGCTTCCTTATATGTTTCTTCTGCATGTGCTCACCTTGACACATGGAGACCGCCTGGTTATTTCACATTACTACCGCCAGAGGGCGCTGAGAAAAGCAACCTCCCCTCCCCCACCTAGAAATTGGCGGGAACGCTCCGAATTCAGGTGATCCACGACATTTAAGTCCACCAGGTGTTCACCAGTCCTTCCTGGAAGGATGGAATGTCTTTATTCCATCTGTTACAGGTCTCTACAAGCCAGAGGCAGCCACTCGTTTCGTCCTGACATAGACGTTTGGTGGCCTTTGTGAGAGAGACCGGCCGGCCGCGGTGGTCTAGCGGTTCTAGGCGCTCAGTCCGGAACCGCGGGACTGCTACGGTCGCAGGTTCGAATCCTGCCTCGGACATGGATGTGTGTGATGTCCTTAGGTTAGTTAGGTTTAAGTAGTTCTAAGTTCTAGGGGACTGATGACCACAGATGTTAAGTCCCATAGTGCTCAGAGCCATTTGAACCATTTTGAGAGAGACCGGAAATATTCGTTCTCTGTCAATGTTTCAAATGGTCAGTGGCAATTAAGCGTGCAGGTGTCCCACGACTGTTGGGTGTAGAGAGGACATTTTCGCTATTAGTTTAGCACTAGCGAGTTGCTCCAGCCAGTCTAGCCAATAAACCCATGTGGAAAGGATGGGTGGTAATAATAATAGGAGGGCAAACTACCACTGAGGTGCAGCTTCCGTCTGATCTACAAGTTAATAGCTGCTGGGAGGACATAAGAATGGGTAACAATATTAGGGCAGCGACCCACTGTCTCAGTGCTGCTATATTTTCTTTCTTTGTTGTCATTTCATTCCCCTCACCTGATATGGACAGAGGGGCGGGGCGGAGGTGGGGGTGGTCTGTCACAGTATACAAGTCGCTGCTCTTCAGCCATACAAGGGCGAAAAGTTTAAAACATACCATAAGATTGGACATGACAGTTGACAAAACGAATGTTTGACATAATAAAAAGACATAGATCCAGTTACATAATTTAAGAAATAAAACGTGGATTAGTTGATTAATTAAAACACTGGCACAGATGAAATGGCAACAGAATGTTTCACGAAAGATAAAACACAGAGTGACAGGAGCAAAAATTAATAGAATTAAAAAAGCCAGTGTGAAGTAATGAGTGGACCAAGACTGCCAGGAAGAGGGGTATCATGGTGATGTAACAGAGGATGTTTGTGTTGGCAGATGGATAGAGGAGGAATTCAGGAGAGCGAAGAGGGATGTCATTCTGAACCAAGGCTTAGGATGTGAATGGAGAGGAGTTGAGAGGACGGGAGCCCTGATGGGTTAAGATGGGGTGGGTTCTTTTAAATCTGGTAGGATGGATATATATCAGTGTGGATTTCATGGCCAGGTAATTGAAGACGCTTAAAATTTCGTTGGTAGTGGATGTTGAGAGAGTGGAGATGTAGCATCGGTGGAGTGTCGTGATAGAGGCATGACAAAGTGCCAGGAGCAATGAGCAGGAGTAAACTAAGGAGTGGGCAGTGTCGAGTTTATGGGTAATCTAGGATATTTGGAGATGGTCAAGATGGAACAGGAGGGAGGGAAATTTTCTATGTTGGTAGAGGATGTGGGTAAGGGAGGGTAAGCAGATTCGAAAGGTTAAGTGGAGTGCATAGCACTCATGGAACTGTAGGACCCGATAAAAGGAGGGAGAAGTGGCAGTCCATGCCACATTTGCATAGTCGAGGATGGATCAGATCAGGGATTTATAGGTGTGGAGGATTGCGGAAGGTTGCAGTCCCCATGTTCGGCCCTTTAGTAGTTTTAATCATTTCTATCTATGGTGGGCTTTCTGCTGAATGGTTAGTAGATACAGCTTCCACGTTAGTGGGCCATCAAGGTATTGTAGCATGTTAGTTAACTTGATAGGATGGTCATAAATGGTATGGTAAAAGTTGTGGGGACAGAAGTTGTGGGTGGTTATTGCCTGCGTTTTGGTAGGATTGATTTTTAGAAGCTAGTGATTGTACCATGAGGTGAACTGATTGAGATGGAGCTGGAGGGATCGCTGGGATTCCTGGAGGGTAGGGTAGAGTGCAAGGAAGGCAGTGTCATCGGTATACTGGAGGAGATAAAAAGCAGAAAGGGGCTTGTGCATGGAATATACAGGAGTTGGTGTTGTTGATGGTTACGTAAGGCAGGCGTTTAAAGACAAAGCAAGCAATGAGGTGGATATAATTTATGGAAAGTGCATAAGTCTGGAGCTTAAAGAGGAGCCCAGAATGCCATACAAGGTCACAAGCTTTCCCAAGATCTAGGGAGACAAAAATAGCGCATTTGCTGTTGTTGATATGGCGGGAGAGGAGATGAGTAAGTTACAGGAGTTGCTCATCAGAGGAAAAGTTGGGGCAGAAGCAACATTGATGGACAGAATTGGGTAAATGTTGTTGTAGGTGTTTATGAATACGTCAGGATGCAATAGATTCAAAGACTTTGCTAAACAAAGAAGTGAGGCTGATGCGACAGTAGGAGGAGATGTGAGTGGTAGGTTTATTAGGATTGAGGAAGGCAATTCGAGAGGATTTCCACAGCTCAAGATAGAGACAGGTGAGAAGTATTATATTACAAAAGGAGGTTAGGATTTCTAGGAAAGAGAGGAGGCATTCGTTCAGGTGTCTGTAGGTGATGACCAGGAGCTATGGTGCATTTTTCATGGAGTATCTGTTGAATGTCTTGCATTGTTACTAGAGTATTGAGTTCTGTTCAAAAATGGTTCAAATGGCTCTGAGCACTATGCGACTTAACTTCTGAGGTCATCAGTCGCCTAGAACTTAGAACTAATGAAACCTAACTAACCTAAGGACATCACACACATCCATGCCCGAGGCAGGATTCGAACCTGCGACCGCAGCGGTCTTTGAGTTCTATCTGTGGGATATTGTCGAGGTACTGGAAGCTAGGAGCGAGGGGTGGGAAGGAAGTATTGGTGGACTGTAGAGAATAAGGAGTAATCGAAGTGGAGGTCATCTGGGACGGTGAACGTGTCAGAGAGGTAGGATGCAAAGTGGTTGGCTTTCCTTAAGTTGTCGGGGAGAGGGTAATTGTCATGCAGGAAGGGGTAGGGGGGATAATGGTTGTTGCCGGTAAGATGATGAAATGCCTTCCAGTACCTGGAAGAGTTTATGTTTAGTGTGGCATTGAGGTTTGTGAATGTCAGGTGCCAAATGCTGCGTTCCTTGCAGTCAGCAGATTTCAGATGTGTCATTGTAATTGTTAGTGGCGTGTGTGTCTCGCTCGGAGCTCTGCAGGAAGGACTGGTACAGGCAATGTGTTCACGAAGGAGTATGAGAACATATGGAGGGAGTGTGGGGTGGTGCAGATAGATGGGTTTTGTTGGAATGTGGTGAGTTACAGCATTTGACAAGGTCTGTTGTAGGAAGGTGGCAGCATGGTGAATGCCACAGGAGTCCAGGAAGGATATGGGATGGCTTCCAAGTTCAGTGGTAATGAATTCTCTGTAGGCATCCTATCTGGATTTCTTTGGGAGAGGCAGGAGGAATGGGTGCATGGGTAGGGAGTGCAGTGTAGGGGATGGTGGATAAGATAGGGAGATGGTCACTTACAATGGGGTTGAGGACTGCTGCAGTAATGCGACCAAGAAGGTTAGGAGAGATGAGGACACCACCAGGAGTGGAATTGCTTTCAGGGTGGGTATGTAATGGAAGAGGTGTTATATCACCATGGAAGGAGTCAGTAAACCAATGCCACAGCTGTAGTTCAACATGGTACCAGATATGGATGTTAAGGTCTGTTTGGACAGAGGATTCTACACAGAGTACGCGAAATAACTTGCCCCCCTTCTAACAGCCGTGTACCGCAAGTCTCTAGAGGAACGGAAGGTTCCAAATGATTGGAAAAGAGCACAGGTAGTCCGAGTCTTCAAGAATGGTCGTCGAGCAGATGCGCAAAACTATAGACCTACATCTCTGACGTCGATCTGTTGTAGAATTTTAGAACATGTTTTTTGCTCGCGTATCATGTCGTTTTTGGAAATCCAGAATCTACTCTGTAGGAATCAACATGGATTCCGGAAACAGCGATCGTGTGAGACCCAACTAGCTTTATTTGTTCATGAGACCCAGAAAATATTAGATACAGGCTCCCAGGTAGATGCTATTTCCCTTGACTTCCGGAAGGCGTTCGATACAGTTCTGCACTGTCGCCTGATAAACAAAGTAAGAGCCTACGGAATATCAGACCAGCTGTGTGGCTGGATTGAAGAGTTTTTAGCAAACAGAACACAGCATGTTGTTCTCAATGGAGAGACGTCTACAGACGTTAAGGTAACCTCTGGCGTGCCACAGGGGAGTGTTATGGGACCATTGCTTTTCACAATATATATAAATGACCTAGTAGATAGTGTCGGAAGTTCCATGCGGCTTTTCGCGGATGATGCTGTAGTATACAGAGAAGTTGCAGCATTAGAAAATTGTAGCGAAATGCAGGAAGATCTGCAGCGGATAGGCACTTGGTGCAGGGAGTGGCAACTGACCCTTAACATAGATAAATGTAATGTATTGGCGAATACATAGGAAGAAGGATCCTTTATTGTACGATTATATTCTAGCGGAACAAACACTAGTAGCAGTTACTTCTGTAAAATATCTGGGAGTATGCGTGCGGAACGATTTGAAGTGGAATGATCACATAAAATTAATTGTTGGTAAGGCGGGTACCAGGTTGAGATTCATTGGGAGAGTTCTTAGAAAATGTAGTCCACCAACAAAGGAGGTGGCTTACAAAACACTCGTTCGACCTATACTTGAGTATTACTCATCAGTGTGGGATCCGTACCAGATCGGGTTGACGGAGGAGATAGAGAAGATCCAAAGAAGAGCGGCGCGTTTCGTCACACGGTTATTTGGTAATCGTGATAGCGTTACGGAGATGTTTAACAAACTCAAGTGTCAGACTCTGCAAGAGAGGCGCTCTGCATCGCGGTGTAGCTTGCTCGCCAGGTTTCGAGAGGGTGCGTTTCTGGATGAGGTATCGAATATATTGCTTCCCCCTACTTATACCTCCCGAGGAGATCATGAATGTAAAATTAGAGAGATTCGAGCGCGCACGGAGGCTTTCAGACAGTCGTTCTTCCCGCGAACCATACGCGACTGGAACAGAAAAGGGAGGTAATGACAGTGGCACGTAAAGTGCCCTCCGCCACACACCGTTGGGTGGCTTGCGGAGTATAAATGTAGATGTAGATGTAGGGTTTGACGGGAACAGTGACTTCATGGTTGGAAGTTGGAGGTTGAGATTCACTGCACTTGGAAGAATAGGTCAGGTGGTGCAGGTTACAGGATGAATGACGGAGGGGAAGCAAGGTTAGGACATTGCTTGGTGAAATGGTGGGATTTACAATGGGGGCAGGTAGGAGGATTTTTGCAAACAGTGGTTAGGTGGTTGTTATACATCAGGCATCTTTGACAGTGATAAGATTGGCAGTGGGATTTGGATGGCTCAATGGCATGTCATCATTTGCAGGTCAGGAGTCCACAATGGAGCTGGTGGTCAATTGTGGGTGGAGATTCAATGAAGAAGCAGACTTCCAAGTTGGGCGACAATCATCAAAGATATGGAGAGCCTTCTGAACTTCGAGGTCAGGATGGGAATTGAACTCAGACGCCACTTCCTCCATCATGGCCTCAGGGTCAATCACTTTGATCACAGAGGTGAAGGGGGATGGCAAGGAGATTGTGATTGCTTGGTTAGGGTGGTTGTGGAAAAGAGTGTGAGGTGTGCATAGGGACCAAATGTGACACAGGGCATCTTCTGGGAGAATTTGGGGTGGGATTCTGGATCAGGAGATTTGATGAAGATGGAGTTTCTTCTAGGGATGCTCTGAGTGATGGGTAAGGAGGAGATATATTTTCTGATTTCGAGGAGGAGGATTTTGGATTTGAGGAAGTTGGACTCGGGACAGAATAGGTGGAAGGTATGCAGTTCTGTAGATGTAATGGCAGATGGGACGGCCTGGCAGTCCATGAAGTCTGGGCTTTCAGTTTGTTTAGACATTAACTTTTTTATTTTTTGGGAATCAGCGCCAATGTGTTTGGCGATCTTCCTGATGGGTGTAGGTAAGGAAGGTGTGGTGGACACAACTGAGGGTAAAAGGTGACAGGATTGTTTGGAAGGCGGTTTGGATGAAAGGGTTACCATAGTCTAGGAACCTGTTGCAGAAACATCTGGCAGAGTTGACAGTGACGGCGCAGATGGATCTACATGTGGTGGTGGAAATTCCAGTATTTTTGCTGTACTGGATGATGCTGGTCCTTGTGGTGGGTCTGAAGAGGGTGCAACAGAGAATGGAGTGCCTTGGGAGAAGAGGACTGGGAGAGGGGGATAGACTTGATGGAGTGTAGAAGTGCTCAAAATGATGGCAGTAGAGGACTGGGAGGGGCATCTGTGAATAATGGTATTAGTTGGAGAAGGCATGGTGGCGGTGAAGTTACCAGTTGATGGATGGGTAACGAAGGTGGCGGCGGCATCAGCGATCGCGTTGGCGACGAAGGCATTGGTGGCAGCGGTAGCAATAGTGGCGGCGGTTTAACAGTGAAAAGACAGCGGCGAGATGGAGACGGCTACAGTGATAATGAACAGGCACACTCACAGAAGAAGTCTAGAAGGCAGAATAAGCTGATGGTAAGCACTTACATGGGAAGCTGTCTCGAGGGCACGATAAACTACACCGACAAACAAACACAAAGCAGAGGTGACAAGCCCCTAACAGTCTATGGTTTAAGGAGAATAGCAGCAACCAAACTTGTTGTGGTCTTTACACTAGCCAATTAATACTTCAAAAAATGGCTCTGAGCACTATGGGACTCAACTTCTGAGGTTATTAGTCCCCTAGAACTTAGAACTAGTTAAACCTAACTAACCTAAGGACATCACACACATCCATGCCCGAGGCAGGATTCGAACCTGCGAACGTAGCGGTCTCGCGGTTACAGACTGCAGCGCCTAGAACCGCACAGCCACTTCGGCCGGCCAATTAATACTACTTGAAGGATGAGTGCTGCTACAAATCCACGCTACCTATGTACAGGAGTCATGTGGTAACAGCATTGGGAAACGAAACACACTTATACTTATTAAAGAGCCGCATCATAGACAACAGAAATGTGAGAAATACATCGTGCGATATTTTTTACGAGTGTAATGCTCATTATCATATTTGAACATGACATCTCAAGATGAAACATCTGGCCAGTCATCTCCAGTATAGTTCAGCGCTAGCTACCAGGTGTTCTGTGTACCCGAAGAGCCGACTGCCTGGAACCTTTCTTTGTACCTGCAGGTCACGACAGGCTAAGTCACGGCTTCTGCATGGCCAAGTCCTCGTGACCACGACTGCTGCTGGCCATCGCTAACTCCTGTAGCACTGCGAGACAAGCAGGCGCGGCTTGAACATAAAGTTCTAATTGAAGTTCCAACCTACACATAGACTCTCCACATTAAAAAATCCACTTTACCCAATTCAAGACAACGGTGTTGTCTATACACCTCTAATTTCTCACTGAAATGTAGATTCTTCCCTTTTATGCATGTTGTTTTCGAAGACAGAAATAGTCAGAGTGAACACGCGTATTTGCATCACTAAAGTACTGTTGCTTGCTAATTCTTGCTGTGAAAATCATGTACAACAGTATGGCGTAGGCTGTATTACCTGCAAGTATTCTTTTTACCTGCAAATACTCTCCAATTGGGAAAAAATCTGTTCACAAAAATGGCTCTGAGCACTATGGGACTCAACTTCTGTGGTCATAAGTCCCCTAGAACTTAGAACTACTTAAACCTAACTAACCTAAGGACATCACACACATCCATGCCCGAGGCAGGATTCGAACCTGCGACCGTAGCGGTCGTGCGGTTCCAGACTGTAGCGCCTTTAACCGCGCCACTCCGGCCGGCCAAAATCTGTTCACATCAGCTTAATATTTGGCACCTCCTACATCATAGGACTAATATATTAAATTTCATTTTGTCTCATGACAGAGTGCTACGAACACGCTCTACCTCTATCACATGATGCCTCCTCACTTTCAAACTCTCTTAAGGTAGTAAAATACTTGTCACCTACAACATCTCTTAAGATAGCCGATTAGCAGCGAAGACGACTTGTAAATACCAGGTTAATACTATTATCACTTTATCACTTTATGAATTGATTTTATTACAATGGTCATTTCTCGCTGTGTAGGTAAGAGATTGAAATTTCGTTGAAAGCTCTTGCCACTACCAAAAAACTCCTGATTACCACTCCAGCTTTCGAATCATATGTGTGGTACCATCGCCCACACTTTTACCCGCCCAGCTGCACCTCATTGCTATCAAATTAATTGACTAATTAATTACATTGATCGTAAGAGTCCTTTGCATGGTGAGTAATATTTTCCTACAGTCGGATTACACTCGCCAGGTAACGCCAATAGGAATCCCTGGAAGGAAGGCGATGTTCTAGTCTAGGAATACTAGTGGGAAAATTTAGAAAATCAGCATTTGAAGCTGACTGTAGAAGGATTCTACTGTTGCCATCATACATTTTGCTTAAGGTCGACGAAGATAACACACATGAAATTAGCGCTCAGGCGGAGGCATGTAGATAGTCTTTTCTTCCCTAGCTCTATTTGCCTGTGGAATAGAAAAGGAAATTACTTTTTAATGGTACAAGGTACCCTCCGCCACTTACCGTACAATGGCTTGCGAAGTATGCATACAGATGTAGATGTAAGTTTAGTATATCTATTAAGACGTCAGATGTCAAAACTCACAGAAGAATGTTGTCTCTTATTTATCAAGGAAACAAAAGTGGAACTTCTGCTGCTGATTGTCTCTCAGCAAAACCTGATGTATTAGTCCCTAATTTTCTACCTGCAGTCACATTACAAGACGTACCTGAGAGACTGTAATATGTTTGCCCACAACAATTAGAAGAAGCGGTATAGAGTTCATCTCTCAACTACACTTTTGTCAGAGTAACACTTACTCAACATATTCTCTCGAATCTTCCAGTCTTTGATGATAGAGATGCCCCCCACCAAGTCACAGAGTCCTGCTAATTCTCTCGAAATAAGATCACGTTCCGAAAGCACGTTCCCATTAGTTAGAAGGCATTTGCGTGTTTGTCCTTAGGATAATTTAGGTTAAGTAGTGTGTAAGCTTAGGGACTGATGACCTTAGCAGTTAAGTTCCATAAGATTTCACACACGTTTGAACATTTTTGATAATCCTTCCTTTTGATTGACTGCTCCTTAACCTATTGTTACCCCACCCTCCCCCTCCCAACCCCTAAGGAAACCTCCAAACCTCCCCCTCCCCCTTGCTGATACAGGTACACATTCATATCTGAATTATTGGAATAGCCCATCCCACTCTATCAGTTTGATTGACTACTTAATTAAATTGATCAATTAATTAAAACCTTCCTCCTCTGGTAAGCCCTGAACCCTCCCCTCCCCTCTCCCTTACCTGGACATTGGCGGCTGCTCTATGGTAGAGAGGAAGGATCTCACGACAGGAAAATCAATTACATAGCAGAAATTTATTATTTATAAAAATTCAGTTTGTAAGGGTTTGGATCTCTCCTGCTCATCATTCTCTGCTGTTTGGGAGGATGCAGGTATTGCAAAATACATCGAAAAGAAATAATTAAATTGATCACTTTCTTTGTACCGATCGCGCAAGGAATACCGTCATGAAACACCCATCACACATAATTACACTGTTAAAAAACTTTCAGTTGTGAAGAATGCGCCATCCACTGGCCCACACAGAACGCCACCCAAGCAGACTGCTCGGAGTCAGGGTGCACTGAGCCGCCACCGCAAAGCGACGTGTCCTTCAGCAGCCACTCACGCGCCGGTGTCCAAAAGGTGGCCGCTGGGGCCCCACAAGTGACAGACCGAATGTCACCCAAACCCCCAACAAAAGAACCCAAGAAATTCGTGTCAAAACACGTGCTCTTTCTGCGTTTCTCCTCCTGCAGCGTCCCACTGCCGGACATGTATGCGCCTTCGGTCACTGTCGGACAGAACCGCAAGCAAAGCTGTGTTTACCCCGTAAACCCCTGCAGAATACCGACGCACACGAGGACTCCTTCCAAGGCAAATTCCTGTCTGAGAATGGATTCCACCATGGACTATAAACTGTGCCAGTACTCCTGGCACACATTCTTGTGTTGCATTTCACGAAATTCTTCGGGAGTTATTAGAGCTGACATTGCGGAATATTGTCACATACATGACTTGAAGATGTCACAGGAATTAAATGTACCACTGTCCAGAGAGAGAGCTTTGCATATGATACAAGAATATTTAAACACTTACACGATTTATTCCGAGGAATGCCACCACCGCCACACTTGAAGACGAAGTCTAAAAGAAAAGATCTCGACACAATTGTGAAACCATCCCTGAGACTTTTCGCACGCTCTTGTGGGAAATACCCCTGTCTTTGAGCACGAGCTCAAAATGGTTCTCCGCCCGGGGTGGCCGAGCGGTTCTAGGAGCTACAGTCTGGAACCGCGCGACCGCTACGGTCGCAGATTCGAATCCTGCCTCGGGCATGGATGTGTGTGATGTCCTTAGGTTAATTAGGTTTAAGTAGTTCTAAGTTCTAGGGGACTGATGACCTCAGAAGTTAAGTCCCATAGTGTTCAGAGCCATTTGAACCATTCAAAATAGTCACACACATCCATGCCCGAGGCAGGATTCGAACCTGCGACCGTCAGCAACGCGGTTCCGGACTGAAGCGCCTAGAACCGCTCGGCCACAGCGGCCAGCCCGCAGCTCACCATAGAGTGAAGTCCAGACCGGAAGCAGGGTTTTTCCAGCTGAATCCGCGAGCGCGCGAAAACCGTAGCCGATCAGACCAGCACCAACTCGTCATGAGACCTCAAATCATCTCACAACACGAAATTCAAATCAAACTCAATAATACACTGAAGCGCCAAAGAAACTGGTATAGGCATGCGTATTCCAATAAAGATACATGTAAACAGTGCTGTCGGCAACGCCTATATAAGACAACAAGTATCTGGCGCAGTTGTTTGATCGGTTACTGTTGCTACAATAGCAGGATATAGAGATTTAACTGAGATTGAAAGTGGTGTTATAGTCGGCGCACGAGCGATGGGAAACAGCATCTCCGAGGTAGCGATGGAATGGGAACATTTCCATACAACCATTTCACAAGTGTAGTGTGAATATCAGGAATTCGCTAAAACATCAAATCTCTGATATCGCTGTGGCCGGAAAAAGACCCTGCAAGAACGGGGCCAACGACGACTGAAGAGAATCGTTTATCGTGGCAGACGTGCAACCCTTTCGCAAATTGCTGCAGATTTCAACGCTGGACCATCAAAAAGTGTCAGCGTGCGATCCACTCAACGAAAGTTCATCGATTGGGCATTTGGAACCGAAGGCCCTCTCGTATACCCTTGATGACTGCACGACACAAAGCCTTACACCTCGCCTGGGCCTGTCAACACCAACATTGAGCTGTTGATGACTGGAAACATGTTGCCTGGTCGGACGAGTCTCGCAGCAAATTGTATTGAGCAGATGGACGTGTACAGCTACGGAGACAACCTCATGAATCCATGGACCCTGCATTTTAGTAGGAGACTCTTCAAGCTGGTGGAAGCTGTGTAATGGTTGGGGCATGTGCAGTTGGATTGATATGGACCCCTCATACATCTAGATGCGACTGAGAGGTCACACGAACGTAAACATCCTGTCTGATCACCTACATCCATTCATGTCCGTTGTACATTCTGACGGACTTTCGCAATACCAGTAGGACAATGCGACACCCTACACCTCCAGAATTGCAACAGAGTGGCTCCAGGAACACTGTTCTGAGTTTAAACACTTCCCATGGCCACCAAACTTCCCAGATATGAACATTATTGAGCATATCTGGCATGCCTTGCAACGTGCTGTTCGGAAAAAGATCTCCACCCCTCGTACTCTTACGGATGTATGGACAGCACTGCAGGATTCACAGTGTTAATTCCCTCCAGCCCTACTTCAAACATTAGTCGAGTCAACGTCGTGTTGCGGTACTTCTCCATGCTCGCAGGGGCCCTACACGATATTAGGCCGGTGTACCAGTTTCTTTGGGTCTTCAGTGTATATTCATAAGCATTCTTTATTTAATCAGTTTGCGGGAGACGGGATTCTCCCACTTGGGTAGACATCAAGGCAGCACCCCCCACCCTTGCTCCCCATAACGTAATAACTGTGATGACACGGGAATGGAATGAAGGGCGATTTAGTAGCCACTGTTTGGGGTCTCCTGCGTGTGCGCGTATCGTCAGGGCGCCGCCATGAAGGTAAAAACAGCTCAATGTCCTAATTACAGATCACATTACTTCGTTACTAAATACCACCGACCATGGACCATCGGCCTACTTTGATCTCGCGGCCCCCTAAGAAAGCATCAGGTGACAGCATTCTGTTGATCGGCAAATTCCAGACTCACTTCCTGTCTCTGTCGCTCTCAAGAGGCCACTCCCTGTTCATGTGAACCAATGTCTCCAAACACAAAGATGGAGGTTTTCATTTCTCGTCAGAATACTGTGTTCCTATCGGCTGATGCTGGAGACAGAGGAAAAGTTGACGCAATTCCGATATCAAAAATAGAGTGAAATAAACCATTTGCACTACCCTGTCAAATTAATTGTTCACCAATTAACAGGAGTCAAATAGATCGCTTAAAACTCTCACTTCCAACCTATGATCCTTCTTCACAATAAAACATATTTTCAATGTTTGAGTATACACCCAAATATTGTGCAAATTAAGTAATGAAATTTTCGTCATACAGAGGTCGTAGCGCTAAATATGTACGAAATCTTATATGTTCCCTTCCCACCACAATGTTTCCACTAAACATATCTGGTGAAAAAAAGTCCTGGCGATAACACAAACTCGCGATCACGGAGCGCACCGTAAGCTGACTGCAGGGTAGCCCCGTCCGCGGCCGTACCGAAATCATGCTGCAAGCAGTACAACTACCAGAAACAATTAATTGATCAATCAGGAATTTCAGGTCGCGATTGGATTTTTAAAAGTACTGTAGACTTCCTAAATTCGTTCTCTCCGCTACATTCAGGAAGGAGGAAGATCTACTACGTAGAATGGAGACACCAGCAAATACCATTGCAAGACATAGTCCACTGCAATGTACTGAGAAGCACTAAACGTAACACACTTAAACCACGATCCAGTCCGTAGCAATAATCTGTCACGGCTGGATGTCGGAGACAGCTGAAAATACTGGCACAGCCCGCGTGCTCGTGTCCCAATGTCCACACACAGCGAGCCTGACCGTCTTATACACCACCATCGCCGATGTAAAGAAATCAGTGGATTTGTGTATATGCCAGAGTGCTTGGACATTTACAGTAGTTCTGAACAATTCCACCCCGACAATGAGCTACCAGTTTCAAAAATCTACTTTACCCAATCCGAGGCAGCGATGTTGTTGACCATACACCTTGAATTTCTCACGCGAAATGTAGATGCATCCCGTTTGTACGAGTTATTTTCGAAGATAGTTAGTTGTTGTGAAAATCCTGTACAGGACTATGGCATACGCTATATTCCTTCTAAGTATTCCCTCATCCGGTAGAAAAATGTCTTTTCTTACCTGTCACGTCATGCTTCACAGGTCTAGACTATTAAACTCATTTTTGGCTCGTGGCGCAATGCTGAAGCCTACCACTGTCACAGAACGCCTCCTCACTTTCGAACTTTCTCTTAAGGTAACCAAATGTCCCACCACATACGAAGTCTCTTCAACTAACAGCATAGAGAAGTTGTAAATATTTTATACTACACATCTCTTTATAAGTTTAGTGCCACATCTGATTTTATTACGGTGGTTGTCTCTCCCTATATAGGTGGACGATTGAAATATCGCTAAAAGATATGGCCGCAACGTGAAAAAAATGGCGCCAAGTGAAGAATCATATCTGTGGCGCCCTAGTCATCTCCCACACCCGTCAGACGATATGTCACTGATATCAAATTATCAAATCCATAGGCTAATTAAGTAAATTGATCATGACAGTCACTTTTCACGGCGAGTAATTTTTTTTGTCAGTAGTCGGATTATACTCAGCAGGTAGTTCAAATGTAATCCCTGCAGGGGACTGACATTTGAAACTAACCACAGAACAGAAACTAACTGCCGTCTGCTTCAGGTCTGCTGTGCAGCGAGCTACCTTAATTTAAGTATTAACTGTATTGTTCTTACTTGTCACTTCTTCTTCCGTGTGTTTTTGCTTTTAGGAAGCTTTAATTGTCGAGTGCTAGTAATAGTGTTCCATAGATTTCGTGTTTGTTTTGAATACAGTCAGAGAGAGTCCCTTTAGTCAACCATTGTGCCAGTAGTGCTAGTGTTTGTTTTCAATACAGTCCAGAGACAGATAGCGCTATTTTCATCGTTTTCTACAAGAAGTGGCTAGCAATCACAGTTTAGTCAACAATCAGCCGCCTTTAGTGAATTAGCAGTCTAGTTAAAAGTTGATTAACTCTCTTCAGTAAATTGATTCCTTAGGATGGATAGGATGTGTGACTGCTGTGTACGGACGCAGGAGGAGCTGGCCACTGTTCGCGAACAGCTGAGCGTGTTGATGGCAGCGGTCAGCCGTCTTCAGGCTGCTGCCTCGGAGTGTAGCGGCAGTGGGGAGTCTGGTGCGTCGCATGGTACACCCCAGGTGTTACATGCTTCACCCACTGTCCCTGCTGTCGAGACATCTTCGCGGGTACCGGGCGCGGTTGGGCCATCCTCTCCCCAAGGGGAGTGGCGGGTTCAGCGGCGTTCGCGGCGCACGAGGCGGAGGGTAAATGTGGAGGCTGGCCGTGTGGCATCGCCCGCTCTGCCTGTGAGTGGACATGTGGCCGCTCCTTCAGCAAGGTCCGAGCAGGCACACGGGGGGAGGGGTTTATTAGTTATTGGGAGCTCCAACGTTAGGCGGGTGAGGGAGCCCCTTAGGGAAATAGCGGAAAGGTCGGGAAAGAAGGCCAGTGTTCACTCTGTCTGCTTGCCGGGGGGTCTCATCCGAGCCGGCCGCGGTGGTCTCGCGGTTCTAGGCGCGCAGTCCGGAACCGCGCGACTGCTACGTTCGCAGGTTCGAATCCTGCCTCGGGCATGGATGTGTGTGATGTCCTTAGGTTAGTTAGGTTTAAGTAGTTCTAAGTTCTAGGGGACTGATGACCACAGCTGTTGTCCCATAGTGCTCAGAGCCATTTCAACCATTTGGTCTCATCCGAGATGTGGAGGAGGCCCTGCCGGCGGCGATAGAGATCTCTGGGTGCACCCGACTGCAAATTGTTGCTCATGTTGGCACCAGTGACTCCTGCCGTCTGGGTTCAGAGGTCATCCTCAGTTCGTACATGCGGTTGGCGGAATTGGTGAAGGCGGAAAGCCTCACTCGCGGGGTGGAATCTGAGCTAACTATTTGTAGTATCGTTCCCAGAACCGATCGCGGTCCTCTGGTTTGGAGCCGAGTGGAAGGCTTAAACCAGAGGCTCAGACGATTCTGCGGAGATCTGGGGTGCAAATTTCTCGACCTCCGCTGTCGGGTGGAGAAATGTAGGGTCCCCCTGAATAGGTCAGGCGTGCACTACACGCCGGAAGCGGCTACAAGGGTAGAGGAGTACGTGTGGAGTGCACATGGGGGTTTTTTAGGTTAGAGAATTCCCTCCCTAGGCCCGACAAGACGCCTCCTGAGACGCGGCAAGGTATTAGTAGGCAAAATGCAACAGGGAATAGCAATATTAATGTGCTAATACTAAACTGCAGGAGCGTCTGTAGAAAGGTCCCAGAACTGCTCTCATTAATAAACGGTCACAACGGGACAGAAAGTTGGCTGAAACCAGACGTAAACAGTAAGGAAATCCTGATCTCAGATTGGAATGTATACCGCGGAGACAGGCTGGACAGTGAAGGAGGAGGCGTGTTTATAGCGATAAGAAGTCCAACAGTATGGAAGGAAATTGACGGAGATCCGAAATGTGAAATGATTTGGGTGAAAGTCACGGTTAAAGCAGTCTCAGACATGGTAATTGGATGTCTCTATAGGCCCCCTGGCTCAGCAGCTGTTGTGGCTGAGCACCTGAAGGATAGTTTGGAAAATATTTCGAGTAGATTTCCCCACCATGTTATAGTTCTGGGTGGAGATTATAATTTGCCGGATATAGACTGGGAGACTCAAACGTTCATAACGGGTGGCAGGGACAAAGAATCCAGTGAATTTTTTTTAAGTGCTTTAAATGAAAATTACCTTGAGCAGTTAACCAGAGAACCGACTCGTGGCGATAACATATTAGACCTTCTGGTGACAAACAGACCCGAACTATTCGAAACAGTTAACGCAGAACAGGGAATCAGCGATCATAAAGCGGTTACGGCATCGATGATTTCAGCCGTAAATAGAAATATTAAAAAAGGTAGGAAGACTTTTCTGTTTAGCAAAAGTGACAAAAAGCAGATTACAGAGTACCTGACGGCTCAACACAAAAGGTTTGTCTCAAGTACAGATAGTGTTGAGGATCAGTGGACAAGTTCAAAACCATCGTACAATATGCGTTAGATGAGTATGTGCCAAGCAAGATCGTATGAGATGGAAAAGAGCCACCGTGGTACAACAACCGAGTTCGACAACTGCTGCGGAAGCAAAGGGAACTTCACAGCAAACATAAACATAGCCAAAGCCTTACAGACAAACAAAAATTACGCGAAGCGAAATGTAGTGTGAGGAGGGCTATGCGAGAGGCGTTCAATAAATTCGAAAGTAAAGTTCTATGTACTGACTTGGCAGAAAATCCTAAGAAATTTTGGTCTTATGTCAAAGCGGTAGGTGGATCAAAACAAAATGTCCAGACACTCTGTGACCAAAATGGTACTGAAACAGAGGATGACAGACGAAAGGCCGAAATACTAAATGTCTTTTTCCCAAAGCTGTTTCAAGAGGAAGACTGCACTGTAGTTCCTTCTCTAGATTGTCGTACAGATGACAAAATGGTAGATATCGAAATAGACGACAGAGGGAAAGAGAAACAATTAAAATCGCTCAAAAGAGGAAAGCCGCTGGGCCTGATGGGATACCAGTTCGATTTTACACAGAGTACGCGAAGGAACTTGCCCCCCCCCGCCCCCCCCCCCTTCTTGCAGCGGTGTACCGTAGGTCTCTAGAAGAGCGTAGCGTTCCAAAGGATTGGAAAAGGTCACAGGTCATCCCCCTTTTCGAGAAGGGACGTCGAACAGATGTACAGAACTATAGACCTATATCTCTAACGTCGATCAGTTGTAGAATTTTGGAACACGTATTATGATCGAGTATAATGACTTTTCTGGAGACTAGATATCTACTCTGTAGGAATCAGCATGGGTTTCGAAAACGACGGTCGTGCGAAACCCAGCTCGGGCTATTCGTCCACGAGACTCAGAGGGCCATAGACAAGGGTTCACAGATAGATGCCGTGTTTCTTGACTTCCGCAAGGCGTTCGATATAGTTCCCCACAGTCGTTTAATGAACAAGGTAAGAGCATATGGACTATCAGACCAATTGTGTGATTGGACTGAAGAGTTCCTAGATAACAGAACGCAGCATGTCATTCTCAATGGAGAGAAGTCTTCCGAAGTAAGAGTGATTTCGGGTGTGCCGCAGGGGAGTGTCATAGGACCGTTGCTATTCACAATATACATAAATGACCTTGTGGATGACATCGGAAGTTCACTGAGGCTTTTTGCAGATGATGCTGTGGTGTATCGAGAGGTTGTAACAATGGAAAATTGTACTGAAATGCAGGAGGATCTGCAGGGAATGGCAATTCAATCTCAATGTAGGCAAGTGTAATGTGCTGCGAATACATAGAAAGATAGTTCCCTTATCATTTAGCTACAAAATAGCAGGTCAGCAACTGGAAGCAGTTAATTCCATAAATTATCTGGGAGTACGCATTAGGAGTGATTTAAAATGGAATGATCATATAAAGTTGATCGTCGGTAAAGCAGATGCCAGACTGAGATTTATTGGAAGAATCCTAAGGAAATGCAATCCGAAAACAAAGGAAGTAAGTTACAGTACGCTTGTTTGACCACTGCTTGAATACTGCTCAGCAGTGTGGGATCCGTACCAGACAGGGTTGATAGACGAGATAGAGAAGATCCAACGGAGAGCGGCGCGCTTCGTTACAGGATCATTTGGTAATCGCGAAAGCGTTACGGAGATGATAGATAAACTTCAGTGGAAGACTCTGCAGGAGAGACGCTCAGTAGCTCGGTACGGGCTTTTGTTAAAGTTTCGAGAACATACCTTCACCGAAGAGTCAAGCAGTAAATTGCTCCCTCTCTCGCGAACAGACCATGAGGATAAAATCAGAGAGATTAGAGCCCACACAGAAGCATACCGACAATCCTTCTTTCCACGAACAATGCGAGACTGGAATAGAAGGGAGAACCGACAGAGGTACTCAGGGTACCCTCCTCCACACATCGTCAGGTGGCTTGCGGAGTATGGATGTAGATGTAGATGTAGAAGGATTCTACCACCATCAACATACATAGTGCGTAAGGACCGCGCTATTAAAAACATGATCACAACGACTATGCTACCGTCAACCAGCATAAAAAGCAGTCTAGGTTCCACAGGCACACACATGAGTCGCTGATAGTGTAACGCTTTCTGGAAGAAATTCTCTATGCGATTTGGAATCAAGTCTCTGCATTCAACCACATACTTGCATTGGATCCCGGGGTATGTGTCTTTTAATGATTACAGCCACTGGTGAATAATATTCAAGACACTCTCATATCTCTAAATGTGTCATCTTTTTCGAACCTATTTGCTACAGCAAAACTTCAACATTGTTTTAGATAGTCCCTCTGCATCTTGTAACTGTTCCTCAGTCTCTGCCTCGGCCTCCCTTCAGCTTCGTCCATGTGATCGTCCCAATTTAAGTCAGAACTGAACGGAGAGCGCTATATTCACCACTTTCTACAGAAACATGTTGAGACGAGTTAATGCAACAAGACTGTCTTCTGACCACTCAGTGGAAATGGGAACACGTTGTCGTAGCTTCGCCAACGGTGTTCGATGTGTAAGGTCAGCACAAAAACGAAGCTTTCTTATGCAGTACGAAGCAGTATAAAAGACATTTTGAACAGTTACGTTGGTGTTTTTCGTCAGGAAAATTAATAACATTCCACATCATACAGGAACTGGAAGAAGGACGAGGATTTTGCTACTGCATCGCGACTCGCTTCCAAACCACATACAAATACTATAGTGTGAAGGAGATCTGCATCCCACAGGGTGCAGTGACATCTGTCAACCAGACATTCTATCATCGTTATTCTATACCATCCAACAGAGAAAAACTATAAACTATAAAAGCTCAGCTAACTTCGTCTGACAGAGAACGCGATAAGATTTTTACCGCATCTCTCTCCTCCGGTATATTGAAAACAAACACCGTCTGTGTGCTGACATCGAGCGTAAGTGCCGATCCTTTTAAATAGACAGGTACTGATCTATTATAGTAGATGGCCAGTGACCGATGTCGCTTGCACAGACCAGTGTCAAGTTTCATTGCCTGTTCCGTAGGAGAACCATATCCTCCAGACTATCAGTCGCAAGAGAGGGTCTCTGTTTTGTTATCTGATACGTGGCTTTTTTCTGCTGTAACGTACTTTGTACACCGCCGCACGTATTATTTTTTTCCACCACGCGTTCGATGTCTGCATGGTCAGGTTCTAAATTGACATTAACATGTTTCGCTCCATTGGCTCTCACAGAAAACTGGACATCACACAGTGTAGCCGGCCGGAGTGGCCGTGCGGTTCTAGGCGCTACAGTCTGGAGCCGAGCGACCGCTACGGTCGCAGGTTCGAATCCTGCCTCGGGCATGGATGTGTGTGATGTCCTTAGGTTAATTAGGTTTAATTAGTTCTAAGTTCTAGGCGACTGATGACCTCAGAAGTTAAGTCGCATAGTGCTCAGAGCCATTTGAACCACACAGTGTAAATCACATTGCTGCTGCTCCCACAACACACACACATTGTATATCGACAGTCACAACATAAGGAAACTGGAAGAGATTTGAGGCGTTGTGGAGCATTTTCAAACTGCTGCCCAAACGTGATTGACGACCTCTACATCTAACCTCATCTTTCACAGTGACGGGATAGCTGATGGTTCGGTGTTCCGTTTCGATTGATTCTTCATAACGTAGTCATGTACACGATCGCTGTTTCAGTGCTAGCCATCCCTGGAAGGTGTTGCCCCTCCTTCAAGATTCATTCTCGATCTAAAACAAGTGATGTCAGTCGATCATTATGTGATAATCAACAGTGTACCTGTGTACTGATGGGATAGAAAAAGCCGGCTAGTGCGGCTGAGTGGTTCTAGGCGGTTCAGTCTGGAACCGCGATACCGCTACGGTCGCAGGTTCGAATCCTGCCTTGGGCATGGATATGTGTGATATCCTTAGGTTAGTTAAGTTTACGTAGTTCTATGTTCTAGGGGACTGATGACCTCAGATGTTAAGTCCCATAGTACTCAGAGCCATTTTTTTAATGGAAAAAGACACTATCGATTTACTGTAATAATAAGCATCACAGTTTATTGTGCAATCAATTTTAGCAATTTTACCACTTTTCTACAAATGCCGACCAAAGACACACCAGCATGGTTTCCAATTTCTGTATCATCGCTAAACCGCCCCATCTCTACTTTGCAAGTACCATTGCGAATGTAGATAGATGACTGCGCAGTATGTCCATTCATTGTTAATTCTCGGACATATACAGCAAACTACACCAGACAGTGATCTACATATTTCTAGCACATCGATCGTAGTGCGTAATTTACGATTACGATTTCCCATCTTACTCTATGTGGATGTGAGTCGTAGAGCATTCTCGCAGTCTTAGGATAAAGTTAGAAATTGAAAGATCTCCTTGCGTTGTCTTTGACCAATCCTCCCTGCAGCACTGACACCGATTTAATTATCAGTAGATCGCTACATTTCACATTTCGTGAAGGAACAGAGTGAACCGAGTACGTAACTGCTGTCTTGCTCCCATCCAAGTGCATAGGATGTCTCCAGATGCGCGAATGTTGAGGAAGTTAGCTCCCCTTATCGGTGTATAGTAGATACGAAAGTGTTGTGATGATATAATAGACGGTTAAGAACAAGAAACAGGTGGTTTTTATGCGTGATGGAGCTGCAGACGGACGGAGTTTGAAGCATTTTACGTAAATCGACTGCGCTATCAATTCTAAAATATTGTAGCGTCTGGGTTCAGTATCAAGAAGGTATTGGTAAGAGAGAACATGCATTCCTACGGCTACACGGTTCTGCATGTAAAACATGCTATAATGTTAGATCGTTGCGGTTTCCGACCTACTAGTCGTGTGGAATGCAACACTGTTACTATCCCAACGTAAGAACTATATTTCCAGTGCATGACATACATTCTCCTCGCAGGTTTTTCTAAGATAAACTGCGGTGAAAAACTGTAAAATGAAAAAACTGCTTCCTTAACACATTGGTCTTTTTGATACATGCACAATATAGCTTTCCAGAGGTGTACAGCGCCCACTGTTCACATACGATCACGGTTCAGAAATTATACTATAATCGCATTAATCCTATAAAAAATTATCAACGTATGAAATTACACGTCTTGCCGCCACTAACTCCGAAAATAGGACATCTGTGAAGCAGATGTACACACAGGGATTGCAGTACCTCACAAACACCTGTCGTTAACTTGGAATCACCACAGTTATGAAACTGAAGACTTGATTTTCCACCCCCAAGATGCGGCAGGAGAATGGAGTACATCGCTTGTTTCATCACACATGAGACGGAAGTACCCTGATGACTCAGACGTTTGCTGTTAACGACAGCAAGTAGACATTGCTCTCACACACAGACCTATAGTTGTATAAGGTTCGAAAGCATGTTATGTCACACAGCTGATGCATCCCGACAGAACAACGGAAAAAGTGGTCAAATAATCTTCAGCAATATCTCCCTCTCTCTCTCTCTCTCTTTCTCTCTCTCTCTCTCTAGAATGCATCATCAGTCTACCATTAAATCCTACCTCGTTACACCTCCATCCCAACCGATCACTCCATCCACTCTCTGTCATCCTTTAACGCACATGCAAGTAAGTTTAAAGGCAGATGGTTCTCTTGTTTCCAGTATAGCGTTAAAGACAGCTGTCGACCCGCGTGTACCACTTTTACCTCAATAGACATTCAGTAGAATGCTGCCTCGACGAAAAATGACCGTTTCTCTGGTTCCCTGAGCTTACATGTCAACTTTTTCTCGTATTCCTCTTGCTATCGCATACTCTTTCCCATGTACAAGAATTATTGTGCACCAGTCAGAAGACATGCAAGCACTCCCTCAATTTCCCCGCATTTTGTCGTATTTTCCCTCACTTTGCACGTATTTTCCGTCATTTTTCGTAATTTGATCGATTTTATGTCACTTCTACCCATGCGATCATGACATCACTTCTCGTTTAGTATTCTAAAATTGCTTGTAAATGTAATACATTTGCCAACACCTAGCGAAAATGCAGTATTTTTCTGCTTGGGTGGCACAGTATAGCACTGTGTTCGAATGTATCCAGTCACTTCCAACCACATATTCTACAGTTGCAGTGCGTTTGCTCTGTTTTCTGCGTGTCTGTGTTTGTGCATGAGTGGCGTATGGCTCCCATGACGCAGAGAAAACCTGAGTTAGTGTTCAAGTGTGGATCTGCCGCACGTTATATCCGGAGCAATTTTGGGATGCGGATCCACAATATTCCATGTCTGAGATAGGGTTTGAAGATGGATCCGCCACAATTAATATCCAGAGCAATGCTGGGATGCAGATCCACAATGCACCACATCTGGGGTTTCAAGGTGGATGTACCAGAGTTATGTTCAGTGGTGGATCCATAACATGTCACATCTGGGATAGGACCCGAAGGTGGACCAACCACGCGTTACGTTTGGAGATGTGTTCTATCTCTGAAGTTGGATCCACCAGCGGGAGGACCAGGTCATGGGAGCCTTCAAACTCCGTCTGTCTGGAGCTCCATCATGCATAAAAATCACCCTTTCTTGTTTAACAGTCTATTATATCATCACAACACTTTCATATCTACTATACACCGATCAGAGGTGCTAATCTCCTTGATGTGAGTGCATCTGGAGAATTCTGTGCTCTTGGATGGGTGCAGGACAGCAGTTACGGACTCAGTTTGCTCTGTTCCGTCACAAAACGTGGAATGTAGCGGTTTACTTCTGGTCAGCTGCAGATTAAATCGGTGACAGTGTTGCAGGGATCATTGGTCCAAGACAATGCGAGGGGATTTTTCAGTTCCTAACTTCGTGCTGAGAATGTGAGAATGTTCAGTGACTCCCATCCGCATCTGTAAAATTGCTAAAATTGATCACACTCTCAAGTGTGATGCTTATTATGCTTATTACAGTACATCGCTGGTGTCTTTTCCATCCCATCCATCCACTGGTACACTGTTTATTTCCACATAATGATTGATTGACATCGCTTGTTTGAGATGGAGAAAGAATCTTGGTGGAGGGGCAATGCCTTCTGGTGATGGCTAACATCGAAACGGTGATCGCGCACACAACTGCAACATGAGGGATCAATCGATGCAGAACAGTTGGCAGAACTAGGACAACATGTTCCAATTTCCACCGAGTGGCCAAAAGACGGTCCTGTCGTATTAACTCAGCTCAGCCTATTTCTACATGGGTTGCGGAAAGTGGTGGATATAGCACTCTCCGACTTCAGTTTCGACTTAAATTGGAACGACCATATGGACGAAGCTGCAAAGAGGCCGGGGTAGAGACTGAGGAACAGTTATAAGATGCAGAGGAACCGACGTTGGAGCTTTGCTGTAGGAGATAGGTTCGAAAAAGGAGACTCGTTTCGAGATATGAGATGGCGCGAATATTATTCACCAGTAGCTGTAATCATTAAAAGATGTCCCCATAGGATCCAACGCAAGTATGTGGTTGAAAGGAGAGACTTAATTCCAAATTGTAGAGAGAATTTCTACCAGAAAGTGTCACAATATCAGCGACTCTTGAGTGTGCCTGTAGAACCAAGACCACTTTTAATGCAGGGTGACGGTAGCATAGTCGTAGTGATCGTGCTTTTAATAGCGCGGTCCTTACGTTTAATGTCTGTTACCGGCAGTGGAATCCGTCTGTGGTCAGCTTCAAATGATAGTTCTCAGTAGTGTCACTCGGAAAGAACATCGTCTTCCCTCCAGTGATTCCCATTTGAACTACCTGGTGAGTGCAATCCGACTACTGATAAAGAAATATTACTCGTCATGCAAACTGACTGTCATGATCAGTTTAATTAATTTACCTGTCAACTTGATATCAGTGACATGCCACCTGCGAGGTGCAGGCGATGCCTAGGGCACCACGAGCATGATTCTTCACTTAGCCCTTTTTTTCTACGCTGCGGCGATATCTTTTAACGATATTTCAGTAATCCACCTACACAGGAGAGACAACCAACGAAATAAAACCAGATGTGTTATCAAATTTGTGATGTGATACATAATATAAAACTTATATTTACAACTTCTCTATGCTGTTACCTTAAGAGACTTCCTATGTGGGGAGACATTTGATTACCTTAAGAGAGAGTTCGAAAGTGATGAGGCGTCCTGTGACAGTGGTAGGCCTCAGCATTCCGTCATGAGCCAAAAATGAGTTTAATAGTCTACACCTGTGTTGCATGACGTGACAGATAAGACAAGATATTTTTCTACCGAATGAGGTTCAAAAATGGCTCTGAGCACTATGGGACTTAACTTCTGAAGTCATCAGTCCCCTAGAACTTAGAACTACTTAAACCTAACTAACCTAAGGACATCACCCAGATCCATGCCCGAGGCAGGATTCGAACCTGCGACCGCAGAGGTCGCGCGGTTCCAGACTGTAGCGCCTAGAACCGCTCGGCCACTCCGGCCGGCCCGAATGAGGGAATACTTAAGAGGAAATATAGCGTGTACAGAATTTGCACAATAACGATAGTTTAACGACGTGATAACGGGTGTATTGTCCGATTTCTTCTATCTTCGAAAAAAACTCGTATAAACGGGATCAATCTATATTTCGCATGAGATTTCGAGGTATATGGTCAACAACATCGTTGCTTCGGAGTCTGTAAGTAGATTTTTAATTTGTTGGGTCTATGTCGGGGTGGAATTGTTTAGAACTACTCCATATGTCCAAGCTGCAGCTGCTTATTCCACAGTGCACTGCGGTTGCACGCAATGGTGGTCTCGAGGAGTCGGCAGCCGGAAGTAACGGAGGAGCTCAGCCTGTGATGTCTACAAAGAATGCGCCTACCTGTCTGATCTTGCTCACAGTAGCGAGGGCTGGTGAAGTGACCAGTGTGCTAGGGGTGCTAGGTGAGCGCGAGTGAAGAGGACGTGTATGAGTTGCGTGACAGGATTGAAAATGATGGAAGTATTTATAACATCCGAATTCCTACCACTTCAATCACCCCTGGATGCCCCCCATGGCGGGGGGTGATTCACTGTGGCATATAAAAGTGTCCACTGACCTCTTTACGTCGGCAGTGACGGTGTACGATAGGGACGGGCGCGTTGTATGTGGACGTCTAGGAGGCGAGTGCATGTGATATGCGAGTGTTTTCTGCCGTCTCCGACAGCTAGCCATCACAGCTTATTGCTACCGACTGGATCGTGGTTTATGTGTGTCTTGTTTAGTGCTTCTCAATACATCGCAGTGGACTCTGTCTTGGAGTGGTATTTATTGTTGTGTCTCTTCCGTCGTGCAGTAGAACGTTCCTCCCTCTTTCCCAATGTAGAGGAGTGAGCCGATTGAGGAAATCTACAGAACTTTTAACAATCCAATAGCGACGTCAAATTCCCGAGTGATCAATTTATTCTTTCCGATAGTTATATTGCGAGCACGCATGCGTGCGGTACGGGCGGGCATGGCAAACGCTGGTGTGGGTTTCTTTTTCCCAGCCGGCGCGGATGGGGCTACCCTGCTGTCGGCGGATGGCGCGCTTCGTGATCGCGAGTTTGTCTGATAGTCAGGATTTATTTTCACCAAATATGTTTAGTGCAAACATTGTGGTGGAGAAGAGCGCGCACAAGACCTCGGATATATCTAGCGCTACGATATATGCCTGATGGAAATTTCATTACTTGGTTTACATAATTTTTGCGTGTGGTACTCAAACGTTGAAAGTATGTTTTATTATGAAGAAGGATCATTGTAAAGTGCGTGTTTTAAGCGATCTATTTGACTTCTGTAAGTTTTTAAACAATTAATTTGACAGGGTAGCGCAAAAAAATTATTCCACTCCATTTTTTATATCGAAATTGCGTCAGCTTTCCCTTCGTTTCCAGCAGAAACCTCCATCTTTGTGTTTGGAGACATTGGTTCACACAGACAATCAGAGAATGGCTTAATGAGAGCGACAGAGAAAGTGAGTCTGGAATTTCTCAAGCAACAGAATGCCGCCACTTGATTCTTTGTTTGGGGGCCGCAAGATCAAAGGAGGCCGGTATCCCGTCCGTGTTCGATGATATTTAGTAAGGTGATCTATAATTAGGACATTGGGCTGTTTTGACCTTTGTGGCGGCGTCTTGAAGATGGACACACACGCGGGAGAATCCAAACACTGGCTACTATACCGCACTTCATTCCATTCCCTTGTGATTACAGTTATTACGTCATGGGGATTAAGGGTGCGGGGGTGCAGTCGTGATGTCTACCCAAGTGGAGGAACCTCATCTCCCGCAAACTGATTAAATGAAGAATATGTATGAATATATTATTGGCTTTGATTTGAATTTCGTGTCTTGAGATGGTGTGAGCTCACATGACAAGTTGGTGCTGTCTGGCCAGCTACAGTTTTCGTGCGCTTGTGGATTCGGCCGGAAAATCCCTGCTTCCGGTGTGGACTTCACTCTGTGCTGATCTGCGGCCGCTGCCGTCGCGCCGACACGTAGCAGGTCCCCGAGTTACGACCATGCATCGAGTAGCAAACTACTGTGATGCAGCATCGTCTTCAGAGTTTCGACGCAGTGAATTTGCGGTCATTTATTTTAGCGAGGTTTTTTGTTTCGAGTTTATTTTGCCGCAATGTATTTCCGTTCCATGGGCACCTGGGTAGGCAGTGCAGCGTTTTGTGTGAGAGTGTATTTGAAACAAATTGTTTAAAGCAACATTTGCAAATGTATTGAGGCGCTAAACAGTTTACCTAATTTGTTTATACACGCAAATATTCCGGAATAGAGGAGGAAGACTGAGAGGTTTCACAAGTGTGCATTAATCTGTTTTTAATGTCAGTGGCGGTATACATCACAAAATTGAAGAAAACTGATATGCAGCGATCTTATTGAAAGTGCATTTAGAGACATATTCAATTGTATTTAGAACTCCTGACGCAACTCTTGCTCAAAGGCAGGGGTATTTCTCATAAAAACGCGTGAAGTGTCTCACTGATGGTATCACAAGTGTGTCACGAGAGTACGTGTTCAAGTGTGGCGGTGTTGGAATTCCTCGGATAAAATTGTTTAAATATTCTCATGTCATCTTCAAAGCTCTCTCTCTGTGGAGTGTCTAACAACCCTACCACAACAAAGGTCAAAAATTCATTATGATTGTAGTGTTGCTCACGCTGCTAAATATTGCATTTTCGGGCAACAACAAAGTTATATTATGTGGCAGGTGTCATTAGAGCACAGTTAATAAAGTCATTTCTTGAAATAACGGATAAAGTAGGCACTCATCTTTTCGTGTTTCCCACGTTGGTCTCGTTGTGAACTCATGGCTCAATCGTCGAAAATCTAGGTAGTGATGATTCCAAGCTCGGATGCAAAGAGGCCTAGGTGTTATTCTGCGATATTCAAAAGTTTTATAGATGTGTTTCATAAACCATTCTTGAAGATTAAAATTTTGCAAGTTAGGACAATGGTGATGTAAAAAAGTAATCAGCACTCCGAATTTAAGTTACACTTCTTTTTTATTACTTTTGTTGCAATATCACGTAACTCGTTCCAAAACATCACTTCACAATATAAAATATACTTGAAAATATCTTCCTCACCGTTAAAGTTCACATTTCATAAATTGACTACAATTTGCGTCTTTTTTAACATAACGACCAAAGCTTGACTCTCCAATAACCGCTTACGCGCCCAATAAGTTACAAGTACGTCAAAGATCATAGTGACAACGGAAAGAATACACGTAAGAATAATATCATTGCAATATATACATATCGATGTATCGAAGTACCTCTACATTAATTAAATCAAATCTGAATGTTGTCACAGAAATATATTAACTATTTTACAGAAACACAGTAGAATATTGCTGGTATCGAGAGGTTGAGGTGAGGTGCCGTAATGGTTACGTAATTCAAGTACCATTACAAGTGGTACATTTAATTCCTGTGACATCTTCAAGTTTGTGACAACATTCTGCAACACCAGATGTAATAATTTCCAAAACATTTCGTGAAATGCAACACAAGAAAGTGCACCAGTAGGGTAGGGGCAGTTTAGAGTCCATGGTGGAATCCATTCTCAGACAGGAATTTGCCTTGCAAGGAGTTCTTGTATGCGTCGGTATTCTGCAGGGGCTTACGGGGTAAACACTACTTTGTTTGCAGTTCGGTCCAACCGCGACCAGCAGCACGTGCAGGCTCAGCAGTAGGACGCTGTAGGAGGAGAAACAGAGAAAGACACGTGTTTCGACACGAATTTCTCGGGTACATTTGTTCAGGAATTAGTGTGACAGTCATCCTTTCGCTCACAGGGCCCAAGCGGTCACCTCTTGGACACCAGCGCGAGGCGCGGCCGCTGACTGACACGGTGCACCCCTACTCCGAGCAGTCTGTGCGGGCCAGTGGACGGTACACGCTTCGCAATCGAAAGATTTTTAACGGTATAATTGCATGTGACGGTATTCCTTGCGTGATCAGGACAAAAAAGCCGATCGATTCAATTACTTCTTTTCGGTGTATTTTACAAGACCTGCATCTTCTCAAACAGTAGAGAATGATGAGCAAGATAGATCCAACCCCTGCAAACAAATTTTTTAGAAATAAACAATATACCTTCTGCTATATAATGAATTTCCAGTCGTTAGGTCCTCCCTCTCCACCATAAAGCAGCCGCCAATTGCCAGGAAGGGGAGCGGAAGAGGGGAGGGGAGGGTTCGGGGTTTGCCAGGGGGAGGGGTAAATTAATTGATCTATTTAATTAAAAGTAGATTTTCAACTTCCCGCGGCGTAATGAATTGTCCATTACGTTTCGGGCATGCAGCCGAGAAAATAAAATTTCCTCCACTGATATTTCGGCCGCGTATCGTCCGGCCATCCTCAGAGTGAGTCACAAGACTGAAGACAAGCTTTTTTTTTCCTTTATTGTATTTCAATGCCCCATCTGGGGCTGGTTGGCAGCAGCATATGCACTGCTCTTCAGCCGGAAGGCAATAATTATGCAAAGAAGACATTTAAAATAACAGAATGGAGAAAATATGGCGTACATAGATATTAAAAAATGGGGAACATTACGGAACAGAACAAACAAAAAGGGGGAGGGGACTGTAAAATGGGCCCTGTGAGCGAAAGGATGACTGTCACACTAATTCCCGAACAAATGTACCTGAGAAATTCGTGTCGTAACACGTGCTCTTTCTGTAAAATCGAGCGCACACGAAACAAAACCACACTCTGGATCATAAAGGTATCGACGAACGGCGTAGCACATAACAATCACTGATAAAATCACAGCTCTTGACACACAGGAGAACAACACCAAACACAACACTGACGTAGTACACTGATGACGATGAGCAAACACAGAGGATCGGCCAGGGGCACACAGACGAGGGAAGAGGGAAGAAGGGAGGGAGGGGAACAGATGTGGGGGAGATGGGCAGGGGGTGCGCCGAAGAGGGCCAGGGAGGGAAGGACGTGGGAGGGAAGCAGTCGAGGAGGGGGTGCAGGGACTAAGGGAGGTAAGGAGAAAAATCAGCTCTCGGAGAAGGAGGGGAGAGGAAAAAAAGGGGGCCTGGAGAGGGGGGGGTACAAGGCCAGGTTACAGTTGGAAAGAAGGGTAGATATCACAGCAAAGTTCAACATCTGGGGGGGAGGGGGGAGGGGCTGTAAATTGCCCTGATGAAGGCGACGTGGAGAGAGGGAGGGATACAGTGGTAGAGGTGTGGCAATGGTTGGGGGGTGGAGAGGAAGGAGGAAACCAGGGGGTGGGGAGGATCAAGCCTGCGGTCAGTGTAAAGGATGTGGAGATGTTGGAGGAAAAGGAAGAGGTGGGGGGATGAGGTCATACAGGAGCTGTGTTGAGGAAGGAAGGTGGATACCGAAGGCAAGGTGGAGCGCATGGCATTCGAGGATTTGGAGGGCCTTGTAAAAGTGGGTGGGTGCTGAGACCCAGGCAACGCTGGCATAACAGGGGATAGGACAGATGAGGGATTTGTAGGTGTGGAGGAGGGTGGAAGGGTGCAATCCCTGTGTCCAGCCAGACAGGAGTTTCAGGAGGCAGAGGTGGGAATGGGCTTTCTGCTGGATGGTCAAGAGGTGAGGGGTCCAGGTGATGTGACGGTCGAAAGTGAGGCCAAGGTATCTTATGGTGGAGGTGAGCTGTATGGGACGACCATAAATGGCGAGGTAGAAATCATGGAGATGGAAGGATAGGTGGTGAGGCATATTTTGGTTTTGGAAGAATGGCTCTGAGCACTATGGGACTTAACATCTGTGGTCATCAGTCCCCTAGAACTTAGAACTACTTAAACCCAACTAACCTAAGGACGTCACACACATCCATGCCCGAGGCAGGATTCGAACCTGTGACCGTAGCAGTCGCGCGGTTCCGGACTGAGCGCCTAGAACCGCTAGACCACCGCGGCCGGCGTTTTGGAAGAGTTGAGACAAAGGAACCACTGGTTGCACAAAGTGGTGAACTGGTCAAGGTGGGTTTGGAGGCTGCGTTGGGACCGTTAAAGGGTAGGATGGAGAGCCAGGCATATTGGAGAAGGTAGACAGGTGGGGTGACTTCGTGAACCCAGCCAGGTTGCTTCATTTTGTTAAGAACGCTGCAGTAAATCGAATTTTACATAGGGCTGGTTCTGCTATTGTCAAAGAAAGAATTCGTTTTACTGCTTGGACGTTGGACATTGTTTCTGAATACCTGTATCATCTGCATTTCAAGGTAGCAGCTGTTTTATCTCCTGACTCGTGGGATTGGATTGATGGCACGACATGGGCTATGTCTGTCTGGATTCGCAAAGTGACTACAGAAAGACAAATTGCCAATTACAGCCGACTAGACCAGCCTTCTCAGGTGGACTCTATATTCGACGTCCTGTCATAAATTTGATGGGTAAGGATCTGGACGAAGCTATGTTATCTATCTTAAGTAAAGGGCTAAATTTTGCACCTACTCCAAAGACTTTGCCGGTATCATCTTTCATCATTGTCATTGAAGAAGCTGTCCAACCACTATCAGAGGATTCTGCTGAAGAAATCAGACGAGAAACCTGTCGAGCAATTACGAAATATCGTCCACAAAGAAGCAATGTTTCCAAGGAAGAAAGATATGTGATATGAAAGCTTTGTGAAGATACTGACACAGTTGTCCTGCGTGCTGATAAAGGTAATGCTACCGTCCTTTTGCCTCAGGAAGTCTACAAGGAAAAGATATGTAGTCTACTTAGTTCAGGTGCATACCAGAAGACTAAAAAAGATCCTACTAACAAGGTGACAATAAGGACTTCTGCCTTGCTGAAGGCTTCGTCACTACCAAAGGAAGTCATAAGAAATTTAAAAGTGCAATCTGCAGTACCACCGAGATTTTATGGTCTTCCTAAAGTTCACAAGATGGATAAGGATGAGCGTCTAGAGGACTTCTCTATGAGATCTATAACGAGCACTATTGGTTCACCAACGTATTTTTCTGCCAAATGTTTAGCTTTCTTATTAAAACCATTTGTAGGAAAATGTAGTCACCACATTCGTAATTCTATGGATTTTATTCAGAGACTTAGCAATGTCAGGCTAAATAGTATGGATGAGCTTGTTAGTTTTTACATGGTATCATTATACACCAAGGTACCTTTAAAGGTCTCTTTATCTGTTATCGGCGAACGTTTTGATAAGAACATTGTGGCCTTATTTGAACATGTGCTTTAATCATCTTATTTTCAGTTTAATGGTGAATTTTGTGAGCAGATTGATGGCGTTGCTGTGGGAAGCCCCCTCTCCCCTCTGGTAGCTAATTTATTCATGGAAAAGGCATTACACTCAGCAAGTTTTAAACCAACGGTCTTCTGGAGGTACGTGGATGACACATTTGTGATCTGGCCACACGGGATGGATGAATTACATCGACTTCTTGAGCATTTTAATTCTACCCATGCTAGTATCAAAATTACTACGGAAATAGAAAAGACGGCTGCCTCCCCTGTTTGGATGTTGTCGTTCGCTGTAAAGTTGATGGCACATCAGGACATGCCATATATCAGAAACCAACACACACAAATCTTTATCTACATGCCAGTAGCTGCCATCACCCTTCCTTAAGACCTTAGTGCATAGGGCGCACTATATATACGATAAAGATGATTTGCAAGTAGAGCTCAAATACCTCGGGAGCATTTTTAAATCGAATGGATTTTCTCCACAACAAATTCATAGAGCATTCAATGCAAAACCTAGAATGCAGGTATATGATGGGCAAGAAGATAGTAATTTCTTCAGATCTAGTGTGTTTTTGCCCTATGTGGGTGCTCTTTCCTCGATGATAGGCTGTATTCTTGACAAACACTGTGTTAAGGTGATCTTCCAGCCCCACATGAAGATTGCAACTTCACTCAGCTCTGTGAAGGACGATTTACAGCTTCATAAAGAGGGTGTGTATCAGATTCCTTGCAGAAATTATGAGAAGTCATACTTAGGTTAAACAACATGCACTATTCATGAGAGGTGTGTGGAGCATCAAAGATACACACGTTTGTTACAGCCAGACAAGTCAGCTGTGACTGAATATTGTATTGATGAAGGCCATTCCATGAATCACAGTGATGTGAAGGTTTTAACATCCACCTCTTCCTTTTGGGAATCTGTCAAGGAAGCTATAGAGATTAGATTAGCTAATAATTTAGTAAACAGAGATAATGGTTTTAATTTGGACAAAGCATGGGGTAATGAAACTGCACAGAAGTCATCATGGTGTCACCACAGCTGATCATACATCGATAAGCGAATCGAATGTATGTATGCCTTCGCCACAGGCAGTGCATGTGTAAGCACATTTCTTTGCTGCTGACCAGCATCTGTGACACACATGCGCAGTACTGTCACGGTGGAGCATATAAGGCCATACTTGTCATCTTGTTGGCAGTCTTGTGACTCAATCTGAGGATGGCCAGACGATACGTGGCCGAAATATCAGTGGAGGAAATTTCATTTGCGCGGCTACATGCCCGAAATTTAATGAACCATTTAATTAAATAGTCAGTCAAATTGTAGGAGGCGGCTATTCCAATAACTCAAGTCTGAAAGTGTACCTGTATCAGTGAGGAGGAGGGGGGGAAGGTTGGAGGTTTCCTGAGGGGTGGGTGGAGGAGAGGGGCGGGTTGAGGAACAAGAGATTAAGGAGCTGTCAATGCAAAAAAAGGGTTATCCCCAGGGGGTCTTAATCGTCATAGCAGAGCAATAGGTTTAGGACCTGTCGATCAAAAGGGAACAAAAAGTTTACACCTGGGTCCATACTTGCCCCTGAATGTAGGCAACATGCACAAACAAACTATCTCAGAACATACATTGCTTTACTACTGCTTACTGGTGTCCTAACAGTCGTGTGAAGTTAGTACCCTTTTTTCGAGAAATGTACATTTTTTTATAGTTTTTGATAGATGTGCCATAGTTCTAGAGTTCTTTATACAAAATTTCAATAGTTCTGCAGAATTTAACGAAGAAAACAACAATACTCGAAAAAAATTTCGTATCGAAAATGTTCTTTCTCAGTTTCCGCAAAATGTTAATTCATGCAACAGTTCTGGGGACAGTTCTGAACAGAACTCCAAGAGTTCTATCGAAAATCGTAATAACATTTTTTTGTGCAGCTAATAGTTAACGAGATAATTGCAATTTAAGGAGAGAATCTTTTCACTTCCTGTGAAGTTGGTACCCTTTTTTCAGAAATGTATATTTTTTTCAGAGTTCTTGATAGATATGCCATAGTTCTAGAGTTCTTTGTACAAAATTTGAATAGATCTGCAGAATTTAGTGAAGAAAACAACAGTGTATAAGATAGCTACTTCAGGAACCCTTTCCTTCTGATACAATTCTTACTGTTGGCACAATAAATCACTTGTGCATAGATTCCAACTATATTGATCATTACAAAAATATAACCGTGGACCAACGGCGCACATTTCTTGTAGCATTGTAGAAAGCATTCAGCTTATGCATTGTGAAAATACAACACTTGACACTACTGTAAAATTTACAATGGATCACTTCCGTTTATCTCCAGTGTCAGCATCTATCGAATTATCTCCATGCAAACGCGTGCCGGGATCACACACTTCCCCTTTTTAGGTATGGAGGAAACTAGAGTTCAGTCTTGTGGAAGCCAAAAAAGGAACTGTGGGCATCTCATCCTTTACTGATAGCAAACTCTAGAGAAATCTCACGTTTGTTTTTCTTCATCGTGCCAACAAAAGAAAAATTCTCCCTTCATGGCTCTATTATCAATCCAATACTAGTAAACCAGTTGTGCTTTCATATTTTGACCTGACTGATATATAGGTTTACACAGTCACAGAACAACATCGAAATGTTTATTGCTCAGTTGGTACAATCCTTCTGGTTGCTACACAGCGTATATTTCCAAATTGTACAGGTAAAATACTTAAGAATCCACAAAAGCATAGATTTTAAATCCATATTTATTTGTTTTGATAGGTACATACTGGCAAAAACTGCACCTTCCACAGAATCCTTCCAGCTTCTTGTCTACTGTAAAATTTTCTCCAAGGGCATAAGATTTCTTGTAGCTGTGTACAAACACAGTAAATATTTCCCGAATTGCTGTTAGCTTGTCTAATAGTCTACTTTCAACACAAATAGCGCGACTGTAAAATCTAAGGCACCTCACAATAAATTTGAAACGTTTTATGCTCATTACGAGGCGACATTTTTCAATGCCATCCCCATCAGTTCACACAGGTCTTCCAGGCTTTATCTGTTACTTTTGTTAACAACAGTTAAAAACAATTCAATAACATAGATTGATTTTACCCCTCTCTCACGCCAAAATAAAGCTTTTGACGCACTGAAAATGCTGATTTGAATACAAAACTACAATAGACAAAGTATCATCATCTATGAGGCAGTTACAGCATCACAAAGGCTGCTTTGGCTGCGCCTATTGGTACAGGTAAATTTCGATAAATATTATCCTCTTTGAACAATATGCTTACATGCTTTGGATTTCTTCAACATGATCTAGTACATCCCACTTAAAATAATAAAATTCCTATAAAATAACGCTATCAGGAGCAGTGTATTAATTTGATATTTGACGTTCAGACAGCAGGCACTGACTATTAAACATTTCAAAATGAGTTTAAGTGCATTTTACATTCTGGATTAGCTCTGTACTGCTTACTATGTTGATAAACAAATAAATTAATTGTTGAAATGAAATACAAAAGGGTGCAGTGGATAAAAATGAGCAGTTGGCTCATATCTCATCAACAGAGCACTAGCGTCTATGCTGAATCATCCAACAATGAAAAGCATACAGAGAAAGGAAGCTATAATGAGAAGGCGCCAGTCCTGCCAATTGGTGACAAGTAATTTACAGAATCACACAACAATGAAAAGCATTAGAAGAAGGGAGGCTATTAACGAGACGGTGCCAATATTGCCAATTGTTGAAAACTAATGTAGAGAAAATTTCGACGTGTATCAATCTGAACACCTGCGCCTGATGGAATGATAATAAAAACTATATGTCCCTGAGACCTCTCAAGACCAAAAAATAATAAACAAAACACAGCAACAATGCAAAAGTTTTGGCACTACATCTGGAAACTATTAACACATGAACTGCCGCTTTTAAACAATCGGCAAGTGACGTCAGCGTAGCAGTTACATCAAAGCTTCTTGTGGTAGCATCAAAGCTAATGACAACAACAGCTGCATTTTTTAGGTGGCGCTCGCCGCATCGTGTGAAGGCGCCCGTCAGCACTGCATTTCAAAAAAATGGCTCTGAGCACTATGAGACTTAACTGCTGAGGTCATCAGTCCCCTAGAACTTAGAACTACTTAAACCTAACTAACCTAAGGACATCACACACATCCATGCCCGAGGCAGGATTCGAACCTGCGACTGTAGCGGTCGCGCGGTTCCAGACTGTAGCGCCTAGAACCGCTCGGCCACTTCGGCCAGCGCTGGATTTCACTTCTTGATTTTCCCCTAATGAGTACACATGACAATACTACTCACGCTCATGCGAATAATCATTATGACCGTTCAATCAGAGCTCTTGTGCAGTCAGTGCCTGTTGTGCCGTCGATGCTGTTGTGTAAGTGATATTTATGAACCGTAAGACCCATAAAAACGTACAATCTACCAGAACTGAAACGTCTTCTCAAGATGGAGGAATTTAAAATGATCGATGATAGAGGCTATTAATTCACTCCGTCTCATCAGGTCTTCCGATGCCATGGCCGACATCAGCTCGAAAATGTCTTCAAAACATATTTTCACAACAATTAAAGAAGATCGTTGTGATCTTCTTATTTTTGTTAGGAACATCTTAAGACTGGAATGTTTCGTTGAAGAAAAAAATGACGACAGAAAAGATGAATTGTGGAATGTTTTTGGTTCTTCGTGCAATAAGGACATGACAAAGCAATTTGACCTACTAATGTCAGCAGAAAAATGGTCTGCCACAAAACCAGCAAACGGGAAACTTGGAAAGCCTTCAAGACTGGAAATAGGGAAATGGATCGATTTGATGGCTGATAAAATTTATAAACATCACAAAATCCCATGTGCCTTTTCTTTCAAATACGCGAAAGTGTGTGATAGTTCAAGTTCAAAGTACTTCTTGAAGATCAAAGGAAGATGTACAGAATGCGGAGCCACTTTCGAAGGGATTGCTCTGAAGAAGCCAAAAGAACAACATCGACAGTAACGATGTCATATAGTCTCAAAGGTTGGCACTACCACCGACGACCGACGACAGCGCCCTCTAGCCGGTGAGCATCACTACAGATTCTGCTCATTTCATCAGGTGCAGCCAGCCAGGACACTTCGCTTCAGCATCGCACCTACGTACAAAGTTATGTAATCGTTATCACCTTGTTTTTGCACCAGTAAACCACTTTCTTGCAGTACCTACTTGTATTACCTTTTTCCGTTCCTACCCACGCGCCGCCTCCCAGGCGGGATACAAAAATGATATTATTCTAAACGGCGGACTTTCAAACTTTTCAGACGATAGTAATCATCTGAAAAGAAGACAACTTCGTGGCACGAGAAGACAATAGGGAGCTGCTAAATTGGTTGATAGCAGGATGCCTGCAGCTCTTTGGCGAAATGATGAAGCGAAAAATATGTCTTTTGGAGACATGATTCCTCCAAATTTACCAAATGATGATGTCTTGGGAAAGGCTAAAGAAGAGGAAAGGGACAAGCGATTTGGTATAACAACTAGTAAAACTGTTGAAAACCTGCAAATTGCAAAACATACAACCCATCGGTACGAAATTCACGCAGTCAGATTGGACCCATTCTTCTGTATACATTGGCTGAAAGATCAAAGTCAGTTGCACAAATATTGACATCAAATCAATAGTAGTGTATACGATTCGGTAGATGATACAGGTGGTGTCGCATTTCGAGTTATTTCATGATTTGGAGATATGTCAAATAGGGCTGACTGTGTGGAAATTAAGTCAAAGTACATATACCTGTTCAGTACATGTGCATCTCCAAAGTAAACATCACTAGTAAAGATTCAAATATCGTCAATCGATCATCAATCAGTTGCCCAGCTTATTGATGATATCCTCTAGGCATGATGCACCATTCTTGTCATTTTTCTTTATGTAAATCGTCAGATCTGGAGCTTCCAGACCAAAAATCATGGTAACTGATTTTGGTAAGGCTTTGTTGGTTGCCATTTCTAGAGCAATAGCCAATTACTCGGACTTAAACAGATTATTTGAATAGGTATTATAGTCATATTGTTTAGCATGAAAGAGTAATTCTACCCTCGTGTTGTTTGAGAATAGATTTAAACCATTTTATGGTCATGATATCGAGGTGGAAATGCTTCTCAAGAGGTAAATCACAAGTCAAACAACTTTATCTTCGCGTTTGGGTTATATTTACAGTATGACAGATTTTCGTGATATCGAAAGTGGTTTGCGCTCACTTTTGGTTGTTGCGTTGAGTGAACATCTTGGTACTGACGAGTGTGGTCAAGAATATTCATCGATGGAACATCAGCGCCACCTTGATAACATTATCAGAGGTGGTCCACGTCATTCATATATTGAAGAAAAGAAAGATGATGACAAGAAAACTGATAATGTTGAAAAGAATGACGAATGTCTTTTGGAATCAATTTTGAACTCTAAGGAATCTACTACCAATGCGTAGATTGATAGGGCAAAACATATCTACAATGAAGCTAAAGTCATCGCGAATCAGACTAAGGATGACATTCTCTTTGATGTGAATCCGTACAACATTCCTAATGCTGCAGAGATGTTTAAAGAGTTGATGTACTACATACCACTGTGGACAGCTGTGATGTGTCCTTCTTTCCATATTCCTTTATCTATTCGTTTGTCAGCAGCGACTGAAGGACAATTTTCAAAATTAAAGACAATGGGCTTTGACAAGCAACCCTTACGAGTAGACAAATTCATTTTTCAACATTTGAACTGGCTGTGTGAGGAAACAAAACTGTTAGTGGCACTTATGATGGAAAAACAAGATCCAAAGCAAGCTGTGAAGCACAAACCAACTGAAGCATCACTGCCTTACCATGAAGAAGAAAACTGGAGAGGAAAAAATAAGAAGCTGAAGATAAAAAAAACCAAAAGCAATCTTCTACTCGCTAATTCGGAGACCACACTGAACAATACCTTAAGAAGTGAGACCCAACATGAATATGGCAATGAGACAAAGTTAAGTAAAATTTTTAATAGTTTTGAATACAGATTTTCTCCTACTTCGAGCTCACTTGTTATGAATGCGGAGAACAACAGTCTCTCAGTCAAAAGTGATAGCGTGTGTTTTCAGCGCTCTTCAGATGATAATTTACTGCCGAATTTGGACTCTAAAGAGATATTTCATTCCACAAAAGACTAGCGCAAATCATACTTCACAAGGGATGTCATTGAAATTTCATCCTGTGGTTCGAAAAGAGAAGAAAACCGAGAGACCTATAACAAGAAAATGGAGAAGAGTGCAATGCTGAAAAAGCTTCAAAATGAAATCATCGTCACATCAAGCATGCAAACTAAGAGCAAGGAAAACTACTTAGATGATTGCCCAAACTGGAATTCGACTAAGAAATTCATAGACATTAATTTGCCACTTTTCCCAAATGGGTCCCCAAGCAAATTCAAATCTGCTACCTACAACTTGAAGGGAACGTGCTGTTTCGATTCTTTGGTGAGCTTATTCATGCAAGCAATATCACTCAACGATGATTTCAGAAGTACCATTCAAATAGTGAGCCATCCATTTTTGGATCTGGCTTTAGATGTTTTGGACAAAAAAATCATGAACTCCCAGCATTTTAAGCAGAGATTTGATATTTTATATGTGATACCGTTCCTAAAAAAGGAGTAATCTCTCGAAAAATATCGTCTCTGCATGCAGAGTCGAATGTCTGGGAATTACAATATTACAATATTAAAAGATATCCCGATTTGCAACAAAAAGACATCATGTCCGACATGCCTAAATTCACGCTATGTGAAACTACACTATATTTCCGTTGATACGTATGTGATTTTCAGACTTGGTTATAACTTCATGCAAGAGGCTGCAGATGCAACAAATGGAACTCTAAAGACTATCATAAAATAAAAAAATGTAAAGGAGAAGCAGTCGAAGAAAAGGAATTTTGATGCTACTTGACGATGGATACTAGTATAACAACTTGTTCACTAACTGAAGATCAGTTTCCTCTGAACCAAAGCAAGAAATGTGTGTTGCAAACGATCTCGAAAGAAATTGTAGTCAACAATCAAGAATACACTCTCGCTCTCGTTGGTGCCATTCATAATAAGAGCTCCATCAAACACTACATGGCATGTGTCTTCGAAGCAGTACAATGACCTGTATAAAGATGTACAGAGAGTTTCAAAAGAAACGATAATTTCTCCACACCTGTTCATGTATGTCAAGACAGGAAAAGCTTCAAATGGCAGCTACAAGACTGAGAAGACGAAACAAGTAGTTCCTACAAAGAAACTTTGCTTTATAAGGCAAGCAGCTGCAAAAACTTGGTATCTAAATATTACAAATACGGCTCTTAGGTTAATTCTTAGTATCTTTGTTTCTGGAACCACAACCTTCCTGTTTTAGTTACTAGAATATGAGCATTTTATGCCTTAAATTTCATGTAGATATTTTTGTACCTATTTTTCTTAGTTGTTTCACATCCCATAATTCTATGCTTATTTATTACTGAATTCCTTACTAATGTATTTCCTTCTGTGTTTTAGTGTTTCCTGAAGAAGAGCTGTTAAGGGATCTGTATATCACGGCCTGTAGTTTTTATTGGTACTTTGAAATTCAATAATGCAAGACTGTCAATAGATTCAGGAATGAAACTTTTATCAAACAATTAGTGTATTGTGAGCTCCAGATGAAAAAAAATTGTAAATCTGTGGAATACATTGTGCAGTGAATATTGATGTTTTTCTTACATACCGAATTACATGTAATTGTTATTTTAGGTTCAATGTACTTACACACTATTACAAATAAAAGGTAAATAACAAATTTTACTCTTTGAATTATTATCTTGTTGAAACAGTAAACCAGTACTATTTACCAGTTTCATGTTTTGATTATTTTTGAAAAAAAATGTATTTTAAGACGCAATTTTTTCTCCTAATAATTTAAGAACATAATATGACATACTCCAGCTTAAAATATTTAATCCATTGTTGAATAATGTGGTTCACTGTGTAGGCAAGCACTATATTATTATTCATCCATAACTTTGTTTACATAGATTTAATAGTGGATGAGATAGTGGTAACAATATCTCTGTATGCAAACACGTTGATTACAGAAAATTTAAACTAAAGATATGTACGTCATGTTCTTCTCAATGACGAGATTTCAAACCATCCCCGCTCCATAATCTTGTTGATTCATTTCGTGTCCTTTTCATTTTCTTTAGTTTCACTTCTTTTCTTTGTTATTCTTGCCTCCTTTTTCATGCTTTCAGCACTTTTTTCAATTTCTGTGACATGTTGCCTGTCCGCTCATAGCAGCACAATTTTCATGTTGTTCCTACTTTTGATGCCTGGTCTGCTCATTGTTTTTAATCTGCTTTTTACTCCATCAGTAAAACATCTTAAGACATCCATCCCACCAATGTGAAAAGCTGAAACGGCAACAAAAATAGATTTCGGCAAGCGTTCCCAAATGCATCTGTTGAAACGCATTCTGATTTTGTTTTATGCCATGTAAACATTTTTCCTGCACATACGACAGTCGACAGGTTCTTCAAAGATATTACGTAAACGAGTTTCTATGGAAATTGCGGCGTCCAAATTAAACAAAATAACATTTAAGCACGAGAATGACGACGTACTGTACACAGAGTGTATATTTTTAGAATAAGGAAAAACCAGAAGAATTTTATTACGTAAAACAGTAATTTTTTGAGCTCTGGCAACATTCAGGACCCACTAACAGCTAAAAATATGCCTAGGACCCTCATGGATGAAAGTTAGGCGGCAACATCACGGACTCCAGGATACAAAAAAACAAACGTGCTGAGTGTAACGAGTAAATTTGAAACTGCTATCGTTAATATTGTTGCAAACATTCTAGTTAGAAAGGAAGTGTGTAAGTTTGATGAGTTACACTACAGCGAGAGTCAAAAGTCTTTACAATGTATACAAATATAAGTATATTTAAATGAATATATTGTACAAACGAACTAACAAGTATGTTAAAATACTAATTCAGTACATAACTGATAGAGGTGTTATTATGTTGAGAGGATACATTATTAACGTTAATAAAGAGTTTGAAATTTGTAAACAAGAACCTCATTTATTTGGCCCTCACTAATCCGGATTTCTAGCTTATCCAGATTCATATTTTGTGTACCTTGGTCATTTTCTCTTTTTTTCTTATAACCCGAAAATATGTAGTCAGTGGAGTACATAGGCTGCTTATCACTAGGCCGGTAATTTAGTCTTGCACCGAGTGATGAAGGAGGTCAGAGTGTGTGAATGACATTGTTCCTCAAGTATTGTAAATTAATATAACTGTGTATTGGGGTCCATGAAGTACAAGGGTTACTCTACAGAAATGCACACTATTTTTTTAAAATCCATCTTTTATTCTACATGTTTGAAAGTTTTAGTGTGTAGATACATCCTTTAGGAACAATATTTTCATTTCTCCACATAGTTTCCACCCCTCTCAACTGCCTTACGCCATCTTGGAACCAGAGCCTGAATACCCACATGGTAAAATTCTGGACCAACCTGTTGGAGCCACTGCTTGGCAGTGTGCACAACGGAGTCATCATCTTCAAACCTTGTTCCACGAAGAGAATGTTCCAGTTTCCCAAAGAGATGACAGTCACATGGAGCCAGGTCAGGACTGTAAGGCGGGTGTTTCAGTGTAACCATGCCAACAGTTCTCCCACCACAGCTCAATGGACCTCTAGTGCGCTCCTCGACAGGTGTAACACCATCTCGTTAGTCGCGCGTGTGAGTGTATCCGTTTTCTCAGCCATTTGTTTGTTTTGCACTGACGAGCCTTCTCTCTTTGAATCATCTAAGCGTGCACATCCCACGCTTCCACCTACAGTTACTACAGTCAGTGTTAAGAAGCTGTACCGGCATTTGTCCATTGCTGAACATTTAGACTTTTCGTATTTAGTAGAATATTTTCGCATTATCCGGACTTTCGGTAATCCGGATTACATCCGGTCCTATCTAGTCCGAATAAAAGAGCTTCTTGTGTACTGCACTGCGCATTGTAACGCTGTTTATGTCTCACATAATTCCAAAATAAAAGTGAGAATTCACGATCCGTCCTCACAGATGAACTTCCGGCTTGCCTTTCAAACTTAACACAAGTTGTCCGACAAAAATTGCAAAAGTGGCACTCCTGGAAGCAAGGATTTTGTGAAGATATTACTTCGTCACAGCCTGGGGTTAAAGACCGGATCCGGCACACAGTTTTTATCTGCCAGCAAGTTTCACATCGGCGGACACCCACTGCAGAGTGAACACGCATCTATTTCATAAACCATTGGCACCATAAAAATGTTATGAGGGTTCTTAAAAGAACTCTTTCCAGAACTGCCAACAAAAAGGTTGGGCCAATTTATTATAATGTAGACCAAGTGAGTCTCTCGTAAATGATATTATCTCATTAATTGTTATCCCCACAAAAAATGTTATAACAGTAGAACTCTTAGGGTCCTATTAAGAAATGCCATCAGAACTTTTGTAAGAATTTATTACTTTTAATAACAATAGTGAGTCCCACATTAAAGTAATTATCTCATATAATGTTATCGTCACCCAAAAAATGTTATTATAGTTTTCGGTAGAACTCTGTGGGTGCTATTCACAACTGTCATCACAACTGTTCTAGGAATTTTGTTTTCGTAGAGGAAGTGAGTATCAGATTAAAACAATTATCGCATAAACTATTATCGCCACAAAAATGTTCTTAACATTTTCCATACAACTCTTCGGGTGCTATCTAGAACTACCAACAGAACTGTTATACAAATTTATTTTTTTACAAACTGACAAATAATTCTTTACTATACCAAAATTTTGCCGAGTTATTGTGTACTTCCTGAAATTCTATAGAACTATTCGTGTTTTGAGCAGGGAACTCTAGAACTATGAAAAAAAATATATGTTTCTCGTAAAAGGGGTGCAAACTTCACGGGAAATGCTCACAAGCATTCCTTATTAAATGCAGTTACTTCGTAAACAATTACCTGCACAAAATATATTTCTAGCATTTTCGATACTACTCTTACAATGCTATCCAGAGCTGTCATTAGAACTGTTGTACGAATTTCTTTTTTTCTTGTAGAGAAAGTAAGTCCCACAATTAATCAGTTATCATGCAAACTATGATCACCACAAAACAATGTTATTACGATTATCGATAGAAGTCTTGGGGTGTTATCCGGAACTGTTCATCAAAACTGTTGTACGAATTTATCTTTTCTGTGGAGGAATTGGGTCTAACATTAAAGCAATTATCGTATAAGCTATCATCGCCACATAAAGATGTTATTAGGATTTTCGATAGAACTCTTGGTGTTCTGTTCAGAACTGCCCTCACAACTGTTGTACGAATTTACTATTTGCGAAAATTGACAAAGAATGGTTTCGATACGAAAATTTTTTCGAGTATTGTTGTTTTTTTTCGCTAAATTCAGCAGAGCTATTCAAATTTTGTTAAAGAACTGTAGAACCATGACATATCTATCAAGAACGCTGAAAAAAATATATTTCTGAAGAAAAGGGGTAGGAGCTTTATGGGGTTCCTAATTAAGTGGTAATTACCTCATAAACTATTACCTGTACAAAAAAATGCTACTAGGATTTTCGATAGAACTCTTCACGTGGTGTCCAGAACTGTCATCAGAACTGTTGTACGAATATGTAGAGAAAGTGTGTCCCACATTAAAGCAATTTATCTCATAAACTATTATCGCCACAAAAAAATGTTATTGGGATTTCCGATAAAGCTCTTGTGGGTTCTGTTCAGAACTGTCCTCAGAACTGTTGTGCGAATTTACTTTTTGCGAAAACTGAAAAAGAATGGTTTCCATACCAAAATTTTTTCGAGTATTGTTGTTTTCTTCGCTAAATCCTGCAGAACTATTGAAATTTTGTACAAAAAAGTCTAGAACTATGGCACATCTATCAAGAACTACGAAAAAAATGTATATTTCTCGAAAAGGGGTGCTAACTTCACTTGACTTGCCCTAATACTGCTACACACAGAAGCCTAAATCTAAATACATATTCCGCAAGGTACTACCTTGTGTGGACTATGTCATAGCAGTATTTTCGATTTCCTTGTACCTTTTCCACTCACATGTCTAATGATTGAGTAAAAACAAATGTCTCTCTGTCACTGTATATTCACTAATTTCCTCATGATCCCGATGCCAGATACAGATTTTAAACGCCAAGAAAGGCATGCTGCTGCACTTTTCCTATAAGAAGACTGAACAAAGAAAATCAATATTAAATGCTTGTATATAAATATGTCCCTGTATGTGCCCTAATCTCCTTTATCATATTTGAATGATGCTAGATATGTGATGGTATCACTTATCATTGATAGCATAGTGGTTCATGCGAAATACATCACCAGTTTTTCAGTTGGGAGATACCTCCTTAATACAATTCTAACACTATCATAGAGCTTCCAACACACAAACTACTCACTGAACCATTTACATTGGTGCAACAGCTTTGCACAGCCAGGCACAACTCAGAGTTACTGCAAGAGCAGGGGAAGATTCAGGGTTTAATCCATGCGCTCTTTGGGACTGGACCGACCATGATACAGCATTCCATCCAGAACAGAGTATGTGCACATGATAGGTACTGCATAGTGTAATTATTTATTTAGAAGCAAACTGAATACCTACTCGCTTATCTGACTATCGGACATCAAGAAACAATTAACGAACAAGTACAAGCCATACCAAATCAATGTCGATGTTTCCTCCAGTGACAGCAGTTATCTTAGTGCCTCTTATACCTTGATCCAAATTGTAGCACCACAGTCTCTAAGTGACAGTCAATGGGAATGGAGGCCACTTGCCTCCTACATTGTCACTTCTTATTGGGTGGATTACACCCCCTTAAAAACCCATGAATTTGAGCCTTACTGGTTATGGCCAGGCATCTTACTGCAGTTAACACTTCCAATTACTGTTTATGGGATTTATAGTTGTATTAATGTGCAATATATTTAGTTATTAAGATCAAGTACTGGCCCCACCATAGGTCTTCCCATTTGCTTGCAGACAACTCCATCACCTGCAAACATCTTACATATAAAACAAACATGCTACAAGCTACTGAGCTACTGTACAATGCATGGTGGAGGATTCATAGAACCAGTATTATCGATTACCCTTCCAACACCATCTCACATGCTGATTGAGTAAAACAAATGGTTGTCTATATACTTCCATACATACCCTAATCCACCCTTATGTTTCCAGGAGAAACGGGTCATCTTTTCCAGAAATTTTTTTCTGTTGTATATTCGAATGGAGTATGCCAACCTACATGATTCTAGCAGTATCCACATCATGCTTTTGCTTTGTGGATCAGTCACATAACACAAACTGATGTGGGCTCCCATGATTGTTGGACATTGAATATGTAGTGTTGAGCTGCCAATTCAATGTTTCTGTTTACCATCATGTATCATTTAACCACGGATGGATCCATGTATGTTAATGTCAGTATAGCACCTGACAACAACTTCAGAGTTATAGTGGAAGTTGAGAATATGTGGTGAGGTACAAAGGTGAGACTTGTTCAAGTAGGGTGGGTGAAGTATGTGTGGCAAACTGACACATATATCAAATAGCAGTTGATGGTTAAGTGCAACACCTTCTGTCTTGGCATTCCTATCTCCATTGGTAGCAGTGTGAGTAAATCATTACTTACCATGCTTGGTGTTAAAAGTGCAAGATCACTGCAGAGAATATTCCTAAAGCATCAAAGTGTCATGTACATATGTGGCCTGCAGGAATTGGTATGTGTGGTAGTGGAATGAGAGTAGATCTTTGGTATTATCTTGCTTAAATTATGGGAGCATTGAGATGTAGATGTGCTGTTTGTGGTTTCATTCACCCAATCTTTGTAAGATCAATGAAAGTTCAATGCAAGGTGGTATATTTACACCAACACATTTTGGACGCAATAAATGTAGAATTCAAAGCATTGAAAAACAATTATTTGTAAAATACTGTCACATAGTCTCCAAACATAAGTCAATGCTACTTCAGCAATACTGTGTGTGCTGTAATTTGCTTAGGAAGAAAAAACACTCAGTAATCCAGCGGTGCAGTGAAATGGAATGCATGTAACATAGGTCCCAAAAGACTGTCAGGACTATTTAAGTACAATAATGCCATGTGTGATAGTCTCTTCCACAATTAACAAATGTTCCATTAAAACTACAGTCCATGCCACATACAACGCTCACTGATTTTTGAAATGTACTCCCATATTGCTAGCATTAGCAGTATCAAACTCCCGTTTCCATAGTTAGTATTCAAAGTGTGAAAACCAGGTTATTTTTAGAAGAGGAAGACGTAAATGCTTCTCCCGAACATTATGTAGTTGCACATATCCATTCTGAGTATCTGAATCCATAAGATAATAGTCAACTGCAGAAGGCCAGTGCAACAGTGCAAACTAATGGTCCATTTCAACATCAACCATTTCTGCTTTAGATTGATTTTTTAATATTCCCACTGCACCTATATCAATATGTGTGTAATGTACACCATGATCCTGACTATGGGAATGTTATACTATGTCTGTAGAGTGAATAGAATTCCTCCTATTAAAGTACCGATATATAACGTAATCGATAATACTGGTGCAATGAATCCTCCACCATGCATTGTACAGCAGCTTGTGGTATATTTGTTTTCTATGTAAGATGCTCGCAGGTATGGAGTTGTCTGCAATCAAGTGGGAAGACCTATGGTAGGGCTAGTACTTGATCTGAATTTAACTAAATATATTGCACATTAATAGAACTATAAACCCATAAACAGGTTTTATTGAGAGACAATCAGCAGATATTCCATCTTTTGTTTTCTCAATAAATAAGACACAACATTCTTCTGTGAGTTTTGTGTGCCTCTAAATGGATGGACTGATTTCTTGATAGGAAGACTAAATTTACATCTACATCTGTATGCTTACTTCACATGTCATCATATGGTAAATGGTGGAGTGTACCCTGTATCACTAAAAAAAAATATTTACTTTCCTATTCCATTTACAAATAAAGTGAGGGAGAAAAAGCATATCTATATACCTCCACGTGAGCACTAATTTCTCATGTCTTATTTTCATGATCTTTATGCAAAATGTATTTGACTACTTTACGAGAGTTTGAAAGTGAGGTAAAGCATGCTTTTAGCACTCTGCCATGAGCCAAAAATGAGTTTAATATTCTAGTCCTGTGATGCAGAATGTAACAGATATTAAGCTGATAAGAACAGATTTTTTTTCCTGGACGAGAGAATACTTAAAGGAAATATAACCTATGCCATACTGTTTACAGGATATTCACACTGGGAGTCAACATGTAATGATATTTTAGCATTGTGGAAATGTGTGTACACTCCAATTTCCTCTGTCCCCAAAAATAATGTGCATAAAAGGGAGGAAACTACGCTTCATGTGAAAATTTTGAGGTGTATGGACAACAATGTCCCCATCTTGGATTATGTAAAATAGATATTTTAAACTGAAGAATGTAAGTTTTGTGAGGAATTGCAGTTAGAACCTTACATCCAAGCCACACCTGTTTGTATGGCAGTATGTTAGGAGTTAGCGATGCCACTCTGCTGCCAGCTTCAACCTTGGTCACAAGATTAGATTAGATTAGATTAGGCTAGTACTTGTTCCATAGATCATAAATACGACATTTCGTAATGATGTGGAACACGTCAGATAACAAGGACTTGGCCGACTAAAAGCTGTGACCTACCCTGTTGTGACCAGCAGTTACAAAGAAGGGTTCCAGTTGGCCACCTTTTCAGGTACAAAATACACTCAGTAGATGGCACTGGACTAGACTGAAGGCGACAAGCCAGATTTTTCATCTTGAGAGGCGATGCTCAAGTAAGATAATGAGCACTACACTTGTAAAAACTATCACACGATGTATTTCCCACATTTCTGATAGTCAGGACATGACCTGCAACTTGTAAATAGGTATAAGTGTGTTTCATTCCCCAGTGCTGTTACTACATGACTTCTGTGCATAGGGAGCATGGATTTATAGTCCCTCCCAGCAGCTATTTACTTGTAGATTGCAGGAGGCTACTCCCCTGCACTTCAATGATAGTTTGCTGTCATATTATTATTGCCACCCATCCTTTCCACATAGGGCTATTGTCTAGACCGGCTGGAGCAACTTTCTAGTGCTATATTAATAGCGAAAACATCCTTTCTTCATTCAACAGTGATGGGACACTTGCACATTCAAATGCTGCCAACTACCTGAAACTATGGCAAAGAACGAAGTGCTTCCAGTCTCTCTCAAAGGCCACCACACATATGTCCCAAAATGAAATGAGTGTTACCTTCTGGCTTATAGAAACCTGTACCATGCAGAACAAAGACATTGCATCCTTCCAGGAAGGACTGGTGGACACCTAGGGAACGTAAATGTTCCCAACCACCTGAAACACCAACAAAAGAACAGTGCATTCCCACCAATTTCTAGGTGGGGGAAGGGAGGCTGTTTTTCCCAGTGCCCTCTGGTGGTGGTGACGTGAAACTAGGCCAGTTGCTCTCTACATGTCAAGGTGAACGCAGGCACAAGAAAATTTTTTAGGAATTTTCCAACAGGATAACACCCCAAAATAATGAAGAAACTATCCTTTGTTCTTCCGCACCAACTGCTCAGTGCAGACTGGGTTTTTCCCGCCATTTCCAGCAGGATAACACCCAAAATAAAGAAAAAATAACAAGATCCTTCCAGTCCAACAGCTCAGCACAGACTGAACAATTTTTTCCACCAGTTTTTTTCTGAGAGTTTCAGGGGGAGGGGGAGGTGGGGAAGGGAGAGAGTGTAGGGGGAGGCAATGGGGAAAACCCATGACATCTTCCAGTGATGATCAATGCAACATTACTATATCTACAGTAAGTGGCAGGGGGAAAGTGGCAGGGGTGGGGGTGGGTCCACCATTTTGAATAAATTAAAACTGCAACTGTATCGCCCTTATTCTAGTACTGGTGACATTTTAATAAAATGAGTGCTGGTCCTCTCATGTTACGTAAATTGAAACCTCCATACCTGTTTATTAGATCTCCTGACATCTTTATTTTGGTAGACTCCTTAATTATGCTGTCCCAGAAACTTGGCATTTTCACCATGATACTGGTCTCAACATATTTCATTTCATGTTTATATTCAAGGCCATCCTCAGTAACAGCTGACTTGCTTGGTTATTGTAGTCAGTTGTGGGGTCAATGTTTCTTGCACCTCTCCTCAAGTGTTCTGATACTCTGCCCAATGTAAGATATGCCACATTCATATGGAATGTGATAAACATCCAGTTTCAGAGAACTAGATTGTTCTTAACATTATAAAGATCACACTTGGATTTTGTAGACCTAGATTGTCTTTAACATTACATTATCATAGCTGAAGAGAGCAAACTACACTGGATGCCATGTTTCCATAGAAAGCCACCAATGTTTCTGGATACTGGACCAGGATAAAGCAGATAGGCAAATTTTGGCTTCTCTTCCTTGGTTTCAGTCCCATCCTCATTCACAGACCTTCTTGATTTTGACTGCATCACCCATTCTGAAGGTATAGGTACTCAGAGCTATACCAATGCCTCTTCTTTAATCTTTTTCTTCTTCTTGTTTATCCCAGTTTATTGAGATCTCTTGTGAAGAGACACGATACAATAAGTTCTGTAGTGGTGTAGGACAATCAATGAAGTTACACAACAGTTAATTATTTAACTTTTGAAACTGCCAGTTTATTGGCATTTATGGAAATAAAAAAACACTCTCATGCAGTCAGCAAACTTCGTGTAACATTTTATGTGTGTAACGGGCCTTACTACGTCACAAATCGTTCTAATGAATTAATTAAGCTGCTTTACAGTGTTGCTAGGCAACATAATCAACAAGGTGATACACGTCTCAATTAAAACTGGACATTGATATTTTGTATAAACTTTCGGTTCATTTTTTGTCAAAATCAGCACTTGTCTCAAAATTAATTTCCAAGTTCGTGCATTAAGTCCAAACACATTTGCAACTATTGTACTCGATTTACTGGACAGCTCGATCACGCTCTGGCGTGTAATGTATTTCAAATCGAGTGCACAGTTTTCAGTTTTCCTTAATGGGCTAAACGACTGTTTTGTAATAACATTATGTGTCTATCTCACATAAAGTTTAAAATGAAACTGGATTTACTCTCCATTAGGTCACAAAATAAAATTCACCACCTAGGTTAGCAAACTGTACATGTGCACTTTTAGCACTCTAAGTGATAACTTATCTCAGAGTAAAAGCTGTACATAAATTCACTTTTTTTATGCATACAAAATTCAAAACACCATTATATTAAACAAATAAATTTTGGCATGCAATTACTAATTAAACATTTCAATTATGAATAAACTTCAAAAACCTGTATTTTGTAATCAATAAAATTTTATCGCCTGAGAGAAATTATTAGTTTGCTAAAACAGATGCATACTACAATCAACTCATGCCTGGATGAAGACGTCATGAATCGACACTTGCATGGAATGAATGAAATACCTGTACTGAAAAATACTGTCTGTTGAGTAATTTACTGACTTTTATAACACATTTGGTTCCCCTTGAACTGGCAACTGTGTGCACTGTCCTGATTAAATGTAGTTTATGAATGTGCTTCAATTCAATAACCTCCCACCCCCACTGATTGTCATTCAGATTCCAATAAATACATAAGAACACAAGACAAGAACACAGGATAGAACCAGTACCCCCCCAAACCATTATCCTGGTACATGTATTCAATTCTGACATCAGAGGAAAAATGAGGGAGGGGGGCAGCCAAGGTTCTATTCACGGATAACTGCAAGTGCACTGTACATCATGCAAGTGGGCCAACCCCTGACATGTTCATAAAACACTTTTTAAAAAGTGTGAATGTAAGAAAAGCAAGTTTAATTTACAGATGTTTCAGTATATATGTTTCTGTAAGAAATTGCTGGGAAAGAGCAAAGCAAGGCATTCAGTTATGGAGCATAGATCCCTTCTCTTCTGAGACATTCTCCCTTCGACAGTATTCTGATCGTTGCTGTACCATGGAACAAATACTCATAAAGACTGCAGAAAAGCCATTCTCTCATAACTCACTGTCTTCCATTATTGCCTTCTTCAACTTATTTACGTATTTATTCTTTTTCCATGAAGCCTAGCTTATAATTTTCAGATGAGAATGTTAGGTGCATCATACAAATTTATATGCACGCAGACTAAGACTATTGTAACATTTATGTTCTGACTGCATATATCACATTACTTTACCCTCAATGTTTAATTACAATTTATATACAATAAATGTGTAGTAAAATAAAACAGGACTGAACTTTTCAGACACATAAAACCCACTGCTGGGCTACAAATCCACTGACTGGTTTGACATGCCCCAGCACAGACAGATACTGTATTGCTAGATCACTAATGCTGGCAGTGATTGGACACTAAACACTGGCCTGAAATCACTCGAGTTCATCCGGCCCAGAACAAGAGATCACTTGTTTAGAGCATTGTGGACGAACTATCTGTGTATGGATGTACTTATCCATAGTTTGTTCAGTTGGTGAGGACATTGTGAGTGAACAAAACAGTATAGCATCACCATGAGTAGAATAGTTATGGTGAACCCAACACACTTACTCCAGAGCAAACATAAATAAGTGAGACCCTAAAGCTATGCCACCCCCCCCCCCCCCCCCTTCATCTCTGACATCATCATCAAAGTGTACAAGTTGTGCCCATTCCTATGAAGCCATCAAGCCATACCTCTATAAAACAGACAACCACAGTGCAATAATTTACTGGACATTAAAATGAAGCAGCTGATCACAATTTAGCTCCATACCCAACATTTTGGCCACGCAAAAAACTATCCAATCAGTAGTTTGCACAATGTTAAAAAGTATGAGAACACACAGTATTATTTATCAAAATATGTAAGCTTCACCTAAAATGCATTAAATAGCATTATGTTCAAAAGTAATCAAATTATCTGAATTTTATGCCACCTCCAGAAGTATCCAAACAATTTGAATTTTGACACAAGGTTAAAAAAAATCTGTTAACTCAATTTTTTGGACCATGCTCAAAGGTATCAGAATACTACAATTTTGCAACATGTTCAAAAATATGCAATTTTGCACTATGTCCAAAAATATCTTAACAATTTGGATTTTGCACCATGTTCAGATGTAACCAAACAACCTGAAATTTGAGCTATGTTAAAAAATATTTGATTATTTATCACAAATATGTGAAGAAATTGACAATATTGGTGTAACTTACAATATTTGCATGTCTAAAACATCTGTTTATTTGTCAAACTACACATGACACTAGTGTTGATTGAATTATGGACTGAGCAGCGGTTGATATTTGTCTTGGCTCTAAATGATGCCATGTACCAAAATGAACCTGACCAAGCCCATAACTGTACTAAACACATGTTGACTTAAATACAATGCTGCAGTGTTAGTTGGCACAAACAAACAGACAACCTGAAATGCTGTTCACAACTTTCAGATACAGGAACTGTGCAGTTAATGGATGATCTACACTTGACACCTGAAAACATGATTGTGGACTCTCGAAGTAAATGCCACAATGATATTTTCACACCCTAATTGTTATATAACTGCACCAAATACATATGATCTACTAAAATAACATGGTAAGCAGACAATTGACAGTTTGCCTTAGGCCTAAATGACACTATGTACCAAAGCAAACTTGACAGATCACTGTTTTAGGAGAGAAGAAGGCATTTTGATGAGATATTTACTGTGTTGAATCACTAAAACTACATATTTTCATAATTTGCAAGAATAATTTTGTAATGCCCCAAATATGAGATGTAAACACTTAATGTGGCAAAAGAGATGGACCAGGTTCCACATAGAAAGAAATGTTCGATATGTTAAAAATATGATCTTCACACCAAAATAAAATTATTTATCAAAATGCAAAAGATTTCGATTACATCTACATCTACATCTACATGGCTACTCTGCAATTCCCACTTAAGTGCCTGGCAGAGGGTTCATCGAACCATTTTCATACTACTTCTCTACCATTTCTCTCTCGAATGGCTTGTGGGAAAAAGGAACACCTAAATCTTTCTGTTTGAGCTCTGATTTCTCTTATTTTATTATGATGTTCATTTCTCCCTACGTAGGTGTGTGTCAACAAAATATTTATACATTCGGAAGAGAAAGTTGGTGACTGAAATTTCAGAAATAGATCTTGCTGCAAAGAAAACCACCTTTGTTTCTGTGACTGCCACCCCAACTCACGTATCATATCAGTGACACTCTCACCCCTATTGCACAATAATACAAAATGAGCTGCCCTTCTCTGCACTTTTTCGATGTCCTCCGTCAATCCTACCTGGTAACGATCCCATACCGCGCAGCAATAATCCAGCAGAGGAGGGACAAGTGTAATGTAGACTATCTCTTTAGTGGGTTTGTCGCATCTTCTAAGTGTTCTGCCAACAAAGTGCAGTCTTTGTTTCGCCTTCCCCTCAATATTATCTATGTGGTCTTTCCAATTCAAGTTGCTCATAATTGTAATTCCTAGGTATTTAGACGAATTGACAGCCCTTAGATTTTTGCGATTTATCGTATACCCAAAATTTATCAGATTTCTTTTAGTACCCATGTGGATGATCTTGCACTTTTCTTTGTTTAGTGCTAATTGCCACTCTTCGCACCATACAGAAGTTCTCTCTAGATCATTTTGTAATTGGAATTGATTGTCTGGTGATTTTACTAGACAGTAAATTACAGTGTCATCTGCAAACAGTCTAAGGAGGATGGCTCAGATTATCACCTGGATCATTTATATAAAGCAGGAACAGTAGAGAGCCTATGACACTACCTTGCGGAATACCAGATATCACTTCTGTTCTACTCGATGATTTACCATCCATCACTACGAACTGTGACCTCTCTGAGAGGAAATCATGAATCCAGTCACACAACTGAGAAGATACTCCATATGCACGCAATTTGATTAATAGTCGCTTGTGAGGAATGGTATCAAAAGCCTTCTGGAAATCTAGGAATATGGAATCGATCTGAGATCCCTTGTCGACAACACTCATTACTTCATGGGAACAAAGAGCTAGCTGTGTTGCACAAGAACGATATTTTCTGAATCCGTGTTGGTTATGTACCAATAAGTCATTTTCTTCAAGGTGATTCATAATGTTCGAGTACAGTATATGCTCCAAAATCCCACTGCAAATTTAGGTCAGTGATATGGGTCTGTAATTCAATGGGTTACTCCAATTTCCTTTCTTGAATATTGGTGTGACCTGTGCTACTTTCCAGTTTTTAAGAACGGACCTTTTGTCAACTGAGCGGTTGTATATGATTGCTAAGAAAGGTGCTATTGTGTCTTCTTACTCTGAGAGGAACCTGATCGGTATACCATCTGGACTGGAAGACTTGCCTTTCTTAAGTGATTTGAGTTGTTTCGCAACACCTAAGGTATCTACTTTTATGTCACTCATGCTAACAGCTGTTCTGGTTTTGAATTCTGGAATATTTACTTCGACTTCTTTCATGAAGGAATTACGGAAAACTGTATTTAGTAACTCCATTTTAGTGGCACCATCATCAGTAACATTTCCATTGCTACCACGCAGTGATGATATTGACTGTTTTTTACCACTGGTGTACTTTACATACGACCAGAATCTCTTTGGGTTTTCTACCATATTTTGAGACAATATTTCGTTGTGGAAACTATTAAAAGCATCTCGCATTGACATTCGCACTAAATTTCGAGCTTCCGTGAAACTTAGTCAGTCTTGGGGATATTGCGTTCTTCTGAATTTGGCATGCTTATTTCATTGCTTCTGCAACAGTGTTCTGACACGTTTTGTGTACCATGGTGGATCAGTCCCGTCTCTTATTAACTTATGCAGTATGAATCGATCTATTGCTGTCGATACTGTATCTTTGAATTTGAGCCATATCTGCTCTACACTTATAAAATTAGCTTGGAAGGAATGGAGACCCTCTCTTAGGAAGGCATCAAGCGAATTTTTTTATCTACTGTTTTAAATAGATATATTTTGCGTTTATTTTTAGTGCTTTTGGTTGATATGGTTTTGAGCCTCGCTACAATGGCCTTGTGTTCACTAATCCCTGTATCCGTCATGACGCTCTCTATTGGATCAGGATTATTTGTGGCGAAGAGGTCAAGTGTTTCTCCACAACCATTCACAATTTGTGTGGGCTCATGAACTAACTGTTCAAAGTAATTCTCTGAAAAAGCAGTTAGTACGATTTCGGAAGATGTTTTCTGTCTACCACCAACTTTGAACATGTATTTTCGCCAACAAATCGAGGGTAGATTGAAGTCTCCACGAATTATAACTGTATGAGTGGGGTAATTATTTGTAATGAGATTCAAGTTTTCTTTGAAGCGTTCAGCTATTATATCATCTGAGTCGGGGGAGGGGGGGGGGGGGGGCGGAAAAAGGAGCCAATTATTATGTTGCTATGGCTGTTGAGTATAACCTCTACCCGTAGGAACTATCTATTTCAACTTCACTACAAGATAAACTGCTATCAACAATTCGCAGGAACTATCTATTTCAACTTCACTACAAGATAAACTACCACCAACAGACACAAACACACCACCACCTACTTTATTTAATCCATCCTTTCTGAACACGGTTTGTGCCTCTGTAAAAATTTCAGCTGGCTTTAGCCAGCTCTCTGTTCCTATAATGATTTCAGCTTCAGTACTTTCTATCAGTGCTTGAAGCTCTGGTACTTTTCCAACACAGCTACGACAATTTACAACTACAATACCGACTGCTGCCTGGTCGATTCTCATCGTTTCTTTGCCCTGTACCCTTTGAGACAGGAGCCCTTTTTGATCTTTCCCAAGACTTGAAATGATAATTAAATGGACACCCTAGCTGCAAACAGGCGTTGATGTACTTCATTGTGGACATGTTGAAAATGTGTGCCCCGACCGGGACTCGAACCCGGGATCTCCTGCTTACATGGCAGACACTCTATCCATCTGAGCCACCGCGGGCACAGAGGATAGTGCGTCTGCAGGGACTTATCCCTTGCACGCTCCCCGTGAGATCCACATTCCCAACGTGTCCACACCACTACATTCGTAGTGCGCCTAATAGATGTTTGCCCATCATACTCAGATGGTAGATTAATCTGCCACGAGTAATGAGTATGATGGGCAAACATCTATTAGGCGCACTACGAATGTAGTGGTGTGGACACGTTGGGAATGTGGATCTCACGGGGAGCGTGCAAGGGATAAGTCCCTGCAGACGCACTATCCTCCGTGCCCGCGGTGGCTCAGATGGATAGAGTGTCTGCCATGTAAGCAGGAGATCCCGGGTTCGAGTCCCGGTCGGGATACACATTCTCAACATGTCCCCAATGAAGTACATCAACGCCTGTTTGCAGCTAGGGTGTCCATTTAATTATCATTTCATTTCTAGCAAAGCTGCATGGTCATCCACGGTAACTGTTCTTTTGGGAACAGATACTACCATCATACATAGTTTCCCAGGACTGTCTAACCTAAAAAACCGCCCAGTCAACACCACACAGCCCCTGTTACCTATGTAGCCACATCCTGTGTGTGGTGGACACCTGACCTATTTAGCGGAACCCAAAACCCCAATACCCTATGGCGCAAGTCGAGGAATCTGCAGCCTACACAGTCACAGAACCATCTGAGCCTCTGATTCAGACCCTCCACTCGGCTCTGCACCAAAGGTCCACTCAGATAGCCGCCGGAAACCAGAGAGAATCTCTTCTGAGACATAGCAACAAACATCATCAGTGCCGACGTGAGCCACCACCTGCAGTTGGATGCACCCTGTACCATTCATGGCATCTGGAAGGACCCTTTCCACATCTTGGATGACTCCCTCCAGTATGCACACAGAGTTCACATTGGCTCTCTTCCCATCCCAAGCTGCCATATCCCTAAGGGACTCCATCACCCGCCTAATATTGGAGCTCCCAATGACAAGTAATCCCACCCTCGGCGCTTGCCGGACCTCTCAGGTAGACCGGCCACTGCCACAACAGGCGAGGCCGCCCTTGCTGGCTCAGAAGTGCTTTCAGCAGTGGGCAGCAACTCAAACCTGTTACGGAGGCATAAGGGTACAGCCTTGGGGCCAGCACCAACTTTCGCCTTCTGCCCAGGGATTCGCGACTCCGCCACAGTTCGCCAATCACCGTCAGGCAAGTGTCGACCGGCAGGGACGTCCTAATCCGAGGGCGCAGTGGGATCAGAGATCCCAGGCAATGCTACAGGTTCCAGAGGCCCCAAAGCACTCGCCTCAGGTGTCCCAATGTCACCGCAGCCCAGGGCAACAGCCTGGAGCCTGTCGACCACGGCCAACACAGCTTCCAGCTGTTTACGGACAGTGGCCAATTCCCTCTGAATCTCTACACAACAGGTGCAGTCCCTATCCACCCCTAACAATTTTTTTCCTCTCTTTTATCTCATAAGCCATTCAAAACAAACATATGACTGATGACTATGCGAATTTACACTATACACGTACTAAAACGCGATGCTACAACTCTCAAATACTATAATATGCCTGAAACTTGTGAATTAAACTATGCAAGTACCCAAAAACACGCAAAGAAATTAAGAATTAAACTATGAAACAAATAAGTGAGCTAAGAGTACGACTTGCTGCTGGCTGCTGCTTATCCTATGGTGGCAGGGAACTCACTGGCTGTGACCAATCGACACTGGACGTTCAAAACAAAAACAGATGACTGACGACTGCACGAATTTACACTATTCTGGTACTTAAACATGATGCTACAACTCTCAAATACTATAATACGCCCAAAATTTATTAATTAAACTATACAAGTACCCAAAAACACACAAAGAAATTAGGAATTAAACTATGAAACAAATAAGTGAGCTAAGAGTACGACTTGCTGTTGGCTGCTGCTTATTCATTGGCAGGTGGGAGCTCACGCCTTCTTTTTTTTTTTTTTTTTACACAGATACAGTTAGAGGTCTCTGATCATGAACAAGAATTACATCTTTGCACCAAGATAATATTATCTGCCTTATTTATCAAAATATGCAAAGATTTGGTGTACAAAACACATGTGGTATTACTGTCATTGCTTAATTACTCTATAAGATTAAAAAAATAAGTTTCTCTAGCACACTGGCACTATTGACACAAATTAAATGTCAAGCTACAATCAAGCTTTAAATAAATCAAAAAGGGTGTGTATTAATTGTCAAAAGATGTAAAGATTTGTTCTATAACGTCACAAAATATGCATGGATACTACTGCTAATCTAACTTACAGCTTAAAGTGTAACTGTCGATGAGAATAGTTTCATTATTGTACTACATTTTAACAAAATCAAAAAATTGCCTATATGATTTATCAAAACATACGTTGCACTACTGATCTAACTTACAGGTTAAAGTGCACTTGTTGAGCTAAGTAATAAGAGGATTGTAACAAACGGCTCCATACAGTGCCATGTTACATCAAAATTTCTTCCAACTGCTCCATTTATCACCATGTTACAGCAAAATTGTAACAAATTGCCCGATGTCGAAATGTTTGTAATTTCCACAGATAATCCTAACATATGCTATAGCACAATGGAAACTAGATAGCCAAACGGGCACGGTAATGATGGTTGACACAAAAATAGGCATTCAGAACTTCAGTAGTATTCTAATACCAGAAGCTGACGGTGTGTATGCACAGTGGGTGTCAGCTACCAGACCTTAAAACAGTATTGTAACACTAACAGTTGACTGTGTTTATGTGCATTGGATGTCAAATAAAGAATCTTAAAACTGCACTGGTACTGTAACACCAAAAGCCAACAGCACATGTGCCACAGCTTAACAGTAGGTGTCAGCTACTGGATCACCAATAGTATTCTCTGTTACAGATAAGCATCAACCAATATTGTAACAAACTGTTCCATACATCACTATGTTATAGTAAAATTGTAACAAAATACCCGAAACATCATCATGTTAAATAATAAAATTGTGACAAATTGCCCCATACATCGATACACTGCTCAAAATTGTAACAAGTTGCCCCCCCCCCCCCCCCCCCCACACACACACACACATCACCAGTGGGCATGAGCCACTTGATCTCAAATAGTATTCCAACACTAGAAACTAACACCGTGCGTGTGCCATAACATGGCAGTGGGTGACAGTTACTGGGACGGGACATAACATTTTATTCTAATACCAGCAGCTGACAGTTTATGCGCGTCTTCCTGACAGTGGCGTTCCCCTCCATGGTCAGTTACAGGCATTTCCTCCGTGGTCTGCACCCACCAGATGCATTCTTAGGCTTTCCATCTCCATTCCAGTGCACCTGTCACTGTGTTAGCATTCCATTTCAGTCCAGTGTGGTTCTGGATGTTACCTTTGTGGTATGAACCCACTAGATGTGAGCTTAGGCATTCCATCTTCAGTCTGGTATGCCCGATGCTCTGCCTAGGATTCATTTCCCATGTCCACACTTACAGTTTTGTTTTTGTGGAGTGCTTCTGCTGCACCCATTTCATTTTCATCCAATCCCATGCAGCATCCCAGGATATACCATGTTGGTACCAGTGTCATGGTTCATGAGGTTTTCTGTCACCTTTATCTCTATCAATTCTCTTACAACATTATCCCAGTATCTGGGAGTCTGTGCCAGAACCATGTTTCATCATAATTCTTGGAAAGACTGATCTCCATACAGTGCTTGGCAATGGCAGTTTTAGTTGTATGTCTTAGTCAGATGTGCCTCTGACATTCTTTGTGTCTGATATCCACTGTCCTGGTTGTTTGGCCAATGTGACATGCCACACTGGAAAGGTTTATGATAAATTCCTGGTTTTCATAGCACTAGGTCATCTCTCACCTTCCACAACAGTCCTCTGATCTTGCTAGGTGGACAGAAAACACTCTTGATGTCTCTGTTGGTTCACCATGGCCAGCTGGTTAAGTAATTGTTAATGTCAATAAAATTCACTAACAGCCATGTACTTTAAGATATTATTTTATTTTATTCACAAGGCTACCAGTTTTGGCATTTCATTATGCCATCTTAGGACCCATACGCTTCTATCCAAACAAGCGAACTTGTTGTATAGCGCCATAAATCACTGGATATCGTGAATTCAATTGTTACACAATTGCTTCATTAAAAGATGTGACAGCAACTGGTGGACACGGATACCACATCAAAACTGACCATAATATCAGATTCTGTTATATGTAGTTGCTTGTGGCATTGTAAGAAATCCTCCAAATTGCAAATGTGGCAAGAACACTTGCCCACTTATGGGAACAGTAGTTTCTTTAAGTACTTGGCTGTTGTACGAGGTGCATTCAAGTTCTAAGGCCTCCGATTTTTTTTCTAATTAACTACTCACCCGAAATCGATGAAACTGGCGTTACTTCTCAACGTAATCGCCCTGCAGACGTACACATTTTTCACAACGCTGACGCCATGATTCCATGGCAGTGGCGAAGGCTTCTTTAGGAGTCTGTTTTGACCACTGGAAAATCGCTGAGGCAATAGCAGCACGGCTGGTGAATGTGCGGCCACGGAGAGTGTCTTTCATTGTTGGAAAAAGCCAAAAGTCACTAGGAGCCAGGTCAGGTGAGTAGGGAGCATGAGGAATCACTTCAAAGTTGTTATCATGAAGAAACTGTTGCGTAACGTTAGCTCGATGTGCGGGTGCGTTGTCTTGGTGAAACAGCACACGCGCAGCCCTTCCCGGACGTTTTTGTTGCAGTGCAGGAAGGAATTTGTTCTTCAAAACATTTTCGTAGGATGCACCTGTTACCTTAGTGCCCTTTGGAATGCAATGGGTAAGGATTACGCCCTCGCTGTCCCAGAACATGGACACCATCATTTTTTCAGCACTGGCGGTTACCCGAAATTTTTTTGGTGGCGGTGAATCTGTGTGCTTCCATTGAGCTGACTGGCGCTTTGTTTCTGGATTGAAAAATGGCATCCACGTCTCATCCATTGTCACAACCGACGAAAAGAAAGTCCCATTCATGCAGTCGTTGCGTGTCAACATTGCTTGGCAACATGCCACACGGGCAGCCATGTGGTCGTCCGTCAGCATTCGTGGCACCCACCTGGATGACACTTTTCGCATTTTCGGGTCGTCATGCAGGATTGTGTGCACAGAACCCACAGAAATGCCAATTTTGGAGGCGATCTGTTCAACAGTCATTCGGCGATCCCCCAAAACAATTCTCTCCACTTTCTCAATCATGTCATCAGACCGGCTTGTGCGAGCCCGAGGTTGTTTCGGTTTGTTGTCATACGATGTTCTGCCTTCATTAAACTGTCGCACCCACGAACGCACTTTCGACACATCCATAACTCCATCACCACATGTCTCCTTCAACTGTCGATGAATTTCAATTGGTTTCACACCACGCAAATTCAGAAAACGAATGATTGCACGCTGTTCAAGTAAGGAAACCATCACCATTTTAAGTATTTAAAAAAGTTCTCATTCTCGCCGCTGGCGGTAAAATTCCATCTGCCGTACGGTGCTGCCATCTCTGGGACATATTGACAATGAATGCGGCCTCATTTTAAAACAATGCGCATGTTTCTGTCTCTTTCCAGCCCGGAGAAAAAAAAATCGGAGGCCTTAGAACTTGAATGCACCTCGTATATGTTGATTGACAATACTGTTGACAGTTTGGCATAGTAGCACTTCTTGAAATTTCAGCAGCCCATATCGTCCACGTGGAACTGGCCCTCTCAATTATAGTTGTTTCATTGTCCTATCAGGCACATCCATTTCCTTCAAGAGATCACTGCTCTTCTTGTCTAATTTGACCATAGGTGCAAAAGTCTGCATGCAACAGGATCCTCCAGTAGTTGATGCATTACTCATGATAATCAGCCTGCTTTGAAATGATTGTGGAGTTAACTTTGTCTGCTGACAACAGTATGAAGCAACTGTCTTCCCAGAGCTTCTTGATTTCAAGCCTCTCACCACTTGAGATGTTTGACAAAATAGGCACATTTCTAGGAGTTGTGGTGAAGTTGAGACCCCTGTTAAGTACTTTCAGAGTGATGTCATCAAACTGTTTGCCGCTTAGGTTAACCATGGTGCGAATGTCCTCTATCTGCTATGCTTTCTTACTCATGTGGTCAAAGGAGACAAGGTGTGCAGATGCACACCTTATCAGACCCAAACAGTTTAGCAACAGAAATAGAGCATCTATGGCCAGTGTTCTGCAAGAATGGATTCACAGCCAAAGAGATTCAGAAGGCACTCCAACCAGCCACTCTGCCACATGAAATAAAAGAAGAAAGAGATGAAATAAAGACTATGGCATATCTGCCCTACATGAGGTCTATTTCTGCCAAAATCAGCATGATTCTCAGCAAGCATAACAACAACTGAGTGTTGTGTTCACCTAGCAAGATCAGGGGAATGTGGAAGATGACCTATGACTACAAAAACCAGGAATTTAATACATATCTTGCCAATGTGGCCTAGCATACAGTGGCCAGACAACCAGGACAGTGGATCTTAGATCCAGTGATCATCAGGACACCCAGCTAAGACAGGCAACTAAATCAGTCATTGACGAGCACTGTCAGGAACTAAATCATTCCAGGAATTATGATGAAATGAGGGCCCTGCCACAAAACCCCATGTACTAGGACAGTGTCATAAGAGAATCAATAGATATAAAGGTGACAGAAAATCTCACAAATTGTGACACTGGGTACCAACAAAGTAGTCTAGGATTTTGCACTGGAATTGCTGAAAACGCAGGGAGGGGGGAGCAGAAGCAACTCCACATAAACAAGAACTGAGTGTGCAGAGATGAGAAATGAAGCCCATACAGACCATCAGCTGCATCGGACTGAAGATCACGTCCAGTGAGTGCAGGCCACAGGGGGAACACCCAGAACTGCACTGTACCAAAAATGAAATGCCAGCATGGTGACAGGCACACCAGGTGGAATGCCTAAGAATGTGTCCAGTGAGTGCAGACTGCAGAGGAAATTCCTGGAACTGACCATGGAGGTGGAAGGCCGCAGGTGTAAATATTGGACCTGCTCCACTTGTGGGGAAGTCCCAGGTAGCACTTGATGGCATCCCCGGTAGCATCTGATGAAGATAACGAGGTACATTAACACAGTAACATCCATGAACAATGCTCAGCACCTCAAAGATGTCAATAGATTGCAGGGATTTACATCAAGCAAAATCCTTAGTCAGATGTAAGATGTCACATGCATAGGTCAGAACCCAGTCTAAAACATCACAAGCCATGCACCCTTCACTACAATGTCATCATGATGTCACATGTTTGTCATTGACTTTGACTGCATGATGGCATGAACCTGACCAAGCATTTTGCTTAATGGAGGAAGTCTTGACTTCGTTGGCATCTCAAATTGCTGACTAATCACTTTTGCTTGTTGGAATAAATCACAACTTGCCAGAAAACATCAGCTTTCTTATTTGGTGATGTATTGGGCAATTTGCTATAATTTTGTATAACAATGGTAATGCATTGCACAGTTTGTTATAATTTCATATAACAATGTTGGTGTATGGGAGATAATTTGTTACAGTTTTTTTATGCTTGAGATCCAGGGGTTGATGCCCACTGTCAGATTATAGCACATACACTGTCAGCTTCTTGTGTTAGAATAGAATTTGAAACAGAGTAGCTGACACCAATATGCAATGTATAGGATAATTTCTTACAAATTTGCTGTAACATGTTGATGTATGTGGCAATTTGTTACACTTTTGCTGCGGCATAATGATGCGCAATGCAATTTCTTACAACATTGCGCTGTAACATGTTGAAGTATGAGGCAGTTTGGTACAATTTTGTTTTAAAATTGTGGCGTATAGGTCAAAGTGTCTTGTATTCTCCCCTGTGCAATGTATGGAATAATTTCTTATCATGTGGATTGACACTTAAATGTCACTGACAAAACTACTTGCGCTGGTACCTGACACCCACCTCCAAGTTATGGCACATACAGTGTCAGTTTCAGAGGTTACAGTACAGTTTTAAGTTCCAGTAGTTGATTCCCACTGCACATACACACTGTCAGCTTCTGGTGTCAGATACTATATCAGTTCTGAATGCCTATTTCTTGTGTCAACTATCACAGTCTTGCCTATTTAGCATGTTAGTTTCCATTGTGTGATAGAATATGTTAGCATTATCAGCAGAATATGACAAATGTTTTGTACATGGAGCAATTTGTTATATTTTTAATGTACCATGAAAATATGTGGGGCACTTTGTTACAACTTTGCTGTGGTATGGATATGCATGGGACAGTTCATTACAATTTTCCTGGAACAAGGTGCTGTATAGGAAGTTTGTTATAATTTTACTATATAATGATGACGTATGGGTCAATTTGATACAATCTGGATGTAACTTGGAGGTGTATGGAGAAATTCATTACCATTTGGCTGCAACATAATGAAGTATGGGGTTGTTTGTTACAATTTTGTTGTAAAATTGGCATGTATGGAGTGAAAAGTCATGTAGTCTCCACTGTGCAATAATAAAAGTTAGCAACATAAGCAGACTGTGACAAACATTTTGTACTGCAGGATAAAGTTCTTTACTTAAATGGAATGCTGTTCTGTTGCGGTGACTTTGAAAAGTGGTTGGAATGGTTGCTTGAAAGCATTGCATACCTTGTTTTTTACCTACATGGATGTGTGTTACTACTGTTCAGTATGGTATTTCGTTGAAGTCTCATGTAGTTTCTGCTGAGCGACAGCTTATATCAGTCCTTGACAAGTGCACTTTAACCTCCAAATTAGATGACTAGGGGCATGTATGTTTCAATAAATAATACATGCAGTTTTTTGGTTTCTGCAAAATATGGTGGAATGGTGGGACTATTCTCACTGACAAATGCACTTTAAACTGTCAGTTAGAACAGCATGTTTTTTAATGTTGTAGAATAAATTTTCATGTAATCTGGTGAGTAAAACGCGCAACTTTTGATTTCTTTAAAGAGAGGCACAGAGATCAAACTATGCATTTTGACTGAGCTGTGAGCTATATCAGTAGTGCCAATAACTGTGGCACATGAATTTTGGTAAGAAATACAGGCACTTTAGATGTGGAAATATTAAACTGAGAGTTTATCGTACCGTGTTTATTTTTAAGTGTGGTACAGGTACTGAACTTTAGCCACTGGCAAGTGTAGCTTAACCTGTTGTTTGTATCAGTAATGCCAATATGCTAGCCATGGGTATTTTTTTAATCTTAAAAAACAATTAAGCTGTGACAGTAATGACACATGTGCTTTGTACTTGAAATCTTTGTGTACTTTCATAAATAATTTTATTTTGGTGCAACAGCAGTATTTTTGAGTATTAAACTTTGCTCTCCATGCGGAACCTGGTCCATCTTTTTCTTTGGCCATAATTTGAGCATTACAGATGAAAATATGCAGTTCAGTTTAAGTGATAAAACACATTAAAGATCTCATCAAAATTCTTCCTTCCATCCTGAAATTGTGATTGATCCAGTTCATTGTTTTGCATTGTCTCGTTGACAACTATAATGAACTATCAAGTGCCTGCTTACTATGTTCTTGCAGCAGATTACATGCATTTGGTATAGTTATACAACAATATAGATATATTACAATATAGATGTGGCAATATCATTGTAGCACATAACTTGAGAGTCCAGTCATGTTTTTAGATGTCAAGCACAGATTATACATCAAATGAACATTATCTGTATGTGGCACTTATAGAATAGTAACTCACATTGCCTGTTTATCTGTGACAGCTATCACTGTTTTGGAGGGTGTGGCTAGATGATGTCACGTGATATAGATGTAGGAAGGCTTGTGACATTATGATGTTAACGCCCTACACAGGAAAGCATGGCTTGAGACACTCACATGGGTATGTTTATGCCGCCATGCCAGTTATGCTGTGTTCTTCTGTCTACTACAATAACTTTGACGTACAAAGCAGGATGCTTTCATGGATCTCCTCTGTCTTAAGATACATGGTAAACTAACGATGCGATTAAGTTTTGCAGTAGTTGGAGAGGACGTGATTGTGCAACTTGGCTACCACTGGCTACATTAAGATCTACATTTCCCACACAACAAAATGAAGACCAATTGAGCCCCTCAACATATTGGTTTCATATTTAAAAGCGGCAGAAGCTGTATCCAGTGCAATGACAGGATTGGCAAATCTGCCGAACTTAATCCATTGATGGGATTGACAGTCAAAGAATTAATATCACATTACAATCAGCATAATAGAAGGAAGGGAGTGCACCTATCTATACAAATAGCAGAATGAAGTCCCAGAAAATAGGCCTAATCAAATCCTGCAGTGTTGCTGTATGTGTACATCAGTAGTGGACTTTGAAACATACAAACAAGGGGTTCTGATCTACGTATACCAAGAGCACATGTTTTAAATGTCATTAAGCAGTTAGAAAGGTTATTAAAAAAATTAGTAGAAATAACAGGGAAGTTATAGTACATGGAAGTTTCAAGATTGATTTCATCCAGAATAGTAATGATCAAAAGCACCTGGAGTTATCTGTCTCCAGTTTTAGTTTATTCCCCACAGTAACATCTATGTCAAAAACAAGGTAGCACAACATCAAATGATAATTTCATTCTTAATCCAACTGTCTTTCATGAAACAGATGATAAACCCATAACTAACAGTTTATATGTCCACAATGGTCAAATAGTAACAATGAAACACCCCATCACTTATGTTTAGCTAACAGGGGAAAAATGTAATTTCACATACTTGTAAACATTGACTCAGTTGCACTAGTCAGATAGCATTTACTGGACGATAATTGGAAATTAACATAACAAGGACAAACAATAGATAAAAAATTTAATTTTTTCCTAACATTACTTATGTAACATATGAATTCAGTTTTCCTTTACATATCATGGAAAATTACAATGCAAGCTGAGAGAAAGTATCTTGTGTAAAGAAGGCACAGCTTTCTTTAGAGCAGATAACTAGATCTAATGAAGCACTGATTGGAAGCTAGCAGCAGTATTGGAAAACTGCTCACTGTGCTATCAAAAATGCAAACAAGCATGTGCCATACACAAATCACTTCAAAATTAAAACAACAACATAAAGGTAATTTGGAGCATAGTTAACCATAAAATGACTAAATCTGGTAGTGCAAATGACTTTTAACTCCAGGATGGCAGTAGCAGTGGCACAGATAATGTTAAATTCAAAATTCAAATCACTGGTCAATAACCTCTGTGAACTCTTGCCAACAGTATCTGGAAACAAAAGGGAAAAAAAGTGGACCATCAAAAGCAGGTCAATTAGACTTACAGAACTAAGACACTCATTGAATAGGCCATCACCAGAAACCCGTTTTGTTAAATCAAATGTAAAACAGACCAAAAAAATCATTAGGCAACTGAAAAGTAATAATTCTTCTGATTGTCAGCATTTCAAGAAAAGTATTAAAATCTTGTGTTAAAATGGTAGCAACCCTCCCCTTTCTCTAGAGTTACCTTTGTAAACAAAATTCCTCAATACTGAAATATGCAGTTGCAATATTAATACTTATTAATAAAAGTGGAAGTAAGCAACTGACTAACTATAGACCCATCTTTGTCCTTCCCCCATTTTCAAATTATTTGGAGAAGATAGCTTACAACATAATACTAAATCATCTTTCTGAAAGTAACATCTACAACTAAACTTCACAAGCCCCCTTATGGTTTGTGGCAAAGGGTAGCTCTGGTACTAATATTATCCTCTTCTCTGTTCTATTCACAAATGGTGTGTGGAAAGAAAGACTGTCTAAAATTTCCATAGCAGCTCTAATTCCTCTGGTTTTCTAATCGTGGTAGTTTCAAAAGGTATATTAGGGAGGAATAACATGTTATTCAACTCTTCTCCAAACTTCCACTCTGAATTTCAACAGAAACTCTCTCTATGATACATAATGCCTCTGTTGTAGTAATTGCCACTGTAATTTATTGAGCATCTCAGTAACACTCTTGCTCTGACTAAAAGAGCCCTTGACGGAACATGCTGCTCCTCACTGAATCTTCTCTATCTCCTCTGTTAATTCCACCCCTTTAACAAAAGTCAAGTTCTGAGTCTGTGTAGGCTTGTATACTAAGAAAGCAGTATATTGTCTCATGAAATAAATTCTGGTTGAACAAGAAAAATTAACCAGTTGGCATTTTCTGTGGTTCTGTGAAACCACTAGATTGAGTATATTATGAATTTCTATTACAAAAATTAAAATAGTGTGGTGTTAAAGGCATTTCCCTTGCATGGAGACTCACATTTTAACAATGGAAAATGAGGGATTATATTTACAAATCATACCAAGTAACAAGACTAAATTTATTGTTTAGAAAGATTAGATATGGTGCCCGACAAGATTTGTTATTAGGTCACTCCTGTTTTCAACTTGCATAAATGATTTATGTGGGACACGGGAAGACTGTAGAAACTGTGATGTTCGCTAGTGATATTACGTAACGGCCGTAAATACAGGGTGATCAAAAAGTCATTATAAATTTGAAAACTGAATAAATCACGGAATAATGTAGGTAGAGAGGTACAAATTGACACACATGCTTGGAATGACATGGGGTTTTTATTAGAACCAAAAAAATACAAAAGTTCAAAAAATGTCCGACAGATGGCACTTCATCTGATCAGAATAGCAATAATTAGCATAACAAAGTAAGACAAAGCAAAGATATTGTTCTTTACAGGAAATGCTCAACATGTCCACCATCATTCCTCAACAATAGCTGTAGTCGAGGAATAATGTTGTGAACAGCACTGTAAAGCACGTCCGGAGTTATGGTGAGGCATTGGTGTCGGATGTTGTCTTTCAGCATCCCTAGAGATGTCGGTCGATCACAATACACTTGCGACTTCAGGTAACCCCAAAGCCAATAATCGCACGGACTGAGGTCTGGGGACCTGGAAGGCCAAGCATGACAAAAGTGGCAGCTGAGCACAAGATCATCACCAAACGACGCGCGCAAGAGATCTTTCACGCATCTAGCAATATGGGGTGGAGCGCCATCCTGCGTAAACACCATACATTCCAGTAGGTATTTATCAGCCAGACTGGGGATGATGCGATTCTGTAACATATCGGCGTATCTCTCACCCGCATTTCCTCGAAGAAAAAAGGCCCGATAATGGTAGATGTGGTAAATCCAACCCATACCGTGACTTTCTCGTTGTGCAATGCAGTTTCCATGACAGTTCTAGGATTTTTGGTAGCCCAAATTCTGCAGTTGTGCGCATTGACAGACCCTCGTAGCGTGAAATGAGCTTCGTCGGTCCACAATAAGTTACTCAACCAATCGTCATCTTCCGCCATCTTTTGAAACGCCCACACCGCAAATGCCCTCCGCTTCACTAAACTGCCAGGTAATAGTTCATGATGCCGATGGATTTTGTACGGATAGCATCGGAGGGTACGCCTAAGTGCCAACCAAACAGTAGTGTGTGGAATGCCGGTGCGGCGTACGACTGCACGAGCGCTGACTTCCCCATGCATAGACGAACCCGCTACAGTCTCAGCAGCATTATGCCTTGTGCTCGGTCGGCCACTACGGGGTCTAGCGTCTAAACAACCCGTGGCTTTGAACTTCGAAATCATTCTTGCCACAGCTGCATTTATCAACAGACCTTTACCCGTTTGAATCCCGTTCCTATGGCGATAGGATCGTAACACTGAACTAGCACATTCCTGATTCTGATAATACAGCTTCACTGTTTTTGTTGTTGTTGTTGTGGTCTTCAGTCCTGAGACTGGTTTGATGCAGCTCTCCATGCTACTCTATCCTGTGCAAGCTTCTTCATCTCCCAGTACCTACTGCAGCCTACATCCTTCTGAATCTGCTTAGTGTATTCATCTCTTGGTCTCCCTCTACAATTTTTACCCTCCACGCTGCCCTCCAATACTAAATTGGTGATCCCTCGATGTCTCAGAACATGTCCTACCTAGCAATCCCTTCTTCTAGTCAAGTTGTGCCACAAGCTCCTCTTCTCCCCAATTCTATTCAATACCTCCTCATTAGTTATATGATCTACCCATCTAATCTTCAGCATTCTTCTGTAGCACCACATTTCGAAAGCTTCTATTCTCTTCTTTTCCAAACTATTTATCGTCCACGTTTCACTTCCATACGTGGCTACACTCCATACAAATACTTTCAGAAACGACTTCCTGACATTTAAATCTATGCTCAATGTTAACAAATTTTTCTTCTTCAGAGAGGCTTTCCTTGCCATTGCTAGTCTACATTTTATATCCTCTCTACTTCGACCATCGTCAGTTATTTTGCTCCCCAAACAGCAAAACTCCTTTACTACTTTAAGTGTCTCATTTCCTAATCTAATTCCCTCAGCATCACCCGACTTAATTCAACTACATTCCATTATCCTCGTTTTGCTTTTGTTGATGTTCATCTTGTACCCTCCTTTCAAGACACCATCCATTCCATTCAGCTGCTCTTCCAAGTACTTTACTGTCTCTGACAGAATTACAATGTCATCGGCGAACCTCAATGTTTTTATTTCTTCTCCATGGATTTTAATACCTACTCCGAACTTTTCTTTTGTTTCCTTTATTGCTTGCTCAATAGACAGATTGAATAACATAGGGGATAGGCTACAACCCTGTCTCACTCCCTTCCCAACCACTGCTTCCCTGTCATGTCCCTCGACTCATGTAACTGCCATCTGCTTTCTGTACAAATTGTAAATAGCCTTTCGGTTCCTGTATTTTACCTCTGCCACCTTCAGAATTTGAAAGAGAGTATTCCAGTCAACATTGTCAACAGCATTCTCTAAGTCTACAAATGCTAGAAACATAGGTTTCCCTTTCCTTAATCTAGCTTCTAAGATAAGCCGTAGGGTCAGTATTGCCTCACGTGTTCCAATATTTCTACGGAATCCAAACTGATCTTCCCTGAGGTCGGCTTCTATCAGTTTTTCCATTCGTCTGTAAAGAATTTGCGTTAGTATTTGCATCCGTGACTTATTAAACTGATAGTTTGGTAATTTTAACATCTGTCAACACCTGCTTCCTTAGGGATTGGAATTATTATATTCTTCTTGAAGTCTGAGGATATTTCGCCTGTCTCATACATCTTGCTCACCAGATGGTAGAGTTTTGTCAGGACTGGCTCTCCCAAGGCTGTCAGTAGTTCTAATGGAATGTTGTCCACTCCTGGGGCCTTGTTTCGACTTAGGTCTTTCAGTGCTCTGTCAAACTCTTTACGCAGTATCATATCTCCCATTTCATCTTCATCTACATCCTCTTCCATTTCCATAATATTGTCCTCAAGTACATCGCCCTTGTATAGATCCTCTATATACTCCTTCCACCTTGCTGCTTTACCTTCTTTGCTTAGAACTGGGTTTCCATCAAAACTCTTGAAATTCATGCAAGTGGTTCTCCTTTCTCCAAAGGTCTCTCTAATTTTCCTGTAAGCAGTATCTATCTTACCCCTAGTGAGATAAGCCTCTACATCCTTACATTTGTCCTCTAGCCATGCCTGCTTAGTCATTTTGCACTTCCTGTCGATCTCATTTTTGAGACGTTTGTATTCCTTTTTGCCTGCTTCATTTACTGAATTTTTATATTTTCTCCTTTCATCAATTAAATTCAGTATTTCTTCTGTCACCCAAGGATTTTTACTAGCCCTCGTCTTTTTACCTATTTGATCCTCTGCTGCCTTCACTATTTCATCCCTCAAAGCTACCCATTCTTCTTCTACTGTATTCCTTTCCCCCATTACTGTTAATTGTTCGCTTATGCTCTCCCTGAAACTCTGTACAACCTCTGGTTCTTTCAGTTTATCCAGGCCCCATCTCCTTAAATTGCCACCTTTTTGCAGTTTCTTCAGTTCTAGTCTACTGTTCATAACCAATAGATTGTGGTCAGAGTCCACATCTGCCCCTGGAAATGTCTTACAATTTAAAATCTTGTTCCTAAATCTCTGTCTTACCATTAAATAATCTATCTGATACCTTTTAGTATCTCCAGGGTTCTTCCATGTATACAACCTTCTTTCATGATTCTTGAACCAAGTGTTAGCTATGATTAAGTTATGCTCTGCACAAAATTCTACCACGCGGCTTCCTCATTCATTTCTTACCCCCAATCAATATTCACCTACTACGTTTCCTTCTCTCCCTTTTCCTACTGCCGAATTCCAGTCACCCATGACTATTAAATTTTCGTCTCCCTTCACAATCTGAATAATTTCTTTTATCTCATCATACATTTCATCAATTTCTTCGTCATCTGCAGAGCTAGTTGGCATATAAACTTGTACTACTGTAGTAGGCGTGGGCTTCGTATCTATGTTGGCCACAATAATGCGTTCACTATGCTATTTGTAGTAGCTTACCCGTACTCCTATTTTTTTATTCATTATTAAATCTACACCTGCATTACCCTTATTTGATTTTGTATTTATAACCCTGTATTCACCTGACCAAAAGTCTTGTTCCTCCTTCCACCGAACTTCACTAATTCCCAATATATCTAACTTTAACCTATCCCTTTCCCTTTTTAAATTTTCTAACCTACCTGCCCGATTAAGGGATCTGGCATTCCACGCTCCGATCCGTAGAGCGCCAGTTTTCTTTCTGCTGATAATGATGTCCTCTTGAGTATCCCCGCCCAGAGATCCGAATGGGGGACTATTTTACCTCCGGAATATTTTATCCATGAGGACGCCATCATCATTTAATCATACAGTAAACCTGCATGCCCTCGGGAAAAATTACGGCTGTAGTTTCCCCTTGCTTTCAGCCATTCGCAGTACCAGAACAGCAAGGCCATTTTGGTTAGTGTTACAAGGCCAGATCAGTCAATCATCCAGACTGTTGCCCCTGCAACTACTGAAAAAGCTGTTGCCCCTCTTCAGGAACCACATGTTTGTCTGGCCTCTCAACAGATACCCCTCCATTGTGGTTGCACCTACGGTACGGCTATCTGTATCATTGAGGCACGCAAGCCTCCCCACCAACGGCAAGGTCCATGGTTCAAGGGGGGGGGGGGGGGGGGGGGGGGAGGACAGCTTCACTAAAAGCACCTTTTCAGGTAACGTTAACATGCTGCGACTGCTGGCGCATCTGATTCTCTCTCTCATTACAGCTCCTTTTATACACGATTGTCATGCGCAGTCACTGAATTTTGCTGTCCAGCGTCATCTGTCGAACATTTTGTGAACTTTCGTTTTTATTTTTGGTTCTAATAAAACCCCATGTCATTCCAAGCATGTGTGTCAATTTTTACCTCTCTGTCTACATTATTCAGTGGTTTATTAAGTTTTCAAATTTATACTGACTTTTTGATCACCCAGTACATCCATTTGACAGAGAACCTGAGCAGTAATGGCTCTGAGGACTATGGGACTTAACATGTGAGGTCATCAGTCTCCTAGAACTTAGAACTACTTAAACCTAAATAACCTAAGGACATCACACATATCCATGCCCGAGGCAGAACTCGAACCTGTGACTGTAGCAGTCGCGTGGTTCCGGACTGAAGCACCTAGAACTGCTCAGCCACCGTGGCCGGCAGAACAGTAATGAAACAGGCTTACAAATAGTTCACAGCTAACAGCTCAACCCTTAATCTTACAAAGGAACATATTAGGTAATTGGATAGATAAAAAATCTACTCACTAAGCGGCTGCAGAAGAAGACACATATTAAAAAAGTAGTAGGTATGCAAGCTTTCGGAGCCAGTGGCTCCTTCTTCCAGCGAAAGGGTTGAAGGATAAAGAAGAGGGGTGAATGAAGAGGGCTGGATAGGTTTAGGGAACGGAGCAGAGTTTGGAAAAGTCATCCAGTCAGGGAAGACTTACTAGATGGGATGAGAAGGAAAGAAATATATTAGGCACTTCCAAACAAATCAAAATGCCTTACAAGAACAAGAAGTAAAGATCAATGAGTATACACTGGATGAGGTTCTTCCTGTGCATCCACATTGATAATAAATTGAGGTAGCACCAGCACATAGTTCAATTAATCAAAAAGCTCAGTTCTGCCTGTTTTGCAGTTAGAAATGTCTCTCACTGTCTTGACCTGCAGAAAGGATTTCTACAATATGTTTACTCGGTTCAGTCTCACTGCATAATTACAATGTCAATACAACTAGCACCTGTAAATGTGGCCTACAGAAGTGTGCAGTAAGCAAACTATATAAAGTTATTCGCTGAACATCTTGCAGCAGCTTTTCCAGGGACCTGGATATTCTTACACTTACATGCCAAAACATACAATGGTGTCCAAAATTAAAGCAACACACTGCTATTTTCCCATGTTGTGTCAGACTCACAGTACAATCATATAAAATGCCAACAGATGTCTGTATAATCGTGTTCTGTATGGAAGATGGCATTCCTATCCATGGACAACATGCCGATATTGTCAAGGTACCTATCAAATGAGGTAGGGTTTGTCGGATAGCTCCACATCCACAGTCACTGTGTATACAGTCACAGGCAATGCAGTATGGCACAAGGAAGATGCCTACCAGAGACACTATTGTGGAGCACCATAAGAAGAATGGAAGCAAGACAGTCGCAAACTGATGTGACCTGAAGGCTTCATGTGAATTGTTCTGTTATTTCTTGGATGTGTCGACAATTTATAGAGACCAAAACAGTGTCCTGAAGACTGGGGCAGGGCCGACCATTATGGGGATGGGCAAAATTATGTGAACACCTGCACTTACTAGGGAATGGTTTATCAATAAGGGGTTGGACCCTCATTTGCCCGTAATACAGCTGCGATTGTTCTTGGTATTCTGGCATATAATGATTGTATAGTCTCCAGTATAATGTTATGCCACTCTTCGATCTGAACCTCTACTAACTCCTGTGGTGATGAGGAAGGCAGAAATCTGCTCCAGAGTCTGCGCTCCGATACCACCCACAGGGGTTTGATAATGTTCGAATCCGGACTTTGCTGGCCAGGAAAGACGCTGCAGTCCAGTTACATGATCCTCATACCACGATTGTACTGTCCTGGCTGTGTGAATGGGTGCATTATTGTCCTGCAATATGGCACCATTGTTGGGGAACAGAATGTGAATCATGAGGCGCACCTGATCACCTAAAATGTTCACATAATCATTGGCTGTGACACGGCCTTTGAGATTAAAGATAGGACCAGCAGAATACGGCTGCTCACACCATCACACTTTCACCTCCATGCCTTACCATTGGAATCAAGCAATCAGGACTGTAGGATTCTTTTGGCATTATCCAGACGTAAACCTGGCCCGATGTTTGAAATAATGAAAATGCTGACGCATTGGACAATACGACATGTTTCCACTGATCAGCTGTCCAGGATTTATGCTTCTGACACCATGTTTTACACTCCTTTGCATTAGTTGTCATCACTGATTTCAGTATAGCAGCTCGTCCATGAATATTCACCTTACAGAGTTCTCGGCAGACAGTGCCGATACTGGGTCTCGAAGACGGCTATTGAGCTCTGCAGCCATTTTAGCTGGCACAGCTTTTTGTTGTTTTAACACAATTCGCATTAGCGTATGACAATCTCTGTCATTTAGTTTTGATTTGCGCCCACTATTAGGTTTACAAGATGATGTCTTTCCATGCTTTGTGTAGGCTGTCATGACTGTTTGAAACAGTTGCTCTTGAAACATTCAGTAAGTTGGCTGTCTTGGTTACTGATGCTCCAGCTAATCGGACCCCCATAATGTGCCCTCTTTGGAACTCGTTTATGTCCTTCATTGGACCTCAACCTCGACCTCTGAATACAAATATGAAGTGTGCAAAACTCAAACAACCTGCACTGATGCCTAGTCTGTACCACACACGTACAGTAGAGTGCAGCACGTGCCTTACCTGCGTTGTTGACTGCCAAACACAACCATCCCATTATTACCACTGTTCACATTATTTTGCCTATCCCCTGTACGACATCAAAAAGAGGGCGCAGTGATACCACCACAGTACTGCACGGAAACTGGCATCTGATCTCTCAGCATCCACTGGACAGGTTGTATCGAGACAAATGGTATACGGAAGGCTTCGGCAGAGTAGCCTTCATTGTCAGAGACCTTCTGTTTGTGTACCTCTGATGCGTCTTTACAGAAGGAAACATCTAGAGTGGAGTCATCAACATGCCACCTGGACAGTTGAACACTGAGCCAGAGTTATTTTCGCAGATGAGTCCTGATTTGGTCTGGAGTAAGATTCTCAACGCATTCCCATCTGGAGGGACCGTGCAACACAATTTTGGAATCCAAGCATGGTGGAAAGACAAAAAAATGTGAAGAGGATCCTTAATGGTGTGGACATGGATTATGTTGACCACTGAATCGGCATGGTTTAACTGCTGTCAGGTATTGCAACGAGATCTTGAGACCTCACGTGCGGTTGTTACGAGGTGGTGTGGGCCCAGACTTTGTGTTGATGGACGATAACGTTTGACCTCATAGGGCACAGGTGTTAGAAATGGAAGATACTACGTGCACTGCATGGCCTGCAAACTCTCCCAATTTTAATCTCATAGAGCATGTCTGGGATGCGCTAGGGATACAGGTTGCATTATGTCAGCATCCACCAACCACTCTCAAAGACTTACAGGCAGCTCTGCAGTAAGAATGGGTGTTATTGCCTCAACATGAAACTGATGACATCACTCATAGCATGCCCTGACTTTGTCAGGCCTGTATTGCAGCCAGATGTGGTAACAACACCATGCTGAGCAAATTAACCAGTTCCAGAATGTCTGCAAATCTTTTAAGTTGGAAGAAATGAACATTTTTGTCTACCATTATCCATGTTGCAGTTGTTTACACTGTGTGTTCTTTACATTGTTTCTACTTTACTGCCTGTTTACAATGTTTTGTGGAAAAATAATTGCAACCTTGCAAAATTGTCGTTTGTTGCTTTAATTTTGGACACCAGTGTATATTCCTTAATGGGTCTGTGATTTATAACAGTGAATTTCTTATGAACTCACAAACAATACTAGAACTAAAAACAATTTCATTATAGGCTATGCACCACTATCTAGTGTTCAGAATGGAATTTTATGCTTTGGTGCAAAAGTGTGTAACAGGTTGCGGGTGACATAAGGCAGAAAACTGAAAATCTCCAAATATTCGGTATCAAAGAAGAAAGAAACTTCATCATCCACTATTACCATAACTTATCAGAATACGTGGCCTCAGGGATTTAAATTCTGCAAAACTCTAATGTTTAATACAAATAGATATCTTTTATTTCCCAGTTTAAAAACAGGTTATAGCAGTCTGTCTAAAATTACAAAAATGCTTTGTTTGAAGAACTGCATTAAAAAACCACAGGTGAGTAGTAAGACACATCCCCCCCCCCCCTTTCAAAGCAGCTATTTTTCTCCTGATATGTAAAGTAATCTGTAAGTAGTTCTCTTCATTAGCAGTCTGAATAGATTACCTCCGATCATGATTTGCTAGAGTACTATACACAAGTAGCCTATGTTTCTCAGCTCCCATTTTTATTTACTAATTCAAACAAAAACAAAAAAATGTGCAAATGGCTCCAAGCACTGTAGGACTTAACATCTGAGGTCATCAGTCCCCTAGACTTAGAACTACTTAAACCTAACCAACCTAAGGACATCACACACATACATGCGCGAAGCAGGATTCGAACCTGCGACTGTAGCAGCAGCGCGGTTCCGGACAGAAGTACCTAGAACCGCTTGGCCACAGCAGATGGCAATTCAAGCAAAGCAATGTACAGTTTACTCTCCACTGTCTATATACTGGCAAATTCAAGACCTCTTTTAATACAATTACTAGTTGTGTGGAGTTTACATACTCAAGTACAACATTTTTTTTATAAATTGAAGGAGTGGCTGCTGAGGTATTCTTTTGCTTTGGTTTTATCTACCAGTAACCACTGTGAATCCCTGAAGAGATACAATGTCCATATGAAAATGACTTTGTTCCAATAGTGTGGTTGTGAATTGCACATTTCATCCTACTCTTGTAATGACCCAAAATATCATTCGAAAGTATATCTATTGGCATGCAAATTTAAAAATCTCTACACCCTTGAAGCGGCTTCTGTAAGATGTTCGGTTGTCAATTTCACATAATTTGCTTATTGCACACTCCTGTAGACTAAATAATCTTTTTTGTCTTTGCAGCATTGCCTTGTAGATTATGCCATAAGACTGTATAGAATGAAAGCATGCTAGTGATCCTGACTGCAGGTCAACACAATGAGAGAGACTTATAACCGCAAAGCAGGCAGAACTGTGTGTGTGTGTGTGTGTGCGTGCGCGCGCGCGCGCGTGCGCGTTTTGTAATTTTATCTATATGCTAGTGCTATCTCAATCTGTTATATATCTGGATGCCCAAGTAATTCACACATGAGCGTCATCCAGAGTAATCTTTTTGATCTTCACTTCTTGTACCTGTAAGTAATTTTGATTTGTGTGGGAGTGCATAACAACATGTGTAAGAGATAAAATGTCTGTGAACTGCTTGTTCCATTATTCTCCTGGCTGTGTCTAGTATGGATGTATTTGAGCCCTTTATCAATAATGTCATCAGAAAACATTACACTTTTTGAATGGTCCTTGAATGTCCTAGGTAAATCATTTATGTAGACTAAGAACGGAAGTGCGCCAAGCACTGAACCTTGTGACACAATAAAGAGGTGTACCCAAACACAACAAGGAATGATAAGCATGGCTGAGAAATTCGTGCAATGATTGCTGAACAAAAATGAGGTCGCATGGAAGCATGCTCTGCTCTGAAAAGAGTCCCAAAATGATCCAACCTTTTTTTTTCCAAAAATTATCACAGGTTACAAAACTTGATGCTATGCTTCAGATCCTGAACCGAAGCAACAATCAAGCCAGTCGATGACTTCAAGTTCACCTCGCCCCAAGAAAGCTCGTCAGGTGAAATCAAACATTAAAACAATGCTGATTTGATGTTCTTATGTGAGGCGTCGACCATTGAGAGTTTGCTCTGCAGAGTCAGACAGTTAACCAGGCAATCTACTTGGAAATTTTGAAAAGATTATGTAACAGTGTGTTACAGAAGCAGCCCGATTTGTGGCAGTTAGGTGAGTGGTTTTTCCATCATGACAACACCCCTGCTCACACAACCCTGTGTACAACAGTTCTTGACCAAAAATGGTGACACCTATTCCTCACCCCCAACACTCACCCGACATTGCCCCATGTCACTCTGTTTTCTAGAATGGGAAGATGCATGAAAGTAATGTGTTTTGCTCATATTGCTGAGCTGCTGTCAAGCATAACTAAAGATGAATTTAAACAATGTTTTGAAAAACTGAATAACAGATTACACAAGTGTATTAGTGCAAATGGTGAGTACTTGAAGGGGACTGAAGGTTCGTGCATAAAATGTGAACAAATAATGTCAAAATGTTTCATACTTCCACAAGAAATTTAAGCCACCAAGATAGTTTAGTTCATCTGGACATCTTTATCATTTTGTCTTCTAATGCCTGTTACATTATTTATAAATCTGGGAGTAATACTACAACACAATGTGAAATGGAATAAATATGTAAAATTGGTAGTATGGAAGACATGGATTAGTTGGAAAAATTGCAGGAAACTGCAGTTTACCTTTTAAATTTAACAATAGTGCTACCTGATCTACAATACTCTTTCCATCTTTTGACTCATTACCAAACTTGCCTGATGGAAGATGTTTAAAGAATTTGCAATATTCTGTTAGGATCATAATACGAAACCATATCAAATGGTAACAAAGACTAAAATTGAAATAGCTGGAAGAATGGTAATGTTCTCACAAAATCCTCTTAGATAAATTTAGAGAACCAGATTTGTGATATACTGTGCAATCACTCTATCTTCATTGTTTATTCTGGATAGGAACCATGAGGATAACATAAGGTATATTAATAAGCATATAGGAGCTCATTAAATCCACATTTTGCTCACTGCACACATGAAACAAGTAGGACACAGAGTAGTTAATAATGGTACAAAGCACACACTGCAACACTCTGTACAGTGGCTTATGGAGTACATGTGGTTGTAATCATAAATGCACTCATACCAATTAAAATTTAATATGTGAAATAAATTAATTATTTCAAAAACTTTCAAGCACAATTATTATATGAGGTTCATTCAAATGAAACCGGGTCAGTGCATCTACCTTTGCCTTACACGTAAAGTGGCACCACGTAACTGCAGGCACAGTGGCGCCATGTGCACCGTTCGATGTTGCATAGCACCAGTGTGGTTTCACGCCAAAGAGAAGGTGGTCACACAAGTTATTGTCCACTACCGAACATACTGGCGAGTAAGCAGGAACAACGAGGAGTGATTCGATTTTTGGCGGCGGAGGGAGTAGGAGGCCGTGAAATGTATAGATGGATGAAGGATCTGTGTGGTGAGTACAGTCCGAGTCATTCGTTTTGTGGAATGGCACAAAAAATTCCTACAGGGGCGCGAGTCACTGGAAGACTATGGTCGTCCTGGACAGGCTCATTGTGTTATAACACCAGAAATGGTTGCAGACGTGAATGCTTTAGTCTTGGAGAACTGCATAATCACTGTGGACGAGATCCATCGGTTACTGGTTATCAGCATCGGTACCCACTCCCATCCAGGCCTGGACCCGACAGCAGCCTACTAGCTTCTTCAAGGATGGAATCTACTGGCTAGTGTCGCAATGGGATAAATGTCTGAACAGTTTTGGCGACTATTTTTTAGTATGTGTACTGTGTACAATTACATTTTTGAGTTAATAAAATCGTTACCTTTACTTTACACTAGTGACCAGCTTTCATTTGAATGCCCCTTACAAATAACTGTCACGGAACAGTTATATAATGAAATGTTGGTTACAAATTGCAGAAAATTTTCATAAAGCATTATGAACCTATCACAAAATAATGTTATATGGTAACGAAAGTTCAACAGAATGCAAATAATTTAGAAGTAAATAGGTGAATTCACTGAATGGTGGGCATGTAGAGTCACTGACGGGCACAAAAAACGAATGAAAACTTTGCTTGCTTTCAGATGAATTCTATGACAAGTTAGAACATGTGGGCGCACTTGCAAACACCAGGGCCACTACATGCATTCTAGCCCGTAAAAGGATCCATCCAGAAGCTAGCAAAGTTTTCCTTCTTTTTTGATGACCCAAGTCTGCCATTGTTCGGCGAGTTGCCCCTTTTACTCCTAAATTATTTACAAAATAATGTTTTACAACAATCAGCAGCAAATCATCAAACACACTCATTCAAATTTGGACTATATTCAGGAAGAATGACTATTACTTTCTTTACAACAGTAAAACATTAAACCTTTATTGTATGCAGACTAATGAGCATTTATCATCATTGTTACCATAATGACAGACTTTAGACAGTATAAAGCTTTCCTCATTTATCTCAATACGAAAGCAGCAACCTTTTATTTGTCACTAAGTACAGTCTATATCCAATGATTATGTAAATCTTACAGCAAGTTAACGGTTCTAGAATTAGAGGCATTTTGCATTATTCAAATTTGATGTTTAATTTAGAACTCTAAAGCAGTGCTTGTCAAAGTTGCATCAATTTCTTATAGCTGCCAACACTGCTTGTAATGCATAGTTTTAATTACTGATGCATATATATGCCTTGCAGTTGCTTAAACACTGTTAAGCAATTGACTGACCTATGACTGTGTGGTTCAACACAACTCTTGAAAGAACACAAAGAGTACTAAAAAAAACCACAACAATAATGAATTAGTCTTGAGGATATGCAGTTTGTTTATTGGTAATTCATTTGTTTTACATTTAATACTGAAACTTCTGCGATTGAAGTGTCATCGGCAGTACCTGAATCAGTATAACTGGACAGTCCTTCCACTCTTTGTCCTATACTAATAATCAATTCCTAGTACTTGTTTCCATGGTCAATAAATAAATACAATACATAAAACTATCACAGGTCATGCACATTTATTCAGGCAGCAAAATAATTTAAAAATGCCTGTTACAAACAAAATAACAAACAACTTTCACTTATTGATATAATGCTCCATAACACACAGATTCATTAAATTGTGCAATGGCTGAGAGAAGTACAAAATGGCAATATAATCTATATTAAACTCTCTCTCTCTCTCTCTCTCTCTCTCTCTCTCTCTCTCTCTCTCTCTCTCACACACACACACACACACACACACACACACACACACACACACACACACACACACACACACAGTTACTTCCACTTACTTTCAAACTTAATTACACTTGCAAATTTGGAAATATAAAATGATCTTTACTCCAACTGTATACGCTTTCAACATTAAGAGACGGGCACACAATTAAAGCTCCATCTGTGATTATAATTTTTTCAGTATTGAATATTACAACACACAAATGAAGCACTTTCCTGAACTACTGTAATCCAATAAGCACACAAGAGACTCCAGTAGGACAATACATCTGTAAACCACAACTTCACTGAACAAATCTTTATAAGACATCATACAGAATAAGGTACACAATACACATTAACTCATAATTGTTAAATAAAATTGGTATATGTCAAAGTAGAGCATTCAGAGATATATTATGTTTTTACACTTTTTATATCACATAAAAATATATTTTTAAGAAACTGTGTTCATTGCTAGTAAATACAAGATATTACTACTAAACAATATCATGGTCAATAAAGAACATGCAAACACTTTTACACATTCATTTGCAAACTATACATCTGAGAAAACAGCCAGTACAGCACAATATTACTGATATAAATTCTCATCATAGAGAGAACACAGGATGCAGCTCTCTTATCACCACATTCCTGTCCAGTGGTAACATATGCAGCAAGCTCTCACTAATGAAGAACTTTATTAAAATATATTTGCACATTTAAATATATGATAATCACATATTAAAACTTTTTTCTTTTTCCTTTTTTTTGGTATTGTGTGACTGACAGTACTGAGACTATTAGGTTACCAAGCTTTACAATTTCTTTCACTGCTGCAACCACAGCTCTCAGTACTGCTTAGAGAGTGTTGATTTCAAACAAAACTGCAGAATTACAACCTTTAACTACAACAGTAAAGATGACATGAGGGATTCTCCAACTGCCAATGGTCCCCACTTTCATAAATAACCACAGTCCGTGAGATCTGCTGCACAACAAATTCAAAATATCAGTCAATCTTCACAGCAGCATAAATCTTCCGAATAAATGCATATGCTGCAAAAAAACCGATAGTTCCAGTAAGAAGCCAAAATGTTATCACCATAATAGCTGTGTAGCCGAAATATAACAATGTGGGAATGAACTCTGTTATTTCCAGCTTGGTGACAAAATAAAATACTGAATATGCAAAGACATATATTGCTGATCCTCCTGAAACTACAAAACTTCTCCACCACCAATGGTAATCCTGAAAAAAGAAAAGAAAATGCACCAGTTACAAATAAAAGTCTTTAGCGGGCTGTACAGTAAACCAACAGACAGAACCAACTAACAGAAAACCAACTGACTTGCAGCGTGTGTACATAAAAATATCTGGAGATCATAAGACACTGTCCACGTGTGTGTGTGTGTGTGTGTGTGTGTGTGTGTGTGTGTGTGTGTGTGTGTTACTCTGTATTAAATACAACACAAGTAATTTAAAAAATTGGCATGACAATCCACGCACCCACGATTTTGAACATGTAATTTCTTCTTAAACAGCATACTATACTATGACAGTTACACAGCATACAATTCTGAAAGGTTAAATCTCTAACTACAGTGGCTCTATCAGAGTACATACTCTGAATCAACATACACATTTATTGACAGTGAATATAGTTTTAACTAGTGTTCCCGCTTATATTAAATTCTTTCCTGTGTTTTCCTGCAGTTTAGGTATCAGGTAATAAACTAATACTTTACTGATTTTCTTAAAAGAAAAATGCACTGCTTACCTCACCACACAGCTGGAAGTACACCATTACAATTGATATCTGGGAGCATGATATCACCAAGATAATGAACACAAGGAACAGGAAACCAAACAGATAATAGAATTGATTTTCCCAAATTGCAGAGAATATGAAAAACAGCTCAATAAATACAGCTCCAAATGGCAGTACACCTGCCATTAAAGTGCTGAAAACAAAGGAATAACAAAAAGTTGCTTATTTATGAATACTCCAAACTTCAATTCTAATCACTAACAAGACTCTCATTCTAATTAAAAGCCGTTTTCTGTTGTGGAACAGCACACTGACTTCACAGTCATTTATGGAGGAGGAGGGGAGGGGGAGACTGAAATTCAGCTGGACATGAATAGGTGTGATATCTATTAAGAGACTGGCAAACATGACAGTGTTCACATTGAATGACTTCAGAAAATTCTAGGAAACCAAACTCAAGTTAGCTGAAGCAGGTTTCATTGGTTGGTTGGCTAGCTGGTTGGATGGCTGAATAGTTGGTGTATTAGTCACACATTCCATGGGCCACTTCAATAATATATTATAATCATGTGAAATGAGTACATTTACAGGTTAATAAATTAATTTGTGTTTAAATATTGCAAACCATTTACAGATGAGTCCACAAAATACATAAAAATATTTTAAACGGAATTAAACTTCATAGTACATAAAGTAGCAATGGCTGAAAATTGATTACCAGCTGTGTTATGCAGGAGCCAGTAACATTACAGAGTTTATAGGACTGCTCATGAAGATTATGGACACTTGTGAGTGTAACTGCAAGAGTAACAACTTTCTGATACTCATCATGAAGCATGCACCCCTCTGAAAACAGCAAGCTATATTTGGATATCACACAACTCAGTATAATGACTTTCCAGTTCGGCAGCCTAATCATTTGGTCAATAACAACTGTACAATTGCAAGAGTCAGACCAAACCACAATTTTAGTGATTATTTTTTGTTCTACTGTGTTAATTTGTTTGTTTATAGAAAACCAAAAATTAATACAATGAACTTCACAGTTCACAATAAGATTTTACCAGCCTTCAAAATAGCACTTGTGGTTTCTGTACCACTTAACGTCCTGTTCACAGTCCTTCCACTTCAATTACCATCTGCATCTGACAAAGTCTTTGAGCTGAGTAATAAGTCCTCCATTTTCTGCCACATCTCCCATGCATCACACATTGACAGAGGTCCTTGGCACGAAGTCAGGCTAGTTTTCTTGCATGGTCCATTTCATTTGCAACCGTATGTTTTCAATGGGCTGAGGTTCGGTGCAGGAGGAGGCTATCTGAGAAGAAAAATCTCATTCTCTTCTCCAAACCACTCCTGCACTGCACCTGTTAAATGTATTGGAGGCTGCTGGAAACAGATTAATCCCTCAAGGTATATTTGTCACAAAGATGAGATCATAACATTATCCTTAATATGAGTATAATGAGCAGCATTAAGTCTGCCATTTATCTTTAAGTGTCTCAACACTAAGGGAACACTTCCAGCACCAAACTGTCACCGACATAAAGCCGCTGCAAAATTATTCGGAGATATATCTGAGATCACAACAGACACATCAGTCACTGTGGAAAATACTGATTTGTCAGAAAATATCACATTCCACTAGTCATCTACTGTTCACATCTAACACAATCACCATTAAGTTCCATGTAAAAGCAGCTTTCTTCAGCTATATCTTGCTTTTCACCACTCTCATCATTCTTTCACTATTGATGGCCAATCCTCTTCAGGACAAAACACGCTCTTCTGGAACCATAACTGCCTGCACCTCTTTACTTTTTACTGATTAAATTGGTGCCAACAAATAACATCTAGCCACAACAGAAAGAAGAGAGGGCACTAGTCACAGACCTTATGCTCGAACATGCATTTTGAACTTAGTGCTCGAAGTATATCTGGGTGATACCTTATTTCATCATTTCATATCTGCTGACATGACGTGGGTGACATCTTGTTTCATCATGTCATGCCTGCTGATGCAACCATTTCTTGCAAATGCCTAAATACAAACGTCTATGTCCAACTAGCAATTCACTTATTGCTGCAAGTAATGTCTTCCCAACCCACAAAGGAAAGAAATAATGCATGAGGGCCATTTTGAGATCCTGGCAGTGGCTGTCTGTGTATATGAAATAAGCCTGAGCAATATTATAAGGGTACACTAGTGCAACCTTCCGGAAGTTATTTGAGGGGACGTACATTACGACACATGAGTTCTATCAGAATACTTTCAGTGTGACAGGAAGGTAAGTTTTCTGGTAAACAGCAATTTGCATTACTTTCTTAAAACTGCCAGAGTGACCTTTTGGATTAAATGGTCCTGGCTCAACTGCCTGGAGAACAAACATGAGTAAGTTGCTAAGTGAAGTACCGCACAAACAGTATTTAGATTAAGTAACTAACTTTCAAAGCATGGTAAAAGAAACCCATTGATGGAATACACTCACAAATAATACCACACACATTAAATTTTATCTGTACATGCCGAGTATGTAAAGTGGTCACAAAGATGTCAACCTCTCTAACATATAGAATCAGTCATAGATTTAATGAAGCTGCTGCAGTCATTACTCTGCTAATAACTATCACTGACAATGAAAAGAGGCAAGACAGCAAGTAAATAGGCACATCCGAGTAGACAGACATATGAACTGATTTTATTAAGTGGATCTAGGCATTCTTTGTTGGAGTGTCTGCAATAAGAAATAGTGCAGATAATGAGCTAATGGAGGATCAGTGGATAACATAAAAATACAAGCAAGGGTTCCATGAATGCATAAGCCTGAAGATAATAACATGTGGTATCATATTGACATCCAGGAAATAACTGAAATCAAATGCAAGGACCCATAAAATCAGAAATGAGAAATTCTCACAATTTTAATTATGAGGGTAATCCCAAAAGTAAGGTTTCCTATTTTTTTTGTAAGCATAGAACTCTGTTTGTGTGGCAGTTGATCACACTGTTATGAAGAGTGCTTCACACGCTTTGTGTTAACATGCACACGCCGTGCTGAGGTGCTCAGTCTTGGCTTGGCAGCCATTGAGAATGGAACACCCGTTGGAGGTCACCGCCAAGTGCGAATTGCACACAGTTATTTGGTTTTTGAACGCAAAGGGCACTGCATCGATTGAAATCCATCGCCAATTGACTGAAGTGTATGGTGAGTTGTGCATGGATGTCAAAAATGTTCGTAAGTACACGTAGAGAGTTTGTAGTTGGTCAGACCGAAATTCAAGGCGAACAAAGGAGCAGGAGACCATCAATTTCTGAGGAGACAGTGTTGAAGGTTGAGCAAAGCATGCATGAAGATCAGCGGATCAGGATGATCTCTGCATGTTGGTTCCTGAGGTTTCCTGAAGCACCACTCACAGAATTGTAAGGGAAACATTGAACTACCGGAAGGTATGTGCAAGATTGGTGCCACGCATGCTGACTGAGGACCACATGCAGCAATGAGTTGATGCTTCCCGCGCATTTCTTCACTGCCTTGCAGCCGAACAGGGCAACTTTCTGGACTCAATTGTCACGGGTGACGAAACCTGGGCATACAACTTTACACCCGGGACCAAGCAACAATCACGCCAGTCGCGGCATCCTTCTTCGCCAAAGCCGCGGAAATTCAAACAAACACAGTATGCCGGTAAAGTCATGACAACCGTTTTTTGGGATCAGAAAGGGGTATTGTTGGTCGACTTTATGCCCATTGGGAGCACAATTAATGCTGACAGGTACTGTGAGACTCTGAAAAAACTCAAACGTGTAATTCACAACCGGAGAAGAGGAATGTTGAGCAAAGGCATACACATTCTCCTTGACAATGCTCGCCCACACATCACTCAGCAAACCGTTGCTCTCCTGCAACAGTTTCAGTGGAACATAATCACCCACCCACCCTATAGTCTTGACTTGGCACCCAGTGACTATCACCTGTTCCTTAAGTTAAAAGAACATTTGGCCGGAAAGCGATTCAGCTCCGACGACGAGGTGAAAGAAGAAGTTCATAACTTCCTGAACAGCATGGCGGTGAGTTGGTATGACATGGACATACAAAAACTGCCACAGCGTCTAAAAAATTGCATTGACAGAATTGGTGATTATGTCAAAAAATAGCTAAATTTTCAAGCTGTAAGCTGATGTAAACCATTGTAGAAATAAACAGATCTGTGTACTTATAAAAAAATAGGAGACCTTACTTTGGGATTACCCTCATTTTTAAATGCATTTTATTACCTTTAGAGCTAACCAGAACTTTTTAATTTACTATTCTGTTAACACCTCTATTCCATAACACTAAGACATACGCAAGACAGTTGAAAGTTTACCCCCAAATGTATGCAAATGCACTGAATGAAATAAGATACATTACATATTACTCAAAACATAGGCAAAATGGCAAAATAAGTATTTACTCGTCACTAAAAAAATCATTTGTCATTGATCACTCACCACAGGAAAGGATTCATGTACCAAAGTTGATCTGGGACTTGACGTGGAATCTGATTTGTCCGTACTGGATGCTGGAAAGGCTGTTTGCGAAACCCAAAGTAATAACCCAAGTATACAAGTGGTAAGGAAATGCCAAACCACATACATAACAGTGACACCATTGTGGAGAATGGTACTGCACCACTGGAATGTTTCCCCCAGATAAAAAAGTTTAAGAAGAAACAAACTCCAAAAACAATTGCTGGATAAAAAGTGGCAGTCTGAAACAGAACAAAACAGTTTGTGCTGAAAGCTGATACTTACACTATCAGTACAGAAAACGTAATGTACAAGAAACCAGTGAGCACAAAAAAAGGCAAATTCGTCGCAGTGTAAAAAGAAAGAGTAAAGATTAGGATTTAATGACTGCACCAAGACACTTATTAGAGACAGAACAAGTTGGGACAGCAAAAGAAGGGGAAAGAAAAGTCCTACTGTCACGTGACATAGTACGACTCATTCTTCCCATCTTATGTTTTTTCTACCCCCATAAAAAACCAATTTTTTGCCAATTTTTATCTTGTCTTCAATACATTTAAATCTCAAGATCTTATTTACACCCAATTGTTCAGGCTATCATTTTGTTTGTCCTGTTTACAGTGATGTAATTAGTTTTCACTTAGACACACACAACCTGAAAATATAATTAATTGATGACAGCATTACAGTTCACAATATGTAAAACCTGTGAGTTAACCAATACATTTGAGAAAGGTGACCCACATCAACAGAAGATCTGTTGATAAAATACTCTGAATTATCAAAAACTAATTGACTGAAGAGATAATTAGCATTCAAGTTCATAACCAGCCCAGATTTCATCATAACCATTGTTAGAGTCAGAACTTCGACTAATTTTTTGTTACTTTAATTTTTATGTACAAAATGACAGATAACATTCATCAATTAACTAACTCATTAATAATTTCATGTAATTTACCCTAATCTCTATAAGTAAAAGGCAATGTCCCGACTGACTGACTCACTCACTCACTCACTCACTCACTCAAACATCGTCCCCAGCCCAGACCACTAAGGATAGAAACTTTAAATTTGCAGAAGGTGTTTATCTTATCCTGCAACAGTTGTTTAAAAAGGGATTTTTTAAATTTCCATGTTTATGGGGGGTGAAATAGGAAATGAAAGGTTTTTTGAAAGTATGTTGTTATTAAGACAATTTTTAAGGAAGACCTATGAAAACTGGTATCTGGTTCCTTAATGGGAAATAAAGAAACACACGTTTCAGCAGTTTTGGAAATTTAACGCCTACACTGGTGAAATAGTGGGTAAAAGACTTTTTTGTCAGTAAATCATTTTTATTAAAGAACTGCTTAAGTATTTTAAAAGCAACACTGATGACAACTGGTATTTGACATCTTATTTAGAAGTAAAAAAGAGAGGGAGAGGGAGGGGGGGTGGGGGGGGGGGGGGGGGGGTAGAGAGTAAAATCTAAAATCTAGCTTAGCTGATTTTCAAAGCAGAATGTACTTTATGAAGTAACAATTTATTCTTACACCCATCTTTCAGTAATCCGTTGTCACCCAAAATTGGTAGTTCGCAGTTAGAAAGTCCAGAAGTAAAACCTATGTCAGGCGCAAAAATATGCGCACTGTCATCTATGGAACTAAGAACTTTAATATTTAATAATTTTCAAGTTATTACTGTAACCTATATTAATGAACATTTTAAGTGAATTATGTTATAATTAGCAGGAGTATGGAATATTATTTCCATCGAAACAAGAGCTTGTTGGACAAAGTGATGCTCACTAACAGAATTAGATTAACTACTGAGGGGTAATTCACTATAATAAATTACAACAACAGAGTACTAAGTGCAAAATGTAACATTTTCAAGCAAATGTGTACTGTATTTTGTGCCACAATAGAATAATTAACTCTGCCACTAGACAGATTGTTAGGTAATGTAGGCGCTGGTCTTGTTCAGTGAACTAACAATTTTTCACTGTTAACAAACAGGTCACTGTTATTCCTAATCAAACTTTGCAAGGAATAAATGTTTGTGTTAATGCAAACTAAATGGTGGTGATTTGTACATTTTTATGCATTCACAGTCCCGCCCTCATCTAAACTTTCAGCACAGCCGTGATCAAGAGTGGTGTTACTGAGGAGAGACTACAAGAACTAGGTCAGTGTCCTTTTCAACTGCATCATCGTGACATTTGCCTTAAGCAATTTAGAGAAAGTACCAAAAATCCTAAACCTGTATGGCCAGGCATAGATTTAACTGCCATTCTTCTGAATGCGAGTTAAGTGTCATTGCAGTACAGTACTCAATAATGGTCGTAGTTGGTGAAGGAGGAGCAATTACTGAAGTGTACACGGTAAGGTAAAGAACTGTCTTGGTAAAATGTTTTATTGTTCCAGGTTCACTTAGCAGACCTCATGTATACAAGTTCTCAAAGTCTTTCTGAAGGGTGATGGCCAGTTCAATTAAGACTGAAGACAATTCTAAAAACAGAGATTTTACTCTCAATACGCACAGAGCACAGAAAGCCACAGTTTATTATGTTATATAAACAGCATTTTCTGCGAGGGAATAAAATTGTGCAATAAATGACCATGAGAACAACGGCTAATTCAGGTAATGTATTCAAAAGGGAATAACAGTGTAACTTAAAAAATAAATACTACATAGTCAAGTATTACTTAGGTAAAGTGTAGGGAATGGAAAAAATCTAATATAAATTAATAATACAACACCTCTGACTTTTTACAACATACTAACATTAAAAATGGAATTGGAGACACTTTTCGAGTAATGTAACATTAAAAAAAGGGTTAAATAAGTTTTGCTTACAATTGTACTCACTGCCTCCCAAAATTACTTGTGGCAACATGCACATTGCCACAACCTGTAAGATGCTGCAATTTCAGCTACATGTTCTAAAATTTTCTTTTGAAAACATGGATAATATGAAAAAATGACTAAAAAATAAGAAAGGGATATGTACAGCCTCCGACAAAGTTCGGTGAACAGTCCTGTAACATTAACGTAGATGACCTATGAACTACAGTTACCTTACTGTCCTTCGAAATAGTCACCTCCTACAACTATGCACCACTGAGCTCTGCACTTCATGTCCTGGAAACTTTGCATGAAGTCCTCCTTTGTGATGGTGTTCAACAGCCGTGTCACGTTTCGTTGGGTGCCAGGAATATCACCAAATCTCTTTCCTTTCAAAGCGAGTTTGAGTGATGATATTGGCTGTGTGTGGGCAAGTGGTGTTGTGAACAAAAAACAGGAACTTTGTTGTGCATATTGGGGTCGTATCCTGCGGAGACGTCGCATGAAACGGGTCAAAATTTCAACGTACTGTGCAGCGTTCAGTATTGTTTCCTCAGGTAGAAATTCCTTGTGGATAATCCCTTGACTACCGAAAAAGGTGATGAGCATTGTTTTGATGCGTGATTTTTCAGCTCTGACCTTTTTCAAACGAGGTGATGTTGGAGAACGCCATTCTATGCTTCACCGCTTCGTTTCAGAGTCGTACCGGAGACACCAGGTTTCATCCTTAGTGAATACGGTTCAAGAAATTGGGTGTCGCATCCATCATTTCACCAAAATCCTGTGAAGCCTCTAAACGTGACTGCTTCTGATCATCAGTCAAGTGATGTGGCAGAAGACAACACATTTTTCTCTTCCCTAACTCCTGGGTAAGGATTTGTCACACAGACTCACAGTTCACCTGTAGTTCATCTGATATCATGCGCACAGTTAATCAGCTGTCGTTCATGATTAATGTCTTCACTTTCTCAATGTTTTCGTCACTGACAGCAGTCGCTGGTCTTCCACTATGTGGATTGTCAGAAACACTTTCCCAGTCTCCTTGAAAACGAGTGAACCACTCTTACACACACTTTATGGACAGTGCTTGATCCCTATAAACATGTACCAGCATTGCATGCATTTCTTTCAGTGTCTTACCAAGCTTAAAACAAAACTTTAAATTGATCCTTTGTTCATTCATTGTCCTGTTCTCAGTTCAGAACCAACGCACTAAAGAAGCACTTCGTCCAACAGGTCTAACATGGAACACACAGGGTGCTCAACTGAACTACGCTGGGGGCAGGTTACCAACACCGGGGGCTATGCAGGTGCAGCGCTGTGAGTTGCCAGTGTTGCCTGATTGACCGTTCTGACTTCATTCACCGAATTTTATTGTCAGAGGTTGTAGCTTGCTGATGACTTACAGAAAATATGGATGAGTCAGCTACCCAAGTAACACATTAATAACTCCTCCCTAGACTTTGTTGGACATTTCACAGACTCTTCAAAGTCGTGCCACATTTGTCTCATTGTCAACAAAAATAAAACTTAGGTCTACAAATACATCAGACACTACCCTAATGTCAGAAGGTAAAAGTAGTCAACTAAAATGTGGCACACTGTATTTGTACACCACAATCACCACACACTGGAAGGTCCTATCGTTGGAGTAAGAAGCCACGCATTATGCATTCTGTAGACAGGTGAGAAGGACCTCATCCCTTCTGCATGGTTGTAAGGAAATAAGCTACAGCCATGTTTGCTGATTTTGCTAACAGCAGTTTATTGTCCATCACTCCAACCATTCTTTTCCCAACTAGACATGACTCTGTCCCCCAGAAGTGAGTTCATCACATGTCAGGGGGATGATCTATGAACCACCGTATTACCATTGTGTCTCTCCTTTGCTGCTACATCTGCCAATTCATTGCTATGAATTACCGTGTACCCTGGCAGCCAGCAGGACTACACCTCCTTCCCAAGACTCTGTATGTGAGAAAGGCAGTTCTGTACATTCTGCTGTATTGTCTGCTGAGTATAGTATTGTAGAAACAGTAGACCACTAAAGAAGAGGGAGCGGATGAGGAATATTTCAATCCAAATGCTTCTCATCTGCTCCAATGCCCTCGAGGCTACGGTTAATTGCATAATCGCAGAAATTCATGTAGTTACGGGAGCTTGAGAACACAATCAGGAAATACCACTGAGCCGAGACTTGTCTGTAAATACAGCTATAATGTACTGGTGCTCATATAATTTCTTAAAAAAAATTGTCCTAAAAACATGTGCCAGAGTGCACTTTCTCTTTTACCTCACTAACTCTAAAAATTACTCAATGCTGCTCCTGTAAGTTGGGTGGCAGTCAGTCACAATACGGAATATGGTTTGCTACTTGACCCACACAAAGTATCTAGTTCAAGCTTCACATAGAACCCAAAGGGTCTCATTGCTCAGAGACAATTTGAGAAAATTTCTTACATAGCAGGGCTAACAATGGTTTGGTATGCTCAAGACTGAAACAGAGAGAATCTTACATGACTGGCCCACCATTTGCTGACTGGCCCACCATTTGCAGCTTGATGGTAAGTGGTAGCCTCTAGCTTGAGCACAGAGACTTGGTATAGGGCTCGTCCTGAAGAACGTGGTCAGAATCAATGGTCTGTAGGTAAGTACGTGTCTATAATCCATATGCTGTGCATCCATAATCTAGCCAAAATCTCATGAAAACTTTATAAAACTCAGGCAGACAAGCCCTGTATCCTATCCTGTTGTTGTTGATGTGGTCTTCAGTCCTGAGACTGGTTTGATGCAGCTCTCCATGCTACTCTACCCTGTGCAAGCTTCTTCATCTCCCAGTACCTACTGCAATCTACATCCTTCTGAATCTGCTTAGTGTATTCACCTCTTGGTCTCCCTCTACGATTTTTACCCTCCACGCTGCCCTCCACTGCTAAATTTGTGATCCCTTGATGCCTCAACACATGTCCTACCAACCAATCCCTTCTTCTAATCAAGTTGTGCCACAAACTTCTCTTCTCCCCAATCCTATTCAATACCTCCTCATTAGTTATGTTCTCTTCTCCCCAATCCTATTCAATACCTCCTCATTAGTTATGTGATCTACCCATCTAATCTTCAGCATTCTTCTGTAGCACCACATTTCAAAAGCTTCTATTCTCTTCTGGTCTAAACTATTTATCGTCCATGTTTCATATCCATACATGGCTACACTTCATAGAAATACTGTTAGAAAAGACTTCCTGATACTTAAATCTGTACTCGATGTTAACAAATTTCTCTTCTTCAGAAATGCTTTCCTTGCCATTGCCAGTCTGCATTTTATATCCTCTCTACTTCGACCATCATCAGTTACTTTGCTCCCCAAATAGCAAAACTCCTTTACTACTTTAAGTGTCTCATTTCCTAATCTAATTCCCTCAGCATCAACCGACGTAATTCGACTACATTCCATTATCCTCGTATGCTTTAGTTGATGTTCATCTTATACCCTCCTTTCAAGACACTATCCATTCCATTCAACTGCTCTTCCAAGTCCTTTGCTGTCTCTGACAGAATTACAATGTCATCGGCGAACCTCAACGTTTTTATTTCTTCTCCATGGATTTTAATACCTACTCCATTTTTTTTTTGTTTCCTTCACTGCTTACTCAATATACAGATTGAATAACATAGGGGATAGGCTACAACCCTGTCTCACTCCCTTGCAAACCACTGCTTCCCTTTCATGTCCCTCGACTCATATAACTGCCATCGGCTTTCTGTACAAATTGTAAATAGCCTTTCGGTTCCTGTATTTTACCCCTGCCACCTTCAGAATTTGAAAGAGCATATTCCAGTCAACATTGTCAAAAGCTTTCTCTAAATCTACAAATGGTAGAAATGTAGGTTTGCCTTTCCTTAATCTAGCTTCTAAGATAAGTCGTAGGGTCAGTATTGCCTCACGTGTTCCAACATTTCTACGGAATCCAAACTGATCTTCCCCGAGGTCGGCTTCATCTGTACAGAATCCGCGTTAGTATTTTGCATCCGTGACTTATTAAACTGATAGTTCGGTAATTTTCACATTTGTCAACACCTGCTTTCTTTGGGATTGGAATTATTCTATTCATCTTGAAGCCTGAGGGTATTTCACCTGTTTCATATATCTTGCTCACCAGATGGTAGAGTTTTGTCAGGACTGGCTCTCCCAAGGCTGTCAGTAGTTCTAATGGAATGTTGTCTACTCCTGAGGCCTTGTTTCGACTCAGGTCTTTCAGTGCTCTGTCAAGCTCTTCACGCAGTATTGTATCTCCGATTTCATCTTCACCCAAATCCTCTTCCATTTCCATAATATTGTCCCCAAGTACATCGCCCTTGTATAGACCCTCTATATACTCCTTCCACCTTTCTGCTTTACCTTCTTTGCTTAGAACTGGGTTTCCATCTGAGCTTTTGATATTCATACACGTGGTTCTCTTTTTTCTGAAGGTCTCTTTAATTTTCCTGTAGGCTGTATCTATCTTACCCCTAGTGAGATAAGCCTCTACATCCTTACATTTGTCCTCTAGCCGTGCCTGCTTAGCCATTTTGCACTTCCTGTCGATCTCATTTTTGAGACGTTTGTATTCCTTTTTGCCTGCTTCATTTACTGCATTTTTATATTTTCTCCTTTCATCAATTAAATTCAGTATTTCTTCTGTTACCCAAGGATTTCTACTAGCCCTCGTCTTTTTACCTACTTGATCCTCTCCTGCCTTCACTACTTCATCCCTCCAAGCTACCCATTCTTCTTCTACTGCATTTCTTTCCCCCATTCCTGTCAATTGTTCCCTTATGCTCTCCCTGAAACTCTCTACAACCTCTGGTTTAGTCAGTTTATCCAGGTCCCATCTCCTTAAATTTCCACCTTTTTGCAGTTTCTTCAGTTTTAATCTACAGGTCATAACCAATAGATTGTGGTCAGAATCCACATTTGCCCCTGGAAATGTCTTACAAGTTAAAACCTGGTTTCTAAATCTCTGTCTTACCATTATATAATCTATCTGAAACCCGTCAGTATCTCCAGGCTTCTTCCATGTATACAACCTTCTTTCATGGTTCTTGAACCAAGTGTTAGCTATGATTAAGTTGTGCTCTGTGCAAAATTCTACCAGGTGGCTTCCTCTCATTTCTTACCCCCAATCCACATTCACCCACTACGTTTCCTTCTCTCCCTTTTCCTACTGCCGAATTCCAGTCACCCATGACTATTAAATTTTCGTCTCCCTTCCTTCACAATCTGAATAATTTCTTTTATTTCATTATACATTTCTTCAATTTCTTCGTCATCTGCAGAGCTAGTTGGCATATAAACTTGTACTACTGTAGTAGGCGTGGGCTTTGTATCTATCTTGGCCACAATAATGTGTTCACTATGCTGTTCGTAGTAGCTTACCCGCATTTCTATTTTCCTATTCATTATTAAACCTACTCCTGCATTACCCCTATTTGATTTTGTATTTGTAACCCTGTATTCACCTGACCAAAAGTCTTGTTCCTCCTGCCACCGAACTTCACTAATTCCCACTATATCTAACTTTAACCTATTGATTTCCCTTTTTAAATTTTCTAACCTACCTGCCCAATTAAGGGATCTGACATTCCACGCTCCGATCCGTAGAACGCCAGTTTTCTTTCTCCTGATAACGACATCCTCTTGAGCAGTCCCCGCCCGGAGATCCGAATGGGGGATTATTTTACCTCTGGAATATTTTACCCGAGAGGACGCCATCATCATTTAACCATACAGTAAAGCTGCATGCCCTCGGGAAAAATTACGGCCGTAAGTTCCCCTTGCTTTCAGCCGTTCGCAGTACCAGAACAGCAAGGCCATTTTGGTTAGTGTTACAAGGGCAGATCAGTCAATCATCTAGACTGTTGCCCTTGCAACTACTGAAAAGGCTGCTGCCCTTCTTCAGGAACCACACGTTTGTCTGGCCTCTCAACAGATACCCCTCCGTTGTGGCTGCACCTACGGTACGGCTATCTGTATCGCTGAGGCACGCAAGCCTCCCCACCAACGCCAAGGTCAATGGTTCATGGACATCTATAAATAAGTCATATCAAGATATTCACTGCCTTCAAGGTCCTTTAAGTGTGGAATCAAGTATGAGGCTCAGAAACAACAAAACTATGTCCCTCGTTGGCAAGATACCAAAAGATTTTGGGTACAACCCTGGTTTATGATCGCTCCAACTAGTGCCCACTACTGGTGGAGACTGAACAGAGTTAGTCCCACGAAGTGCACAACTAGCTCATTGGTGTCCTAGGTGTGCTACACATAATTGACTCAACAGGGCACACAAGCACCCTTTTGGAGGTGGAATGTTCCTCAAAGATAATCTCACAATTCAGTAGTGACGATGTGGTGTGTATTCTTTCTAAAGGTACTAGTCACACGCAAGGTGCTGCAGGCAAGTAAGTGAATATGACTGTACTTCTGAATAGTAGGTTTCCGTATCATTTGTTTGTAACAAACTATGGCAGATGTGTTAGGAGGCTTTTTCATCTAATGTAACCATCTCCCCCTCCCTATAAAACAAACCTGCTGCCTTGTGTGGTTTTCAATGTTCTGATACAACACATTGCCATCGGAGTGACCATTAGGCCACGTGGCCTGTTCTCGAACTTCCTGAGAGACCAACCATGGTGTTCCTGTGTCCTGTGACATGCTGTGAGCAAATGTGTAAAGGAATTGCATTAAACAGCAGCTGTTGTTACATAAAACCATATTTACTGTCACAATTAATTTCAGCCCCTAGGCCAATTTCAAGTAATCAGGAAATGGTTATCACAAAAGAAGTTTACAATCTGTTGTAACGAAAAAGCACCCTTCATATCAGGCTGGACAAATGACATGTTATTTTGTCCAACAGTGCTCCTTATCTTGGATATACTGCATAACTAATTACTAATCACTTGAGAATGGTCTAGAGGTCAAAACAGGTTGTAATAATAAAAAGAGCTGGATTTTAATATTAACGAGTAACAGGTAATGATGCACCATGTCCAAGATAAGGAGCATGTTAGATGAAACAACAGTATACAGTTCCCCTTCTATGCCCTTAATGAGGAGAATTTTCTGGACAGCATGGCTGCTCACCAGTTTTGGTGAACTAGCCCAATTGTTGCACTGTGGCACATCTATCTGCTATTATAATCTGCAATAATAAACAGTTACTCTTGTCAGACACACAGTTTTTCAAAACAGAGGTTTTCCTCTAGTCAAGCTACTCAAAGTACACCACTGATAAGGTGGAACATGAAAAGCTCCATATCTGCACGGTGTCAGAGAAGGTGTGCACCACACTTTGGATAACCACTTATGACCAGGCTCAGATCCATTGATACTTCTTTCCTTATCAATCATGCATGCAACTGTTGAACCAGTGGCCTATACAACGTCCGACAATAACCCAGTAACGTGACATGCTAAACGCCATTGTGGCAACAGCTCTCACTGATGCTGCAACCTTATGTAACTCATATGCTCCTGAGTGTACTTTCACATTATATAACAGCAAAATAAAAAATTAAACAATGGATAATCCAGGATGGAATGTAACAATACCAGAGAAGGAAAGTTGCTACTCCCCATATGACAGAGATGCTGAGTTGCGATAGGCACAGCAAAAAGATTCACACAATTATAGCTTTCGGCCATTAAGTGTAGTTTCAGCTCTCTGAGACTGCAGACGTGTGGGCAAGTTGCATTTGTGTGTGTGTGTGTGTGTGTGTGTGTGTGTGTGTGTGTACTGCTGACAAAGGCCTTAATGGCCGAAAGCTACAGTTGTGTGAATCTATTTGCTGCGCTGTGCCTATCGTGACTCAGCATCTCTGCTATAAGGTGAGTAGCAACTTTCCTTCTCTGGTATTGCAACATCAAAAATTCTCAGCTTGGCATAGAGACAACATTTTTTTTTATAAAAATGATAGATCACTATTCCCCACATAAAGGTGATGGTGAGATACAGGTGGCAAATGGAAATACTGAACTTTTGAGCTGAGAACTCTCAGGTTTTCAAAACTCATCTAGTGCAGTCCCCATCAATCACTCTTTCCTTCTTGACTGGTAAGTTTCCCCTGCTCTGGGGTTCTGGGCAACTTTTCCAAACTCTCCCAGTTTCCTGCAGTTATTTTTCTTCACCCTTCTTCCTTCCCCTTCACACTTTGTCAAGAGGAGGAGCCACTGGTTCCAAAAGCTTGCAAATTTCAATACCTTTGTGTGTGTTTTCTGCTGCCACTGCTTGTTGAGCAGATTTTTTATCTACACAATTACATCAAAGTATATTTTCTGGTGCAACTTGCAATGTGTAAGGCAACAATATTAAAACTAGGAAAAAAAGGTTATTCTTGAAGTTATGTGGAACCAGCCAGCATAAGCCTTAAACAAGTAAAGTTTGATAATGTGAATGAGTTTTTAAGTAAATTAAGGATAACTGATGGACATTAGGTGAAGCTATTTTACAACAAAAATTCCCTCCCTCCCCCAAACTAAGGTACTGACCCATACTTCTGTAACTATAGCTCGTGTCACATACACTGGCCTACTACTGGCTACTTCATGTATAATTACCAGGATGAACTGTACTGTCCCTAAGACAGCAGCACTTGATGTATGGCAAGCTAGGTCAGTTTGTAAAAGTGTTATGAACTTAAAAAAAAAAAAAGACTGACTTGTAATCAAATGGCTGTGGCAACATACTGTATAAACTCTGTTCTGCATGGAAGTCAGCTTACAGGCACTGGAGCATTTTAGTAATCTCAGATGTTCTATGTAATCCATCAAAGAGAATCTGATTTGGCATAAAGATATATAAAGTATGCTCTTCTCTTCAGAGAATGGATACTGTTCTAATCGGAAGATACATGCTGGAAGAGAGGAACTGTGAGAGACTCTGGGGAACATGGAACAATTAACATGGACAACCAGTGTAGCTCTACCAACCTGTTCAGGGATTTGCTAGGCACAACAACTCACTCATGCTCTAAGACCAACAAGAAAAAATACGCCACCCGTGCTCAATAGAACTAAACTGAGGAAAGAGGAACTAACATTTCCTTTATCAAACAATATTCTTGCAGTGAAATGGGTTGCTTGGAAAAACGTTCACCTAATGTCAACATTTAATGACAGACCAGAGTATTTGGAGATGCTGGACAAAAGGTTAAGACCTAACTGTTTTATCGACTACAACCAAGAAATGGATGCAATTGACAAATGTGATCATCTGTCCTCATATCCACTTACGTGAAGATTTTCAAGGAGTATCAGAAGATGTATTTATATCCCTGGACACACCAATGTTAAATGCAAGCATAATCTGCCACATACTGAACCCAGCACCCAAGACAATGTCCATGACACACTGGTTCATTGTGGCGGAGCAGCTCTTGAAGAATGCACTTTTCCATTCTACACTTGTAAGGGACAATAAAGTAATGTAGAAAATCCACTAAGGCTTCAGGCTTCAAGCAGCAAGCTGGAGAATTTTCCAGTGAAAATAATGCCAACTTGGACAAAAACTGATTGCTCTAGAAGGAGCAAAATATGTTATGAACGAAGAGATCATGGGGGAAACCTGTTTCAAATGTAATGTATGTTTAGTTGCCCTTCATGTGGATGAATGTTTCACAATACACCATACACAACTGGACAACATATGAATGTTTATGACAAATAAAAAACAATATCACTTTTTGTAAGCTGTAGTGCTAATGACTGGAATTACTGATTTAGCATAACCTGTGAGTATAAATTTACATATTAATCACAGAGTTTTCCCATCAAGTAAAAAATTGTTCTATATGTCTCCTGTCGCACTTATAACAAGGAATCCTCATATATACCTGAAAGAAAAAATCAATTCCCTAATACATCCTTGTTATGAATTACAGTGGTGTAAATGCGGCACAATACAAAATGCACAAATGTCCCAACAAATAACCTACCAGAAAAGCTGCCCTCTTCCATTCTCTTCCTTTCATTGTCTTATATAACCTTGCAGAAAAATAACCAGCAATCAGACCCATAAAGACGTAGAGAAAAATTGCTGCAGTCATGAGGGCTCCCCGAGATGCCGGTGAAAGCATGCCCAGCATTGCAAAGACTGAAAAAACAACACAATGGAATAATAAGCACAGATGTATGTATGCACAATGTAACATAAAAAAGTCAATACAGTTTAAGTCCGTTTAACACTGATGAAACACACACAGTCAAAAGACAAAAATAATTACTATATCACTGTCTGCTGGAGGCACACTTAATCATCTCATATTTGGAAAGACTTCAGTCTCATACATCTCAGGATGTGAATGTTTCGCTTATTCAAGTTCTGCAAACAAAACCAAGAAATAAACATTCTGTGCGAGGAACACCATGAATCAGGTTAACTAACCTTGTGTACAATAGTATTATTGTAAACACCATCTCATTCACAATTCAAAGAACAGAATGTTTCAACGACAAAAAATATGCAAATAAATAACTAATCATATTTTAAACTTAATTGACAAACTATTATGTATAAATCCAATGCAGAAGAAAAGAATTGTTATGTATTTAATCATAAGCCATCTCTGACTTTAAGATATGATTACCTCAAACATTAACAAGAAAAGGAAATCATTTATGAAAATTGCAATTATATTCTCTCAATACTCACTCACTCACACACACACACACACACACACACACCCCAAGAACAGTGTTATCTCCCAGTGTGGCGGCATGTTTCACGTAGGTCAGTGAAAATAACACGTAATTCACTTAATTTCTCAAGGCAAACGTTCACTTGTTCACAATGTCATTATATGTAATGAACTATATCTATTTTCTGTATTCGTAACATCACTTCTATATCTCTTGTAGCCATACTCCATAGCAGTAAGACTGGGGTACAGATACATCTTGTAGTGCCCCCAGAATTTTACGAAAGTCTAGAGACACTTGTGTTCCAGCCGTTTCGAACACGCGTTATTTTAAAGCAGGGCGTAAGGATGAGCATGGGATACTGCACCCATTTATTGTTTGTGCATGCGAAACTGGCAGGGAAATAATTCGTCGGGGCTGGCAAATGTTCAACGCGACCTGTCAAGAATAAGCAAATACGGCCCAGAAGCTCCATGGCCTGCTGCAAAGAGTAATGTAGTATTGTATTGTTAAAAAAACAAACGGAGAGACTCGAAATAGTGACTGTTTATTATACGTTGAACTGCTGTTGAGAGTACATGGACTGGGTGTGGATAGTCAGCCATGATAAAAGCTTATGTATTAATTGTGTTCAAAAATGTGTAATTAACTGATTGTGGGTGTCCGGTAATGTGTGGGCTTAGGTCATCAATAGTAGCGTATTTTTTAAATAAGAAGAGAGAGGAGAGAGAGTGAAAATGTCCCCTTCCTAGCAGTGAAATCTTCAGAGAAGCGTCTGGTGCTAGCAGAAGACATCGGCGCTGCAAGAAAGCAGAACCAGCATTCTTCAACAATTAAGGCCACGAAAATGCTTAAGCTGTATAGAGATAGCTTAACATTACACCGGGCCACCACAATCTGTAATGCTAAAACACTATGCTGGAACCTGATACAAGCTGAAACGTAGTGGCAAATTCAGTTTTCAATTTCGTCTAAATATTGACTGAATTTAAAAAGTTTTCATAATCTACTCATTAAGCAGTATAGTATTATGTTAACAATTCAACACAATAAGATGAATATTACAGTTCAAAACTGTGTCTTTGTCTTGAGGCAGCATAATGCATGGCACACAGATACCCAGACTTCATTCACCCATTATTTGAGAATGATAGCAATTAAGTGGCTTCCAACAAATTTTACACACACTTTCAAATCCCTATGAAACTTTTTCTCACCCCACCACCCAAAAAAAAAAAAAAAAAAAAAAAAAAAAAAAAAAAAAAAAAAAAAAAAAAAAAAAAAAAATTGATGAAAGGGATAATGTTTATCGCTTACTACATGTTTGCTGTTCATGTAACATCAGCATTAGACATGAAGGTTTAATTTATTTCTTCTTTACTACTCACTATATTTGCAAACAATATCTACATATATTATCACTCAATGTATCTGCAATACTGTATCATTGTACGTCACACAGTTCAGGAGACATGTAAAACATGGAGATGTGGAAAAACTAGCTTTTGCTTAAAACGGAGTGCAAATTACCCTGTTTATATTCATCTAGTGTTTCATAATGTGAGCTCTTAGAAGCTACCAACAAACTTTAAGCACAATGTCAAATCTTCCCCAAACTTTTTCTCGCTTAACATGCTTAAAGAAAAACATGTGACACATTAACTTATTTATAATGTAAGCTGTTTTATATATGGGAGTTCGATTCTTCAAAGAAATGAAGGTTTTCTGATTTGAAATACTGATGCACTGTGCACAAATGTCAAATTCTACATCTAAATAACTAACAATGTTTGATTCATATAGAATCCCCTTTTCGCCATAGTTTTGTCTTCTTTAACAAGTACGCAATCTGACAAGAACCAGAACAAGCCCTACATTTTGAACTTAGGTTCTCTTTTCCTTCAGTCCCTACATTATTTCTGTTGGCCCTCTCTCAATGTTGACATTCCTGCCTCCTGTCCACCACCAGAATATCAGCACAGTCTTCAGTATACAACAAACGACTTTTACCATGTAACTCTCAGCTTCAATCTATTTTCATCTGTCTTCATGACTTCTACAATATGATCAAGTGCCCAACTTCCTGAATTCTGATGATGTTATTATAGCCCTTATGCTTCTGTCTTAAGCACTACTTAAGCTTATTTTTAACAATAACACAAACTCTTCCCTTTTACATTTATGAATTTTGTGTAAAAATCACAAGATTCTCAATTCCAGGTTTAAGCAAAAATAAAAATGCCACCATCTATCACATAACTCTACAACCCTGTTGTCATGCTCTGAAATGAGAAATATCCTCCCCATCCATCACACATTGGTATGCTGCCAGCCACCAAACCTATGCAATATCCTTGTCTGTCCCTGTTCCACCCCTGCTCATATCCCTGCAATAGACCTAGATTAAGACCTGTCCCATACATCCTCCCACTACCACCCACTCCAGTCCTGCCATCTTCTATTGTATCAAAGGCAGGCCACCTGTGAAAGCTACTATATGGTCCATCAACTTAGCTGTAATCGGTGTGCCATGTTGTATGGGGGCATGACCGCTCACAAAATGTCTGTCCACAAAAATAACTGCCGCCAAACTGTGGCCAAGAGACAGCTGGACCACCCAGTTACAGAGCATGTCACCCATACTTGACTTCAACAGCTGCTTCACAGCCTGTGCCATCTGGATTCTCCCCACCTACATAAGCTTTTGTCAACTGTACAAGTGGGAACTATCCCTACAAAGTATCCTACATTTCTGTAACCCCTTGGATTCAACGTTCACTAGTCCCTGGCCTCCACCTGCCTATACTCTTCCCTGCTCCCACTCCCGCAAGTGCACCTAAATAGTCCTTTCCACTTCTCTACTCTCCCCTTCACTCCCTCTCCCCTTGCCCTCCAGCACAGCTACCCGATACTGCAACTAGTAGCCCACCATCCTGTCCCAACTACATCCTTCCATACTCCCACAGGCAGCACTAGCATTTTTCACCATCCCTTCTCTGCTAACCTTCCTGTATCCCCACTATCAACTTCAGTAAAAATCACTGCTCACCTCACACACAGTTGCACAAGGCATTACCACCCACCCACCCACAGAATACAATGCCACTAAACCTTTTCATATTTTTGTTACTCCATCCCAGATTTTCCACATTTTGTACATGTAATTTCCACTATTAGATCTGAAATAATTGAGTGAATGAATTAATGATATTTTCCTCCGACTACGCCACAGAATCCAATGAAAAGTACAGTGAGCATCTAAAGAACACGTGTCTTCCATTTCACAAACTCCAAACTCTTCTTTGATGTGAAGTGGTACAATCCTGAGAAGGAGATTATCACACACTCAAAAACCATTGGAGGAAAAAAAAAAAAAAAGTTTTCTTCCATCATTAAACAACCATGCAAAGCATGAAGGGTTGAAGGTGACTAATTTATGACTCTGAAGTTCAATGTAATTTTAAGTTACCACTGTAGAGGTCAATACATTATATGGAACCTACATTAAGATTAAATTATTTAATTGGATAGATAAAAAATCTACTCACCAATCAGCGGTAGAACACACACATAAAAGACTGTTGTGATTGGCAAGCTTTTGGAGCCAGTGGCTCCTTCAGGCAGAACGGTTGAAGGGGAAGGAAGAAGGGTGAAGGAAAAGGACTGGAGAGGTCTACAAAAAGGGGTACATTTTGGGAAAGTCACCCAGAACGGGGATCAGGGGAGACTTCCCAAAATCTACCCCTGTTCCTAGACCTCTCCAGTCCTTTTTGTTCACCCTTCTTCCTTCCCCTTCAACCCATCTGCCTGAAGAATGAGCCACAGTCTTGTGTGTGTGTGTTCTGCCGCCACTTGGTGAGTACATTTTTTTATCTATCCAATTAAATAATTTTATCAGTAATTGTTTGTTTTCATTGTTCTACATTAAGATGAGATATAAACGTGTAAATAAACTGTGTTCTGGTTAATGCTTACTCAAAATTTTGATGTGTCATACTACTGAAGTTATGTATAGGTAAATGTACAGAAAACTTTCTTCTTTCTGTTCTCCCAGTAACTGTATACGACTTGAACCAACTGGTACAGTAACTGAATTGTCCTAGGCAACAAGCACAACATCCTAGATTTTGTTTTGTGCCTGTTATCATGCTACAGCTCCGATATAAGTTGGGGTTACCTTTACTTCTCCCATCGTCAGCACTATACTCAGGATTTTCAACTAATACATGAAATGTTTTTCTTTAATTTCCGAGTGCTGTATATTCCTACATTTAATAACAATAGTTTGCTTCTAGCACATAAATGTGCATTTCTGAAAAACAAGAGATTAGCCTAATTGTAGGTTTTGGTATTAGTATTCAAACACTCAGTAAAGACCCAACTAGACTGTACACAACAAATGATTTTCATAAGGTGATGCAAGTCTGAAGGGTTACAGAAAGTTCCTGTGAACCACTAGTACCCAGCATGGTAAATCTAATACTACCTTCCATTTTTGAAATCTTAACAATTTTAGCTGGGAATATGCAAATTTACAGACAAATTGATTTTCAGATATATGATTTTGAAGGTGATAAACTTATTTTAACAAATAGATGATAAAAGTTCTACATGAGCATGAATATGGACTATGTCTCATCTCCATACTCCTTCGGACAATTAATCAAGACAACAGCCACAAAAAGAAATGTACACTCACAATGTGAGAGCTCTGATGATCACATCTGCTCATAACACAGCAGACAATATGTCTTCTGATACAACAGATATGCATTGTCTAATGAATAAATATGGAGCAGTAACTTTTGTGGTATCGTGTATCAATACCACACCACGAGTATCATTGTTGGCAATGGAATTGGAAGTTTCCATTAGATGCCAATAGCGATCATGCAGGATCAGGCATATCCATTGGAGCATGCTCCCTGAGCCATGCCTTCAGCGGCTCAGTACCACAGGTGGTTTCTGCCACTGCAATATAGACGGCTTGCGGCAGCCATACAGCCGACTCGTGCTCAGAGCATCTCCAACATCTGATGCTATGTAGAAGAGACTTAGTCACGACTCCAGAACCATCATTCTTGCTTTAATTCAGAGAGCCGCCTCCTTGTTGACACTAACATGGCAGGACTCTACTTCGTGCTGCATTATTTGTAACGAGTCTTCATTCGCTTGAAGAAATACAAGTTTACGGAAATCCTCTGTTTACGGTGTTAAATTTTTCACTCATCATTTCTGCTTCTGTCCAGCTTTCCTACAACAGTTGCCACAACACTCTGGAGCCCGCCTCTCCTTACCATCATGTACAAAGTCATACACAACAACTTTCATTATCAATTTAACGGTTATTAACTAGGAGACTTTTGTGTAAAGAATACTAAGAATATAACACTGAACCTGACAAAGCTTTCATTTAAGTATTTGAATGATCTTTTGTTACTGTGCTTACTGAGCAACAGTAAACTTACTTCAGATCATACTGAATCCCTGTTTTTCAGATGCTAGATGAGCAAACTTCGTGCTTCAAGCATATGTAACAACTGGTTTGTAACAACTTTCAGTTTTGTGATTAATACTAAATCACAAACTGAAGAAGTTGTAGCAATTTATTTGGCCATTAATTTACAAAAAAACTATACGCATCTCACAACATTATTTAAACTCAAACTAACATGAAATGTAGTACTAACTTACATATTGTTATCAGTGCCATGAAAAATATCTGGATCCCACTTCCAATGACTGCTGCAAACAATCTTGAGTAACGTGGTGGTCTAAACACATCACCATGGACTAGTTTCCATCCAGTCTCTTCAATAGTTTCATCAGGTCCCTCATCAGCATTATATCTAGCAATGTCTCGCCGTAATGTCCGTACCATAATCATTGTTAATATGCCTGCAATACAAAGATACATTTCAGACTTTAGCTTCGACACCAAATCAGTAAAGACTCACATTACACATTACAAAAATTACAGAGCGATTATAAAATGCAGTCAAAATATAGTTTATACTTTCTCGTTTGTTTCGAGTATACTTTTCTATCAGATGCACCTTGACCCTGCGCCCAGTTAATGACCAAAACTTATTATTAAAACAGAGAACAGTGCATGGCCATGAGAGTTAACTGCCATTTAAACTGTTACAAACACAGTCAAACCACACACAATGTTTTTTATACATAATTTAAAACCTGGATGTAATGACCACTTGCTCAGTTCGTATGTGCCCTTGAGATGCAACTGACATTATTAAAACAAGGCTGGAACATGAACACAAGATAATGAAATCATCACAAACAAATAACTTTGAACTAGGTCCCTCACAAAGTACAAAAGTCTCTCGTTCACAGTTGTTTAACACAGTGACTCCAATTAGGTATAAGCAAAACTGGTTCATAGGAGAGGAACTGCATTATGATGGAAGATGTTTCTCTACATCCCATCCTTTGGACCATTTAGATTCTTGTACCTCTGGAATTATCACAGATTTCTCCAGCTTAGTTGTTGCCTGCATTGCAGATAGCTTAGGGCTGGTGTATCAGCAGTAAAATGACCTCTCTTGGATCTTTCTTGTAGTGGACACCACAGCCAAGCGTACTGAATGAGACACACACCACAATATTTTTGAGATCCTTTCCTACTCATACACACAGTTTTTGTTTAAAAAGGGTGTTTACCCACACCAAGGTGCCATAGGTATGTAAATGGCACCATCTCTCAGTTAACTCTCAAAACTGCCTTTTTAAGCCACAACTAGTTGTGTAACTAGGAAGAGATCTTAATAAATATTACAACCTAAACAGAAAAATATACACCTCTTGGACTCATATTTATGTTGAAAGGAAGCAAAGAACTTCCCGACTGTTATGCCTCATGAAAAAGTCAGTTGTCCTGATGACTGTGTAGCTAATGAGAATGATTTTAACATAACTACTGGGGTAAATGTGGTCCTTGTCAGGTTTCCAGGAGAATCATCAATATCACAATCCTCTATGAATTGTCAGGTTTCCAGGAGAATCATCAATATCACAATCCTCTATGAATTGGTACTGCTAACTTAATTTCATTAAAGAGGCCGAAGAGGTTGACCACTGATCTTGTATAATGCATTGTAACATTCTAAAATAAATTTTAATACCTCACAGCACACTGGCATGAAACTGGCAACCTAAAATCTGCCTCCCACATTTAAAACTAATAATTCACAGACTCAGTACTGACTGAATTAACATTACAGTAGAGCCCCAGTATTCCAAACTAATTAAACTAATTGAGCGTGTCACATGTTCGGATTCAGAAATGTTACGATTGTTTGAGGGGAAAAAATTATATAAACAGCAACAAAGTAACCTAGCATAGCGATGTGAGGAAGTGGCAATGTTGCAAATACCACGCACAATACTCTCCAACAACACAACTACATAGCCGATCACATCTAGTGTTGCTAACTTGTTCAGAGGAGCTAAATAACAATAGTTTCGCTGCTGTTAATAGATATTCAAGTACAGTATTCAGAATAATTTGGATTGACTTACACAGTACTGTGTTCACTCTTATCACCCATAAATTAATATGGCACATATAAAACAAGTGTTATCCCAACCACACAGTACAATGTCAAACAAACGAAAACATAGTTCCTTAACATTAAAAGAAAAAACTGCAAGTGCTTAAGCTACTTGACATTAGGGAAAGACCTACAAAATTGGCTATTGAATTTGGTGTTTGGAAAGCCACCATCAGTGGCTGGATAAAATAAACCTCAGGACAATTGAAAGCTTCTGCAACACAAATGGTGCAAAAACTTTGGAACACCACCACAACTCCACCGTGTTGTCATATGATAAAACTGACACAGGGATTTTCTTGTGGTTTACTCAGAAAGGCAAAAAGGTGTTCCTTGTTAATGGTGAGCCAATATCTACTGCCAACAATGGGTGGTTAGACCACTGGACGAAGAGATAGGATATGACAATGATAAGTGGAGAAAAATTAGCAACCGATATTGCCACCAAGGATGCATTCTCAGATAAGTGTGTGGACTTGATATCATCAGAAAATTACTTGCCACATCTAGTCTAGAATGCTGAAAAAACTGGACTGAACTTCAAAGGACTTCCTGCAAAAAGTCTTGCTTCAAAAAAAAAAAAAAAAAAAAAAAGTCGTCTGAAACAGGTTTCAAAATGAATAAACAACACATTACTGTTTTAGCCTGTAGAAACGCCACAGCAACAAGCAAATTATTGCTCATGGTAATTGGAAAGTCCGCAAAACCAGGAGACCTAAAAAGATATGAATATGAAAGCTCTCCCTGTTTATTACAAAAATCAAAGTAAAGCTTGGACGACTGGCATTCTGTTTAGCAAGAGGTTCGAGAAACAATTTATCCCCTTTGTTAGAAAATTCAGTGCAGAAAACTGATTGCCACTTCAAGCTCTACTTTTGACTGAAAATGCTCATTACACCCCTCAGAAATGCCGTCAAATGTAAGCTCTATCTTGCAACCAATGGATTAAGGTGTGTCACAGAACCTTAAGTTGGATACCAGAAAAATCCTCTACAATTTCTAATTGAAAGAGAGAACTGTTCCATCTTAGAAAAAAATTACAAAAACAACAGTAAAGAATGTTATCTGTTGGCTATTTGAGGCTTGGGATGAATCTAACAAAGATTTAATACAAATGTTGTTGAAGAAACTGTGGCCAAATACTGTGTTTGAAGAAACCCCATCCATTCTGCTATCAGACAATAATGATATCCATCAGTTTGCCCAAAAATCCCACGGTACGAATAAGCAGGGGAAAATTGCCTTCAAGAAGGGTATCAATCTATGATAACGGTTATCAAGAAGTGTCTGTTGAAGCCATTGTCTCCAGAGCCCAGGATTAACCCAATGACAACTCAGAAGATAAAGATAATAAAAGAGAAGACACCCCTGAACGTACTGTGTCATATTCTGACGGTGCAGATGCACTTGAATTGACATTATACTATGTAGAACAGCACACTGTTGCCACACCAACCAACATGATATTCACGTGATGCTGGCACGTCATCATACCATCAAGTAGGTTCTGTTCTTCATGGAAAAATAAGATTACCAATTTTGCACATTACTGTAAGTGAAAATTACAGTACTGTTTCATAAGCGTGACACCTACTGCAGTTACCAATGCAAGCATTTTGTCCTGAGAAACTGTATTTCAATAATTAGTTGTCCACTTCTACAGTACAATAAAATCATTTTTTTTACATTAAAAATAAGCTTTTTATTTATTTTTTCCTCCATCCCAGATTTGGTTCTGACTACACAAAATTTTGGATTTGCAGGGTTCCACTGCTTAATTGCTCTTCTCAACGAATATCAAATACCTTGATTCGCAGAAATTGTGATACTGGTCAAATGTTCTCTGACTGTTCAAATAAATGTTGTTAAGTATTAAAAAACATTTTTTACTTTGAATAAGTGTTAGTGACTGTCACACCTTTACTAAATATTGATCTAGTGGTCTGTCACTAACAAATTTCATGCAATTAATTAATTCCTACCAGAAATGTTATTTACATTTGATCTAGTAAGTCATTTTTTCAGTAAATTTGTACTGTAAAACCTCTTTCCCCTACAACCACATCTGAGATTTCAAGAGAAGATAGAAAAGTGTCAAGATTACAGCAACATAAGAAGTAAATAGGTGAAATGGTGCCTGCAAGAGCAATACGGTGTACACGATAAATACAGCCATTGGAAATCAAGTTATTTAGCAACATTATAATGGACAGAAATTTTAAAATGGAGACAACACAATATCCTTAAGTAAAAAGTATGATGAGACAGTAACTCCACGTGTGCTCCTATTTTCATTTGTTTTCTGTCTGTCCAAAAAACATTTTGTCTCAAACTGGGGTTAAATTACCCTTGTATTGTCTCATTTCCTTATCATCTCTTGACGACAGTAGTGTTACTTCCAGACCCATTCATTCAATGAATGTATCTATGCTGGACCGAGGCAGTTCCACGTGTTAAAACTCTCAATATTTGGATGTCTTTGTGATCGTTTGATACTTTTTGCATTTCCTGATTTACTTCATGAGGCATATTAGAAGAATGATCATTTAACAAACATAATTTTACACTGCATTACAAGACACATTATCCAAAGACTCGATTTTTTACTTACCAGACAGAAAAAGGACGACAACCAGAGAATTCACAATGGAAAACCAGTGGATCTGAACATCATTCATTCCTAAATATATATCCCATCTGGATGCCCAACTGATTTCTGATGCTTTCCATTCAACTGAATATGTGAAGAAAAGCTTTGTTCCACCACGTTTATTAACAAATTGGGGCCTTGGATTCTCACGAATTATACATGTGTCACCAGTAACTGTTAAATCTGACTGATCAACACTTTGAGCTTCTACTTCAAACCCAACGACACGATAAACATCCCTGAAAATTGAAGTAATTCACATGTAGAGAATATAAATTTTGGACCTGCAATATACTTAGATTTAAATAAGTAAATTCTCTTACAGAAAAATATTCTCTCTCTCTCTCTCTCTCTCTCTCTCTCTCTCTCTCTCTCTCTCTCTCTCTCACACTCTCTCTCTCTCACACACACACACACACACACACACACACACACACACACACACACAAAACAATGGCGGTGGTAGCAGCAGTATTAGAAACTGTCAATCAATGTAGTTGCAGCAACATTGTAGTAATTAGCTGCTGGACTAAAGAATTCTGAAACTGAGGGAAGCAGAGAGTCTACGAAATATTTATAGCAGCAAGGAAGAAAAGTTATCACATACTAGAAATGTGAATATGCCACTACAATAACATGAATACCAATACATTACATTTAACACATCAGACCACACTAACCCACTATATAACACTCACAAGTGGGATACATAGCTCTACAGCACAATCAAATTGTGTTTCACGCTTCTCCTTATACAATCTCTAACAGAAGTCAATCACCACAATGCCTACTGTAATAAAATACACCCCACAAATGCAATTCATTTCACCAATGATGAAATGACCAACACAGAGGAGGTACAGAGAACTCCACACTGCCCCTGTGGCTAAGGAATGGATGTAAAATGAAAAGGTAGGAAGGAAAAGTATGGTTTAAGTTTCCACTGACAATGAAGTGATTAAAGGCAGATCACTAGGTTGGATTGGGGGCAGTCATGCCCTATCAAAGGAACTATTCCAGTGTTCACCCTAAATGACATAGGGAAATCAGGGAGAAACTAAATCTGGATAGCTGAATGGGGATTAGAGCCACCATCCTCCCAAATACAATTCCAGTGTCTTACCATTGCACCACATCAATTAGTAAAATGGCTATGGTGTAAGACAGGGGCGGGCAAACGTTGCACGCGGCTCATGAGCACACAGCGCTGCACGTGTGCTGCTCGCGTGCAATCATCAAACGGGACAGTGACGACAGCCAGCAGGTTGTGGTAGTGCAGTACCAGGCTAAGCTGCAGACGTTGAAGCGAAGCGACCACTACGTAGTGAACGTTGTATTTCAAGAACCGGAAAATGCAGAATGAATCAAGGAAACGGAGAAGTGGAGATCTGCTATCTTTTAAAAAGGAATGGGAGAATCATTTTTTCTTTGTGCAAAAACGTGAAAATTCGAAATGTATAATATGTAACAGTATTCTCGGAGGTCAGCGGAAGTTTAATACTGAACACCATTATAATAAATTTCAATATGTTCCCATACTTAGTGCAATAAAAGAGGAATTTTTCAAGCGATTTGGGGATATATCATACTTATCCCAAGCTTTTGAATAGTTCTCGTGACAATTTGCTCTTTCTGTAGATGATATTCATCCCAGTTTGCAAGTGGAATTAACAGATCTGCACTGTAGATTCTACAGCATAATTCTCGTCTGAGAGACAAGTTCCTTTTGGCAAGTCGTGTAATAGATTTTTATCATGACTTTCCACAGCAAGAGTTCCCTCGTCTCCATCGTGAAGCCGCGAAGATAATGTCAATGTTTGGCTCAACATACGTTTGTGAGAGATTTTTTCTGTTATGAAAATTAATAAGTCTCGGCTAAAAGCAATCATCAGTAATGAAAATTTACGTAACTGTTTGCGTTTGTCTGTATGTAGAAATTTTGTTCCAGACATTAAACGTATTGTAAACTCCACCTGTGATAATTAAATAAAACGTATCGTAGGTAATAGGTACTCTTTCAAACCATGATTTCTTTCAACCAGCCGGCCGCGGTGGCCGTGCGGTTCTAGGCACTGCAGTCCAGAACAGCATGACTGCTACGGTCGCAGGTTCGAATCCTGCCTTGGGCGTGGATGTGTGTTATGTCCTTAGGTTAGTTAAGTTTAAGTAGTTCTAAATTCTAGGGGACTGATGACCTCAGATGTTAAGTCCCACAGTGCTCAGAGCCATTTGAACCATTTCTTTCAAGCACTCCTACTAACCTTATTCCTTCATTCAATAAAGCAGGCCAGGAAACAAAACGCATTACAGAGGAAGAAGCGGAGAGACGATATGGTGGGGAGCGGAGTGAAGCGGGTGGCCAGCTTGACCCTGTGTGCACGCAGAACACCTGTTAACTGCACACGTGCAAGTGCAAGTGCATCGCACACGTGCAGGATTCCTGCCCGCCCCTGGTGTAAGAGTTACTGACAAAGAACTTATTGTCCCCACTTCTAGTTGCTCTTTGCATTAATACACAGCTTTTCTCTGGCACAGTACAGTGACAATATGTAAGCAGTGCATGCTGAAATCTTCCATTTCTGGTACTGCTATAATCTAACTCTCTTTATCTCCAGTATGTTTTAGCATTTACACCAGCGATACTTCATAAAAAGATGTTTGGATCTCTATAAAGGTGTCCACGAATTTCAAGGTGATCTCTCTGCTTTTAGGAGCATGTTATGAGTACTGTAAAAGACAAGGAATTTTAATTGATGGTCAAGGCAGGTGTACGTCCTGAAAACTACACAAATCAAGTAGAAGAAAGAGCCACTATGTTTGCCTTCATGGACAGATTTCTGAACACAACTACACCTGTATTACAGCTTTCAGTAAATTGCGTCAGATGATGGTAATGATGTCAGCAAAATGAAACTGATTACACACACTGATGTGAAGCAAACATTCGATTTTACAAAATAAATACTTTGCTAAGAGAATCAGTACTATGTCATTGTGCCCACATAACAGTAAGCGCTCTTTCACAGTGTGGCATTGGCTGTGGAGCCAAGGCCATAAAATTTTTGGAGACTGACTGTGAAAGCTGGAAGCCACTTTTACATACATTTAATCAGTAACATATGAGGTATTTCAATGGCAATGATAAATATTTCATAAGACAGTGGTTTCAAGTGAGAAAGGTTATACAAAAATGTGTCCAACTTTCAATGGATGTGGACGGCATCCTGAAGTTAATGTACACAGTTTGGGTGTCCATGCCTAAATCAAGCAGATAATCAGCACTCTTAACTCTGATGTTTTGGGCAAATAAGGCTGAAGTCCACTAAAAATTGCAGTGACTACCTAATATAATGGCACACATTTTTGTAGTTCCTGAATATGCTAACATGACAATTATTTACAGGTTTTAAATTAAATTCTCTTGCTGCCTGTGAAGACAATCACAATACATTTCCTAACTGCAGAGTAATGAGTTCACCAAGGTCCTCTTGGGTTTTCAGCTACATGGAATTAATGCATTTCCTAGCACATATTCCTACAGAACATGGCCTCAAATATCATAAGGATGAAGTGCAAGTTGTCATTGAGTCATAACAATTTAGTCCTAGTTGTATAGCCATTTAAAGTTGTACAGCCATTCCACTTAAAAACATACAGTAAACAATATGTCATAATGGCTTGTACTATTTTCATACCCAGTGGCTAGAATTTCCACACAAGAAATGAAGTTTGATGGTTGGAATTTTGTTGATACATAAATATTATTGATGTTATTCATTGATAAATTTACTTTCTTGTGCAATGGATCAACAGTATTGGCAATGTGATGAAAAATCATAACCAATGTGGAGGTATAGTTTCCACATCACTTCTCTATAATTACCTTATTTATCCATTTATAAGAAGAGGTTTTTTCACCAAATTCATGATACAAAAAATACAGGTTCACCTTATATTCACAAATTAAACTATTGCTGCTGACGTCAACATTTTTACCTTGTTTAGTACAGTCTATAGGGGTAATCTTATATTTGGAGATAAGTTTTGGATAATGATGTCATACACACATTTATTTTGAAGAATTGAGGAGGGTAAATAGCTTTTAAATTCTATTATCTTACAAACTGTTGTTGTATTTGAACATATTAGCAATAAACTTTCTCATAGATGTATGGATATCGTATACAAACATTAATGCCACTTTTTAAGTAAAGGTAAGAATCAAATAGAGAAATGTCCTTTGAAAAACATTAGTTGATTCAGAATCCAGATCAAAATTTTATTTGGTTGCAAGAGACCATAAGTGGATTGCAGGTCATGTATTAGAATACCAGGAGAAACATTACCAGTTTTCAATTGGCTTTAAAACATGGTGACAGTCAGTTGAAACAAAAAGGAAAATTAATCTAACATGAAATGTCTGACAGAGGAAGTACTTCATGTTAAACTGTCTGTAATTGTTAACGCAAGAATAATTTACAGCAGCACGACCCGTCATGGAGACAGTACCAACAGATAGCGGACAAGTGGAAGTTTAAGAAAGGGACTGAATTTTAGTTGCAATCTTTTATTTATGTATTGGTTGGTGTTGTTACATATGACCTGCACACTACAAGATATTGCAGCTTGTTTCTCACAGTTTCTCAAGTTCAGCATTTTGGAAGGGTTGGTTAGGGTGCAGTGACACCAGCTTGGCTGATAGCTAGGATGACTGCAGGGAGGGGAACAGTGAGCAAGCAGCAAATTTCTTTGTGTTGCCACTATGGGAATTTGTACCACATGCTTTGTTTTTTTATGAACATCTGCCACATTTAAACTGCAGTTTGCCTGAATATATTTGTAGCCAGAATCGAATTGTCTTTAAAACTGGATGAACACTCAATAACAGTATTCATTTCTGCAGGAGAAGATGGAAGTGTAGAGAGGGGCTAGAATCACACTTACATGTGTCTTGCTGCAATGTTGTCAACACTCACCGTGAAGTAGGATGGGAATGAAAGGGAGTGTGTCAGCTGCTGGCTCTGTGCAGCCATCAGGAGAGCAGGGAATAGACACTGCGTGTGGAAGCAAAAGACACTAACATTTTCACGCCAGAACAGAAGCAAAATCAGATACGTATTTGGATAAAAACAACTATGTTCTCACGATCCACTCTAACTAAAACCTCAGGAATAGCAACATATTCGGAAGAAACAGCCAAATTTTTGTGGCAAGGAAGATATATATTTCACAGCTGTGCTGTAAGGATGACGACGATTATTGGAAAGAGAGATACTACAGATGACTAGTGTTAGTTACCAAAAATGGTAGAAAAATTAATGTAAACCATCTATTTGTTTACTTTATTTCTCCTAGTATTGCCAAATTGTAAACAATACGTGGTGCAAGTTTAGAACAGGTATAATTTAATTTTTAGGCAGATACTTTATGTCAATAAAATACTTTGGAGTTTTGATTATTCACAGTATGTTAAAAATAAAATTTTCTCAAGCAGCATCTTTTTTTTAAAAAAAAAAAAAAAAAAAAAAAAAAAAATATTGAAGGGGAGGGGTGTCTTTTATCCACGATGGCCTTATACTTGGGTAAATAACGTTATGTGGTATAGTGTAATACACAATGTGTTAATTACGCTTATCGTCTTAAATAGTACTACACTGTCTTGCAAAGCACATATACTGAGATTTATTGCAATGTTCGTGGCTTCTTTTGCTAATCATAGTGACCATGTTCTTTGAATTGTCAAAGGTCTCTACACTTTCTATGCATCAAACAACACGTCATTTAAACCTAACATTTTCCTAAACTGATGAAGGTGGTTCGATGAACCCTTTGCCAGGCACTTAAATGTGATTTGCAGAGTATCCATGTAGATGTAGATGATGAGTCATTTGGGCCACTTATCTTCATTGGCCAGCAAGGATACTGATTTTTCACATGAAGAACAGTGCTACATACAGGAAAGTGTGCCAAGAGGCTTTCAGAAAGCTATACATATTGCTTGAGAAGGGACTGACAACCTTTACTGAAATGGATGTTGGTATTTCTAGAAATTTAATCCAAGCTATTGTTAAATTATTAATGTTTTTCATCAATACATGGCTTCAATAGGTTACGCATGTACTCTATATTTTTGTGAAATTTTGTTCATGCTTAACAACACCCAATGAAAATTATAACTTCTCATTGTGAAAGTGTGTAGAAACCCCATATACCACAGTCTAATACACAGCATATTCAGACAACGCGGTATAAAGTTTGTCCCCCAAAACAAAATATAATTTATGAATGATTTCTGCACTTTCAATGTGTTTTATAAACTTGAAAAAAATCTTATTACTGTCTGCACATAGCTTTTCTGCAGTATAATTTACTGCTGCAACTCCAAGCTTTCTCAACAATATCAAAAATAGATGGATGTAATTAAACTAAGCCTTTGGTCTGTCTTAACATATCAAGATTGTTGCTAGTCAGAAGCTTTGAATATGCATCTCAAGGTTAACATTATGACTCAGTCAACAAAGTGACTACGCAACAGTGTTTGGCAATAATCGAAACGAGCACAACGATCATGATGATCATAAATTATTCATTGTCTATATTTCTGTGTGCTTGTTACAATGCCACAGAAATGGAAAGCATATTCTTTGAGTGATAAACTGAAAATTATTGATCATGTGGAGAATGGTTGAACTAAAGCAGTTTTATCACATGAGTGTGGTGTAGCTGAAGGAACACACTGAGGATGGGTAAAAGAAGAGAACGGACTTGGAAGTTTTGTAAAAAGAATGAAAGTGATGTGTAAATGGACAGAAAAAGGACTGAACTAGGAAAAGACAGTGAACCTGACGAACACCTTTAGACGTCATTTTTACTAAAGGCAAGCTGAAAATTTTCACTTTGATTTACATGGAAACAAAGATTTTGTAGCTCCTGACGGATAGTTTTTTACTGCTGGATAGTTTTCAAACTGAACCTGCTTCACAGTTTCCTGAAACTCTACACAAAGTAATGAGTAATGACAGATGAAGTTTAAATAACCATCAAGCATGTAATTGTGATGAAACGGCACTTTATTATCGATTGCTTCCAACCAGAGAGAAAGGTAAGGTAAAAAAAAAAAAATTCAGGAAATAACGTAGGTTTGAAAACAAATAAAGAGAGAATAACTCTCCTTAAGCGGAACCTCTTAATACAGGTGAAAGTAAAAGCCCCAGATGTTTCAAGCATATAAACAGGTCATCATTACAATTCACTTACAAGCATTCAAAGGATGTTCGGATGACATATGATAGTTTCAGCAGCTGGTTTCAAGAAGAGTTTGTTCTGTCAGTAAGAAAGCACCAAAGGTCACTTAAGCTGAGAGAAGAAGTTCTACAAATAACTGATCACTGTCCAGCTCATCCACCTACTGATGTGTTGCTATCACAAAATAGAATAATCAGAAGTTTGTTTTTGCAAAAAAAAAAAAACTTTTTTTGGATGGGGTGGGGGATGGGAGGGTGTCATCAGTCTTTTAACTGGTTTGATGTGGCCCACCATTAATACCTCTCCTGTGGTAACCTCTTCACCTCAGAGTGGCACTTGCAACCTACGTCCTGGCTGTATTCCAATCTTTGTCTTCCTCTACAGTTTTTGCCCTCTACAGCTCCCTCTAGTCATTCCCTGATGTCTTAAGAGATGTCCTATCATCCTATCCCTTCTCTGATTTTCCACATATTCCTTTCCTCTCCGATTCTGCGCAAAACCTCCTCATTCCTTGCCTTACCAGTCCACCTAATTTTCAACATTTGTCTGTATCACCACATCTCAAATGCTCCGATTCTCTTCTGTTCCGGTTTTCCTGCAGTCCATGTTTCACTACCATAGAATGCTGTACTCCAGACTTCACAGAAATCTCTTCCTCAAATTAAGGCCTATGTCTGATACTAGTAGACCTCTTGGCCAGGAATTCCATTTTTGCCATTGCTAGTCTGCTTTTGCTGTCCTCTTGCTCTGTCCATCATTGGTTATTTTACTGCCTAGGTATCAGAATTCCTTAACTTCATCTACTTCATGACCATAAATCCTGATCTTAAATTGCTCGCTGTTCTCGTTTCTGCTACTTCTCATTACTTTCGTCTTTCTTCGATTTACTCTCAGTCTACATTCTGTACTCATTAGACTGTTCATTCCATTCAGCAGATCATGTAATTCTCCTTCACTTTCACTCAGGACAGCTATGTCATCAGTAAATTGTATCATTGATATCCTTTCACCTTGAGTTTTAATTCCATTCCTGAAACTTTCTTTTATTTCCATCATTGCTTCCTCGATGTACAGATTGAACAGTAGGGGCAAAAGGCTACACATCCTTGTCTTAAACCCTTTTTAATCTGAGCACTTTGTTCTTGATTGTTCACTCTTATTATTCCCTCTTGGCTCTTGTACATATTGTACATTACCCATCTCTCCCTATAGCTTACCCATATTTTTCTCAGAATTTAGAACATCTTTGACCATTTTACACTGTTGACTGCTTTTTCCAGGTCGACAAATCCTATGAATGTGTCTTTATTTTTCTTTCGTCTTGCTTCCATTATCAACCACAATGTCAGAATTGCCTCTTTCGTCCCTTTACCTTTTCTAAAGCCAAACTGATCATCATCTAGCACATCCTCAATTTTCTTTTCCATTCTTTTGTATATTATTCTTGTCAGCAACTTGGATGCATGAGTTGTTAAGCTGATTTTACGATAATTCCCACACTTGTCACCTCTTGCAGTCTTCAGAATTGTGTAGATATTTTTCGAAAGTCAGATGGTATGTCGCTGGGCTCATACATTCTACACAACAATGTGAATAGTCATTTTGTTGCAACTTCCCCGAATGATTTTAGAAATTTTGATGGAATGTTATCTATCCCTCCTGCCTTATTTGATCTTAAGTCATCCAAAGCTCTTTTTGTGGTGTCACTGCCAGACACCACACTTGCTAGGTGGTAGCCTTTAAATCGGCCGCGGTCCATTAGTATACGTCGGACCCGCGTGTCGCCACTGTCAGTGATAGCAGACCGAGCGCCACCACACGGCAGGTCTAGAGAGACGTACTAGCACTCGCCCCAGTTGTACAGCCGACTTTGCAAGGAACGGTTCACTGACAAATACGCTCTCATTAGCCGAGACGATAGTTAGCATAGCCTTCAGCTACCTTTGCTACGACCTAGCAAGGCACCGTATTCAATTGATATTGAGATTCTATTAATGTATCATCAAGAGTGATGTTCTACAAATGTGGGTTAAAGTTAAGTATTCCAGAAGCTATGTAATTTTCTTTATAGCATTCATTACGTATCCTGTTTCAGACCTCACGCCAGCCTGCTTGAGTTTAAGCGCGTGCCTTTCGGCTTCCTCTCATTGTGTCTAGGCTGTCTTGTCTAGACACAACACTTTTAAATTCTGATTCTAATACTTGATCCCCCAATCTCTTCTAAATCGACTCCTGTTTCTTCTTCTATCACATCAGACAAATCTTTCCCTGCATAGAGGCTTTCAGTGTCTTCTTTCCACCTATCCACTCTCTCCTCTACATTTATAGCATTGGAACTCCCATTGCCACTCTAGCTTTTAATGCCACCGAAGGCTGTTTTGACATTCCTGTACGCTGAGTCTGTCCTTCCGACAATCATTTCTGTTTCGATTTCTTCACATTTTTCAGGCAGCCATTTCGTCTTAGCTTCCCTGCACTTCCTATTTATGTCATTCCTCAATGACTTGTATTTCTGTACTCCTGAGTCTCCCAGAACATTTTTGTACTTCCTGTTCTCATTGATCAGCTGGAGTACTACGTCTGTTATCCATGGTTTCTTCGCAGTTACCTTCTTTGTACCTATGTTTTTCTTCCCAACTTCTGTGATGACCCTTTTTTGATGATGTCCATTCCTCTTCAACTGTACTGCCTAGTGAGCTATTCCTTATTGCTCTATCAATAGCCTTAGTGAACTTCAAGCGTATCTCATCATTCCTTAGTATTTCCATATCCCATTTCTTTGTGTATTGATTCTTTCTGACTAATTTATTGAATTTCAACCTACTCTTCATCACTACTATATTGTGATCTGAATCTATGTCTGCACGTCTTAGAATCCAGTATCTATTTCAGAATCTCTGTCTGACCATGGTGTAATCTAACTGAAATCTTCCCGTATCATGTGGTCTTTTTGAAGTATACCTCCTCCTCTTGTGACTCTTGAACAGAGTATTCCCTATTACTAGCTGAAATTTGTTGTTGTTGTGGTCTTCAGTCCTGAGACTGGTTTGATGCAGCTCTCCATGCTACTCTATCCTGTGCAAGCTTCTTCATCTCCCGGTACGTACTGCAACCTACATCCTTCTGAATCTGCTTAGTGTATTCATCTCTTGGTCTCCCTCTACGATTTTTACCCTCCACTCTGCCCTCCAATACTAAATTGGTGATCCCTTGATGCCTCAGAACATGTCCTACCAACCGATCCCTTCTTCTAGTCAAGTTGTGCCACAAACTCCTCTTCTCCCCAATTCTATTCAATACCTCCTCATTAGTTATGTGATCTACCCATCTAATCTTCAGCATTCTTCTGTAGCACCACATTTCGAAAGCTTCTATTCTCTTCTTGTCCAAACTATTTATCGTCCATGTTTCACTTCCGTACATGGCTACACTCCATACAATTACTTTCAGAAACGACTTCCTGACACTTAAATCTATACTCGATGTTAACAAATTTCTGTTCTTCAGAAACGCTTTCCTTGCCATTGCCAGTCTACATTTTATATCCTCTCTACTTCGACCATCATCAGTTATTTTGCTCCCCAAACAGCGAAACTCCTTTACTACTTTAAGTGTCTCATTTCCTAATCTAATTCCCTCAGCATCACCCGACTTAATTCGACTACATTCCATTATCCTCGTTTTGCTTTTATTGATGTTCATCTTATATCCTCCTTTCAAGACACTGTCCATTCCGTTCAACTGCTCTTCCAAGTCCTTTGCTGTCTCTGACAGAATTACAATGTCATCGGCGAATCTCAAAGTTTTTATTTCTTCTCCATGGATTTTAATAACTACTCTGAATTTTTCTTTTGTTTCTTTTACTGCTTGCTCAATATACAGATTGAACAACATCGGGGAGGGGCTACAACCCTGTCTCACTCCCTTCCCAACCAGTGCTTCCCTTTCATGTCCCTCAACTCTTACAACTGCCATCTGGTTTCTGTACAAATTGTAAATAGCCTTTCGCTCCCTGTATTTTACACCTGCCGCCTTCAGAATTTGAGAGTATTCCAGTGAACATTGTCAAAATTTGTTACAGAACTCAATTAGTCTTTCTCCTTTGTCATTCCTTGTCCCAAGCCCATATTCTCCTGTAACCTTTTTTCCTACTCCTTCCCCTACAACTGCATTCCAGTCCGCCATGACTATTAGATTTTCATCTCCCTTTACATGCTGTATCAACCCTTCAATATCCTCATATTTTCTCTCTCTCTTCATCTTCAGTTTTTAACGCCAGCAAGTATATCTGAACTATCATTGTCGGTGTTCATTTGCCTGAACTGTTCACAACAACACACTGTCTGCCCTACTTTCCTATTCATAACAAATCCTACTACTCCTGTTATACCATTTTCTGCTGCTGTTGATATTATCCTATACTCATCTGACCAAAAATCCTTGTCTTCTTTCCATTTCATTTCACTTACCCCTCCTATATGTACATTGAGTCTTTGCATTTCCCTTTTCAGATTTTCTTGTTTCCCTCCCACATTCAAGCTTCCGACATTCTGCACCCTGACTCTTCGAACACTATCCTTTTGTTGAAGATTCAACCTTTTTCTCATGGTCACTTCCCCATCAGCAGTCCTCTCCTGGAGATCAGAATGGGGGACTATTCCAGAATCTTTTGCCAATATAGAGATGATAATGACACTTTTTCAATTACAGGCCCCCATGTCCTGTGGATACAAATTACATGTCTTTAATGCAGTTGTTTCTGTTGCCTTCTGCATCCTCATACTGTTGATCATTGCTGATTCTTTCGCCTTTAGGGACTGTTTCCCACCCTTAGGACAAGAGTGTGCCTCAGCCTCTGTCCGTTGCTCCGCTCTCTTTGACAAGGCCGTTGGCAGAATGAGGATGACTTCTTATGCCGGAAGTCTTTGGACGTCAATGCTGATTATTAATCAAAATTTCGGCAGTGGTGGGATTCGAACCCAGGACGTTTTGATTACAGGGCATCATATGAGCATTTATGGCCATGAACTGCCCACTTCAACAGTAAATTCAAATGGGGTAACGGAAATGTTCTTCAAATCTGCAAATCTTGAGAGTGTTGCATATTCAGTAGGCCTGGCATGGCAAAGCATCAAAAGCATCGGTCCAACCACTGTTAGGAATTGCTGGAAGAAGCGTTCCATTGAAGAAAATACAAAAGATGAATGGTGTAGTGACAGATTTCAACAGCAATGATATCCAGTCTGCATGTGATGTTCTGCAGATCTTTAAGACTTGAACCACAACGAAGAACCAATTTCAGAAACCACAGATGACAAGGAAATTTTTTATGGTGTTTGAAATGAAAGGAATGAAGCAGTCAAGGGTGAGGGTGATGAAGATGAAAGTATACATGATCTTCCCAGTACACGTGAAGTACTGGATAACATAAGTAAAGTGATTACATAGTGTAGTGCTTTGAGAATTTCCGCATAAATTCCAGAACCACTCGGCCATCTCGAAGACACAATATTTTAAATATAAGTGAGAGAGAGCCTATTTACTGCGCATCACCTTTCTGTGTGTGCAGGTTTGAAGTTTATCGTGAGATGATATAGGTGTGGCTGTCGAACGGCACCAGCAAGTGTTTGCCAGTCGCGCCATGGAAGCTGTAGTGAAAGAACAAGGAGTGTTTATGCATTCTGTGCTGTTTTGTAACTTTGACGATTGTAGTGGAAAAAAAAGAACAGTTGAGATATTGTTAATTAATGCTTGTTTTGGACTTTGAAAGGACAAGACGTGTATTCAGATTCATATTGAAAAAGAACATGGTTATGAAGCCAACCCTACCTTATTTGTAAATCTACTTTGTTTCTATGCTTTGGAGATGTGGAAACAGATTTGTAAAAGTCTGATGTTCAAATATACGTCAGTAAGTGAAGGAAAAGAAACTGCGTACATCTGCTTATTTTATAAGAAGAAAGAGTCTTGAGAAATTCCTGGTCCTAGCAAATATACTTCGGAGAAGAAGAGAAAAGGAGGTTGCAGCAGCAAGCTAACCAGCATGGAAAGTCAGTTGACAATCTCAAGTAAGTCGTATCGTTAAAGAAGTGGGTGTTTACACACATACTTCACCACTTAAAGTCATTCAAAGCGTTAGAATGGATAGAGCGACAAAGTGAACAGAGTGACAAAGCGAATCAAACCAAATTGAGTAGCTGTACCTGATGAGTATAAAACAATAAGCACTAAGGAAACTGCATGAAATGACCTACCAAAGAAAGCTAACAGACTATTGAAAACAGCAGAATAATGACATACTGTAGCTTGTAGGCAGTGATGCAAATTTTCATACTGTACTTGACAGTGTACTGTATACACCGTACTGAAACTCTTGTTATTGTTTGGTCAATGTTTGAATGAAGTTTGTCTAGTTGCTGTACTCTACTTGGCAAGTTTCTGAAATGTTTTACTTCTAATGTTCTTTACAATTAAATACAGTATAGTACCAAGTGTACAATATTGCATTACATGTTGTTCTCAACTTACCATGTGTAGTTTCTCATTACAAGCCTCACTCTCGATATACCATGTTGACGCTATAATGTGTGAGTAAAGCGTGTCACCCAACAACTGAGTTACACTGAACTACTACTGTACGGGTATATGAAAGGATTTAAGTGATTACGCCATTAGCACTGGAATCAGTCAACTGAGAATTATGTAGAAAAGCCCATCCGGTGTGATTCAATAAGGAATAACCAGACACATTTAGTTTTATGAATTACACATGCCAAACAAATCTACTGAACAAAACATAAAGAAGCAGAATTCACCCACAAAGGAGGCCACTTACAAACTTTCATCCAAGAGTATTTTTCATACTCTTGGTACCATTATCGATTCTCCTTCACTCCTGTCTCAGTGTTAAATAATTTCTCCTTAGATCTGTGAACACAGATACCTAAGACAGACACTAAGTGGAGAATTTTATGTAACGTCTGTGTGACTGCACAAATAGTTGCCACAAGATGGCACGTGAAAGCTCAACCTGTGAGCATATGTTACATTCTACCTAATCTTGTGATCAGAAATAATCTTTTCGGATCAGCCCACAAACAATGAATGTACAGTCTGTAATAAATAAGCTTATGTTTGACGTGTGAAAGAACAGTTAGTGTCTTAGTGCTTTTATGAGCCTTGGAAACTGACAGTTACTGTGAGTTTCTTAAACCTCAATGAAGTTTTAAAATTCATAAAATTATTCTTCACTTTAAAATCAATCAAGTTCAAATTGAAATGACAACTGAATACTATCTCTAGTCCATTTAAAACCCTTTGTGTATGTAATAGTTGTGTGCGAGGAGGAATGACAAAAGCTGAAGCTCTTTTCAAGCTGCTTATACGAGGGTCATTCAATAATTAGAAAGACAAATCGGTATGGAGAAAAAAGCATTTATTTTACAAAACAATACTTTTCCTACTTTTCAACATAATCCCCTTGAACATTTATGCACTTGTTCCAACAGGCTACAAAATAACTCTCTATCTTGATGTTTGAACCAATTTCCCACAAACTTTTTCACGACCTTGTCGTCCTGGAACCTCTTCCCACGTAATGCCTCTTTCAGTGCACCAAACAAATGGAAATCACTAGGTGCTAAATCAGGACTGTAACGGGAATGGTTTCACAGGTAAGGTGAGCAAAATGAGAACATTTGTTGTCTTGCTCGAGAATCACACCTCTCCTCTGAGATCCACAACATCTCTCTCTCTCTCTCTCTCTCTCTCTCTCTCTCTCTCTCTCTCACGCTGTTTAAAAGCAAATCGAGTAGTATTGGCTGTTCATTGTACGCTGCTCTTCGATATAAGTCACAAAAAAACTGGACCTTCAGCATCCCAAAACACCATCAACATGACTTTTCCTGATGATGATTGGGTCTTGAATTTTTTCTTGATAGGAGAGTTGGTGTGCTTCCACTCCATGCATTGTCTTTTAGATTCTGGCTCATAAAAGTAAACCCAAGTTTCATCACAAGTTAAAATTTTGTTGAGGAAGTGCTCACTTTCTATTTCATAACATTCCTTTAGCTCTGTGCACACTCTCAACCTTGTTTCCTTGGGTAGCTGTGTCAACTCCTCTGGGACTCATCTTACACATGTTTTGCATTACTTGAGCTTGTTACAGATAATGTTATGAACTGTACTACTACTACTACTACTACTACTACTACTAGTTTCCACAGCCACATGGCGGTCAGCACGAATAATGTCATCAATTTGACTTTCAAGTGAGGGAGTTGAAACTGCAACTGGTCGGCCAGAACGGTGTTCATCAGTCACTACTGAGTCACGACCATTTTTGAACTGCTCTACCCACTTGTAAAAATTTGCACAATTCATACAACCTTCACCATAATCTTTAGACATTCTACAGTATATATTCACTGGTTTCTCACCTGCATCAAGTAAAAAACGAATAATAGAATGTTGTTCAACTAATGTGGAAGTTTCAAGCAGACTCACCAACTTGAAATGTACTTTTGAGGTTATAAACAAAACAACGTTGATATATTAGCTGATCAGGGCTCATCCCAGTGATGTCAACTTAAAGCCATAAAAGTATCAAACTTGCCCTACTAACAGAATTTTCCCCAGACCAATTCGTCTCCTTATTAATCAATGACCCTCATATTTTTGTCAGAAATAATTTCATTTAGTGATGCACTCCCTTTCACTGCATCTGTAAGCCAAATTAACACTCATAACTCCAAACATGAAAATTATATTAGACTAAGTGTAAACAACGTTTTGAAACTACTGATCTCAACCCACCATTAAAACTTCAGAATGTGTTATATAAAGATATCTATCTCACAAGCCAAAAAGTCTATCTACTGGGGGATGAGCATTCAACTGTCCTCAAAGCTTCAATGGTTTGGCCAATACATGCAAAATTGTTCTATTTTAATGTCCAAAGTAGCTGTGTCACTAACACACAATCCAGATTTTTGGGAATTAAATGTTTTCAATTGCATCTTTTAAAACATTCAATGCTCAAGTATAATTTCATGACAGAATAAAGGCACAGATAAAGCAACAAACCCAACAAAAAATGAAACTTATCTGTAAATGAACAGGAACAGAATATAACCAGAATATAACTTACTTATTCTCTGTGTGGTACAGCAGGATTAGCTTCAGATGATTATTAATATAAACTCCCTCACGTGTGCTACCACCAAGCCGGTAGCCATGCTCGTACTGCACTTCTCCAGTCTCAGGATTTCTTTTCTTTGTGGCACATGGGAGATTATCTACCAGCCTGTTGATACATTTTTTTTAAGGAAACAACATTTCACTATAAAACACAGACCAATATAAAAATATTTAAGAATGTTATTAAAACATAAAACTCTACTCTACAATTCCTGAGCATACATTCTCTCAATGTTAAAATTCCAGTGCATACTGACTACACCTACATCATTACCTTTACAGAATGACATAATACTTATCCATCTGACAAATCAGCTGTTATTATTTTACGATTGTGAAACTTTAATACAGCAATAACAGTCACCATTTACTTATAAAAATTAGTGAAGGGAGGTACTGTGATACCGAAAAGAATAATCTTATTAAATGAGAAACTACACAGTACTAACAGGTGGACAAAATATTCATGCTGTATTCGGTTGATAGCCTTTTGTGAAGCTTCAGCATCCCAGTTCATTGGTCCATGAGAAGGATGACACAGCAATCGACATTTAATGTTTTCAGCCATCCGAACTTCATATGGTGTGTTGACTATTCGATCGCCTCTTAACACTTCACCTGAAAAACAGATACAAGAAGTCCATTAACCCCAAGTTTAAACAATGAAAACTAACTTCATTAATGTACCTTAATATACAATTCATCCACAACTGAATGTTTATCAATGACTGCAACTGATTATGCAATACACAGGAACAACTTTCGTTTACTGCTTCAATTACTTTTTAAATAAAAAGTCTTATGTTTTCTGGTCAAGACATCACCAGATGGATTTCATTCACAATTCCTTAATACATGTCATGTTATAACATTTACTGTTAATAAACCACTGTACTACCAACAAATACCATCTGGGGAAGAGAATGCATGATTATGAACAATTATTACAACAGGAACACACTGTTCATATAAATGGTAAATGTTGACCACCCACCAATATGAGTGCACTCACTGGATGACTTACTTCTTTCTTGCAATTTACAGCAGTACGTATACAAATAAACAACACTCCATAATGGAAAAGTAATCAAATTGCTTCACCATACAAGACGAAATTTGCTTGTGTTATAAAAACAAAATCTATCTGGATGTAATCCATGTAGACTGCCCTAATACCTCCATAATCCACTTGTAACACACAACTGGTATGCACATTTCAGTAGTCCACAGAAATACAGATCACAGGAAACACGGCTTCGCATAACTGGCTTTTCTAAGTAACATCAAAGCATGTATTACCTCGTAAGTAACAACAAAATAATGCCAAGGGCAAGAAAATAAGAAGTGTGATTTATTGGCACTGTAATGTTAAAAATATTTCCAATTTGTCATAAGACCACTATTGACAGCATGTGAGCATCTGACAAACCTAACAATAGAGGGAAAATGTGATTTAGTACTGTAAGTTCTTCCAAAAGTAATTCTAGGCATTTATTATTCATGAATTATCAATCAAGAAAAATTATCAATGAGACACGTTGCCGCAAGGTGTAGCATTTCCTTGGAAAACTTTACTCAAATGTTAACTTACAGGTATTGTCAAATGTAACAAAATGTTTATGGCACAAATTACTTGAATATGAAATACACCACTAACCAAACGTCCATCACAAAATACATCAAGTATTTTCTTCTGATGATACTGGTGGTTAAGTAGGCCTACAGAGGAACCAAAGGATGGGGCATGGGAGAGGGGTGTATTGTCAACCCAAATACAAATAAATTAAAGAAGGTACTCTGAAAATATAACAACAATAATAATAAAACAATTTTAAAAATTTAAAAATAATAAACAATAAAAAATTAAAAAAATGTTTTCTGTGGTAGTTTACTTTCCTTCACAAATATCAAACAATAAATCAAATTGGGTTTCTGCTTATCAGGCATCAGCTGATCCATGCAGAAGCAAAACCTCGCTTGAAGGGGAGCTTTCAGCAGGCAGCATTTCCTACATACAGTAAAATATATATATCAATAAATAAATTAAACCGATTTCATTCCTGTTGTGCCTCCCTAGCCATGAGTTCCCTATGATTTTCCTACTCAGCCCTTGATTAGTCCACTCCAACTGCCATGCAAATTAAAGGAAGACAAAAAATTGATTGCACCTAACAGCAAAAGTTTGGAAATATGGAAGCGTCCGATCCCACCCGTCTGCTTTGACCCATGACGTCACAAATTTGGCGGAAACAAAAACAAACACACACACTTTCCACAAGAAGCCTAATGACACTAACGGGACAAGCGCGGGAAATGGGGTGTTTTGGGTGGGGGCAAACTAAATATAAACAAATTTAGACGCCTTGCGTAGCTACAACGTGTAAGTGAAGACAGCCATGCATGAATACCCACCCACCTCCCCAGGGGTCGTAACCCCTGCAACCCATAGAAGATAAAGATGCTTCAGTAGCTGATTAGTGTTTTTTGTCTTTTTTTAAAAAAAATCTCACGGGATAGAACGAACAGATCAGAAAAGTAAATAAAATAAGATAAAACAGAACTGGAGACAGCCACACTCAAACCAAACTCCGCACCGTCATGACGTCACACACTACAACACCCTTACGTCACGGGTCAAAGCCGACGCGTTGGATCGGACGCTTCTGTCGACCCAAAAGTTTTTAACAGAGCACATAAAGACCTAAGAAGAAGTGGAGTACAATGGCCGAGGGATTGCAGAAGGAACAGGCAATTCCACAAGGTCGGCTACAGTTGTGTCTAGAGTTCCATTTCCCTGATAAACTATCTTTTTAATAACTGTTTTACATTTAACTTTCGCAAAAGGAGGCAAAGTGGAGCATGTGTGTCCACAGCATTCTCATGTTGAAATGTAAAATCCAATTTGGAAAGACAGACCCACAAAATTATCATTCAGGAAAGACTGTGGCCACGTGAGACTCATGATGAATCATCATGCAACCTATGTATGAAGTTATTTGATCAGCCACAGCAGCTAAGGTTTGTAATGTGATTGAAAAATTTAATTATTTATTTAATAATAATTAAAGAAAGTTGGTATACTACATTCTCACACACAGTGGCACTTTTGGCACGACAAAAGCAGTCAATTTTGACATAAAATTGGGTTCAGCACTGCATGTGCTCATTTACAGGCCCACTACTGTAGACAAGAGCTAAATGTAACCCCGAAGTCCCATACATTCATTACTAGGACCCAGATTTTAATGACTGAAAAAAATAGCAAAATATGCAAGCATCTATAACCTAAAATTTGTACAAATATGACGTTACAAATAAAATATGACAATGTAAGTTTATTTAAAAACATTCTTGTTGAATTTTTTATATCTCATATAATACAAAATTTACTTGTGAACTAATTGTTAGTATAGTACTTACTTTTTGCAGTGTTTGAAACTGCAATTTATTTTTGAAATATCTGCATGTGTCTCAAAAAACACGAAGTACAGTGAAAACAATAACACCTATCCACACAATAAGACCATGTTTTTACTGCTGCACATCACCTGTTTGAAAATATTTCAAAATCGTTACGACATTGTGCCCATCTTTACTTTCTGCAATGTTGCACTGGATCACATTGCGCATTTCCAAATTTTTTATTTTCAAAGATCTACAGTTGATGCAGAGGATAGCTTTGTATTTAGAAAAGCTCCTCTCCACATCACAGGAGTGTATCTGAAGGTGGTGAGATCACTGCAGGCTTGCTTTGATTCACTGCCTTCAAGTACTGGCTTTTCCAGAAGGCCTGTCACTAATACTGCACACAGTATCCAGGATCCCACTGGCGAACATTTTGCAATTTGTCGCTCACTTTCTGAGCCCCATGACCAAGAGCTCAACCCAGCTCATTCTACACATGTTGCACAACAACCAGGGTGTGACACAATTGAGTACCAGTGGCTTCCAGTTGTGCAGTGGCTTTTGATAATACTGAAAAGTTGACATTGATGTATGCCAAGTTTTCATACAAGTATCTGTAAAGGGTGCTTTCACAGTTTTGATAGTACCCAATTCATCGCTATCAATTTCACAAATGGTTATCTTTATTTTGTTGAAGCTGATGCAGTAATACTCAGTTGCATTAAGCCAAGAGGCCCATAATCTAAGAACAGGCTGAGGGGGGAAGGACAGTGAAGGTACTTCTCCTTTCATTTCTGCACATGTAGTGGAGCATTCTCTTAGATTTTCTTGCCACAGGAAATTAATCTGTCCACATCACAGTAATCTGACCACACATCATCTGCAATTTTGCATGCATGTGCAATGAAAAATCAAACTGGAGTAGAGACTCTGAAGCCCCTTTGCTGCTTTAGCCATCTCTTAGTAGCAGCAAAACACTGATTCTTTTCACAACAGCTGGCCACAGCAGCTTCATAGAGTTGTCAAACAAAATGGCAACTCTCTCAAGATCTTCACACATTAGAAGGAACATTACTCCAGGTCTGCCAACTTTTAAAACACCACGAACAACATTTGCAACATAAAACCCATTCACATCAGTTGTTTCAACTATGGACATCCAAACCTTGTGGTCAGTAACATTAGTTTATATTTGTTGAGCTCCTCATCATACCAAACAGGTAAACAGTTCTTTCTCAGCGTAGATTCACCTGGAACTTTATCTGTTGTGCTCTTCTCGAAGAACTGGCTGAAGTGTAGATTCTTCAGCTTCTCCAATGAGATGTAACAAGACACCATCATCTCACACAAGTCCTTGAAGAATAATTTCACAGTTGAAGTTCGACCTGTCCACTCAAATATAGCAATTGTCTGCTGTCATTTCCAGAACTTCTCTTCACACAGCTGCTGTGGTTGGTAATATTAGTGTTGTTGCACATAAAGTGCTTTTCTGCCTTAACCTTAACTTCACACAGATTACAAAATAATGTTTCCCCATTTGGTTAGTGCTGAAAAACTCTCCAAAATCGTGAACAAAATCTTGCAACTTCATGCTATTGGAGAACTTTACTTTTGGCAAGTTGAACCAGAAGGAGCTTATATTCAAACGGAATAGTATGACCACATGTGCGATGTTTATTATGTCAGAAGGCACTTTTGTTAGAGCTGAGATCGTTCTGTCAACACCCATAAAAATGTCTTAAGTTCAGCAAACTAACTAGTCTGTTACGCTGCTTTTGTACTAAAGTTCTGATACATAAAGCTTTATCGTAATTGTGTTTGTGTTAATTTGTGACAATATCACCTGGACCACTGCAAAACGCATATAATTTTGGCCAAAATATGACTTTATATGCACAATAAAAAGAACTTTTTTCTACACTAGGCCTACAATTCCTGGATTCATGCAGAAACTGTTGCAAAATTCACTGTAACATTCAAGAAAAAAAACTATGACTTATCATTAAAATCCAGGCACTATTCATTACTGATTCTAAGTGCACTAATTTAACACCAGGACACAGGGTGAAGGAACCACCACCATTACAACCACCAGAAGCACTATGCATAGCAGTAGTTTCCATTTATACAAAGCACTTCCAATACCAGACTGCCTTTCCATTTTCTCATACTGGCTGGTCAACACTCTCCTGACAGTGAGTGGCCAACAGCAGAGGGGTCGCAAATCTCTGGGTGGAAGGCAGAGGTGGGTATTTGCCACATGGGTGCCCTTTATGCCTCAAAAATAGGTTTGAAGTATTCCCCATCGCTGAAAGCACAATGATAGATGGTGTAAAAGAGGTGTCCTGCTTCACGGTGTAGTTTCCTGTTAAAATTACTAAACAAATCAGCCAATATATTACTTCCCTCTACGTATATCTCAAGAAAAGACCATGAACGTTAAATCAGAGAGATTCAAGCTCACAGAGGTTTACCAACAATCATTCTTCCTGAAAACCATTCACGACTATAATAGGAGAGAAAGTGATAGAGGTGCACAAAGCAACCTTCATCACACACACCATGAAGTGGCTTGATGAGTGACTGTAGGTTCAACATAAGGAAAACACAGAATAATCTAAACAAAAGTTTGATTCAACGGGGATGTAAATCCCACTTCTTCCAAGCATCTTAATGACTGCTGTTTTTTTGGACAACTTGACAATGGATAAAGAATCAACCACAAAGGACTGCTGAAGTGACAGTCTGAAACTGTCATGCAAATACATACAGCAAAACTGATGTTTGGGCAGTATCACTGACTCCACCCACTTGTTTGTGACAACAGTGAGCTGTCCAAGCTGCAGCTGCAGGCAGTTTATGGATGGTTGACAACCACCAGAACTCTGAGAATTTTCCTCCAGTTGATTGTCTCACACATTTGAATAGCTGCCGTTTCTTCCCATGTTTTGTGTTTGCTGCAAGGCACTCAAACTCTGCTTTGAGTAATATTTTTCAGATAAAGCAATTAAAACTTTTTAAACTAATCTTTGTATTTTATTTTCTTGTTGTGAATTATAAAATACATTATTTTCTATTAGCCAGTGGAAATCTCTGTCTTTGGAGTGTAAAGCGAAGAAAAAATTATCTTAGGGATGAAATGTTACAAGGACAAGAACAAAAAAAAAAACATTATAAAGGTCATATATTTAAACTGACTGCTTTATATATACTTAAATGTATGTGTATTTCTACACAACTAATCAACTAATCATCAATACAGTACACTGGCAATGTGCACTAGGAAATGTTGCTTTATATATGCCAATGGACTGCAACACAAATTAAATACATATTTTCCATTTATCTAATTATTTGTGTGTTTTGGGTAACTGGTTAAATTTCTGAAATTCCAAGATATTGTCTCCTGCCCCCCCCCCCCCCCCGCCCATTTTTTATTTCCAATATGGTGATCACTGAATACTATCATCATGTTACCTGCTTTCCGCAACTCCCTTTGGGTTTTTAGAGAATGAGAGAATCTTTAATCAGTCTTTGGTGCAGGTTCTCCAACTAGTCTCTGAGCAGAGGACAACAGAAAATATGCTTATAGCCCTACGGAAACATGATGGTTACAGCTTGAAAGATGAGGCACTACAAATTCATATTCTTCTGCTTTGGTGCCAACTATACACCACATCCCAATTTCTATTGAAATCAGTCCCACTAACAACACCTACACTACTACTGAAAATGCAACTTCATGGAGGACAGTAAAACAATAAATTTTACGTACTGTGGGTCTGCAGTGTAATATAAAAAGTGCACAACTAAATTTGTACGGAAATTGGGGATGTACATCCTGCAAAATTCAGCACACAGAACTGACACCTCAAGCAGCAACAATGGCCCTAATCTGGCGGGACATTGAACTGAACCGAGTTTAGGTGGCCAATAGAGGAACGACATTGCTGCCGCAACTCTGCACCCCATGTGATTGATTACAATGGGTAGTGAGTGCTGGTGCACCAGTATCTTGATAATCCTTTACCAGATGCTTTCACTGGGTGAGAGATCTGGAGAACTGATGGCCGAGGCAAAAGTCGAATACTCTGTTCGTCAATGCTGGTCAGGAAAGCATGGGTGACAAAATCCAATATCATCTTGCTGAAAAATAATGACATGTAGGACACAAGGACAGGGCTCAACCACCACCCTTAACAGTTCAGAAATGTAATATTTGTAGACCAAATATCAGTTGTTGTAAGAAGAGGTGATTGTATTGTAGATCAGCAGTTCCCGATTGATGGGCTGCAGGCAGTGTGGCAGTGAATGCTGGTCAAGAGTCAAGGACAAGACAAAAATTATCAGGAGCCTTAGGGCTTTCACTTGCCAGTCATCAAGCCAATGATTAAAGAATGAAATAAGAGTTAAAATACCCTCTCGGTATCCTATACTACTCACAAGGGAATGTTCCATCCTGTAATGCCAAAACCTATCTTGTCTCCCCCCCCCCCCCCCCCTCCTGCCAACAGGATGAATGAATTTAAAGAAGCTGCTATGACGGACTGCCAGTATTTTTTTAAATGTTGCAAATGATCAATATCGTGTGCCACAAGGCAGCTGGAAGTGTCCACTCCTACAGACTGTGCTACAGTGTTGGCGTGCAGTATCGGCTGGCTGCTCACCACTGTTCACAAAAATGACTTGCTTGGATCTGTTCTTCTAACATCGAGACACAACAAGAAGAAAGGTTAGCGTTTTATGTCCTGTCCACAGTTAAGACTGTTAAAGACAAAGCTTGGCTCTGATTTCATATTATTGGAGAGGAAAGGAAGTGGCGACGGCTCTTTTAAGAAACGATCCCAGCATTTGCATGGAGTGAATTGGATGACCTTTGAAAACCATTATCTGGATGGCCAACCCGAGGTTGAACCCAGCATTTTCCTATGCCAGTTGAGGGTGTTAGCCACATCACTAACTCATTAAGTCCTTGTGGAGATAATGTAAACTAGTTATCACAGAGTTTTCTTCATAACTCTCAGCTAACAGAATTTTGTGGAACTGCAACAGAGAAAGTGTACTGGTCTACTTGTATGTGTTTATTTTTAACTTTTATATTTTAGTTACAGGGGCACTATGCTTTCTTCACAGAGTTTTTGTGATGCTGTATGCACAGCCAGTGCTCACCTGTAAAGATAATGTGATGCTACTCCAGTGTCAGTGTTGCCAGTGGGAAACCCCTGTTGGCCCACCACATTCCACTGACACATCAACAGAAGCTATAAAACGGACACTGTACTAACAGTATGTGGTGCTTCCAATAATGTGGTGATGTCTATGTGGATATTTGCCTTGCTGCAAACAAACCCATTTCCTGATTCGAGGTATGTGACATGGCTTTATGATCCTGTATAGCTGAGTGAACCATGTGACTGTCCTTTTAGGTGGCAGCCCCTTGGGGCACTTGAAATGATGCATGACATTGAGCATAGCCTTCCTGAATCCACAGATTCCACATATGCTCATAAAACAAATACCAGCAATAATCACTGGTATTTGTTAGCCTTTTTTTCAGTCTTGTCACCCCACCTCCCCTGTGGGTTTGTAGGTTTCCTTTTGCTTCCTTTTCACTCTATCTTTAATCCTATACTTTGCACAGCCATTTTCATGTTGATATTTTCTTACCATACTTTGCAATAAGTGCTGATTATACTGACTTTTGGTTCTGTCTAATGAACTATAAAACTAATTTATCAGCATTGCAGTACATGAAAAAATAAAGTCAACATATTGGAAAACCACGTTGCTCCCAGTGCAAGTATTAGGCTACCTGCATTTAAGAGCATAGCAGGAGCTATGTGATACACACATACAAAATTTCAATCAAAGTAAAGGAAACTTAATAATTATAAATTACAAGAAGGCAGGCAGAGAGACTTACAAAAGATTACCGACACCTTAAGTACAAGATTTACACAACAAAGTAACTGCAGAAGAAACATATTGCTCTAAAAGTCCTGCAAAACAATTTGTAAATTAAAGTGGCTTACCTAAATTTTCTGATTTGTATACAATGGTCCCATTCTTTGGGCGACAAAAATCCAAAGAATAATATTCATATGGTAACTGTGTGTGAGTACTGGTCATTTTCACTGCCTTAACATCTATCCGAGATCCCTTCTTGAATTCCACAGGTGCAACACCTGGTATGTAAAATGCTTCTCCAACATGACAGCACACTAGTACCGAAACCAATGTCAGATAACTTCTCACCATTACCTGTAACTAGAGAAATGAATCAACATAAACACAAAGCAACAAAAGCCAAGATGAACTATAAATACAACCAAAAAACAAATAGCAATAAAGGCCAAGCCCATGACCAAAACACTGTCATACTAATTTATTTATTACCACTTTCCAGTAATTACACTTTTTTTGTAACAGCCACCATAAGAAGCAAAAACAATATATGAAATACGCAAGTGTCAAGAGGAATAGGATAAAAATAGTGTAATACAACAATGAACGTTATGAACGACCTTTGCTCGCTTCTACAGCATTTTTTTTTTTTTAAAAAGTTTATTTCTACACGGCCAGGTTGCCTCTGCAGTGAGGGGTGAGGCAGGGGGGAACAGTTATCGAGAAAAATGCCACATGTCGAGCACATGGAACTTCGTAAATGCCCCTACAAAAAATTCCAACTAACGCGAATTAATTACGAATACTTTCTTAACCTCAACGATAATACGTGAAGTTTACAACAAAGAAGAGCAAATCAAAATCAAAATTACGTCTTTCACGCTGTACTACGAGAAAAACTATTGCATGAAATACTGTATCCCGTCAAGGAATCTGTTGACTACTTAAGTGTACAAATTCTGGAAAAAAAAAAAAAAAACCACACATCGTATAACTTTCATAAAACGGTGAGAAGAGCTGTAAGCAAACATGCTAAGGCAAGACAAAGGGTTGCCGGCTTTCACGGCACCTAACATATATATACTCAAGTAAAATGCCAAATTATCCATCTTTAAAACTTCTATTGGTTGAATCTCTCACATTTTAGTAAACGGTATGCTATGCGGTAACGTCCTGTCATTGATATCTCACACTTGCTCCAACAAACTATCACTATGTTGACAAATATGATTTAACCAGTCATAGGATAAGCTGAGTACATGGCTACGTATCCACCGGTTCCCTGTCTAGTGAAATGAAAATATCACAGTGGAACAAGCAAATATCGTAGAATACGGATAACAACTTCCATGAGGTAACGCTGCAGCTAATCTGTATCATTACGACAGTAGAACATACGAGATCCACTAACCATAATTAACAAATATTCACACCAACTTTAATTGCCACCGTGTCATAAAACTACTGCTACAACCTCATGACCAAAACACTGATTACGTTCGCATGTATATTTCGTATACACACAGGCGAATAGCTTGGAAGAGATATACATACACCGACCCCCATCACTGACGTTTGTATAAGCGATATATTGCAATCGATAGATAGTTAAAAACATCACAGAAAAGGTTAGAATATTTATAACTTATTTGTTGTAATTAGGTCTACTAAATCATACAAGGCAGGGTATATCACAGAGTGACTATATAAATTATTCTTCAGGAACTGACAAGACATTTTATTTTAGTTCATAGTTAAAAATTAACTTCATAGACAACGCAGAATCACAGTTGTGAGATTTTTTTAAATTCTTTTTCATATCTGAATTGCATGATGACCCATAGTGTTTTTACTTAAGCCAGTGTAGTTACATCTGTTTATCAGTTCCGTCCAAATTACATTGTTTCAATTTTATATGAAAGAGACCAATTTTATAATGAATGAAATATGTTTTTGATCACATTCTTTCGAGTTGTCATTTTCACGTCGTGGTACAAGGATCTATAGCAGTTTCTAACAGTTTATTGATGTTTATTATTTAAGTTGCATTGTTTACGACAATAGCAGTATAACTTTCGAAAAAGAAATCGGATAAAACGCTACCAACCAAATTTCAAGACGGATGAAATTTCCTTGTGCCAGAATTGTGAAATGCGTAGTGCCTGTGAAATTCGGGATGAACTTATTAAGTTCTAATACATACACATTTTGCTCATATTATATTTGTCTATGTTCGAGTTACATTGATGTTAGCACAATATAGTGTAAAAGGCGGAGTATTGTATGTGGAGTGGAGAGGCATATTGATTTTTTTTTTTAATTTGATAAATATTTCTAGCTACAAATTGTAAACTCTCTCTCTCTCCGTCTCTCTCTTTCTATCTATCTGGCTATCTGTCTATCTACCTACCTCTTCCTTTCTCTCCACACATGACAATTCCTGTATCATTTACATTAGGATGAAATAGAAGACACTACATTAACTGAAATAAAATAGTAGCAGTCGGTCATATGGTTGAAACAGTTCGCCTCCATAACTTAGTGGTTAGCATGTCTAGCAGCTGTGTGGAGTATCCAGGTTCTATTTCCGGCAATGAGAGGAATTTTTCCTCAGTTGCAGGACTGGAATGAGGTACACTCAGCCTCGAGGCTCTAATTCAGAGCTACTGGAGTGAGATCCAGCGGCTCCATAGTGAGAATAGTCGTTACGTCTGGTACAGTGGTGTGTTGGCGCCACACCCCTCCATATTGCATCCAAATGACGCCACTGGCAGAATATGACGTGGCAGTCGGTCGATCCCCATTGACCTACGTGGCCCAGAATGCGAATCTTTTCTTTGCTTTGTGTATAGTAGGAATATCTATGGGGTGAACAGGGTGTGCTCAGCATGTCGCCAACATAGCCAGCATCAGTTTTGTTAAGGATATATGAACAGTAATTTCATATGTGAAAGTGTATGTGGCAAAGTTACCTCAACTACCGATTGTAAATGCGTTGTTCTATGTAATGGATTTTAAAATATTGCTTGCGTTATTCATGCATTTTCCGTACTCAGAATTACCACCAGTGAATGCGCTGCATGAAGTATTCTGACATATAGAAGGAAATGTCGTCGAAACAGTCCTGGAAGTGCGTAGTGACAGCTATCGGAACGAGCCTATTGCGGCGTAGTTTAATACTGTCTTTACTAACACTAAAAGTAATTGTGAAAATGAGTGTGACACAAATACTGCAGATAGAGAGACTTGTAGGTCGTAAGAACTACACTATATGGCAATTTGCTGTGGAACCATACTTATGCTTGGATGATTTACTGGATATAGTGAATGGTACACTGAAGTCCACTGGGCAAAATTACGCAGATAAGGACCGGAACGCGAGATCAAAAGTGGTATTATTGATTGATCTAGTGAACTATATATACGAGGGTATTTCGGAAAGTAAAGATACACTGTACGCCAGAGCAACAGAAGAGTTTTGGAGAGCAAGTTGGCAACACTGGTGTTAACCTTGAACCGTTAGCTTTCTCCTCGCGGTCGTTCGGCAGTTGAACGTTGCTTCCGTTTGGAGTAGGTCGTGTTTAAAATGGCTGCGCCGATTCAGAATCCCGATAAATGCGAAGTGCGCTGCGTCATACGTTTTCTACATACAAAAGGTCAGCGACCAGCGGATATTCACAAAGAAATTGTTTCGGTTTATGGGAACATTATGAATCGACAAAATGTAACGAAATGGTGTCGTCATTTCTCTGAAGGTAGGACCGAAGTTCATGACGAACAAAGAACAGGTCGGCCATCTGTGATCTCTGATACCCTTCTTCGGAGAACGGAGGAAGCAATTTGCGCGAATAGACGTCTCACATTAAAAGAATTGCTTCAGATCATACCGAACGTGTCAATGACAACTCTTTATGACGTTGTGACTGTCAAGTTAGGGTACAGGAAATTGTGTGCGGCTGCGTTCCAAAACTGTTAACGGAAGAACACAAATAGAAAAGGATGAGCTTTGCACTCAACTTCCTCACACGCTATGCTGAAGCAGGTGATGCGTTCCTTGATCAAATTGCGACAGGTGACAAGACGTGGGTTTATCACCACACACCTGAATCCAAGAACAATCAATGTAATTGCGCCATTCGAATTCACCAAAAGCCAAGAAATGCAAAGTGTCGATTTTAGCGAAGAAAATCATGGCTTTTGTTTTTTGGGACGGACAAGGCAGTCTTCTGTTGGAATTTATGCCTCCTGGAACGACAATTAATGCTGCTGCATATTGCCAGACTTTGAAACGTCTTCAAAACAAACGCAGGGGAATGCTGACAAGTGGAGTCCACTTGCTTCATGACAACGTTCGGCCTCACACAGCGCTCGTAACCATACCACTACTCAAACAATTCAAATGGGATGTATTGGACCATCTGCCATACAGCCCGGACCTTGCGCCCACCGAATTCCATGTCTTCCTTTACCAGAAGTCACATCTTGACTGGATAACTGCGAGAATGTGGACGAGTATCTCAACAGATAACATCCACATCGAATCAATTAAGGAACATTGGGTTCGATATTGCCGATGGACGGGTATTCACATTATTGTTAGCAGGGCTGCCCGAAAAATATGCACACATGATTATAGGCTTAGAAAGTGTAGGCATATCAGTTACGAGGGACACAATAAAAGTGAAGATCCTCCAGGTCGTGAAAAATACGTCAGCGTATCTTAACTTCAGAGAAGGAAACAGCTACAGCACTTATTTCAAGAAGAAAAAGGAAAAACCAGCCAAGAGCTAAAACTGTCAGAAGATGGGTCACATCGTATCCCACTGCCACCAAAGGCCAAGTACAAAGGAAAAAAGCTATGACGCAAATAGTCCAGAGAGGAGAAATGCTGATCAACCTAAGGCACTCTCCATTTATTACTCTTTTGGAGTAATGAGTAATATAGAACCAGAATGGAGATTAGATTCAGGAGCATCAGTACATATTATTAGAGACAAAACTCAAGCAGACAAGCCCTCTATCCTATCCTGTTGTTGCTTTTGTTGTTGTTGTTGTGGTCTTCAGTGCAGAGACTGGTTTGATGCAGCTCTCCAGCTACTCTATCCTGTGCAAGGTTGTAAGAGGTATGCGCTGCCTGCGATATGTAAGCTATAAGAGAATCTTAGACCAAAGAGCAGTGTTGTATGCAGTAGGAACTGTGTAGCAGTAAGTTGTTGCTAGCGAGCAGTCTGGTGTATCGTGTTGGCTGGGCCGGTCGTGGTGCAGCGATGGCGGAGCCTGAGCATTATAGTATAAGGTAAAAGCAGCCTCGCGCATATCTAGTAATGTTATGTGAACTCCCATGTAAATCCTTTAAAAATGTCCTAATAATAATCTTTGTCATATAAAGTAATTTCTAACAAGCATTCATTTCAATTTAAAGAATTTACTAATTTCTCCAATCCATGATCATTCCCATTGTTGCAAAAGAAAAATTAGTTGCTTCCTTTCATAAATGACAAATCTATAGGGCAGCAATGCACAGAGCTGTGCCGCAAAAAGCTATTGTAAGAGCAGATAGTTGCAGACTTTATTAAGGTAATAATTTTTGTTTTTTATTCAGAATGATCTTATAGGGCCATGACGCAGCACTGCCGTCGTCCAAAATTTAGCAGGTTACTGAATTTATTTTTTTATTACGAGGTTTAGGAATTTTTCTGTTTTGAGCTTACATTAGATGAGAAAAGAATTTTGTGGGTACATTAAATGGGAAACAAATTTTGTGTGGAGGTTAAATGTGAATGAATTTCTGTAGGGAGGTTATAAATGGGAACCAATTTTGTTCTGAGGTTACGCAAAAAATAGAATCGTATTATTATTATTATTTATTAAATTTTGTGGGAAGGTTACACTTGGCGACAACCGGCCAGGATCGTATTTCTTTGTGAATCTCTGAGAAGTAGTCATATATCTGCTCTTATTTACTTAAATGTAGTTTGCATCTGGCACAACGCATTTACTAATTTGGCACGCTTTCTTTCACAGATCATCGGCAATTTATTGCTCTTTGTTGTAATTGTGTTTGTTCCATTTTTGCTTTGCCTTTGTTTCATTTTTGTGCTCAATTTTGATTTGTGAAAAGTGCCGCGAAAAACTCTTAACAGTACATCGCGATGTGCAATGAGTGAAATAGCTGACTCGAACAATTTGACCGATAATACTTGCGGCACTCGGTGTCTTAATGTTAGTCCTCCATGTACAGACAATCAATGCGTACCGATCACTAGTAATGATTTTAATTCTAATGATGAGCAAACAAATTCAATTATGTCCAGAGTAAATGTAACAATTGATGACGTGGCACGTTCCGATACAATGAATGCTGCTCAGTTTGACACACCTAATTTGCAAAATTCACGTAGCGAACAGATAATTGTTTCTAAAGAAGGTGAACAATGTACTCAGAAAATGTCAGATTTATTTGATTCCGGTGTAGTGACCAATAGTGCACATTCAATTGGCAAACCTTTTCAAGAATTACAGAATGACCAAATGGTTACAGAAAACGTGACAAATGCAGTTACACCAACACACAGCATAGAAAATAGAGTCGCTAATTTTGGCTGGGATCAAGTTATGGCAGTATTGCTACAACTTAATGAAAATATAGACAACAATTTCAAACAGTCGAAGAAAGAACAAGATGACAATTACAAATGACTCAATGAATCGAACAAACAACTTAATGAAAATCTCAAACAACAAATTAATGAAAGACAAGACAACAACTTTAAACAACTTAATGAAAAAGTAGATAACAATTCCAAACAGCTTAGTGAACCGATTAGAGCCATTGCGGTGCAATGTCATGATACTAAAGAACAGTTACCTGAGGAAATTACGGCTTGTGCTAGGAACAGTAGTGAAGAAATTAGATCTGTGGCACAAGAATTAAATAATACACATGCAGCCACAACTAAAATACTTAGAGACAAAATTAGTGCAGTCGCTAAACAATGCTCTGAAAACGCAACACAGTTACACGACGAGTTTAAATTAATGTCAGCAGAACTTTCACACACACTGGACGCGAAAGTAGATACGAAATTTGACCAACAGAACAGCCAAATTGACGAACTTTTTAATCACCACCTAGAAAACAGTGAAACGCGTTACCGTAAATTTATACAGGAACAGAATAAAGTAAAACGACAAGTCATGGAAAAAATTTACTGCACAAAGACAGGAAGATAAGCGTAAATTGTTTACAAAAGCAAAAACATACGTAGACAACAATATTGCTACAGTATCAGACGAAATTAATACTATCAAACAGTTGAATACCGAATTACATGATGACATCTCTGATCTTAAAACAAAGACAGACGCACACACACAGTGGACTTTCAGACAGTGACCAACAGACTTCAAAAGTTGGAACTAATACAGGATCCGGATGCGATCAAAGCAGACGTTAATAAACTGAACAAAACCAAACGTGAAATACAAAAATAAATTAATGCTTGTGATACTAAAAACGATGATCAGGTAAAAGCACTGACTGAAAAATATGATGAATTCTCCAGTCGTGTTGACGTTATCGAAAGTAATAATGACACCAAATCAGACGATACGTCACCAGTTTCGTTTAATCAAACACCCGAATTCCAAAATTTACAGCAGATGATCAGTGAGATAGGTTCGTCCAATAATACATTACGTAGAAAATTGTCGTCGTTACAGCACGAAGTGACGGAGATGAAAAATATTTCAGCCTTTAACACATCACAGCATACGCCACTTTGCGAACATTTGTCAGACTCACCCAGCAAGTATAATTTAGGTAATTTACAAAGAGTACGTGAGTTAGATTCCGAACAGTCGCAGACAAACAGATTATCATACAATGCTGAACCTATTCAGACATACAGAGACGATAATTTTGATTACAAGCACTTTCTATCCGTGAGAAAATTTAAGGTATTTAAAAATGACAGAACACAGATTCACCCATTGGGTTGGATACAACATTTTAGCTTTGTTTTCCCACCGACTTGGCCCGTAACACACAAACTTGAATTTATTTGCAGTTTTTTGGAAGGCAAACCGGCAACTCGTATGAGACCAATCGCAAGACAATGCTATTCGGTAGAAGAATTTCAGAATGCTTTTCTGTCAGAGTATTGGTCGAAGACGACATAGCGCGGAATCAAGGATCAACTAATTAGTTTACCGAATTATGAGAACTCAAATTTTTCCACTGACACGCAATTTTTTGAACACATGGTCCAACAAAACCAGTACTTAAGTGAAACATACAGTGAATCTGCACTTATTCAATTATGTATTTCTAAATTACCACGATCATTAGGAGTATCACTTTTAACGGGTCAGCAGAAAGAAAATATTTCGGCATTCAGAGATCTGTTACAGCTTTTGGAAGTTCAGCAATCAGATTATTCCTTCATAAACAAAAATTTTTCATGTAATGACCAAGGTCAACAAGCATACAGCAATTACGATCAGCCACGCTATTTCAATAGCAAAGGTAATAGACGCTTCAGGAACGACAACCACCAGAACTTTAATAACAGACAAAATTTTAATTATCAGTATCGTCAAAATTATCAGCAACAGGAACCACATTTTGGTAACAATAGAGGTTTTTCCCAACAACAGCAACAAAACCAACCGGTTAGCATACCAAACCAACAATGCAGTCTGCAAGGTCAACCAAGCTTTAATGTTTCGCCGCCTATACGTATAGCGTTGAGTCCCCCAAATAGTAACGCACAGCAACAAGGAAATCAGTACGTGCAGAAAACACACCATTTCAACTCATATCGCAATGCACCGTATAGAAATGACTATCATGACAGACGTAAAAGTAATGAGCACAATTTTCAGCGTACGTTTAATAACAGTCGGTCTTACCAGCAGCAAAATCATCCGCAACAACAGATTATCATGAATGAACCAGACAGTAGATATCATCCCGAACGTAATACGTCAGGACGAAATAACAGAACAGTTCAAATAGTCGAAATGCCACAGCATCCTCCCGCAAATAACAGCACGTCAGATAGAATTTGACTAGATACAGTACAGGTTGCATCTTCCAGCAACGCAAGCAATACTTTTGACATGCAGATTCTTGTTCACGAAAATGTTATTACTTTTGACGACATCCGAGACACTCTTTTGCAGGGAAGACCAGTTATTCAAAAAACCATTTCCCACCCTGTCATTGAAGTAAAGATTGGATCATCCAAATTTTCAGCAGTAATCGATTCTGGATCACCTATGTCAGTTATAAATGAGGAAACTTTCAACGAATGTAACAAAGAGAATACCTATCCTACGTTACCATTAGGCAAAACTAAAGTAAAAGGAGCAGTATCTGATAAAGGAGTAGATGTAAAATTACAGACACATTTATCATTTTGTATTGCAGGTCATACATTTCACTCAAATTTTTGGATTGTTCCCTTATTGACAACAGACGTTATTTTAGGTACGAATTTTCTGGTAGAACACGACGCAATTATTGACTTTCAAAACTCCTATTTAATGTTAAAGGATGAAAATGTACAACTGGCTTTAGAATTTCAGCACTCTTTATCTGCAGAAGAACAAACAATTAATCGTACTGAGGTCATTTCCGCATCACGTAACACAGACTGTCATTCCACATTGTTCACAGATACGTACGTACACAACTATAATACGCCAGTCGAAGCCGACTATGACGTTATACAAATGATTTCTGATAAAGTTAAACAGAGCAGTGCAAATACAGACGACGAACGCACGCAACTAGGCAAAATTCTTTTACAGCAAGCTCCAGTTTTTGACAACGTCCCTGGTACTATGTCCGGTTTTATGTATGAATTTCAAGTTAAACAGCACGACACGTTTAAAGCCAAACATTATCCCATTCCGTATATTCACAGAGAACAAGTTAAGAAAGAATTGCAAGCTATGCTTGACCAAGGAATTATTGAACCAGCAGTTAGTCCGTACATAAACCCGCTCCATATTGCTAAAAAAAGGATGGTTCACTTCGTCTCGTACTTGATTCGCGCCACATCAGTGACATTATTATTAATGAAACAGATCACCCTCAAACACTAGAAGAACTTCTACAGAAATTTCATGGTACTGCTGTTTATTCCACGTTAGATTTGAAATCGGGATTTTGGCAAATTCAGCTTCATCGTGACTGCAGAAAGTACACAGCTTTTCTCTGTTTTGGTGACTGTTATCAATTTTGTAAATTACCGTTCGGTTTAACTATTTCTTCAGCAGCATTTATTCGCGGTTTGAATACTATACTCCCGACAGAACTTAAAGGCAGAATCACAACGTATGTAGACGACATTCTTATTGCAGAAGCTAACTGGTCTGAACACAATCTGATTCTTGAACAACTGTTACGAACTTTTCGTGCACAAGGACTCACAGTTAATCTCAGTAAATCGCACTTTGGCAAAACTTCTATAAAATTTCTTGGACATGTAATTTCAGCAGAAGGCATTGCACCTGATCCGGAAAAACTTCAAGCTTTACGTGACATTACTGTACCTACGACGAAGAAACAACTAAGCAGCTTTTTGGGTTCAATTAACTTTTTTCGTAAATTTATTCGTTACTCTGCTTTAGACACCCCTAGATTATGTCAATTGATGGGTAAAAACACTATTTGGTCCTGGGATAGCCAGGCACATTCTGAATTTGTCAATCTGAAACAAGCTTTGTTGAATGCACCAATTTTATCACATCCAGATCTTACTAGAAATTTTTCCATTGCCACCGACAGTTCTAACACCGCTTTAGGCGTACACATTTTTCAGGAAATTGGAGACGATGGTACTACAGTAATTAAAAACATCGCCTTTGCGAGTCGCATTCTGTCACCTGCTGAACGCAGTTATTCTGTCACAGAACTTTTGAAACATTATGTGTTGTATGGACGTTTACGAGATTTCGGCATTTTCTTTATGGAAGACATACGACCGTTTACACAGATCATAGAGCGATACAGTTTTTACTTTCAGCAAAATTTACACACGACAGGTTAAGCAGATGGAAACTTTATTTACAGGAATTTAATTTTACAATTGTTCACATTCCCGGTACACAAAATATTGTAGTAGACGCACTATCCCGTTCTCTCAGTAACAATCAGTAAGACATCGCAACCAACTTCTGCAAAGCAAATTTCAGCGTCATGTATATTCAACAAGTTGCATTTGAAAATTTCATTTTTTCGTCATTACGAGACATAGCACAAGAGCAGAGTAAAGACAACGTATGGAAAGAAATTAAACACCTTTGGCAAGATAGGAATAATGTTACCGTTAGAAACCATTACACTGTACGCAATAATATTCTGTTTCGTCGCTCTCACCCTGACAGCAACAGTTGGTTATTATGCATTCCCGACGAGCTTGTTAACAAATTAATTTGGTATACTCATTTAAGTTACGCACATTTACGGAGCCAGAAAATGTTTTCTTATACTGAGACAGAACTGTTATTTTGCCAACATGGAGAAACGTATTCGACGAGTTTTAGCGTCATGTAAAATCTGCCAGAAAGCTAAGTCAGATACGACTTCACATATTCCTCCTTTACATCCCATTGTACCTGTTAAATTGAGACACATGGCCGCTGTAGACATTTTTGGTCCGATTCCTAGAACTAATAGTGGTTTTTGCTACATCTTTGTCGCAGTTGAACTCACTTCGAAATTTGTTACCTTCACTCCGTTACGCAAAGCTACTGCTAAATCTGTTTCGAAAGCATTTATAAAACATTTTGAAAACATATTGAAAGTAATTTCAGACAATGGACCACAGTTTCGATCTGCTATATGGACACATATGTTACGGGCTAGAAACACTTCTCCGATCTATATATCCAAGTATCACGCTTCTTCGAACCCTTGTGAACGTCTAATGAAAGAAATTGGTAAACTGTGTAGAATATACTGCCATAAAAGACATATTGATTGGGACACACACATACTCTCATTCCAGTATGTAATTAACTCCATACCAAATGAATCCGCTATGCTATCTCCGACTGTTATAATGAAAAATGTTGAACCACCTAACAAAATTAAAGAATTAGTATCCTTTCCTACATCTCGTCGACTACGATACCATGAAATAATTGACATTGCGCTGAACAACATCAAACGTGCCGCAGAGCGCTGGAGAAGACAGCAAAAACAGGTTTGTACACGCTGTGACTTTCACATTGGACAGAAGATATTAGTACGTACACACTATCTATCCAACAGAGGAAAGAATAGATGCAGTAAATTGGGGCTTCTATACGCTGGTCCATATCGAATTCGCAGCATTCCTCACCCCAATGTAGTACACGTCAAAACTTTGAGAACCAGGAAAAGCAAAGGCAATCACCGTGTCTCCAATATTAAACCCTTTATTGAATGAACATACTTTATGATTTATCACACTGTAATGCCATTTCCTGATTTTTATATGACCACTTATGCAATTATATTTATATATGAATACTTACTGATGATTATCGTATTTTTTTCTTGGCAAGTGCCCGGCAAGGTAAGGTTAGCAGGTCGCTTTTCTTGTCGTTACACATAAGACCGTGCACATTTTTCCAGATAAACTTACATATTTTATGACCAATTATGCAATTTTATCTAGTGACATATTAATTTTATCAAATTCTTTCTCCATTAAAGTCTTCAACTCTCGCCTCTATCAACTACACAACATACAAGCTGAACACAAAGAAAGTCATTTCTTGTCGTTATATATCAGACCGTGCACATTTTCCATTTTTCATGTATGTATGATTGTTTTCCTGTTTTGTTTGTATGCACTATGAAATGTTTAAGATGTAACAAACACCAGTTGACTTTGACATTTTGCCTTACGATATCTCAACATCGTGACTATTTTACATTTTTTTTTGCTACTACATTATGATGCTCTGTGTACATTTTTGCACCTCAACACTGTCCATGTTTTCGACATAAAACGTTTTCTGTCATGCTATGTTGTATGCTTAATTATATCACTAGAAACCAGTTTTTATTTAATGGGTATATGATTTAAATGCAAGATATTAATGCCTATTCATCATTTTCAGAAAGCAATAACGTGTAACAGAAATAAATTAAACAAACCACAGTGGATTACTATGAAATGGGAATTTCACCTTCGGAATGAACGAAAGAAGATGGAATACCTCGTCACGAAGAGTAAATGGATCAGAATTAAAAACACTAACAAGAATATACTATACACATCGTATGATAGCAGTCTTAACTAATTTTTTCTTTCAGAATACGAGGCGATTGATGCAGGCTGTCAGACAGAACTACACATCTTAGTTGGTTGGTTCGTTTAAAGATTAAAGGGACCAAACTGCAAAGGTCATCGGTCCCTCACATCTTAGTTTTAGTGATGAGATATGCTAGAAATAAGAAACTCTATACTATGAATAGTTGTATGAAGTAAATGGTAATATGAATAATGAATAATGAAGTGTCTTGCAGATGATAATGAATGATGATGAATAGTTATATGAAGAATATGCTAATATGAAGAATGAAGTTTTTCTTTGCAGGTGATGATAGTAATGAAGTTATGGTAATATGAATAATGAAGTTTTTCTTTGCAGATGAGAGAAGTTTATATATTTACTATTAGTTAAGAAATGCTATGTAGTTACTTAAGTATTTGTTGCAGTTCATTTTGACAGTATGTCTTATGTCACATGGTATAATGACTGAATGTTTTGGAAAGGACAGCTAGAGTACATACATATTGAGTACTCGTTTCATTACCTGTTAATTCGAAGTTCACTACTTTTCAGCATAATATGCGTTTCTTCTTTCAGCTTAATAATCCATTTTGTATTTTTTTCTAGGAGAAGCTATTCATGAAATTAATGTGCTATAAGCAGTTAGTCATTAAACCTGTTCTAGTACTTGCATTTTTTACACATTTATGTGTGTCATTCATGAATGTGATCACATATACTCCACTTGTTTCATAATCTTGCTACAGCTGACTCATGATGAATGATGTTACTAATCATTATTTGCAGCAATAAGTCAAAAGCAAATATTTTCATACCCCAGCAATTAATTATCGATCCCAACGCAATGCATTGCTAGGACAAAAAAGAAAAATGTATTACCAGTCCCAAATAATGCTACCAGTTTAAGAGAGTTCTGAGTAATACTGAATGATGTTTTCTAACCACAGATCTTGAGTAATAGTTACAGTGTGTTACATTTTAAATATGTCTCATGTCACTGGAATGATGAGTTCTGAGTAATACTGAATGATGTTTTCTAACCACAGACCTTGAGTAATAGTTATAGTGTGTTGTATTTTAAATATGTCCTATGTCACTTGAATGATGAGTTCTGAGTAACACTGAATGATGTTTTATAATAATGCATAAATACTATGCCAATAATTTCTGTAAATAATATTTTTGTTATACTCTATAAATGCTATGCCAATAATTAACTCACATTTTGAATAATGACTTCTGAATAATACTGAATAATGTTTTATAAAAATATAAGAATACTTTGTAACTGGCCAATGAGTGCCAATAATTATTTTAAATATCTCTTATGTCACTTGAATGACGAAAAATGTTTTGTAATATTCAATACTTGCTATATGTTTAGTAACTGGCCAATGAGTGCCAATGATTACTATAATTAGATGAATTATGTAAACACTATGCCATTAATTAACTCTTGCTTTGAATGATGACTTCTGAACAATGCATAAATATGATCTGTAACTGGCCAATGAGTGCCAATATTTGGTGTCATCAGATGACTTATGAATACTGTTCTGTAATACTTCATACATAGTACAGAAATGTTTAGTAACTAGGTGATGAGTGCCACCAATTACTAAAATCGGTTGATAGATTAGTGCAATTCTCAATGATGACTAGCATAAGACTTAATGTCCTTCACCTTCTGATATAATTACCAGAAATTACTGCAATAGCCGTTTGTCCTGTCCATCCTTATGATCATGGAGCACTATATTTGCATTTTGCACTAATTCTACGTTGGTGAAAAAGTATCAATTCTGCAGGAGTGTGGTGTTGGCACATCATGCTGTCCACCACCTTGAACGATGGAGACGTTATTATGGTCTCACTGTTTGGTGTACCTAATGTACTACCAAAATGATAACATTGAATATTAATACGACATTTCAGTGTCTTGGCTACACTGATTAATACTTCAGGGAAGAGAACTTCAGATAGTCTCACTTGGTGATGTGCTTCTGTAGAAAGATATGGACTTTCAGTGCAGCTACGTGCAACCTACTGTGCTACAACCATGATGCAATCCTTCCCATTCCTTTCCTAGTTCTTGTAAAAATGCTAAAGACTTCTACAGTACGTGTGCACTTTATTTCACTCCATGATATGTTATGTAAAAATGCTAAAGTCTTCCACAGTGCGTGTGCACTTTATTTCACTCCATGATATGTTATGTAAAAATGCTAAAGACTTCTACAGTGTGTGTGCACTTTATTTCACTCCATGATATGTTATGTAAAAAATGCTAAAGACTTCTACAGTGCATGTGCACTTTATTTCACTCCATGATATGTTATGTAAAAATGCTAAAGACTTCTACAGTGCGTGTGCACTTTATTTCACTCCATGATATGTTATGTAAAAATGCTAAAGAGTTCTACAGTGCAATTTCTTGATGTGTTCTGTACTCAGTGCATGTGCACTCTATTTCATTTCATGTTCTGCACTTATATATATATATGTATATACTCTGTGACTGTCAACTTAATTAAGTAGATTTTAGAAAAAATTGTTGCTCATGGCAAGTCCAATTGACTCACCATCGCTGCCAAATTTTTGTCCCCCCCCCCCCCCAGTGGAGGGTTATGTAAGAGGTATGCGCTGCCTGCAATATGTAAGCTATAAGAGAATCTGAGACGAAAGAGCAGTGTTGTATGCAGTAGGAACTGTGTAGCAGTAAGTTGTTGCTAGCGAGCAGTCTGGTGTATCGTGTTGGCTGGGCCGGTCGTGGTGCAGCGATGGCGGAGCCTGAGCATTATAGTATAAGGTAAAAGCAGCCTCGCGCATATCTAGTAATGTTATGTGAACTCCCATGTAAATCCTTTAAAAATATCCTAATAATAATCTTTGTCATATGAAGTAATTTCTAACAAGCATTCATTTCAATTTAAAGAATTTACTAATTTCTCCAATCCATGATCATTCCGATTGTTGCAAAAGAAAAATCAGTTGCTTCCTTTCATAAATGACAAATCTATAGGCCGCATTGCACAGAGCTGTGCCGGAAAAAGCTATTGTAAGAGCAGATAGTTGCAGACTTTATTAAGGTAATAATTTTTGTTTTTTATTCAGAATGATCTTATAGGGCCATGACGCAGCACTGCTGTCGTCCAAAATTTACCAGGTTACTGAATTTATTTTTTTATTACGAGGTTTAGGAATTTTTCTGTTTCGAGCTTACATTAGATGAGAAAAGAATTTTGTGGGTACATTAAATGGGAAACAAATTTTGTGTGGAGGTTAAATGTGAATGAATTTCTGTAGGGAGGTTATAAATGGGAACCAATTTTGTTCTGAGGTTACGCAAAAAATAGAATCGTATTATTATTATTATTTATTAAATTTTGTGGGGAGGTTACAAGGTTCTTCATCTCCCAGTACCTACTGCAACCTACATCCTTATGAATTTGTTTAGAGTATTCATCTCTTGGTCTCCCTCTACGATTTTTACCCTCCACGCTGCCCTCCAATACTAAATTGGTGATCCCTTGATGCCTCAGAATATGCCCTACCAACCAATCCCTTCTTCTAGTCAAGTTGTGCCACAAATTTCTCTTCTCTCCAATTCTACTCAATACCTCCTCATTAGTTATGTGATCTACCCATCTAATCTTCAGTATTCTTCTGTAGCACCACATTTCGAAAGCTTCTATTCTCTTCTTGTGTAAACTATTTATAGTCCACGTTTCACTTCCATACATGGCCTCACTCCATACAAATACTTTCAGAAACGACTTCCTGACACTTAAATCTATACTCGATGTTGACAAATTTCTCTTCTTCAGAAACGCTTTCCTTGCCATTGCCAGTCTACATGCTATATCCTCTCTACTGCAACCATCATCAGTTATTTTTCTCCCCAAATAGCAAAACTCTTTCACTACTTTAAGCGTCTCATTTCCTAATCTAATTCCCGCAGCATCACCCGATTTAATTCGACTACATTCCATTATCCTCGTTTTGTTTTTGTAGATATTCATCTTATATATTCCTTTCAAGATACAGTCCATTCCGTTCAGCTGCTCTTCCAGGTGCTTTGCTCTATCTGACAGAATTACAATGTCATCAGCGAACCTCAAAGTTTTTTATTTCTTCTCCATGGATTTTAATTCCAACTCCGAATTTTTCTTTTGTTTCCTTTACTGCTTGCTCAATATACAGATTGAATAACATTGGGGAGAGGCTACAACCCTGTCTCACTCCCTTCCCAACCACTGCTTCCCTGTCATGTCCCTCGACTCATGTAACTGCCATCTGCTTTCTGTACAAATTGTAAATAGCCTTTCGGTTCCTGTATTTTACCCCTGCCACCTTCAGAATTTGAAAGAGAGTATTCCAGTCAACATCGTCAACAGCATTCTCTAAGTCTACAAATGCTATAAACATAGGTTTCCCTTTCCTTAATCTAGCTTCTAAGATAAGCCGTAGGGTCAGTATTGCCTCACGTGTTCCAATATTTCCACCTGAGCTCTCGATATTCATGCAAGTGGTTCTCTTTTCTCCAAAGGTCTCTTTAATTTTCCTGTTTGCAGTATCTATCTTACCCCTAGTGAGATAAGCCTCTACATCCTTACATTTGTCCTCTAGCCATGCCTGCTTAGCCATTTTGCACTTCCTGTCGATCTCATTTTTGAGACGTTTGTATTCCTTTTTGCCCGTTTCGTTTACTGCATTTTTATATTTTCTCCTTTCATCAATTAAATTCAATATTTCTTCCGTCACCCAAGGATTTCCATTAGCCCTCGTCTTTTTACCTACTTGATCCTCTGCTGCCTTCACTACTTCATCCCTCAAAGCTACCCATTCTTCTTCTACTGTATTTCTGTCCCCTATTCTTGTCAATTGTTCCCTTATGCTCTCCCTGAAGCTCTGAACAACCTCTGGTTTTGTCAGTAAATCCAGGTACCCTCTCCTTAAATTCCCACCTTTTTGCAGTTTCTTCAGTTTTAATCTACAGTTCATAACCAATAGATTGTGGTCAGAGTCCACATCTGCCCTGGAAATGTCTTACAATTTAAAGTCAGGTTCCTTAATCTCTGTCTTACCATTATATAATCTATCTGAAACCCGTCAGTATCTCCAGGCTTCTTCCATGTGTACAACCTTCTTTTATGATTCTTGAACCAAATGTTAGCTATGATTAACGTATGCTCTGTGCAAATTTCTACCAGATGGCTTCCTCTTTCATTTCTTCCCCCCCCCCCCCCCCCCCCAATCCATATTCACCTACTACGTTTCCTTCTCTCCCTTTTCCTACTATCGAATTCCAGTCACCCATGAGTATTAAATTTTCGTCTCCCTTCACTATCTGAATAATTTCTTTTATCTCATCATAAATTTCACCAATCTCTTCGCCATCGGCAGAGCTAGTTCGCATATAAACTTGTACTACTGTTGTAGGGTTGGGCTTCGTGTCTGTCTTTGCCACAATAATGCGTTCACTATGCTGTTTGTAGTAGCTTACCCGCACTCCTTTTTCCCTGTTCATTATTAAACCTACTCCTGCATTACCCCTATTTGATTTTGTATTCACCTGACTAGAAGTCCGGTTCCTCCTGCCACCGAACTTCACTAATTCCCACTATATGTAACTTTAACCTATCCATTTCCCTTTTTAAATTTTCTAACCTACCTGTCCGATTAAGGAATCTGATGTTCCATGCTCCGATCCGTAGAATGCCAGTTTCCTTTCTCTTGATAACAACGTCCTCCTGAGTAGTCCCCGCCCGGAGATCTGAATGGGGGACTATTTTACCTCTGGAATATTTTACCCAAGAGGACGTCATCATCATTTAACCATACAGTAAAGCTGTAAAGCTGCATGCCCTTGGGAAAAATTACGGCTGTAGTTTCCCCTTGCTGTTAGCCATCCGCAGTACCAGTACAGCAAGGCTGTTTTGGTTAGTGTTACAAGGCCAGATCAGTCATTCATCCCGACTGTTGCCCCTGCAACTACTGAAAAGGCTGCTGCCTTTTATGATGTTACTGATAAAACACAGTGGATGGTTCCAAGTTACGGTGTGAGCTTGCTGGGAAAGTTGATCTTAAGATAACTGTAAATGGAGAACAACAAAGTATTATGGCACATGACGTTTACTATGTAAAAGATGTCGCAACTAACTTGTTATCTGTGAGATATTCAGGAAGGGAAACAGAGTAACCTTCGATATAATGGAGCAAAAATAGTTAATCAATACAGGGAAGTTATAGCTATGGCGACAAATGTAAGGAGAATTTTGAAGTTAGATACTGCTAAAGATGTAGATGAAGTTGTAAATTCTGTGCATTCTGCAAAAAGTTTATTATGACACAAAAGATTTGGGCACCTAAACAGAAAAGGCATGTCGTTACTAATGGATGTGATGACAAGACTGGAAGATTGTGGTAAATGTAAAAAAATACGTGAAATATTTGTACAGGGAAACAGACTAGACTACACTTTAAGTCTAGCAAAGCAAAAGTACAGACATCTTGCAATTAATAAAAGCAGATGTTTGTGGTCCGATCGACTGTGAATCTATAGGAGGAAGCCATTATTTTCTGCATCTACATCTACATTTAGACTCTCCTAGCCACCCAACGGTGTGTGGCGGAGGGAACTTTACGTGCCACTGTCATTACCTTCCTTTTCTGTTCCAGTCGCATATGGTTTGCGGGAAGAACGACTGCTGGAAAGCCTCCGTGCGCGCTCGAATCTCTATAATTTTACATTCGTGATCTCCTCGGAAGGTATAAGTAGGGGGAAGCAATATATTCGATACCTCATCCAGAAACGCACTCTCTCGAAACCTGGACAGCAAGCTGCACCGCGATTCAGAGTGCCTCTCTTGCAGAGTCTGCCACTTGAGTTTGCTAAACATCTCCGTAACGCTATCAAGCTTACCAAATAACCCTGTGACGAAACGCGCCGCTCTTCTTTAGATCTTCTCTATCTCCTCTGTCATTCCGACCTGGTACGTATCCCACACTGATGAGCAATAATCAAGTATAGATCGAACGAGAGTTTTTTAAACCACCTCGTTTGTTGATGGACTACATTTTATAAGGACTCTCCCAATGAATCTCAACCTGGCACCTGCCTTACCAACAATTAATTTTATGTGATCATTCCACTTCAAATCGTTCCGCACGCATACTCCCAGATCTTTTACAGAAGTAACTGCTACCAGTGTTTTTTCCGTTATCATATAATCATACAATAAAGGATCCTTCTTTCTATGTATTCACAATACATTACATCTGTCTATGTTAAGGGTCAGTTGCCACTCCCAGCACAAAGTGCCTATCCGCTGCAGATCTTCCTGCATTTCGCTACAATTTTCTAATGCTGCAACTTCTCTGTATACTATAGCATCATCCGCAAAAAGTCACATGGAACTTCCGACGCTATCTACTAGGTCATTTATATATATTGTGAAAATCAATGGTTCTGTAACACTCCCCTGTGGTATGTCAGAGGTTACGTTAACGCCTGTAGACGTCTCTCCACGAGAACAACATGCTGTGTTCTGTTTGCTAAAAACTCTTCAATCCAGCCACACAGCTGGTCTGCTGGGTTTCCAGAAATGGCATGATACGTGAGCAAAAAACATGTTCTAAAATTCTACAACAGATCGATGTCAGAGATATAGGTCTACCTGTGCTCTTTTCCAATCATTTGGAACCTTCCGTTCCTTTAGAGGCTTTTGGTACACAGCTGTTAGAAGGGGGGCAAGTTCTTTCGCATACTCAGTGTAGAATCGAATTGGTATCCCATCAGGTCCAGTCGACTTTCCTCTGTAGAGTGATTTCAGTTGGTTTTCTGTTCCTTGGACACTTATTTCGATGTCAGCCATTTTTTCGTTTGTGCGAGGATTTAGAGAAGGAACTGCAGTGAGGTCTTCCTCTGTGAAACAGCTTTGGGAAAAGGTGTTTAGTATTTCAGCTTTACGCGTGTCATCATCTATTTCAATGCAATCATCATCCCAGAGTGTCTGGATATGCTGTTTCGAGCCACTTACTGATTTAACGTAAGACCAGAACTTTCTAGCATTTTCTGTCAAGTCGGTACATAGAATTTTACTTTCGAATTCACTGAACGCTTCTCGCATAGCCCTCCTTACGCTAACTTAGACATCGTTTAGCTTCTGTTTGTCTGAGAGGTTTTGGCTGCGTTTAAACTTGCAGTGAAGTTCTCTTTGCTTTCGCAGTAGTTTCCTAACTTTGTTGTTGAATCACGGTGGGTTTTTCCCGTCCCTCACACTTTTACTCGGCACGTACCTATCTAAAACGCATTTTACGATTGCCTTGATCTTTTTCCATAAACACTCGACATTGTCTGTGTCGGAACAGAAATTTTGCTTTTGATCTGTTAGGTAGTCTGAAATCTGCCTTCTATTACTCTTGTTAAACGGATAAACGTTCCTCCCTTTTTTTAATATTCCTATTTACTTCCATATTCAGGGATGCTGCAACGGCCTTATGATCACTGATTGCCTATTCTGCGCTTACAGAGTCGAAAAGTTCGGGTCTGTTTGTTAACAGTAGGTCCAAGATGTTATCTCCACTAGTCGGTTCTCTGTTTAACTGCTCAAGATAATTTTCGGATAGTGCACTCAGTATAATGTCAGTCGATGGTCTGTCCATACCACCCGTCCTAAACATCTGAGTGTCCCAGTCTATATCTGGTAAATTGAAATCTCCACTTAAAACTATAACATGCTGAGAAAATTTATGTGAAATATATTCCAGATTTTCTCTCAGTTGTTCTGCCACTAATGCTGCTGAGTCGGGAGGTCGGTAAAAGGAGCCAATTATTAACCTAGCTCGGTTGTTGAGTGTAACCTCCATCCATACTAATTCATAGGAACTATCCACTTCTACTTCACTACAGAATAAACTACTACTAACAACGACAAACACGCCACCACTGGTTGCATGCAATCTATCAGCGCTTGAAGTTCCAGTACTTTACCAATGCAGCTTCGACAGTTTACAATTACAATACCGATTGCTGCTTGGTCCCCGCATGTCCTGACTTTGCCCTGCACCCGTTGAGGCTGTTGCCCTTTCTGTACTTGCCCAATGCCATCTAACCTAAAAAAAACGCCCAGTCCACGCCACGCAACCCCTTCTACCCGTGTAGCCACCTGCTGTGTGTAGTGGACTCCTGACCTATCCAACGGAACCCGAAACCCCACCACCCTATGGCGCAAGTCGAGGAATCTGCAGCCCACATGGTCGCAGAACCGTCTCAGCCTCTGATTTAGACCCTCCACTCAGCTCTGTACCAAAGGTCTGCAGTCAGTCCTGTCGACGATGCTGCACATGGTGAGCTCTGCTTTCATCCCGCTAGCGAGACTGGCAGTCTTCACCAAATCAGATAGCCGCTGGAAGCCAGAGAGGATTTCCTCCGATCCATAGCGACACACATCATTGGTGCCGACGTGAGAGACCACCTGCGGATCAGTGCACCCTGTACCCTTCATGGTATCCAGAAGGACCCTTTCCACATCTGGAATGACTCCCCCGGTATGCACCCGGAGTGCACTTTGGTTTTCTTCCCCTCTCTTGCTGCCATATCCCTAAGGGGCCCAATTACGAGCCTGACGTTGGAACTTCCAACTACCAGTAAGGCCACCTGCTGTGACCGCCCGGATCTTGCAGACTGAGGGGTAACCTCTGGATCAGGACAAGCAGCCATGTCCAGCCAAAGATCAGTATCAGCCAGAGACAGAGCCTGTAACTGGTTCGTCAGACAAACTGGAGAGGCCTTCTGTTCAGCCCTCCGGAATGTATTTCACCCCCTGCCACACCTCGAGGCGACCTCCCACTCTACCACGGGTGAGGGGTCAACCTCAGTGTGGGCAGTATCCCGGGCAGCCACAGCGGTAGTCCAATCGGGGGATGCATGGGACGAGTTGGCCGTCCCTGACAAACCCCCAACCGGACCCCTATAGTGATGCCCATTGGCAACAGCCTCAAGCTGTGTGACCGAAGCCAACACTGCCTGAAGCTGGGAGCGAAGGGATGCCAGCTTAGTCCGCATCCAAACACAGCAGTCGCAATCCCTATCCATGCTAAATACTGTTGTGCAAAGAACATCTGAACTAATCTACAGAGAGCACAAACAATTCGACACAAAATTTAAACGGTTATTAAAATACAAGATTGCCTAGTAAATGCAGTAATGCTGCTACTTGCGCAATGCTGACACACTACTCGGCGGCAGAAGGAAACTACCCGATTTTACGCTATTCAGGTACTAAAACGGGATGCTACAACTCTCAAATACTATAATACGCCCGAAATTTATGGATTAAACAATGCAAGCACCCAAAAACATGCAAAGAAATTAAGAATTAAACTATGTAACAAATAAGTGAGCTAAGAGCATACGACTCGCTGCTGGCAGCTGCTTATCTAACGGCGGCAGGGAGCACACTGGCTGTGACCAACCGAGACTGGCCGTTCAAAACAAAAACAGAAGACAGACGACTACGCGAATTTACGCTATTCAGGTACTAAAACGTGATTCTACAACTCGTGAATACTATAATACGCCCAAAATTTACGAATTAAACAATGCAAGTACCCAAAAACACGCAAAGAAATTAAGAATTTAACTATGTAACAAATAAGTGAGCTAAGAGTATACGACTTGCTGCTGGCAGCTGCTTATCCAATGGCGGCAGCTATAACCATGTTTCTAAAGATCAAGTGAGTGATATTTTTCAGTACTTTTGTAATATGGAAGAAAGAGAAAAGGGAAAGAAGTTTAAAATTGTCACATCTGATTATGGGACAGTGTATACCAATCAAAAATTCAAGAAACGTTTGAAGGAAGTAGGAATTAGACACCAAACCACCATCAGACACAGTCCAGCCCAGAATGGAGATGCAGAGAGAGCAAATAGGACTATTGTTGAAAAAGCGAGAGGTATGTTAACTGATGCTGGGTTACCTAAATGTTCTTGGCAGAAGTGGTGCCGACAGCTGTGTATTTGATCAATCGATCGCCTACCAAAGTGATAAGGAACAGAACACCCTACAAAGTGTGTGCAGGGAAGAAGCCAAATCTAAGCAACTTAAATGTTTTTGGATGCGAGGGTATGGTACGGTTCCCAAAACAACTGAGGGGAAAATGGGATCAAAAGTCTACGAAATATACTTTTGTAGGCTATTGAGAGGACTAAAAGAGTTGCCGACTCATGAACCCTATGAATAAGAAGATACTGACTAGTAGAGATGTTGCATTCCTTGAGAATAATAAAAACGAAATTAAACAGGATCATCTAGAGAATACAGTCTCTTCATTAATGTTGTCAAGTTCAAGAAATACTAATTCTGAAAAAGAAATAGTAAATGAAGAAGAGGTATAAGAAGATGGCAATGAACACATAGATACATTCTATGAAGATGAAGTTCTTGGGGATGAAAAAGACGAATAAAATGTTTTGAGATGTTCTTCTCATGTACCTAAGCCTAAAGAATACCCTAATTGTAAAACATATAAAGCCCAATCTTTAATGATGAACTTACAACAGTTGAAGAGGTTATGAGTGGCACAAATTCTCAACAATTGAGAGAAGCTATGGAAAGTGAATTAGAGTCATTCTATTAAAACGAAACTTTTGAATGGGTTGAAATGCCAGAAATAAAAAACTGTTGCAATCACGATGGGTGTGTAGTATAAAAAATCCTCAGAAAGCAACACCAAAATATAAAGCACGACTTGTAGTCAAGGGATAATCACAAAAAGAAGGGATAGACTACAGATAGACGTTTTAGACATTTGTAATATATGAATTACACAGCTAACTTTTAGCCCTGGCAATAAAAAAAGATTTACTTATTCACCAAATGAATGTGAGGACAGCTTAATTAAATGGGAAATTAGATGAAGAAATGTATGTGATCCCACCAGAAGACAGAAAAACTCGTCTAGAAAAACGGAAGGTTTGGCGATTGAAGAACAATATTTATGGATTGAAACAGAGTGGCTGTTGTTGGAACAGATGTCTGCCTGAAACCTTGATAAAGATGAGTATGAAATATTCTAAGGCAGATCCTGGTCTCTATTATAGAAGAAGTAATGAAGAGGTCACAATAATGGCTATAGGGGTGGGCGATTTCTTCTTTCTAACAAAAGATGAAGAATAGGTGAACAATTTAAAAGACAATTAAAAACCAAGTTTAACATGCACCACTTGGGAGACAGAAAACAGTACCCTTGAGTATGGTAAAAGCTGAGTATATGGCTCTGTCACACATAATCCAAGAAGCATTGTGGATCAGAACTCCAATGACAGATATAAAGCGTAATGTCAGTACAGAATCCATCAAGATATTGTATGACAACAGGGGAACTATAAATTTAGCCAAAAATAATGTTACTAGTTCCAGAACCAAAGACATTTATACAAAGCACAATTTTATAAGGGATCACATAGAGCAAGGGAACACTGAAGTAGTCAGTTTATACATAGAAGAGATGTTAGTTGATCTGCTAATCAAATCCTTGAACAAGGAGAAATTTTGGTAGATAGACAATACGGTTTGACTTGCGAAAGTAGCACGAAAAATATTTGTTCAAAGGGGGTTGTTGGGGATATATGAACAGTAATTTCGTATGTGAATATGTATGCAATAAAGTGCAGTGCACAGACTATAATAGACCTCTATGACTGCTTTGCATATTCTGTGCCATTACCTTAACTGCCGATTGTAAATGCACTGTTCTATGTAATGGATGTTAAAATATAGCTTGCCGTATTTCTGCATGTTCCGTTTTCAGAATTATTTATTTTTCTGTGCTAGTTCCAACAAGTTTACAGTTTGTCCCAATCCCAATACTATAATAGTGCAAGCGTTTGTCTTGTTTTTACAATGTGGTAACAGCAATGATAAGTAATGGTTTCTTCTACGGATGCAAATCGAAACACACAGAAGGAGAAAAAGGTACTTTCGACAGATAAGCATCACTAAGCTGTAATTACAATTACTTTACTAAAGACAGATCTGTCTGTGCAGATATAAATGCAAAGAACCCTTGAGTCTCAACGCCACATTCACACCATATCCACCTTCTTAGCCTGTCATCTCCGTCATTTTGCCCTGTATCCCACCACAGAGACCTAAAAACTTCCATCACCTTCTCAACTCTAAAAATAATTGCTTGTATGTCAAAGACAGATGACTTCAAATCCCACATTAGCTCCACTCTTATTGTGAGATTCCAAGCAAATATGATGCAACCCACGTCAGATGATGAGACAAGTTACAGATTAAATTTTAGATGTGTTTTGAATTTCATACATTCTCATAAATTGCAGGCGTGGCCAATGAGGTACCTTTTATCTTTTTTTCTGAATGTATGGGTATTTTAAAGTCCCTGCCTGAAGTCCACCAGCATCCTGTTTATAAACTTTTGCTTCAGATTATGAAACTCAACTTTGAAATAGGGATACATATAGAATGTATTATTTTTAATACTGTAGTGGTGAATTGTACAGTTTTTCTTTAATACACGTTATGAACCATGTATCCCATTTAGCAGCAAATATATTGACAAATAAGTTTCACTATGTCCCTGAAGACACAGCTGCATGACCTTCTTTTATCAACTTAAGACAATATTCAGACTGCATTCTTCTTTATAATAAATCCATTTGTTTGTATTTTATCTACATTGCTGCAGAAGATTATGGCATAGGACAGTACTGTGTGGAAGTATGCTTGCAATCATGTATTCAGGTCGTCATAATGAGATAGATTTAAAAATGTAAAGAAGGTGATTTTGGTTAAGTCCACAACAATTTTTCTTTAGAATTACTGTTTCTGTGTTTGCTATAGGGACAACTGCTCTTGTTGTCTCTATTAAAGAATTATAAACAGCCGCCATCTTAACTCAGTTGCTGTAATTCTTAGTTGTAGCTTTCCACAAACATGCACACCACTATAAATTTCAATAAACCCAGTAATAAACTCCATAAAGCACTGACACGCATCAAACATCTTAGAATTCACTGTGTATGCAACCACAAGAAACACTAAAATGAACAAAAAGCCAGCTTACCTCAGACTCTCAGTGCGCACATCTCATAACTGCACAGATCTCCTGTCCAGATACAATGATCTGTCTGCACAGATGTGATATGTGTAGACAGATTGTGTGTGAAGTGACCTTAAAAGGCACTGTGTCTGCTAGAAAATATCAGGACACAATATGATGAAAAGTTTAATTTGAGTGACTGTTTGATTATGTACAAGGCGTTCAAATAGTGTAAAATACTTTGAGAGGCGGTAATACTCATCAAAATAAGAAAAATAAGCCCAATAAACATGGGTCTGGAAACGCATGCTTTGCGAGATAAGCATATTTTTATAGGAAGGGGTGTGCGATGCTTGGATGCAGATATTAGCATAGTCTTTGCTTTGGCGCTCCATCAAATGTGTTGGCAGGATGTTATGATGTCTTACTCACAGTACTCTACCTACCATTAGGCGGGATGCAGTTAGTTGTATGGTTCGAGTTGTCTTGTAGCTATAATAGTTTTCATTATGTTTGCGTGCGTTATTATACAGTATTGTCAACCCTGGGTACGTATCATGTATTTTACCTCCCTCGAAACGCGGATTCAGATATGTGTTTACTGTTATGGCGCTGTTCGTGTAGAACATTTATATGTTCTCTCTTCCACCACTTGTTAGCAATAGAAACCTACTACTCGACAAGTGAAATGGCGCATATGATATTTTCTGTAGTTTAGCAAATGAACATAGCCTATGAGCTCATACCGTGTATGCTGAAAAATATCCACAGTGCACAGTGCCCTCTGATAAGCTGTACAGCATGTTTTTCCAGCGTCTGTGGGTCACAGGTACCCTTGCACCTTGGAAGACTGACAGTGGAAGGCTCCACACAGTCTGCACACATGACATAGAGGAGCATGTGCTATGTTCAATGACGAAACGCCTGGGACCAGTGTGTGATGATTAGCAGCAATAGATGGCCTGCCTCATTGTGTTATCTGGAGGGGTACTTCCTGAACAATTGCTGTACCCATATCATGTACAGCACATTCAAGGTCTTAGGCCATAGGATAATCATTGTAAATGGATGTTTAGTCAATGGCTGTTACAGAAGTGTGCGGCAGATCCACTGTTCACATCCAAGATTTTATTTACCGATGAGGCAGGGTTCACTAGAGATGGTGTTGTGAATTTCCATAACTGGTATGTATGGGCAAGTTCAGGTAAGAGGGTATCAATACCGATTCTCAATCAATGTATGGGCAGGCATACTTGGCAAAACATTAATAGGGCCATGTGTGGTACCATAAGGGTTAACAGGGCACATTATCTGGACTTTGTAATTCATTTATTGCCTACCTTGCTGTAGGCTGTGCCACTGCAGCAACGAATACAAATGTGGTTCATGCTTGATGGCGCACCAGCACACTCTCATCACAATGTGTGCACACATTTCAGAATTGCTGAATTTATTGGGGGGACAGGGGCACCTTGGCCTGCTCATTCCCTAGACCTCAGTCTCCTAGACCTTTGGGTATGGAGACACTTGAAGGAATTGGTCTACACGACCCCAATCAACGATGTGCAGGCACTATAGGGTCGCATCTTCACTGTGTGCCAACAGGTACCACAACAATAGTGTATACCTCAAAGGATGCATCATTCCTTACACTGGAGGCCAGAGGGGTGCATTGCCATGAACGGACGCCACATTGAACACCTCCTGTAAACATGTGTTTATTGCAGCAAATGTGCATTTCTGGACCATGTTTACTGGATTATCCCAGAAAGTATGCGTTTCCAGACCCATGTTTATTGGACTTATTTTTCTTGTTTTGATGAGCACTACCATCTCTCAAAGTATTGAACACTTTTTTTGAACACCCTGTATTTCCAAAGTAAAATTCATCTGCAAATAAGATAAGTATATGACAGTCTGGGTCATTTCTTCTCATATGGATTATCAAACTGTTGTGTTTATTTCAAAGAAGTCACATCAGGCTTTATATTACTATCATTTAGTAGCTATATGGAATGTAATCAAAATTGAGTACCTTCAGCTGCATATAACGACACAGTAAATTAGAGACACAATTCCTCATAGAACATCATCTATGCTAGAGACGATGTTTTGATGTAGAAAACAGTTATGCGCAAACAAATATTTCTCATGGTGAATTTTATATTCCTCAGCAAGAATTTCCAGATCTGAAATGGTCAGATGTGACACCAAAAGCAGGAGAAGGTTAACATTATAGGCAGTCTGCTTCTGAAAGAAAAATTAGGCGCACTTGATTCTGGAGAAAATCAATTATCCACTGACTGTAAGAAAGAATCAACAGAATACCTTAGACAAGATGCTTTTTAATAGAATATTTGCAGATGAAGTATATCTGGCACAACCAGAAGGTTTCAAAGACAATACAGGTGGAGCATATCTCTTGAAACGAAGTATGTATGGACTCAAGCAAGTGTCACACTCCTGGAACAAATGTTCATGAACAAACTAGTCTACATCTTAAATCTCATTGAAATGTCTTCAGTTTCAAATAAAACCTCTTATATCTTGAAGTACAATCGATCAGTAGGAAAACTTGATCATTTCAGTAAGTTTGGTTCATGTTGCTATTTTCTTGTACACAAACATTGCGGTTTTTGGACAACATGTTGGCTACATCATTGACAAATATGGATTCACTGCCTGGATTTTTTTCTGAAAGAAAGCAGTCTTGAGACATAATGTAAAATTTAAGATGGATACAACTTGTAGTTTCCATAGCGATCATTTTGAATCTAATACTTCTTGGTTAGAAGTCCCAGATTTGAAACTGTTGAATTTGGTACCCAAAGCAGAAGAACGCAAATATCATAGGCAGTCGGCTTCCTGAAGACAAATTAGGCGTAATTCATTCTGGAGCAAGTCAGGTATCAACTGGCTTAACAAACAACTACAGAATTCCTGAAAGCATATGCTTTTGATTGGTGTACTTGAACATGAAGTATTTCTGGAACAACCAGAAGGTTTCTAAGATAATACGGGTCAAATGTTTCTCTTGAAGTGGAGGTTTTGTGGAGTCAGGCAAGCAGTATGTTACTGGACCAAAAGTTTCGTGGAAGTTATGAAGAAAGTGTGTTTTCATAACAGTGATGCAGATCCTTGTCTTTTTTATCAGGACACAATGAACATTAACTTTACATAGTAATTCATGTTGCGTATGACGTAATTGTTTGTAATGACAAGAAACTACTGTTTCTCTAAATAGTTTACAACAATAGTTTGATATAATAACAGGTACAGCTGGAAGTTTCCCTGATATAAAAGTAAGGCCAAGTAAAGATGGAATAATTATAACAAGCCAAGAAAATCCGTGAAACAATTATTGGAAGGATTTCAAATTGTGGGTTCCAATATGATCTCTGTTTCCATTGGACATGAAGAGAACTATTAAAATAAAGTACATTTGTCCTCTGTTCCCTGTCACAAAGCAGCTGGATGTCTCGTGCATCTTTCAATAGTAGCTCATCGAGACATATCTTTTGTTGCGAATAAAGCTGCTCGATTGGTGTAAAAATCAACTACTGAAGACTGGAATAATGTAAATGGCATATTGTGGTATCATAAAAGCACATTGGATTATCCTATTGTTTATGATAGAGAGGAAGATTTGAGAATTTACAGTGTGCTGATTTCACTGGTGACAAGCAAACAATGTATACAACAAGCAAAATACTCTGGTGGCGAAATATCATGGCAAGTCAGTTGCTAAGGGTAGTAGATACAGCTACGACTGAAGCAGAAATTATTTCAGCAAGTGAAAGAGCTAAAGAATTAACTTGGTTACAGCACTTACTAACTGAATTAGTTGAAATTCCATAACAACGTCCAACAGTACTGTACTATGCTACAGCATTATAACTAGCAAAAAAAAATATGAATATCATCGATAATCAAGATATATAGCAGCCCAATACTTCTATATTTGCGAAAAAATTCTGAAAGGTGAATTTATATTGGTAAAAAGAAAACAGGAAAATTTGAGCTGTTACACGTGTTGCATAAAGGCTTTTCTCTCTTCAAAGCTCTAAGCTTTCATTCCAGAAATCGACTGTAAATTGTTATGATACCTATGAAATGTGTGTACAAAATCCACAGTACTGTTGAAAAGGATCTGTCTGTACCAGTAAGAAACGACACTCAAAATGTGTACACACTTGCAAGCAAATCTTATGCTGTACCCAAAACGTATGACCTGGCAGGTACTGTATATTCATTATGATAAACATCCCACTCCGTGTATCTGAATGCTCACTCCATAGATATTCTTACTCTGTGCAGTCACCGACTCGCACCGATATAGTCAATGCCTAGTACGCACTGGACTCGCATTCGGGAGGACGACGGTTCAATCCCGCGTCCGGCCATCCTGATTTAGGTTTTCCGTGATTTCCCTAAATCGCTCCAGGCAAATGCCGGGATGGTTCCTCTGAAAGGGCACGGCCGACGTCCTTCCCATCCTTCCCTAATCCGATGAGACCGATGACCACGCTGTCTGGTCTCCTTCCCCAAAAACAACCAACAACAGCCTAGTAAGTAGAAAATTAATCTCCCACAAAACCCCATTTTTTCCTTAGTTGTCTGTTGTGGAGATACAGTAATATTGTACCCGCAATGAATAAATTACGTGGATGGGAGAGTCGTAGTTGACGTCTACCCAATGGTCGGAAGAAAGCACAGACCACACCTGTGTGTAAGAAGCATAGTGGCGTTGATCCACGAAACTAACGTCCATTGTCACGGACTTCAATCTATTGTAGAAGCTTGGAACATATCCTAACGTGCTACCTCGAACAGAGCAACTTCCTCCATACCGAACAGCACAGATTCTGAAAAAATTATAATGGCACAGTGGTACTCACATATATGTATCCCACATAGTCTATTCTTGTTCAACGATTTACAGTGTCAATTCCGTTTATGTGATGGGTATTATACATTACGTGCTAAGCTGGGTTTCCACATGCATGAGTAACACATGCATGTCACCAACATTACTTTTACATGCAAGTTAGCGTTTCCCCGCCCCAAAGTTGCAAATATGGCTTTCAAGATGGTGACTAGTGAAGTTATTCGCCCAGGAGTTAACGTGGTTGTGCAGCTCTTAGCAAAAGAGCTTATAGTGAGACTGATGAAGAGAAAATAGACCCACTGATGTTGGATATCGAAATGGATATCTCATAGGATTTGTTTGGAGGTTCTCGAATAAGTAAAATAAACTTGCATTCATTTTAAGTCGCATTTCTGGCTCAATACAAAACTCTAACAAACATGCATGAGATGCCACGCCAGCTCATATCAACATACAAGTAAAATTGTGATATCTGTCCACCTGGAGACATTTTTCGTTCGTAGCTGTATTGAGTGTATCGCATTCCGAAGAGCGCTATTTATGATTTTCTAGGTGAAATATTAGATGTTACTTACAATACACTGAAGGGACACTGGAAAGTAAGGTATTTGTCTTAACAATTCTACATTGTTTTTGTTTTTAGAGTTAGTCAATTTTCTGATAATGTAGGTCACAGGAACTATAAATATAAACTGGCACAGCATTTAATTTTGTAAATAAACTTTCTTCTAGTGTACAGAACAGTCATTGCTTAATCATCGCGCCAATATGCACACATTTCATTTACAAACGATTTTAATCTGGGTCAAGAGTAGCTCTAAATCTCTAAGGTTACAATAAATTTTGTATTTCCACTCCACCATAATATCTACAGTCAATAACTAAAGCAAAAAGTTATTGTCATCACACTGAAATAAAAAGCACTTACAATATTGACTGGTCTGCATTAATATAAAGTGCAGCATCTCCAAACTCTGAGCACAATACTTTTAGAATCTGTTACGTTATTTCAGACGACACTGTGTCACTTTCTTACAAATAAGTGATTATAAGGAATTGTTGAAAGCTAGAATGAGATTGCTACCTCGCAGTTTAAGGACATCTTGCCTCATTACAAAACTCTAACAAACATGCATGAGATGCCACGCCAGCTCATATCAACATACAAGTAAAATTGTGATATCTGTCCACCTGGAGACATTTTTCGTTCGTAGCTGTATTGAGTGTATCGCATTCCGAAGAGCGCTATTTATGATTTTCTAGGTGTTTCAAACAGAATGTATGTATTTTGAATGCATGTATTTATGAAACTGTAGAAAGACAACTAAAAAACTTTTAATACGTATTTATGAATCCCTAAATTTTAGATTGCAGATGTGTAATGTGTCTTCCACCAGAGACATGAAAAATATTACATCAATACTCGAATTCCTCCCATATACAGGTAAGCATATCCATCAACATTCAAGTTACGGCAGTATAGATCTGGTTCTCCAACTCTTCTAGGTTGTATGGCAGTGTTTGTGCATAATCGTTATGCTCAATGAAACCCCATCACGGGGTGTCCAATCTGGTGACTGTGAAGGCCAGCTGAAAAATTCTAAGTCCCTGACTATTTGATGCCCAGTGCAATGGCTCAGTGGAGTTTCATTCAGATATTTACACACTTGGCGACTCTAATGATGAATTAATGAGATGTTGAAAAATGAAGTTGCCCTCATTCAGCTATGGAACAACCAGTTTTGTAACTTACCATTAACCATGTTTCCATTCAGGGCCATTGCTAAATCATTTGCGAACCTAGGCGAGAATTGAAAATTGATAGCCCCTCTTTTTCACTACCATCATCTCCCTCATATCCTAAAATCCTCCATCACCACCATTCAGTGGCATAACAATGCATATCTCCTACTGTACTTTTAAACTAAGCTGACCAGATGTCAGTAGTGGGACAAAGGGAGCATCACCCCACTCTGCATTGTTTTTTCAAGATGGCGGATCCAAGATAGTGGCCATATATGTGACAACATCGCACTGAAGTCATGGTGGGAAATTCAAATTTTGGCGGGAAAAAATAGGTCATTTGCACTAGTTCCACTGACCTAACTCCACCCAACCTGACCTCTGGAACCAGCGCCAAATTTTTAAAAAAATGGTGGGAAATTCAAAGCTATTGGCAAGAATATCAAATTTTGTGTGTTCACCTTGCAGTTTGGAGACCAACTGAACTCGTTCATAACAAAACCACCAGAGGACACTGTTGGCCCTCCCCCACCACTTCTCTCCCCCTCCCCTCCCCATCTCGAAATTGGTGGGAAAAGAACTCTGCGCTGAGATTTCTGAAAGAATGGACATAATTGTTTTCTGTGTGCTATGGGTTCAATCGATGAGATGCTTGTGCTGGAGAAGGTATATTGGCTGCAATCATGCAGCAGAGGACTGTGTCCATAGCCACCTGCACGATGCTTGGAAAGCAATGATATTTGGTGAATGTACGAAGAAGGTGAATATGCTTCATCAAATAATGAAGATGCAGCAGAATGGGGCTAAGCTACAGTTTGCAACTCAGGCTGATAAATACATGTGCTAGGACTGTAGATCATTCGATAAAAGTCCAGTCAGTCTTCCAAAGCACAAGAGGCAAGACATTCATCCACTCCGGTGGAAGTATCCATGTGCACAATTGTGGAAATAATGGTGATAAGCAGGGATGAATTTAGTAAGTGTACTGCATGCAGGCACACAACTGAGGACTGTATCCATAGCCTACTCCACAATGAGTGGAAAGAAAAGATAATAGATGAGCATATAAATAATGCCAATGCAATGGGAATGGGTCAAGATGCATTTCAGAACTCATGCAGATAGATGTTTCCGCTGGAACTTTTTATCTTTTTCGAAATTGCTAACACCTCACATCCACTTCACCCTGTTCACAATGAACCATAAGGGTTCACCTTGAGGTTTAGATACCAACTGGCCTAGTTCACATCATTATCACCAGAGGATGCTGTTGGCCCTCCCCTCCTCCCCACCCCACTGCCTTCCCACCTGTGATGTAATCCAAGATGGAGGCCCAGAAAAAAAAGACAGGGACCAATAGGAACACTGAATCTGATCACATGATTGGCTTCAGCCAATAGGACTGCAGTATATGGTGACATCAGAGGAACTATAGGGCGGGCTCAGCAACTCCACAGCCTCAGTCTCACTCAGTCGGCCAAAACCAGCAGGGGAAGAACCATGAAGCGTTAGCAGCAGCAGTCGAGATACAGCACAGCCCTGTATAACATCTTTGTCTGTAGTTAGCATTATTTTTGGTTGTTTCTTTTCTTGGTGTGTATGTGATACTTCCTCCTCCTTGTCCAGATCTAGCCTTCAACATGTAGCGACCATGTGTGATCCCGTGGCACATATTGCCCACATGCTGGAATAGAACAAGGAATTGTTATTGTCTGTCCCACTCATTGATTTGTGTGATGAGGATGTTTGGTCTGTTCCCAATGCCTAGGATGCTGCTGGTGGTCCTAAACAACAAGATGGAGGACAGTACTTGTCACTGACATATGTCCTGTCCCAGCAGAGCATACCTGTGGTAGTACAGTGACACAGTGCAGATACTGTGGATACGAAGGTACCAAGCGTGCCCATGTTTTTCAGTTCCACATGCAATTTAGCTCCTAGCTGAATGAAACACGTAAATGTGGGTATAGAGGCATATCATTACTGGGGCTTGCATGTGAAGATAGAAACTGAAAATGCATTGAAGGCTGTTAAAGTGCCTATTTCTTAGTTCGGCTGGGATGAAATACGTCATGCAGAGCGCTTCATCAACCAGCAGATAACCACAGAGTATTATCCAAGAGGTACCCACCTAGAAATTCGCCTTACTGCTGTGACACTGTCTATTACAACAGCGTATGATGACTCTGCACTATGTGTGAAATCGGATGACAAGTATGTTTATCTATGGCATGCCTCAGTTATGAACTTATATGATGCCAATACTGTGCTACACCTTGCATCAGAGAGACTGTGTTGATGGTTGCCAAGCATAGATTCCACATGCAATGATGTTGTACGCTTTCTATGTAGAGTACGGAACAGTACCTTTATTTCTGCATCAACACAAAGCCAAAAGAGAAAGAATTTAAATGTACATGTGAAAAACCAGAATATTGTGAGGTACCCATTGGTTTGAAGGAGATACACTTAGACTTTATTACATACCGAACAGCTTAATTTGGGAAATATTGCACAGGTGCAAAGAAGATCAAGAAAGAGACTGACAATTTTTTTTAAATACTATATCTGATGTACGATATTTAAATAAATAATGTGTATATATTTTATTCCAGAGCTCTATCATTATAGGGCCAATCTGTTGGCTGTTTAATCCTATGTTGAAACTAGTATATGGTTGCTGAACAACAGCCAGGTTCAAAACAGCCAAGTATCATACTTATTAATGTCATTATTTTCAATGATGTGTGTATAATCGTGCAGCAGCAGACAATTGCTTAAGACACCCACCATTCTTTGTCAAACTGAATGATGTTACTTTTCATGGTTTTATATATATATATATATATATATATATATATATATATATATATATATATATATATATATATATATATATATATATCTGTGTGTGTGTGTGAAAAGTAACTTCAGGGAATGATCAATGCATTAAATGAAATAGTTAATGAAGTTGGTAAGAAAGTAACCAACTTAACTGAAAAGCTTGAGGTTATGGAGGGGAAAAGAGATGGAGAGGTCCTTTTTATTGGGAAGGGAAACAGTTACATAATAAGGGGAAGAAGAGAAGATATATAAAGCCTCATACCGCAGAGATGCCTGATTAGTATACATCAAGATGTCAATGAAATGAAAAGTCATTCAGGTGCGGAAGGCCATCGGACAGAAATTACAGTTGCTTAGGTTAGGACATACGGATTAACAGAAAACACCAAGAGAGACATTTAAGCCGGTTACTGCCACTCTCAGGCAGCCCTCAGCAAAAACAAAATCCGCACGAAAATGATGGTGACTTGGTACGTATCTCAAAACACAAGACAGCATTTGAGAAATCATACCTACTAAACTGGCCAATGGAGATATTTATAGTTACATCAGAACCAGATGTATTTCTCATAGAGAGAGTCATAAGACATCGAGGAAATAGAGCGCTAGTGGAAAAATTAATAGGGTTTAGGAGTGATGAGTTTCAAGCGATTTATGAATTGTGCACGTTTGCACTAAAGAAGGAGAAGAGTAGAGCCAGCCTGTGTGGCCGAGCGGTTCTAGGCGCTACAGTCGGAAGTTCGAATCCTGGCTTGGGCATGGATGTGTGTGATGTTCTTAGGTTATTTAGGTTTAAGTAGTTCTAAGTTCTAGGGAACTGATGATCTCAGAAGTTAAGTCCCATAGCGCTCAGAACCATTTGAACCATTTTTTGAGAAGAGTAGGAAGCAAAGGTGTTGGAAGTACTGTATCCTGACAGCGATGTATGTAGCTAAAAACGTTCTGAAGCAGAAGGGAGAGGGAAGAAGAAGAGGACTGATTAAAGCACCTCTAGTTCCACCAGTACCCAAGACGTCTGGTAGTTTTCTTCCATTCCTCATTGCAACCCTCTTTACTCCCTTGGCGGTGGGATGTCTCGCTGGTGGTACTGCAACTACTGCTCCAACAATTAAGAACGAGTAAAACTCCCAAGCGCAGTTACAAGAAACGAGAAGACATAACTGCTTGATGGAAGCCGCAGCCATCGGGAAAGGACTATACTTGAAACTGTACCAGAAAGGGCTTGGTCTATTAATAAATAAAAAAAACCTTTAGCAGTCCTACTAAATCGGGCACTCACAAATATTTATATACCTAAGTTTGTTAAAAATAATTCAACATTCCAAGATTCCATGGTATTTTGATGCCGGATACGTTACCAAAGAATTATTTGGAAAACTGGTGAATGTGGTATTGTGAATTTAGATGTTGCTGGATGTCCCAGCACCCACTGGGTGTCATATTTTATGAAAGATACAAATATCGTCCACTATTTGGACTCATGTGCTGATCTGCAAGTGCCAGAAGAATTACAGCGATGCTTCACTCGCAGAAGACGTGAGTTCTACAGTTTTCGGCGGTGTCAGGACTTTAATAAACACCTCTGCAGACATCTATGCATTATGTTTCTCTTGACGTTTACAAAGAAGAAAAAGCACACTATATAAGGAGGAGCTTTAAACATTCCTTCATGAGTTGATGTTCAGATACAATGCCGTATACTTTGATTTTAAAAGAATGACCATCTGTATTATGTGCAAATTAGTTCCCATCAATTGATTTGAGCATTGATGAATGGAGTATTGCATTGATTGGACTGGATATGTACAATAGCATTCCCAGATATGGCCGAAGCTACCAACAAACAGCATCTGGATAATAATGATGAAAAAGACATTGCGAAACAGAACCTGGTGTATACAATACTGATGATTTAAACGAAGTCATAAAACAGGTAAAAGTATTGAGCTATGAGCAAACATCAATACACTTAAGTCTGAAATAAGGACAGTGTACGCAACAATTGACTTTAACCTGAAAGGTTCAGTAGGGCGTCTACTGGGTTTCACAAAAGGACAGGTTTTGAAGAGGGTTCCTCGTAAATTTTACAAGTCAGATCAGACTGTGGACATAATGCATGTCAGCACAATCTAAGTCGAGTGTAACAAATTTCTGTCTCAACGACAGTCTGGTTCATACTATTTAGGAATTTTTCCCTCAGTTGCAACAGGATATAAGATTGCTGAGACTCCAACCAACGCAATATACCTTCCAGTGACACTTCAGACACTGGACTATTTGGAGTTGCTTATTGTGGAACAGAATAATCAAATTATTGACTTTCGCGCTGAGGACATCATCGTATGATTACATGTATGGCAGGATGGGTGTACAGCATTAAACCAGAGCACTCAATCCTCAGTATGCCACTTCGCTACCGAACCGCAAAGTGATAAAATGTGGGAACTACGAGTTTCTTAAATCAGTTGGCTTGAAACCTCGCAATGACGTCCATGCTCAGTATAACCAGTCCAGTAGAGTAGGATGAGTGAATTATATGTCAGGAATACTTCTTGCATAAACCTTATGATTCAACCTCATTTAATAAGAATGATGAAATTAGGGTTGTCGTCCAGCACAAAGACGAGCTGACGCTTCCATGCAAGAGTTTCGTATATTTGGAGGGATCATTCAGGAAAACCAACGGCAATGATACAGTAGGATCCAAGCTTACACATAATGCCTTAACATTCCTGTTCCAAGAGATACGCTGTGATCTCAGTGGATCTGAGGTCGACCATACACGCAATGTCGGCATAATATCGACCCTTAAAACATACGTCTCTACATCACCCGCAGATTTGCATAGTTTAGAAAATGCGGGATGGTTCATAGACGATCCAGAGTATAGAATAGTTGTAGAGTACAATCGATTTACCGCATGCATACCACTATAAATTCTTATGAGGTACTTTGAGGACATGAGACAGATTATTATGAACGCTAAACGGGAGCTAATTCTGGTACGGAGTGCACGGACAATAACTCATACATTGAAGGAGCTCAAGAGGAGAATATGATCACAATCAGCAAGATAATATGGAAAATGGCTCACATCAGTGTATCAGACAAGGAGGGATTTGAAGCTTTTAAAAGTTTTGAAATCTGGTACATACCTATCATTAAAATTCCGCTCTTGGGAGGTTTTCGAGTACCTAGTGCTACTTACTGGAAGCAGACAAACATGGGTTATTAAAACCTGTTCTCAGCTAGAGACGCCTAGATTAATTGAACTTGCATTTTAGACTGATAGGAAAGGGAATATAACAAATGATTCCATTGTATTCGACAACTGCAAGTTAACTAATGCCAGAATCTACCTGAGTTAAGAATTTTACCCATATGACAATTTATACTTGCAGTAGGATGAAAATGTATATAGTTTAGCATATGACATGTATGCAGGTTTTCATGCATCTTACAATGAAAATGCTAAAGAAGGAGGAGGAGATAAATGTATCTCCAATCAGTCCCCAGCATTGTCATCAGTTTTTGGAGTGGAGCCTTCTCGCAGAACTAGTTGCTCTGGACACAGCAGCAGATTGGCGTGCACAGCATACAAACTAATAGGGTGAGTTGTACCTCCACCACACACCCTACATCAGAATCAACGGCCATACCCCCCCACACACCCCACCCCTTGATTTTTCCACCTAATCCCTTGTATTCATCTCTGGGCACCAATCGAAAATCACCAACTGGTAGCGATTGTTGCATGGAATGACCACATAAGTTGTTTACCTCGAAGTACACAATACAGGGTGATTCAAAAAGAATACCACAACTTTAGGAATTTAAAACTCTGCAACGACAAAAGGCAGAGCTAAGCACTATCTGTCGGCGAATTAAGGGAGCTATAAAGTTTCATTTAGTTGTACATTTGTTCACTTGAGGCGCTGTTGACTAGGCGTCAGCGTCAGTTAATGCTAAGATAGCGACCGCTCAACAGAAAGCTTTTTGTGTTATTGAGTACGGCAGAAGTGAATCGACGACAGTTGTTCAGCGTGCATTTCGAACGAAGTATGGTGTTAAACCTCCTGATAGGTGGTGTATTAAACGTTGGTATAAACAGTTTACAGAGAATGGGTGTTTGTGCAAAGGGAAAAGTTCGCAGCCCAGGAAAATCGACTCGCAGAGCTAGCAGAGAGCTGCAAATTCCACAATCAACTGTATGGAGAGTCCTACGAAAAAGGTTAGTTATGAAACCTTATCGTCTGAAATTGGTTCAAGCACTGTCTGCAGCTGATAAGATTAAAAGAATCGATTTCTGTGATTTTATCCTTGCTCAAATGGAAACAGATGAATCTTTCATTTCAAAGATTGTGTTTAGTAATGAAGCAACTTTCCACACTAACGGGAAAGTCAACCGACACAATGTCTGTATATGGGGCACTGAGAATCCGCGGAAAACAACTCAGTATGAACGTGACTCGCCTAAGGTGAACGTTTTCTGTGCCATTTCAGCCAATAAAGTTTTTGGTCGCTTTTTCTTCGAAGGTGCTACTGTAACTGGACTACAGTATCTGGAGATGTTAGAGAATTGGCTGTTCCCTCAGCTCGAACAAGAAGCACAACAATTCATATTTCAGCAGGATGGAGCGCCACCACATTGGCACTTATCTGTCCGTAACTACCTGAACGTCAACTACCCGAGGCGATGGATCGGCCGCCAGGCAGCCCGTGACAGAGCACTTCATCACTGGCCTCCAAGAAGCCCTGATCTTACCCCCTGCGATTTTTTCTTATGGGGGTATGTTAAGGATATGGTATTTCGGCCACCTCTCCCAGCCACCATTGATGATTTGAAACGAGAAATAACAGCAGCTATCCAAACTGTTACGCCTGATATGCTACAGAGTGTGGAACGAGTTGGAGTATCGGGTTGATATTGCTCGAGTGTCTGGAGGGGGCCATATGAACATCTCTGAACTTGTTTTTGAGTGAAAAAAAACCTTTTTAAATACTCTTTGTAATGATGTATAACAGAAAGTTATATTATGTTTCTTTCATTAAATACACATTTTTAAAGTTGTGGTATTCTTTTTGAATCACCCTGTATAACTCGAATCATGTGATACATTGAACTTGTCACACATCTGTGGGTTATTTGTCTTTGCATGCCTATGGGCACATTGGCAAAGTCCCCCACGGATCTCTCATACAAAGAAGAGAAGCAAGTCAGCGTTGATCAATAATTCAATGCTGCATTTCGTTTTCTTGAGCGTTGCATCCCAAGACAACCCAGGTGCTGCGTAATAAAAGATGGGTTCCAGAGAACATGTGGTCATGCATAGACTCCATAATTTCTCGAAAATTACGTGCACAGCTGTGTCTATGTAAACCCATGCATACTCTCCTAAAGTGGAGGCTTTCAATTCCTTGCAAACAGACATGCTCATATTTTGTATCAATTATGACATCGCCTATACAGTTGCTGGAGACTGCAGTTATGTCCCGTAGCGCGGTTTTATTGTGTTTTGCCATACTATCCACATACTCGTATGAGAAAACCCTCTTCCAAATCACAAGCTGAAACTTTTCCTCCTCCGGAAATGCAGCTTGAGTGATACGCATATCCTCCCGAGATGTGGTGCCTGCATAAAACGTAGCGTGTCAGCGTGAAGCAGAGCGCAGTTCTCGGCGTCTTTCGTTTGTAGAGTGAAATGTATTTCTTAGCCGTCTCAGGCAGCACAAAGACCGATCTCTCTCCATGCCGAAATCAGCCAAGTGCTCAACAAGAAATTGAACGTCATATCCACTTAAAGTATGGAAGAAAACGGGTATGTCCCTTGGTAGTTGGTACTTAAAGTTGCACGTATTATGAGCTGCGCCATTGAACTTCCTGTAAGATGACAGTGATCCCTACAAGGAGTTTCTGCTTTTCTAACAAACAGCAGCCTACAAATATGACAGCCAACGGCGTTACTGTACAAATCTTCATTCTTCTTCGATTTGGTCATGGGAACGTTGTCGCTGTAAAACTTATCAACCTCCTATGAAAGTTTTACAAGCTCAGTGAGCAGCTCAAATGGCCGGATTATCCTTGACATAAGATTAGTAGCGGTCTAAGACTCGAATCACAGAACAAAACAATTTGGTACGCTGCCACATATGGTACGCATTTTTCTGTAAAGGTGGTATGTGAGACTGTAAGGTCACCTTCACAGTGTGTCACAGGAGTGAGGAGGTATTCAAAGTCAGCATACGCTACGAACAGACTTCGCTCCTGATGGTGAGCATTTTAAAACTTTATGAATTTGTCTTCCTCAGTACACATAATAACATGCACCAGGGCCTTGGAAGCACAATCTACTATATGCTTTGGTAATAACTTGTCTGAGGAAAAGGCACTGAGGCACCTAAAGCAAATAAGCCGTTTTCCATTGCGCTTACTCAGTTAGGCGGAAAGGAGATGGGACATGTCTTTAATCCATACGTAATGCTGACAATCACCTTCAGAGAAGAGCAGCATGTTGCCATGCATCTTATGCACACCAACAGATTTTGAAAAATGGAGGGGGCCAACGACTACACGCTTGTTCTGCTCATCTCACTTGCATTTCTCCAGGCCATATACATAAACCAATATTTCGGTATTCTGCCCCTCAAATTTAAATATGTCCTGGATCTTGATGGGGAACTTGATACCATCAAAGCTATAATACACCCGAATGTTATCACCTACACAGTATGTACCAGGACACTCAGGATGATCTCTGTAATTGTAATTTCTCTTGCAAGCCAGGACTGACCATGCAAAACTAGCCCGATCGGTTTTATTTTCGACATAAATGCATGACCTGTTATTAGCTTTATCCTTAGGGTGCTCGATATAGCTGGACCCTCCATTTACCGGATTATAGACACGTGTGTGGATGTCCAGGTGTAATATTCGGCTGAGTGCTTTAGCTGACCCTCTAACTTCCATCTCGGATAATCGGGACAGTATAGCTCTCAAGGTGGATTCACGAAAGCACTCGGCGATTGATGTGCTCCGCGTTATCACGCCTTTATCCCCCCCAAAGGTAATGAAGACTATTCTCTTCAGTACCAGAGGCAACTTTGGGGAATGTGACAACCCGATGCACAGCACCACACCAAATTTAATGGTGGGATACTACAGATCATTTACTACTTTGAGGTGCTCTGTTTCCGTGACATGAGAGCACACTGTTAGAAACCGAACAGGAACACATTGCCCTCCTGCTGGAGTCTCGACGCTTGTGAATGAGATTCGCTCCTCAAAGGCGTCCGCAATCACCGAGTATTCTAACTGTGGTATGGTGTCACTGATCTGATGTCCTTCACGAAAAGGGATGGGAGACAGAACTGCCACTAGCCGCAGGATAATCTCCATTACTAATAATACTACTACTAGGGGAAACTAGGGGCTGATGAGGTCCATCCTGTTGATGATGGAGTCAGCGAGGTGCACAAGGATATGCGCTGAGGCACACATACCTTTTGTTGCCAGCGATGATTCTGACGAGACTGAGAAGGAGGACGAGGTGGTGCTACTGGGTCAGGTCAGTGAGAACAGCCTGGCTGGATTGACAGCTCCCGAGGCTGCTGTTACTGCTGTAGGTCCTGCTTTGGTGAGGAAGGTTTAGCCACCACTGGTACCTGCAGCATGGTGTGCTGCAGCTGTGGAGATGTGGCTGCTGTAGAATAGAGAGAGAATAACGAAAAAAAATTAAGTACAAAGTTCCAGGCATTGGTTGCTGCTAGTGTAAGGAAAGTAAGAATGCAGACGATTGCATTGTTATATAAGTAGAGTGAGTAATTATGCATTGGGTCCACAGTGTGGGCATTTCAGCAACATTGTAAGGCATGTGTACCACCCCTTCAGGACAGTCATCCTCCTCTAAACGTGCCAGATTACCCTGTCATTGCAGCTTTCCTTTACCCATTCACGTTTCTCATCCTTATCAGAATCGATATGGTGCCTCCAATCAATCCCGCTTACTACAACAAAAATATATATATATACAGATTTGATAGAGAAGAAGAAAAATCTCCTATACTACAACCACAAACAAACAATTAGAATTCCTTTTTCCATTTGCAGAGCTGTTCTGATGTATGACTGGGTGCTGGAGATTGAAACACGTATGTAACGCAGCAGCGATGGCGAGGCATTGTAGCATCTGTGACCAGAGAGTATGCGCTTGACCGCGCGAGTGTTGCGAGCGGTTCTCAGTCTGTCAGTAGTCGTTGCGAGTCTGTAGCTCTGTCTAGTTGAGAGCAGTACTCTGTCAGTAGTCGTCGCGTGCAGTACGCTAATAGTCGTCATGCAGAGCGATCGGTCAGTAGTAGCAGCCCAGTGCGGTTGTGTGATGTAGGCGGTCGGCAACACTGGTCAAGATGGTGAATAAGGTATACTGTTAATTAATATAATCATTAGATAATGAAAAATTTTATCTATTGTAATTATTGTCCAACAAGTCCCCCAATAATAATTTTTATTTCAAAAGCATTTTTTTTCAAAAATTTAATTTTTATTGAACTAAAGATTTCGTTGCACTTCCCATTTCACTCCACTTCTTTAAAAGAAAATTTTCAGTAAAATCACAAAAAAAAGGAGAATATTATTATTTGCAATGCAGTTCCTCCAAGCGGTGCGCAACAAAAAGAGCAGAAATGTGACATCCATTTATTCTGAGGTAAGACTTTAATTCTGATTGTTTTGCACAGGGCCAAAGACCGATATTTCGGTTTAATTGAATTTTCTTATCACTGAATGGACTTTAATTTTGGTGAAGAATTTATATTTGAGTCAGATTGCGAATTTCACATTTTTGTTGCCATTTTCAATACCTCTCATTGTGGGCGAGGTTACAATTAGCGCAATGACCATTAGCATTCACAATTAAATACTGTCGTGTTTCTTTCTTTCAAATTTTTGAGGGGAGGTTACACTCGGCTCCCATTTCTATATAATATTGACCTTTCATTTCTTTTAAAAATTTCGGTGGGGAGGTTACACTTGGCGACACCCAGTCCAGGATCGTATTTCGTTGAGAATCTTTTGAAAAACAGTCAGATATCTGCTCTTATTTGCTTAGATATAATTAGGATTTAGCGCAACGCTTTTAATAATATTGTGACTTTCTTTCCACAGGTCAACGGCAATTTGTTGCTTTGTTGTATTTGTGTATTGCTTTTGCATTGTGCTTATTTATTTTGTGAAAAATTGTGACTATTGTAAAAATGCCGCGAAAGACTGTGAATAGTGTATCGCGAGGTATTACGAACGAAATTACCGGCTCAAACGACTTTACCGATAGGACATGTGACACGCAGTGTAATGATGACAATCCTGCGTTCACTAACAATCAGTGCATTCCAACCACTAATGATGACTTTTACCCTGATAATGAACAAACGAACTCAATTGTCTCGTCTGTTAATTTGACGACAATTGATGACGCAGAGCGGTCTATAGTAATGAGCGCTACCCAGCTTAACACAACCGGTTTGGAAGATTCAAGTAACATACAGACAAATTTTTCGAATGAAAATGGTCAGTGTAGTGAAAGTACGACGGATTTATTTAATTCCGAAATAGGGACTGACAGTGTATGTTTGACTGACAAACCTTTTGGTGAATCTCAGAATAACCAAATGGTTACGGAAAGCGAGACAATTCCAGATCCACCACTAAACAGCACAGAGAATATAAACGCTAGTTTTGACTTGGTACGAATTATGAAAAGTTTGCTACAACAGCAAAGTGAGAAAATAGACAACAATCTCAAACAACAGCTTAATGAACAGGTCAAACAACTTAGGGAACAGAACAAACAAGATAATGAAAATCTCAAACAACACTTAAATGAAAAATTAGACGACAATTCCAGACAGTTAAATGATAAATTAGACGACAATTCCAGACAGCTTAGTGAACAAATTAGAGCCGTTGCCGCGCAGTGTCATGACACTAAGGAACAGTTGCGCACGGAAATTGAGGCTTGTTCACAAAAAAATAGCGAAGAAATTAAGTCTGTTGCGCAAGAATTAAGGGAAATGCAAACAGCCGCAACAGAAACACTCAGAGACGAAATTAGCGGAGTCGCTAAACAATGCTCTGAAAAAGCTACACAATTACGAGACGAGTTTAAAGCAATGACGGTAGAACTTTCGCGCACAATGGATGCAAAGATAGACGCGAAATTCGAACAGCAGAACACTCAGATTAACGAGCGCTTTAATCAGCACATACAGAACAGTGATACGCGTTTCCGCAAATTTATTCAGGATCAAAATAAAGTCAAACGTCAGGTTATGGAAACAATCAGTGCACAAAGACAAGAGGATAAACGTAAAATGTTCGCGAAAGCGAAGACGTGTGTAGACAATAATATTACTACAGTGTCCGACAAAATTAATACCATAGTACAATTGAACGCGGAATTACGGGATGAAATTTCTGATCTTAAATCAAAAACAGATACACACACAGTAAATATTCAAACAGTGACAGACAGATTCGAACAATTAGATCTAACACAGGATTGCGATGTCATCAAAGCTGATGTTAAAAAACTGAGCGAAACTACGCGTAAGTTGCAAAAACAGATTAATGCGTCCGATTCTAAAACCGATGATCAGGCAAAAATACTGACTGAAAAATATGATGAATTGGCCAGTCGTATTGATGTTATCGAAAATACTAATGACAATAAATCAGACGATACTGCACCGGTTTCATTTATCCAAACACCTGAATTTCAAAATTTACAGCAGACAATTAATGAGATCGATTCGTCTAACAACACGTTGCGTAGAAAACTATCAAGTTTACAACAAGAAGTAACAGAAATGAAAAACACTTCAGTTAATAACACATCACAGCAGACGCCACTTCACGAACATCCGTCAGACTCGCGCAACACGTATAATGTGAGCAATTTACAGAGACTAAGAGACGTAAAATCCGAAAAGCCACGCGACTTAAAATATGAAAAGCTACGCAACTTGAAGTACGAAACGACACAGACAAACAGATTCACACACAAACCCGAACGTGTTTTCAAATTCAATGACGAGAACGTAGATTACGAGCAATTTTTATCAGCCAGAAAATGTAAAGAATTTAATAATGACAGAACACAGATACACGATTTGCACTGTATACGACAATTTATTTTTGTACTTTCACCGCTATTACCTGTAATGGAGAAACTAGCTTTGAACCTGAAGCGACAAATTGTTATTGTATTTTCGTCAGCATTGCCTGTAATGAGGAAACTTGAATTAACATGGTTACAACAATTTGGTTTTGGAATTTTACCGCCATTGCCTATAACACAAAAGCTAAAAATTATTTGCAGTGCGTAATTGACCTCAGGGGATTCATTACGCTTTAATGAATATGTGCCGTAGCGAGCATAGGGCCCCGAGCTGTAGTAGTGCTGTTTCATCTTTAGTTTTCTGCGCTGCTGCCTTCTCTTCTACTATCCTATATATCTATCAAAACTGCTCTTTAACTATTGCTCTACGTAGTATTAAGAAACGAGTAACGAAAACCGGATATGACAAATCTTTACCGAATGTGACAATTTTCATTAGGCACTCCAGAATCACGAGAACTTAAATAACAGATAAAAGTCGTAATCATCAGTATGTATAAAATTTTGAGCAATCGGAACCACAGTTTTGTAACAATAGATGTTTTTCACCACAACAGCATGAAAATCAGCCGCTTAGCATACGTAACCAACAATGCAGTCTACAAGGTCAACCTAACTTTAATGTTTCGCCGCGTGCACGTATAGTCCCAGCTCCAACAAATAGTAACGCATGGCAGCGAAGAAATAACCACGTACAGACAACGCACTATTTCAACTCGTATCGCAATGCGCCGTATAGAAATTACTATCATGACAGACGTAAAAATAACGAGCACAATTTTCAGCGTACATTTAATAACAGTCGATCTTATGAGCAGCAACAACATCAGCAACAACGAATAATCATGAATGAAACAGACAATAGGTGTCATCCATAGCGTAACACGTCAGTAAGAAATAACAGAACAGTTCATATAGTGGATATGCCACAACATTCTCCCGTAAATAATAACACGTACGATAGATTTTAACCAGATACAGCACAGATTGCATATTACAGTAACGCAAACATTACTTTTGACACCCAGAATTTTGCTCACGAGAATGTTATTTGAAACATGCTTTGTTCAATGCTCCACTATTATCGCACCCAGATCTTACTAGAAATTTTTCGATTGCCACCGACAGTTCCAATACCGCTTTGGGCGTACATATTTTCCAGGAAATTGAAGAAGATGGTTCTACAGTAATTAAAAACATCGCATTTGCAAGTTGCATTTTGTCACCTACTGAACGAAATTACTCCGTTACAGAACTTGAAACATTATGTGTTGTATGGGCTTTTACGAGATTTAGGCATTTTCTTTACGGCAGACATACCACCGTTTACACAGACCATAGAGCTATACAATTTTTACTTTCGGCTAAATTTACTCACGACAGGTTAAGTAGATGGAAACTATATTTACAAGAATTTAATTTTACAATAGTTCACATTCCCGGTACACAAAATGTTATAGCAGACGCACTATCGCGTTCTCTCAGCAACAATCAGCAAGACATAGCAACCAACTTCTGCAAAGCAAATTTCAGTGTCATGTACATTGAGCAAGTAGCATTTGAAAATTTTATTTCATCGTCATTACAGGACATAGCACAGGAGCAAAATAAAGACAATGTGTGGAAAGAAATTAAACACCTTTGGCAAGATAGGAATAACGTTACGATTAGGAACCACTACACTGTACGCAATGACATTTTGTTTCGCTGCTCTCATCCTGACAGCAACAATTGGTTATTATGCATTCCTGACGAACTGGTTAACAAACTAATTTGGTACACTCATTTAAGCTACGCACATTACGGAGCACGAAAATGTTTTCTTATACTGAGACAGAACTGTTATTTTACCAACATGGAAAAACGTATTCGACGAGTTTTAGCGTCTTGTAAAATTTGCCAGAAAGCTAAATCAGACACCACTTCACATATTCCTCCATTATATCCCATTATACCTGTTAAATTAAGACATATGGCTGCAGTAGATATTTTTGGTCCGATTCCCAGAACTAACAGAGGTTTTTGCTACATATTTGTCGCTGTTGAACTCACTTCAAAATTTGTTACTTTCACTCCATTACGCAAAGCTACTGCTAAAACTGTTTCGAAAGCATTTGTAAAACATTTTCTATCTCATGTAGGGCATGTGATGAAAGTAATTTCTGACAATGGATCTCAATTTCGTAGTACCATATGGACACGCATGTTACGAGCCAGAAACATTTCTCCGATCTATATATCCAAGTACCACGCTTCTTCGAACCCCTGTGAACGATTAATGAAAGAAATTGGTAAACTGTGCCGAATATACTGCCACAAAAGACATATTGATTGGGACACACACATACTCTCATTCCAAGATGTAATTAATTCCATTCCAAATGAATCCACTATGCTATCTCCGTCTGTTATACTGAAAAATGCTGAACCACCTAACAAAATTAAAGAATTAATAACATTTCCTACATCTCGTCGATTACGACACCACGAAATAATTGACATTGCGCTGAACAACATCAAACGTGCCGCAGAGCGCCGGAGAAGACAGCAAAAACAGGTTTGTACACGCCGCGTCTTTCACGTTGGACAGAAGATACTAGTACGTACACACTATTTATCCAGCAAATTAAAAGGTAAGTGCAGTAAATTTGAACTTCTATACGCAGGTCCATATCGGATTCGCAGCATCCCTCACCCCAATGTTGTACACGTCGAAACTTTGAGAACCAGAAAATCGAAAGGCAATCACCATATCTCAAACATTAAACCGTTTATTGAATGAAGACACTTTATGATTCAACACACTATGATGCCATTTACTAATGCAATTATATTCACCTGACTAATTACTGATGATTATCGTATTTTTTTCTTGGCAAGTGCCCGGCAAGGTAAGGTTAGCAGGTCGCTTTTCTTGTCGTTACACATCAGACCGTGTATACTTTTCCAGACGAACTTACGTATTTTATGACTAATTATGCAATATTGGCTAATGACATGTTAATTTCATTACATTTTTTTTATTAAAGGCTTTAATTCTCGCCTCTATTAACTACACTCTATACAAGCTGAACACTACGAACGTCACATTTTGTCTTTTTATGTACGATTGTATTCCAGTTTTGTTTATATGCACTGTGAGATAGTTAAGATATAACACACCAGTCGACTTTGACATTTTTTTGCTTTATGACATCTCAAGATCGTGACTGTTTTACATTTTTTGCTGCTGCATTGTGCTATTCTGTGTACATTTTTGCATCTGAACACTGTCAATGTCTTTGACATATTACGTTTTCTGTCATGTTGTGCTGTATGATTAATTATGTCACCATAAACCAGTTATTATTTAGTGGGTATATGATTTAAATGCAAGACATTAATCTTTGTTCATGAATTTCAGAAAGAAATGATGCGTGTAAGAAAAAAATTCAACAGAAATGGGAATTTCACCTACGGAATAGACGAAAGAAGATGCAATAACTTTATGGGGAAGAGTAAATGGATCAGGATTAACAAGCATTAACAAGAATATACTATACTCATCATAGAATAGCAGTCTTAACTAATTTTTTCTTTCAGAATACAAGGTGATTGATGCAGGCTGTCAGACTGAACTACACATCTTAGTTTTAGTGATGAAATATGTTAGAGTTAAGGAATAGTTGGATAATGAGTAATGAAGTGATTTTTTGCAGATGAAAATGAATACTGATGAATAATGATGAAGGAAATGGTATTATGAATAATGAAGTTTTTCTTTACAGGTGATGATAATAGTGAAGTTACGATGATATGGATAATGAAGTTTTTTTTCTTTACAGATGAGGATAATGTTGAAGTTATGTATTTATGCTATGTAGTTATTTAAGTATTTGTTGCAGTTTGCTTTGACAGCAGGTGTTACATTGCATAGTAGGATGACAGAAAGTTTTGGAAAGGACAGCTATGGAACACATTTTATACGCATTTCACTACCTGTTAATTCGAAGTTCACTACTTTTCAGCATAGTGTGCGTTTCTTCTTTCAGGTCAATAATCCATTTCGTATTTTTTCCAGGAGAAGCTTTTCATGATACTTACTAAACCTGTTAGTTATTATACCTGTTCTAGTACTTTCATTTTTATTTTTTACCCATTTGTGTTTATCATTTATGAATGTGATCACATATACTGCCTTGTTGCATAACCTTGCTACAGCTGACTCATGACGAATGACGTTACCTATCCTCATTTGCAGCAATAGGTCAAAAGCAAATAGTGTTATGCCTCAGCAATTAATTATCGATCCCAACGCAATGCATTGCTAACAAAAAAAAATGTATTACCAGTCCCAAATAGTGATACCAGTTTGAGAAAATTCTGAATAATACTGATTAGCTCTGAATAGTATGTCACTTGAGTAATGACTTCTTAATGAGACAAAAAAAGTATATATTTAAAATAATGCTTTGTCACTAGTTAATAACTGCCACTGTTTATTGTAATGAGACTACTTATAATGCCTATGATTACTAATGCTATGACTAATTAACTGATTTTAATAATGACTTTGTAATGATCTGAATACTACTGAAGGAGAAACACTGTTTATTGTAATGAGACTACTTATAATGCCTGTGATTATTAATGCTATGACTGTGATTAACTGATTTTTAATAATGACTTCGTAATAATCTGAATAATACTGAATGATGATTCTATTCAATACTTGCTGGCCACTGAGTGCCAATAATTAATGTCACTTGAAGAATTGTTATTAATTATGCCATTAATTAGCCCTTTTTTTCCATGTTGAGTTTTCATGTTTTGGTTAATGGCCAATGAGTGCCAATAATTTGTATCACTCAATGTATTATGCTAATGCTAGGCCAATAATTGACTCTCCTTTTCAACTAAGACTTCTGATGAACATTATTCTGTCATACTAAATATACTTTGTAACTGGCCAAGGACCGCCACTGTTTATTGTAATACGATTACCCAAGATGCCAGCTAGTGATTCTTAATAGATTGGAATGACACACAATTAATTAACTATGGTACTGTTTAATTATTGTTTAATAATGCTTTGTAATTAGGAGAAGGCTAATAATTCTTACTATATTGGAATGACAAATGATTAATTAACTGTAATTAGGAGAAGGTTAATGATTCTTAATTATACTCTGTAACTGAAAAGAATGCGATTATTTCATAATACTTTGTAACCAGGAAGAGAAGGCTACTGATTCTATGTAAAACAATAATTAATGAACATTTTTCTGTAATACTACATACTTGGTACAGAAATGTTCAATAACTGGGCTATGAATGCCACAAACTATCAATGAAGACTGTAATTGTCAATATTATGTGACTTGATGTCCTTCACCTCATAAGCTGACTACCCTGAATTACTGCAATGTCCATTTGTCCTGTTTATCCTAGTGATCATGGAGCACTATCTTTGGTTTTGCACTAATTCTACGTGGGTGTGCCTTGTAAGAGCGTGGTGTTGACACGACATGCTGTCCACCACCGTGAGCGATGAAGACGTTATTATGGTCCCACTGTTTGGTGTACGTAATGTACTGCCAAAATGAAAACATGGAACATTACTACGACAGTTCAGTGTCTTGGCTACACTGATAAATTCTGATGGGAAAAGAACTTCAAGTTGTGTCACTTGGTGTTGTACTACTGTGGAAAGATATGGACTTTCAAAACAGCTGTGTGCAATCTAAAGTGCTACAACCATGATGCAATCCTTCCCTTTCCTATCCTAATTCTTGTCACATAAGGAAAATAATTTTTTTGGTTAACAGCATTTATGTTCGTAGGTTATACATTTTTTTTTCTTTTTTTTCTTTTTTTTTTTTCTCGATTCACTGAACTCCAGTGTGAGTACACTTATGTCACTGGTCGACATGATGTTTTGTCATTATGTTTATTTGTTGTGAAAATGCTAAAGACATTTTTTCAGTGCGTGTGCACTTTGGACATGATTTTTTTTGCCATTATGTTTATTTATTGCGAAAATGCTAAAGACATTTTTCGATTTGTTCTGAAGTACAGTATATGTACACTCTTGTCTTTTATATTGTACATACATTTTTATTTTAATGATATGTTCTGAACTACAGTGCATGTGCACTTATGTTAGGTGTTAATATGTTTTCTACTGAACTTCAGTGCCTGGGCACTTTTCTCATTTTTCAATATGATTGTACTCATTCTGTATATTCAATACTTCAATGCGTATGCACTTATGCCATTTGTTACTAATTGTACATACATTTCATCAATTACTGATATGTTCTCAACTGCAGTGCATGTGCACTCATGTCACTTGTCAATGTAATATTTTTTGCCAGTCTGTTTATTTGTTCTGAATATGCTAAAGAATTTTTTCAGTGCCTGTGCACTTTGTTATCTGTCAAATAATTTGTATATACATTTTTCTGATTTGTTACTATGTTTTGTACTCACTTTTTGTCTTTGTCTGATATATCTTGTACTTAGTGCGTGTGCACAACATTTACTTTATGTACTACATCTAATTAATCTGTAAATTGTAGAAGTTTATTAGTTAATTAAAAATTTTGCCGCGATTGGCAAGTCCAAATGACTCACCATCGCTGCCAAATTTTTGCCCCCCCAGTGGAGGGTTATGAAACACGTATGTAACGCAGCAGCGATGGCGAGGCATTGTAGCATCTGTGACCAGAGAGTATGCGCTTGACCGCGCGAGTGTTGCGAGCGGTTCTCAGTCTGTCAGTAGTCGTTGCGAGTCTGTCAAGTAGTCGTTGCGAGTCTGTAGCTCTGTCTAGTTGAGAGCAGTACTCTGTCAGTAGTCGTCGCGTGCAGTACGCTAATAGTCGTCATGCAGAGCGATCGGTCAGTAGTAGCAGCCCAGTGCGGTTGTGTGATGTAGGCGGTCGGCAACACTGGTCAAGATGGTGAATAAGGTATACTGTTAATTAATATAATCATTAGATAATGAAAAATTTTATTTATTGTAATTATTGTCCAACAAGTCCCCCAATAATAATTTTTATTTCAAAAGCATTTTTTTTCAAAAATTTAATTTTTATTGAACTAAAGATTTCGTTGCACTTCCCATTTCACTCCACTTCTTTAAAAGAAAATTTTCAGTAAAATCACAAAAAAACGAGAATATTATTATTTGCAATGCAGTTCCTCCAAGCGGTGCGCAACAAAAAGAGCAGAAATGTGACATCCATTTATTCTGAGGTAAGACTTTAATTCTGATTGTTTTGCACAGGGCCAAAGACCGATATTTCGGTTTAATTGAATTTTCTTATCACTGAATGGACTTTAATTTTGGTGAAGAATTTATATTTGAGTCAGATTGCGTATTTCACATTTTTGTTGCCATTGTCAGTACATTTCATTGTGGGCAGGTTACGATTAGAGCAATGGCCATTAGCATTTCTAAATAATATTGCCATTTTCTTTTAAATTACGGTGGGGAGGTTACAAGATTGCTGCAGTGGGTGAATAGTTTCCAGCTGCCTGTCTGTGAAGTCTAGTCCCTAGAATTGTTACTGTAACAAGACGAAACAGTTTTTTTAATTACTTGGCTACTACTTCATAGATATTTCTTTTTTCTGTACCTATGCGACTGTTGGCGCTGAGTGTTCGCTGCTGGAGGCGGCCCCACAGCATGTGGCTGGTGTATTTTTTCAGCCTCCACCATTGTCTGCAATCCAAGCTACATTTGCGACATATGAGCTATAGCAAGAACAAGCATGAAATTAGAAACAAACCAACGATACAAAAACAAATTACAAAAACAAAATAATACTGCTATCATGAAAATTTTTTTAATACTCATGTGGCAGTTCTAGCTGTAAGCTTTCCACAGGAGGTTGGACCTCGAGAGGGAGAATTTGCTGTGGTCCAGCCTCCCATCTGTCCTCGCAATCTGGGATAAAATCCTGGAGTTACGCTGTAAAACAAGGCAAAGAAACTGAATTACCGACGAGAATTTTTTTAACACACTAAATTTTTCCCGAATTCTACACCATACTCACAAAAACCAATTATACTTAAGTGGTAGTTCGTATTCTTCTTCTACAACTCTACATCTACATCTACATACATACTCCGCAATCCACTATACGGTGCGTGGTGGAGGGTACCTTGTACCACAACTAGCATCTTCTCTCCATGTTCCACTCCCAAACAGAACGAGGGAAAAATGACTGCCTATATGCCTCTGTACAAGCCCTAATCTCTCTTATCTTATCTTTGTGGTCTTTCCGCGAAATGTAAGTTGGCGGCAGTAAAATTGTACTGCAGTCAGCCTCAAATGCTGGTTCTCTAAATTTCCTCCTTAGCGATTCACGAAAAGAACCCCTCCTTTCCTCCAGAGTCTCCCACCCGAGTACCTGAAGCATTTCGGTAACACTCGCGTGATGATCGAACCTACCAGTAACAAATCTAGCAGCCCGCCTCTGAATTGCTTCTATGTCCTCCCTCAATCCGACCTGATAGGGATCCCAAACCCTCGAGCAGTACTCAAGAATAGGTCGTATTAGTGTTTTATAAGCGGTCTCCTTTACAGATGAACCACATCTTCCCAAAATTTTACTAATGAACCGAAGACGACTATCCGCCTTCCCCACAACTGCCATTACATGCTTGTCCCACTTCATATCGCTCTGCAATGTTACGCCCAAATATTTAATCGATGTGACTGCGTTAAGCGCAACACTACTAATGGGGTATTCAAATATTACGGGTTTCTTTTTCCTATTCATGTGCATTAATTTACATTTATCTATATTTAGAGTTAGCTGCCATTCTTTACACCCATCACAAATCCTGTCCAAGTCATCTTGTATCCTCCTACAGTCACTCAACGACGACTACCTTCCCGTATACCACAGCATCTCTACGTCGTTTGCCACTGACGCTGATGCTACTCGATGTCACTGAACGCTTAATTTTAGACAAACTGATGCACACAACTAAGGAGCAACTACACAGGCGAACTGACGATGGCAGAATGAGAATGGAAGTGGAGGGGGTAGGATTTATATTGACACACTGATGTGGGGCGAACCAATCAGCAAGGGCGGTTGATGAAAAGTCATGAACAGTATTTTCCGGAGCCAAAAGGAGTGTAGCATTCCTCCCCACCTGCAGATGAATGCTGATCTGAGCAAGCAGGACAAGTTGGAGCTGATCTGTTGGTCACGGATTTCGTGCGCTTTTGCATGTGGCTTCTGGAGCACTCTGGAAAAACCAGTTTGTTCCACTGATCCATTCTTTGTGCTGGACGCATTCGTCGATGCGGCGGGAAGCCTGCTTCCGGTATCGGGTTCACTCACTTGACGGAAGCGTAGTTCAAGGGTCCTGCATTGTGACCATGCCTCATGTAGCAAACTATCGTGATAGCGTATTTAACAATATTTTTACGTGGTGTAGTATCGTCTTCAGAGTTTTGACTTAGTGTATTTCCGCTTATTTATGTTACTTTCAGTTTATAAACAATATTTCTGTGTGATATATTTTCGAGTGTATTTGCATTTGTTTATTTTTGAGGGACGTATTTCCATTCCACGTGCACATGGAAAGGTAGAGCAGTGTTCTGTGTGTGAGTGTATTTGAAATAAATTGTTTTAAAGCAACATTTGCAAATGTATTTAGGTATCAAGCACTTTGTCTAATTTGTTTACCCGCTCAAATATTCCAAAGCAGTGTCGATCTGTAGTTTTAATTAATTTTTCCGACTGTGAACTCCGTCCCGACAGATCGCTTAACGATTTGTTTATGAAACATCTTGAACCAAACTACTGAGCAGCGATCTTCTTGAAAGCGTATTTACAGCCATATTCAATTGTATTTAATAATTCCTGAAGCAGCTCGTGCTCAAGGACATGGAAAGGCTACGGAATTTACCACAAAAGCAAGCGAAATGTCTCACTGAGGAACGCTGGGAGGTTTCACAAGTGTGTCAAAACCCGCCGCAATATGTTTAAAGCCTGTGTTCGAGTGTGGAGATATTCCTCTCAATAAAAGGTGTAATTACATTGCAAATTGTTGACATATTCTTGCATCAGCTGCAAACCTCTCTCTCTGTGCGTGCAGTGGTACATTTAGTTGATGCGACATTTTCAAAATATGTATGTAACAATATTCCATACATTGCTTAAACACCAGATTTAATAACTCCTGACGCAGTTTGTATTAATTGAGAAGAGGTATCTATAGGCCAGAAAGAAAGATAGTATACCAAGTTGTAGGGGGAAGGCTGAGGTATTTCCAGGGAGACAGGAAATGCTTAGTGCAGCCCTGCAGCTACTGCATGACGGTGCTGCGTTCCCAGTGCATGGCTACTTAAGCGACCACGACTCTGGTGGGAAGCGAGAAGTGAATATTTAGCGTGATCTATGACAGTGTAATTACGTGGTTCCTTTCGCCATCGGAATAAAAAAATAGTACTGCAATTGTTTAACATTGCCTAAATTGTTTTAACATCAGCATCAGTTTCGAGCTGTATTGCGATTTCAGAAATAAATGAACGATATTCTTAAGCAGTTTGTTTAACCAATGCCTTGTGGATGTTATGTTACCCTATCATTGTGAGGTCTTCCCAGGCCAACAGCTGAACACAGACAGAGCGAATTTCCTATCAGGTTCCTGATGGAGGAGGGGAGGGGAGGGGAGGGAAGGGCAGAGGGCATGGGGGATGGCCAACTGCGCCCTCTGAAGCTAGTGTTGTCTACTACATTAGTTGGTGTCTGGACTGCAAGGTGAACACACAAAATTTGATATTCCTGCCAATAAAATTGAATTTCCCTAAATTTTGCGAATTTCCCGCCATTTCCAGGGGTGGGGGTGGATGGAGTAAGTTTAGTGAAGGAAGCCCAGTTGACCCATTTTCCCGCAAAAATTTGAATTTCCCACCATGACGTCAGTGCCATACTTATGGCCGTCATCTTGGATCCGCCATCTTGAATACGTGTGACAACAATGTAGAAGGGGTGACGCTTTCTTTGTCCCACTACTGATGTTCTTATTTTCTGGGGACAGTACTCAGTTTACATGCTTTGTCCGTATACCTTTAAAACTGATTAAGAACCACAATTGTCCACAATATCTTATTTTGTGCACTCAGTTTTCAAATTTCCCAAACTAATTGAAATAGGAAGAATGTGTTAAATATTTTAAACTAGATCTAAACTCAATATACCAGAGCAACTAGATTTGTTTATGTAATTGCAAGGAAATGGACTAATAAAAGTATCAAACTATTTCCTGGTGCAAACGAAATTATCCTTGAATTTAGAAATTATGCTATGTGCCTACTGATGGGAGACATGCCAAAGTATCAGATTAGGTCATCAGGATAATTGCTGTGCTATTTCGTTTCTATTTTAATTTAAATATTTTTAGAATGAGGAATAAATCTCATCTTTTTCAGCAACAACTTTCATCAAAGTAAGTAAAGACTTACAAAGTAATTTAATCATGAGCTTTTGAAAACAATTCAGTGCTTTAATTTTTCCTCTTTTTCATTTTTTGTTCTTAATTGCTCAACTTTTCACTGTTTGATTTGAAATTAATTTTTTCTGCACTTTGCAATCCCTAAAATTTTCATCAGAAAAATGACAGTGGCCGGGACTCTTTCCTTTATGTACACATCCTGTGTCTAGAAACTGTCGATCCTTTCTGTGTATGTCCCATCCATTTGGAGGATCGGTTTATTACCTCAGCATAAACTTAACTGCACTCTGATTATGGAATTACCCTTTGCAAACTCGAGAATACAAAATGATTTGTGCTATGGAGTAGTCATTTTGCAACATGTGTTGGTAGCCAAGCAAACAGAATACAACCGACATCTAGCAGCAATGAATGCAAACTAGACAATGTATACATTCTTCTAATAGCTCAGCTGTGCTTCAGTGCTCGTTAGTTTTGGCAACATAATACTCTGTAATACATATATTCTTTTGTTAACACGCTGTGTTTACTAATTTAGTTGAGGAGTAAACCCATTCAACTAAATATTTAAGTATTATAATTACAAATAACTTAAATTGTAATGTTCACATAAATAATGTTGTGGGAAAAGCAAACCAAAGACTGCGATTTATTGACAGAACACTTAGAAAATGCAACAGGTGTGCTAAAGAAAGTTCTTACAATACACTTGTCTTGCTTCTCCTGGAGTATTTCTGTAGGGTGTGGGATCCACATCATATAATTGACAGAGGACACTAAAGAAGTTCAAAGAAGAGCAGCTCATTCTATATTATCGTGAAATAGGGGAGAGAGTGCCATAGATATGATATGCAAATTGGAGTGACTCTCGTTAAAACGAAGCCGGTTTACGTTGTGGCAGGATCTTTATTTAAAATTTTAATCAAAGATTTTCTCCTCAGAGTTTGAAGATATTTTGCAGGTGCTCACATACACTCCTGGAAATTGAAATAAGAACACCGTGAATTCATTGTCCCAGGAAGGGGAAACTTTATTGACACATTCCTGGGGTCAGATACATCACATGATCACACTGACAGAACCACAGGCACATAGACACAGGCAACAGAGCATGCACAATGTCGGCACTAGTACAGTGTATATCCACCTTTCGCAGCAATGCAGGCTGCTATTCTCCCATGGAGACGATCGTAGAGATGCTGGATGTAGTCCTGTGGAACGGCTTGCCATGCCATTTCCACCTGGCGCCTCAGTTGGACCAGCGTTCGTGCTGGACGTGCAGACCGCGTGAGACGACGCTTCATCCAGTCCCAAACATGCTCAATGGGGGACAGATCCGGAGATCTTGCTGGCCAGGGTAGTTGACTTACACCTTCTAGAGCACGTTGGGTGGCACGGGATACATGCGGACGTGCATTGTCCTGTTGGAACAGCAAGTTCCCTTGCCGGTCTAGGAATCGTAGAACGATGGGTTCGATGACGGTTTGGATGTACCGTGCACTATTAGTGTCCCCTCGACGATCACCAGTGGTGTACGGCCAGTGTAGGAGATCGCTCCCCACACCATGATGCCGGGTGTTGGCCCTGTGTGCCTCGGTCGTATGCAGTCCTGATTGTGGCGCTCGCCTGCACGGCGCCAAACACGCATACGACCATCATTGGCACCAAGGCAGAAGCGACTCTCATCGCTGAAGACGACACGTCTCCATTCGTCCCTCCATTCACGCCTGTCGCGACACCACTGGAGGCGGGCTGCACGATGTTGGGGCGTGAGCGGAAGACGGCCTAACGGTGTGCGGGACCGTAGCCCAGCTTCATGGAGACGGTTGCGAATGGTCCTCGCCGATACCCCAGGAGCAACAGTGTCCCTAATTTGCTGGGAAGTGGCGGTGCGGTCCCCTACGGCACTGCGTAGGATCCTACGGTCTTGGCGTGCATCCGTGCGTCGCTGCGGTCCGGTCCCAGGTCGACGGGCACGTGCACCTTCCGCCGACCACTGGCGACAACATCGATATACTGTGGAGACCTCACGCCCCACGTGTTGAGCAATTCGGCGGTACGTCCACCCGGCCTCCCGCATGCCCACTATACGCCCTCGCTCAAAGTCCGTCAACTGCACATACGGTTCACGTACACGCTGTCGCGGCATGCTACCAGTGTTAAAGACTGCGATGGAGCTCCGTATGCCACGGCAAACTGGCTGACACTGACGGCGGCGGTGCACAAATGCTGCGCAGCTAGCGCCATTCGACGGCCAACACCGCGGTTCCTAGTGTGTCCGCTGTGCCGTGCGTGTGATCATTGCTTGTACAGCTCTCTCGCAGTGTCCGGAGCAAGTATGGTGGGTCTGACACACCAGTGTCAATGTGTTCTTTTTTCCATTTCCAGGAGTGTATATAGGGAGGAATGATTATCATAATAAAATAACAGAAATCAGAGCTTGTACTGAAATGGTAGAGAAATAGCTTGAAGGTGGCTCAGTGACTCGATTAACTGGATCAATTGTTGTTGCAAGTCATCAGGATAATCGAAAATCTGTATAACTGAATGTCTGAAGAGGAGCTGTTTTTTTATTATAAACTGTAGAAGCCTACTCTTTGGCACCCATTTATGTTCATCTTTTCTGGTACATAATCACATGCTTATATTTCTAAGGTTAACACGTAATGTTAGGTATTTATTCAAAACAACAAAAACTAATTAAACTAATTAAAATCAGAAAAAACAATGTTTATTAAGATATTAGAGACACATTTTTGTGCATACGTAAATATTTTCTTAAAATTACTTAAATATTACAACCTTAATCATGAAATACCTAACAAAAGTCACATTGCACAATCACCTTAGTTTAATTTTGTTTTAAATATCTGGCAATTGTCATATGATGCAAACAGTTGCTTCTCTTCACTCCTGCTACATCATGAATTTATTTTAATTGTAGTTAGCTTACAGTATCACATTCCAGTTTTTTTTTCAAACTATTTGAAAGCTGTTCCAGGGCTTGCAGTGCTTCTGCATGCGATGGTCCTGCATCATTTTCTGCATCTACGTTTTCTTCTGTTTCATCTTCTTGCATTCCTTGCTGTTTGTTTGCTTGCAATATGTTCTCATCAATTTCATAATCTGACATGATCTGAAAACCTTGATCATGACTATCACAAATGATTTCTTTTTCAAATTTATTTGACTTCAGTACAGTAGTCAAGCCATAGTCACAGTAAATTACAGAAAGTTTACATGACTAGTTTCAGTGAAGCTCAGGCAATATTATCAAATGAAACAAGTCTGAAATAGTTTGCTATTAATTACAAGAACCTGAAATACAAGTAACATCTAGCTGCAACACCTTGGTAATGGGAAACAATAGTGTGAATTTAACATGTTAAATGAAATATAATTATGCAATAATGGCAAAGAAACAACATCATGGCAATTGGTCGCTGTGAAGTCTTTATGTAAATGGAAGCTTAAAATCTTAATGTCTTATATGTTGGATTAGGACTGGCATTGTCCAACTATTTGTGTAACGAACCTAACAAGTGCTAACTGCACTTGCAGTTAACATTTTCACATCATACTTTAGCTGTGTTTGGTTCAGAATGTATCAGGACTGCAAAAATTAATAAGACAATATTATTATCATGTAATTTTCTTTGTGCAAGTAGTTGGACAACATATATGATGTTAAGATGTTAATTTTCTATGTAGATAAAGGCTCCACAGCGAGCAATTGCAATGATGTTGCTTCTTTGCCATTGCTGCATAATGATGTTTAATTTAACATGATAAATTGACAGTATGGTCTCCTATGACAAAGATGTTGTGGTTAGATGTTACTTATATTTCACATTCTCATAATTAATAGCAGACTTATTTTATACTTGTAGAATTTGATAATGTTGACTGAGCTTCGCCGAAATTTCTCATGTAAACTTTCTGTAATTAACTGCAACCATGGCTTGACTACTGTACTGAAGTGAAATAAATTTGAAAAAACTTACATTTTTCGCACTCCTTAAGACAGTCATGTCAAATTACAAAATATCACAAATGGGCCACTCTTTCATATCTTTCATTTCCTGGCATATTTGCATATTTGTCTTAGCTCTTTTATATCCTCCAAAACAGAATCATCGATTTTGGTCATTGAATTTTCATGCTCCTATTTTACTGTTTTTTCATTGCATTTCCTTGCAATAACACCCCATGCATCTTCAACCACATAACAGCACTCCATTAAATTCATTTGCTTGAAAAATGGCAAACTACTTCTACGTTACCGTCATCAACAGGTAACAAACTAGGTAAAAGCTATTTTTTATAAGGTGGTTTTAGCGTTTCCGCTAGATAGGCTGTAATTAAATTATAACAGCATATGATGAATGAGTTTTATTTATTGAATAAAAAGAAGGCACTTAACAACTGAATACACAGAACATTTGCTAGAGAATAATGCAGAGGAATAAAAGATTGTGCAGCAGTGAGATGCATCAAAGATAGTAACACACAGCAGCTGTATCAGATCCTGCAATATACCCTGTTTCTGTCATAGATATGGCAACACATGTTTGCCTGCAAGATATCCATAAAACTGGTCCACTGGTCAGTACATTGACATAGTTCGTTGTTGAACGGCGAGTATCGTTATCTCCAGTAAAATCAGGATCTGAATAAAAATGAAGTTTAAGCTTATTACCACAGGATTTAAAACCTTTGCCTCTTGTACCTTTAAGGTACTTTAGGATGTGTTTATCTGCAGTCCAGTGCTCAGATCCAGGGTTGTTAAGAAACCGACTTATTTGACTGAAGCAAGACATTATATCAGGACTTGTCACTGTGGCAACAAACATCAATCCACCTACAGCCACATGAAATGGAATATTTTCCATAGATTTCTTATCTTCATTTGCCGGGCACGGTCCTAAATACAGTTCTAAACTGCAGTCAGTGGATTTTGCATAGGGCTTGCAACGGTTCATGTTGAATTTCTCTAAGAGGCCACTAATGTAGCCATTTTGGCAGACAAATAGTTTTTTACTTTCATGATTTTGCTTGATTTCCAATCCTACAAAGTACCAGGGATTGTCAACCACAATCTCTAAATGAGTTTTGAATTCTTCAAATACTTTATTTGTAGTTGCTGTTGGTTTACTCATAATTAGTCCATCATCAACAAAAATAGCCAAAACACTCTTTGGCCATCAACTTGAGTACAAAATACACAATTCTCTGCATGTAGCTGTTTGAAATCAAAACACTTAAAAAGCTGAACAAGTTTTTGATTCCAACACCTAGGAGACTGCTTCAGTTCAAGACGTCTTCTGTTTAATTTGCTGACTAAATTTGCGTTTTGACTAATGAAATCCTCAAGCTGTTTCATGAATAAATCTTCTTGAAAATCGGCATTGAAAAAAGCAGTTTTCACATCAGATTGCTTCAAGTCTATGTCATACGCTTCTGCCAAAGCCAAAAGAATGCGAATTGATCCATTCTGAACAGCAAGTGAAAAGTTTTCTCCATAATAAAGTCCAGGTTTCTGAGAAAACCCTTTTGCACGTAATCTAGCTTATACCTCATTATGCTACCATCTGGTTTACTTTTAATTTTGTAAACCTACTTACAACCAACAGCCTGGCTATCTGCAGGTAGACCGTCAAATGCCTGGTTTTATTTAGTGTCAATGAAGACATTTCATCTTCTATAGCTTCATGCCACTTCTCAGAGTCTCCAGACCCCATGACCTACCTCATGGTTTGTGTTTCATCAATGACTGCTGCATAAGCCACCTTGTTTTGGAAATGAACTGGAGGGCAAAGTTCATCATGGTTTCTAAGACCCATTGCTGACTGAGCACCCTTCTGAGTAGAATAGGAGCCTTGATCCTGCACAAATTCCTCTTCGTTTTCAGCAGGCTGTTGAATTTAATTTCCTTCTGCATCTATCAGGAAGTTTTACTCATATGTAATGTTGTTGGGCCTGAGTTCTGTTGGATATCCTGACGAATTTTTATTGAAAACTACATCTTACAAAACAGTTATCTTCTTTGTTACAGAATCATACATTCTATATTTGTTAATGTAATCACTGTAACCAACCATTACCATCTTAATTGATTTACTTTGGGATCTGGATCGAAACTGTTTGGGAGTATGCGTAAAGCTTTCAGCAACAAATCTCCTCACATGCTTTAACGATGTTTCTTCCTGAATCTTTCTCATAAAGCACGCTCATCACAATCAGGCTTACATGGACAGTTGCTTAATGCTTGAGAGCTTCTGCCCAAAGTGTTTTTAGAAGACCAGAATCAAAAAAGATTGTGCAAGCACTGTCCATTGTAGAGTTGATTTCACATTCAGATTTATAGTTGTGCTCTGTAAGGTGAACTGGTTTCATGGATCATACCAATATTCTTGAAATGATTATGAAGTTGATCATGAACACAGTCTGTCCTACCATCAGTCCTAATAACTTTAAGCTTATTCCTTGTCTGCCTTTCCACCAATTGTTGAAACTCTAAGAATACTGAAGCGACATCACTTTTGATATTGCGAAAATATACAATCCTCTATGAAGTACAGTCATCTTTAAAAACAACAAAATAGTTAGCTTCCCCTAAAGCCTTTCCACAAACGTCAGAATGAACAAATTCATCTGAAGCACAGGCATGAGTCTGCACATTTGATCTAAATCCCTTCCTATGCAATTTACCATATTGAGGTGATTCGCAGAAAAACTTACTTAAAGCATTTGATTTTATATCGGGAATGAAATCATAGTCAGCCGAGGCGGGTTGTTGGTTTTTTTAATATATTAACCAACGATTGCTGACTCGCTGCGATGTTGACGGTTCTTATCTTTTTCATTTACAGAAAATGACGCGTTTTGCCCTTTTGGGGCGTCATCAGATTGGCCTAGCAGTGAAAAATAACAACAGTGAGGCACATGGAGATTGAAATGGGGAAATGGAGCTAATATGAAAACACAAAAGAGGCAAAGTTCCAGACTGTGCAGCCATCACTACAATTAACTGTAACTATGAACTTATGTAAAAATTAATGTAAAAAACCGACATTAGTCGATCTATACCCACTTATGGCATTAAGACAAAATTTTATAAGGAACCATTGTGCTTTCGTCATAGGATGAATAAAAACATTATGGAACCTGCAACCGGGAATACAACACCAAATATAACCACAGTGCCTGCTGGACAGGAAAACTACAGCAAACCAAGAAAAATTCAGGAAATCTTAGTTAACACAGAGCCAACCGTGTACCAGCATATACAGCATAGTGTTGTGCACAGCTGACAAATAGTAAGACAATGCGGTCGAGAATAGGGTATGTCAGCCCTCCAAGCGACCCACACAAACAAGAGCGGTACAGGCAAGTCTATACGACTGTAGTAGCAGACATCAAAGGTAGTTGGCGTTGGCTAAGCAATGTGCTTTCAAAAAGTGATTCTGTAATAGAATTAAATATGCATAAGACAATTTAGGTGAAACATTGAACTATTAAAATTGAATTTAAAGCAAGAATATTAATAAAATAGGTGCGAGTAAAAAGGTATGTATAAAGTGTAAAATTTTAAAACCTGCCAAGCCGTAAAACTTAAAATGACGCTAAAACATTAGTCAGACCGATAAAACCAGTTAAAAAATAAGGAACAAAAAAGGTAGCATCAAATTCACAATAAAAGCTATTGGCAGGTGAAAATAGTGGGTACCATAATATCATAATAAGGCAAGTTTCTGCTAATCACTTGATCATTCAAATAAATTCATTTCCCTGTACTGGAGCGTTTCAGAATTTCAATTACCTCTAAAAGATTTAGCCCTCTCCCTTCGTTCGGGATTTCCTACCAGTCTGGCCCACATGTGAAGCTTCACAGTCGATGCAGTCTATTCTGTAAACTCCGGATTCAGTGTATTTATCTTTAGTAGATATTCTGTTATGGATGTGCCTAGGCTGGAATTCGTCGACGAAAAGGCTACATCCACACCGTATTTTCTACACGGTTTGCAACGCCCTACGATAAGGTGCCTACAGAAGGGAGTTTTAACAAATCTAATATTCTTGGGTAACAGACCACATGGAAGTTTAGATTCATCAGAATTGGTTTTTTGTTGATACAGATTATCTACAATGTTAGCATTGTATTCGTTGCTGATAGCAATATGCTGAAGGTTAGCTAAATCTTTCTCGATGGAAGACTGACTTGGAAAAGTTCTGTGAAGGGGCGAATCATTAATTTGAAAAACTCATCTTATGACGATATAAATGACAAGAAGAGGAGTGAATAACGGAATCGCTTGTTCTTTGCGAAAGATGTCAAATTTGATATTACCATCCTCTAGTTGTAATTATAGAGCTAAGTAACTGAGACTCTTGTTGGCATGCATTATCTCATGAGTGAAGGCCATCTGTGGGTGTTATGAATTAAAATCATCAACTAGAGGCGGCACCTCGTCCACAACACCGTCAAAGATGATAAAAATGTCATCGACGTAACGCCTATAGAAAAAGATCCGTTTGTATCTAACTGTATCGTTCTTAAAATAGCCACCTTCTAAATGATTAACAATAACATCGGCAATAAAGCCCGCCAGACTCCTAACCGTGGCTAAGCCCTTTTGTTGCTTATAAAACCGATTATTGAATGAAAGTTAATTATATAAAGTGATTAATTTGAGAAGTAAGATGATTTCAGTAATCTCTTCTACTGTGAGCCATGGTTGTCTATGAAGATTGTTTTCAATAAGGGTAATAGTTCCATTGATAGGAATATTCGCATATAGATTTTTAATATCTGAGAACAACAGAACATAGTCGGGGGGAAAGATTTTGTCATACAACAGACTAACAAGATTTATTCCTGTTGCAAAATTACCTTCAAAAATAACGTTTGGTGGCACAATAGCAGGAAATACTTACAAATGGGTTTTCCTGGGTTCCATAAACCTTATAAACCGGACGAAACAGGTAGTCTTCACTTAAGCACGCAGCATAGGTGCTTTAGGGTTCATGACTTGCTACTTTACAGCGACATCAGGATGTATGATACTAGAGCAGTCCTTGAGACAAGTTTTTGCTTCTTGGACATTGAGTTAAAAAAAGGTGAGTATTTTAGCTATGTAGTCTTCTTTGTAAAGAACGACTGAAGTATTATCCTTGTCTGCACGAATAATCATAGCACCATCAGACTTTAACTTATCACTGAAGATATTGAGTGCAAGACATCCTTCATTTTTAGGATTATTACGTGTAGCCCTTCGGATTAATTCGCTTGCTCTACACGTTGTCTTTATTTTGTCGGTCTAACTGCATGGGATAGTATCAAGTGCCATTTTCAAATCCGCAATTAGCCCTGCAGTGGTCTTTTCATTACGTTTCGGCTGAATGCAATACTTTAAACCTTTATTCAATAGCTGCATTTCTTATGTACTGAACTGAATTTTTACCACCTGCTCGATATAGGGAAATGCTCTGGTGTGCTTGCATATCGCTTCTTAGTGGGGCGATAGCCAGTTCCTTTTAGCTTATGCAACTTCTGAGCATGTGTTTGAGCGATCGATAGGCTAGCTTCCCATAAAAAATAATTAAGGACCTTAAGTAAACCATCTCAAAGATCACAGGTTAAAATCCTTACAGCAGTAAAACAGGCTTTGTAAGCTAAAAGATTAAGTTTAGCTTTTATCTTATAAAGTCTGTTGATTTCGCTAGAAATAAGGATCCTACTACATTTCACTAAGTCTTTACTGGGGCGCTGATCCTTGTGTATGTTCAAATGTTCACGAATATATACAGGAAGTAAACCCCATGAAGGCATTGTTTGTTGAACTGTATATTCATAAAAGGCCTAATTATTTTTAACTTGTATTTCCGTAATGTTGAATGGAATGAAACCAGTTTTACTTTTCGAAATTTACTTGTCCAACCTCCTGTGTCATAACAGAGCTAAGTCAGATGATGCAGAATTTGCTTGTTACAAATTGTCAGTACAAAATAACATTCAGCAAAACCGATTTTCAGCTTTTACATCAATTGCAACTATCCTCTCACTAAATAACTTAATGTTATTATTATTAAATGTGGCTTCGAAACCTGTACTGGCTACTGTTCCCACCGAAAAAAGATTTTTCTCCTAACCATCTACATACAGTCTGGTGTACGAGATTCCCATACAAGTGTTTTTAATTTAACTGATCCAATATCTTCGGCGTAGATAAATGAATTATCTCCTATCTGAACAGGACGTACGAACTTCTCTAGTGGTTTAAACTTTTAAAACCATTCCTTGAGTGACGTCATATGCTTTGATGTAGCCCTGTCAATAAGCCAAAAATTTTCACAAATAGTAGTCAAAATGTTCCTGATTTCTGCACTCAGAGTTTGATTTATAGGTTCTTGATTTTTCTCTTGACAATTTCATCAATCTTTTCTTGCATTAAGCCCTGCAATGGCCTTCCTTATGACAGTAATAGCTCTCAACATGCTTCTTATTCACAGAACGTTCACTCAAATTTCTTTGCAAACAATGATCCTGACCTTTATCCCTTTTGTGAATGCTATTACCAGCAGCGAATGCAGTTGTCATTTCTACTACCTCTGACAAGGGTTTCTTTTTTCAGTAACCTCGCTGTTAATTTATCGAAATTGTTCCTTCTTTCGTCACATGAGTCGCAAGCTGTAACAAGTCCACCTAAATCTTCGTCAGTCTTGCTGATTCACCAATATTGGCAAGTGACTGTGCTAATGCTTCAACTTTACAAATATGTGCGCAATAGTATTACACAGTGACATCTTATATCTAAAGAACAGATGTTTCAACGTAACTTTATTTATTGCAGATTACTGTTTATGAATTATCTGAAGCGGATTCCCCATAACATTTGCTGTAGCACTCGACACAACATTTTCCAGCTAGTCGAATCCCATACCAGAAGAAATGATAAGCATTGCTTTTTGGTTAAGCTCGTTCCACAAGTTCTATGTGTCTGTGCCTTCAACTGGAATTACTTTACCTCCTTCAATAACATCTAGTAGTTTCTCAACATGAAAGCTCATTTCCGTTTGATACTTCCGTAGTTGAAAATTACCCCCATCAAATTTTTGGATAGTGAAAAGTTTCGTACGCTCCATGTTTTAACTTTTCGCTTTCCAAGTAAAACTCTCAATGACTTGATTGACACAAAGGAAATAAAACGTTACCCCAGTAAATTAACAAGTTTTTCAGGGCCCATAACAGGCTGTAATTAAACCTTAACACCATATGAAGAACCAATTTTATTTCTTGAATAAAACGAAGCCATTTAAAAACTCAAGACACAGAACATTTCTTAGAACACAACGCAGACATATCCAAAGGAATAAAAAACTGTGTGCTGTACACAAGCGGCAAGGATAGTAAAACACCTGACTTATATAGACATTATATCCCCGCAAAAAGCTGTACTCTGCAACAGTTTCAATAATATTTTGATCCGTTGGTTGTAAAAAGGATTTCACATTAAAAGGCAAAAATTTTACTGTAAACATTCCATTTTCTCTCGCTTAACAATCTAGCTATACAATGGGTTGGCGCACTATCCAGTAAAAGTAGGTATTTTCCTTATTTACCAAATTCGGTTTCAAATGTTTTTACTTTAGGAATAAATGTGTTGTCATACCTGTCAATGAATATTCTGGTCTTCATCCAAGTGTTTTTAGGTTTTTGTAAATTGAGGGAATCATGATATTTTTCAGTCAATTGGGATTTCTGAATTTTGTGATGAGGAGCTATTTCATTTTATAGGTTCTGGCAGCATTTGCGCAAACTAATATTGTTACTCGCTCTTTACTAGTTTTGTGTCCTGGAGCTGAAGAGAGGCTGAAGATTCTGACGGTAATGATTTCCAGTTTATCTGGTTTCTTGGGCAGTGTAAACAAAGTCCAAGTCATATTCATTATTGCCCAATTCTTTTTTAAAATCACCTTTAAAAGAATTTGCTACGTATGCACCAGTTTACTTTTTTTTCACCTTGTGTTTTCAATTTGGAAATTCCATGATGAGGTACAACCAGCCATTACTTGTCACATAGACTCATCACTCACTGTTTTTCTTATTTAACTGTAAGGCCTTTTCATAGAGCAGAGACCCTAATATCGTTCGCCTAGGTGACCATTTTTGTAAAAATCAACAATACAAAGCTGCTTCAAAAATTCATTTTTTTGTTTCTTTATCATTTTTCGATGTTATCTCCCGTCTTTACTTTCAAGTTTGCAGGCGTACTACAAAACTGAATAGGTATTCTTCTTAATATCACGTATCGTAGTACTATCTACACCATACTTCACGGCTTCTTTATGACCTGTTTGTCCATTTTTATAATAAATCAATAATGTGCTTTCGCATTTTGAAGCACAGAAGCGGCACGGCGCAGCGGCATAGCGATTGTCAGCTGTGTAACTCAAACAATAATGAAATGCGTGGAACAGAGACTGCGTGGGGCGCGGATAGTGCCAGTAACTACAAAGTTATTGGCTCATGCTTAACAATTCGGATAACCGCGAATCCGTATAACAGAGGTCCGGATAATCGAGCCCCCGCTATACATAGGTAAACGATCTAGGACCCGTACCGTTGAACAAAAAAAAGAGTGAATGTGAGCGGATTCATCTAGCGGCGATTGCTGAAGCTTGTAGGCGATGATGATCGAAGCGACTTCATGCAGGAAAGGTGAACCACAACCGCGACACTCACTGCCGTGAAAATTGTTACCGTGTGACCGAGGACGCGACACTAGCGCCCCAAGCGGGGAGAAAGCAGGTATAAGTTTAACGTTTGTTTTTATTTATTTTTCTAGTTATTAACGAAATATTATTGCATTTTTGCGTTCCAAGCATTAGCAAATGATCAAGAGACATGAGTGATCATGATATAAATGTAAAACGAGCCAAGTCTCACTAATTTTGTGACATGAGTTACAACTTATTTGTGAAGAAATACTTTCGAATAAGTGTATATTTGCAGATTACTCCACTGAAAGCAAGAGAATACATGCATGAGAACCACATATTTGTATTGTTGTCTGTTCTTATAATCATAGGCAGTTTCCCTGATACATAACGAATTTGTACGGAGCCTAATGATTCGCACATTCTTACAGTTCACTCGATTTTCTTATACATGAATATTTTGGTAAATATAATTACCTTTGCTTCAAAAGCGAACTTGTTGATGATTCTTACCGTATGTGGCTTAGATGCAGCAACAATTGTGGGTTTTTTTCTTCCATGATGGGAAACTGTTGTATTACTTTTGTCCCTTATTATGACGTCTAAGTGCTTCTTGCTTCAGCTGCAGTGTGGGAGCTTCTCTGGCACCTTATGTAATGTAGGTGTGGCATTCTATACACGTTTGCAACATTCCACATACATTGATTTGACTGGAAGTGTACTAAAGAAAATCCGTTTTTTGGTAGATATACAACGTCTTTCTGCAAATGGTCAGGTCTTCTGCTGTTTACTAGCAATTTTTTGTTCTTAAAAGAAGACTACATTATTCAGTAAACATATCTAGGTTACAAGAAAATCGTAAATAAAATGTTGTGTAATATAGCAGTTCTCACTTCCCATGGTCCTTAGGAAGCCTAAAAAAGAAAGACAAATGTGGTGCCCTCTTCTTGTTGTTGCTGCTTCGTCTGTAAAAGCCATTCTACAGTCCAACGTAAACAATTACGATTAGCTTTCGTTTTCACAGTATCACGACAGACTTAACAGTATAAATCCCTGGCCGCTTGATACTCTGCTATCGCCGTGGGTAACAAAAAAGAGACGGAGTGTCGCGACTGTTATTTTATACTTTTAACTTTCGTAACTTTACGCTTACGTTTACATGATAGGGTGCGAGTAGGGTGTTTCCACATGTAAACTGACATGCTTGAATTAATTATACTTGAATGAATTGTATATGAACTGTAACAGAAATAGTGTGAAGTTGTTATGAAACGTCATCTTAACAATGCAGTTAATACAATTCTGTGCAAACAGATCTTTCCGTAAGGAAAAAATTCTGTTATTTTTTCAATTTGGTAATCCATTAAAAAGTAGGTAAAGTACTAAAGGCCTTTCGTCATATAACGATCTGTCTGTGGATACACTAATAACTACTGTCATAATATGACAAAGTACTTCGATGGGAAAAGCAATTTTTTCATATGAGTTGCTGACAGTGACATTATGATTCCTGCCAACAGGAAGAAGATAAAAGATTTAGAATTCTTGACTGCGATGTCCAAGCATTATTGTGCAATACAATTCATAAGACATGCCAGTTGTCAAGAAGAATCTCATGAAGGCAATTAAAGTACCTCAGGTATGTAATACATCAGACTACAGACATCATTTTTACAGCCTTAGCCGTGTTTGTAACTCCATGTGGTCAGTGTGTATACTGTCTCGTTGTCACAGTAAGACCTGCCCAGGCATGTATAAAAGGGTCCGTCCTACCAGGCCATGTAGATCGGAACAGCTGGGCTTTGAATCGGGAGTCTGCTGTGTGACGGCAGTCTGGTGAGGTCGCCAACGTTTTCGTGCTGCAGGCTGCCGCCGCTGATCGCAAAACCAATGCCCTCCTATAGTTGCCAGGACGAAAATAGGGCTTCAAGGTCATCTCGCCATCTTACAGCATTGCCAGTTTTTTTATAGTGATAATTTCGAAAGTTCGTAAAAATTTTTAAAAATTGGGCAACTCTACTTTTAGTCTAGAATATGATGGAGTACTTTCCAAAAGAAAATTCTCACTAGCTGCTAGGGGAAAAAAATAAAAACTAACGTTACAAGAAATTTTTGAGGAAAATAATTTTTTACTTCAACCTGTGGTAGTATCAGAATCACTAATGTAGTTTGATGACTTTTCCAAAAAGCTAGAACGTAGAATTGTACTACCTTAGTATGACAGAGGACAGTATCCGATGGCTATAGAAATACAGGGTAATGTCCGTGATAAAACTGATTATTCTGGCCAGTCACTTCAATGCACTGTCTTCTCCGCCAACTTGGTTTTTAATTCAGAAACTGTAATGATGGACGAAATTTGTAACACAGGACAGAGGCATTGCAGTAGTAAGAACAAGGTTTTTGTGCACCAAGCACGTATAGCGTGCTGAGAATAATAGGCTTACAGCAAATTTAGATAAAATGTGGGTTTCACAAAACCTTTCGAGCATTTATTTTGCTCGATTTCAGTGAAAATATTGCCTTCAAAATAACTACTATTACTTTTTCGTAGCGTATATTGGCGTTTTGAGTGATGGATGCATTGACGAAGGATATGTATTATCAGCCAGTAAAATATTTTCGGGAAGTAGGGAATATTCTCGGTCATATTAACGCGAGCCGTCCGAACAAAACTCTTGGCGACGGCCTACGCTGGAAAAAAAAAAAAAAAAAAAAAAAAAACCCTCCAAGTTTACAGGTGCTATGCTACGTCTTTTATTTCGGAAACATAAAAGTAAAATATAATATTAGGAGGTGTAAAACTTTGCCGACTGCGTAGCGAAAAATGTAGTCGCTGATGAATTTTCGTTCTGTAGGACCGCGAAGAAACTTCCCGCGAGAAAGTTGTTAAGAAAACTACATAATTATTTTTGGTAACATTTCAGACATCATTATTGCGTTGTATCACGTACAGAGGCAAATTACTTCCGCGATATTCCATGCGCAGCAGCGCGCATGTAGGCCGTCGCCAAGAGTTTTGTTCGGGCGGCCCGCTTTAATATGACCGAGAATATTCCCTACTTCCCGAAAATATTTTACTGGCTGATAATACATATCCTTCGTCATTGCATCCATCACTCAAAACGCCAATATACGCAACAGAAAAGTAATAGTAGTTATTGTGAAGCCAATATTTTCACTGAAATCGAGCAAAATAAATGCTCGAAAGGTTTTGTGAAACCCACGTTTTATCTACATTTGCTGTAAGCCTATTTTTCTCAGCACGCAATACGTGCTTGGTGCACAACAACCTCGTTCTTACTACTGCAGTGTCTCTGTCTTGTGTTACAAATTTCGTCCATCATTACAGCTTCTGAATTAAAAACCAAGTTGGTGGAGAAGACAGTGCATTGAAGTGACTGACCAGAATAATCAATTTTATCACGGACATTACCCTGTATTTCTCTAGCCATCGGATACTATCCTCTGTCATACTAAATTAATACAATTCTACGTTCTAGCTTTTTGTAAAAGTCGTTAAATACCATATATTTCTATGCTCTTCTCTGAGAATCGAAATAGGTGCTGGGACTGTTCTGAGGTTACTGCACTCTTTAAATATACAGTCGATACAGAAGCACCACAACGTTTTGTCATTTTGTGAGCTGCATTACACTCACTACGAAAGAGCCAGTAAATCCTTCTATGGAAAAAAGGAGTTAAATTTCGAATGTACGAGTAAACCGAATGCAGTGAGATTACATCCGAATGTAAAGATATTCGATACAGGTTTTTAAGAAAAACTGTTGTTAATTAATGCAGAATTGACCATCTTATTTTAATTGACAGTTACTATCGAGTAAAGTAATCGCCACCACTTGTGATAAATTTATCAGACCTGTACTGTAAGGGGAAAACATTCGGAGTATGTCCTCTATAATTGAAATGAATAAATCAAGTCAGCTTTTTACGTAGACGGCAGTTACCTAACCTGAAGGATCTTCTGGCTCTTCACATTCACTGTCGCTTCTTTCAGCCAGGTGTATCATCACGGATTCCACTATGGTGCTCTTACTCCCCAGTTCAAGAAAGCATTGCAGAAGCATTCCAAGAAACTGATTTCTTCAACCAGTTTCTTGCAATGCTTCTGAGTATTTTACGCACCTCTCCCAGTCCTGCTGAGTAACATTGTCAAGAGCTTTGTGTATTACCTTCTAGACATCAGCAAGTTTGAAAGTAGTATTTCTTTTCGCTACTTCTCGCTTTACTTGGGCCCATATCAATTCAATGGGATTATACTGGCAGTGATACGAAGATAGACGTACCACTTTGTGTCCCATTTTCCAGTTGATCTAATTCGTAAGTCTTTTTGGCACCTACGATTTCCTCCTTAGACAGGAGTTCAGCCTTCCTTTCATCGACTGAAAATGAAACATTCTTTTTCTTTAACCACTCCATAATATCTGCCTTGCACCAATTTGAACATGGCAGCTTTTCTATCTGAATAGAGTGGTAGCTGGCGTTATCCATCACGATAATTGACCCTCCTTCCAGCGCAGACAACACTCGAATAAACCAATTCTTAAAAAGTTCTCCATCCATTTCTGAATGGTAATCGGATTGGCAAGAGCTTTTCCCACTACGGAAAACAAGTCTGGCCTCTGGTATGAAGCCTACGGTTAATGAACCAGCATAGGCGATGATTAATCGGCCACCTCTACCAGAAGGCTCTTTCAAACCGCCGTTTCCTTTGGAGTCGTGCCGTGTATACTTATTGGTGTGATTCTGTGAAACCCAAGTTTCATCCAAATACACTACAGGCCTGGTGTCTTCAGCAAGCAAGAAGTGCATTGTGCGCAGAAACTTCGCTCTTGCTGCTGCAAATGTCTCTGCGGTTCCATTAAGAATTTCCGACCGTCGTTATATTTCTTGAATCGGAAACCAAGAGTGTGGAGAAGACGAAGAACGGAGGTCTCTGAGCCCGAGAAGTTAATTTTTACGTGGAGGTCAGCCTGTATTTTTTTTAACCGTTGGATACTCTCCTCTGTCGTAATATCCAAGTACAGTTCTATGCACAAGCTCTTTGTTAAAATCGTCAAAATTGGTTGATTTCCGTTCACGTTCGTATCCCTTTCTTGGAGAATTAGAACTGGAGATTCTGCCAATGACACAGTTTTTCTGATACAGCTTACAGTTGACTTGGAGACACCACTTGCTTTAGCAGTAAGTTTATGAATTTGCACAAAATTTAAGTTATTCCTCGCTTCTTCATTGTCGGCCAGTTCAGTAAACAACTTGAGTACATTCGATGTGATACTTTTCGATTGTTTATGACTGTCTTTCTGGAATTTGCGCACACCGACGGGAGGAATACTACAAGTAGACCATTGCTCCTGCATTGTTGTTCACCACCGAACACATGTCAAACCATTTTTCTAAAGACAGTAAGACACTGAGATCAGCCATGAACACTCGATGTAGCACGGTAACACTGAGCTTTCAGCTGCTCTGACCTACTCCACCGCTAACGGTACCTGCATGGGCACAAAACCGAGAGGTGGGCGAATCACAGGCCAGAGCCCCTGCTGGCGGCAGGCAGCGGCCGAGACCTTGAGGACTCTACTTACGTGCCGGCCACTCTAGCCATCGAGCCGTGGGCCGTCTACCAGCGCCTGATACTCACTTCAGCTGTATGAAACACAGCTGTCCCACCTTCAGCATAACAATAATATATAGCTGATCTGTCTGAAGAAGCATTGTCGATTATGCTGACCATGTAAGGCCTTGGCACTTCGGGGGAAGCCACTACCATCACCCTCGTGACGCCACTACATGGGAACATGGGCCGCAAGATCGACACCTGGCAATGCCAACAGTACATGGACATTCTGTATCGAAACTGGGCTACACCATGGGATGGGGGTGTGCACATCTAACTGCTGCATTTTGTTTGAGTAATAAAGAGATTACAGCCATCTGTCCTGCTGCAGCTGCCCTTACCTCCAATGGACTTCTGTAGCCTTTGCCAAAACTGAAAATGCCCAGATGGGAGCGCCATCACTGTTCTGACCACTAGAAGAATGGCCTCTTCATCCACCAGCAGCAGTCATTGCATCACTGACCTGCCAATTCTTTTCATTCCGTGATGGATAGGGTTCCTCTACACTGTGATTCCATATTTCATATACGGTTCAAAAAGTCCATGATAGATACTACACAAGAGGTCTTTATAAGTATACTGTGCATACTGCGTGATATTACAAATATCACTGAGCTTAGTTTCTTGGAAACAGTACTTATCCGCTGATTCCAATTTAGCTCAGTGTCTATTGCTTTACCTGAAAATTTAACCAAAGTCACTTCTTCCAGTCCTTTCTCATTAAAACAAACTTCCATGTATTCTCGTTATGGTTTATTGAAGAAAACCATGTACAAAGGTTTTTTTTCATATTAATAAGAAGCTCATTTCCCACGACTGATTTGAAAGTGTTCATCTCAGGTGCCAAAGAACTGCTGTCAACATTTAGCACAGTCTACCATCTACATATAGAATTTTACTTTTAGTTTAATATTTTTATAAAGTATTTATGAATCAACTGAGCAATATAGGTCCCATTAAAATCCTCGAGTGACACCATACTTAATGCCTCTAACTTATGATATGTATAAATTTTCAACAGTTACGCATTCCCTCATATTAGTGAGACATTGAATTATTTCTTACAATATTTTTCATACTGTGATTATTAAGGAGCTCAGATGCTAAAGTTAAATTTTCCGATTGAGCATATGATTTACTTCATAAAACTATACGGAAAGTCCATGTGAGGCAGCAGCTCCTGCAAACAAAGAGTAGTCTACAACTGGAGGATCTCCCAGTGTTCAATGCATGCCTGATTAGAGCAGCTGGAAGCTCTCATAGCGAAGGCATGAAACAGTGTTGACCATGTGGCAGCCTCATCTGCAGCATGCAACAATCCTATTACATCCATATGGTACTAATTGAAACTTTGATCATCTTTTATTTGACTCCTTCCTATTGATAGTTCATTTGCATTCGATTAAATTGTCATGGCAAAGTACATTTGGTTGATCGTTAAAAACTTCCTTCATGACTTATCTGAGTGGCACAGAAGGGCCAAAGCTAGCACAGCCTGCGTTGTTGCCAAATTTATTCAAAACGTCAGCTGTCGCTAAACTCTGTTATCCCTTCCACTTTGTTGACGTCACCACACCCACGCCTGCTCCTCTCTCCCCTCTGTTATTTCCCCGTGCCAACTTCCCCTTCCCTCCACCACTTGGGAATTGGCGGGAAAAAAGGCCCAGTCTGTGTTGAGCTGCTGGAGAAGAAGAACATAAGGTATGGTCTGCATGTATTACACTGTAGCCTTGCAGCCGCCATCACCATCCCCACTTCGCACCATGCACTAACCCTACCTGCACCTACCTTCAGCCATCTGCAGCCCCCACTTGGGAATACACAGGAAAAAGTCACAGTCTGTGCTGAGCCGGTGGAGAGGAAGGGCATAAGGTACTGTTTCTATTCGTTTTGGTCCTACAGATGCCTCCTCATTCTGCTGTTCCCAGCTGCCCCCACAGCCATCCACATCACTGATGCCATTGACTGCATGTGTGACGTCTAAAAACTCTCTCGCCTACCCCTGAGGGGTCAACTGAGCTGGTTTACAGTGACACCACTGCATTGCTGTATGCTCTAGTCCACATTACCACTCGACAAACACCTTACAGCCCTGCTGCTCGAAACAGCGCTCTCTTTATTTCTCGTCCTTTTCTGTTGCCCCAGAGGGCTCACCTTCGTGCACAAAGGTTTCTGGTAGGATCTGACAGTGCTCTCACTCGAGTCTGACCTTTCACAACCCTTCAGCTAGTGTGGTAGACCGGTCGAAGCTACTCTTTGAGGATTCTCTGTGCTAGTACCTCTATTCCTCCCTCTTGTCTATACCCGATTGAAACACTTAGCACTGAACTGTGGTCTCTTGAGCGTACTCCCGCTCTTCAGATATAGTATTACACGTTAAACAAGTGTTATTTCGTGTTAAGGTTTTCCAGAAGTTTCTCTGAACCGAGACATCCCTTCAGCTAGAGTGTTAGACTGGTCAAAGCTACTCTTTGACGCTTTTCATTGCTGATACTTTCATACCTATACCCGCTGGAAATTCTTATGGTCTCTCTTTCGTTGGACTTACTATCATGTGAGAGATGTTCACAAAACTGCTTTCGAAAATAATGAAGAAAACACTTCATTGCTGTATACCCTAGTCCACGTGCATCTGACGACGGAATTCAATCAAAAATCCTCCCTAAACGAGCTTACAGATTGTGTGCAAAGATTGCACAGCGAACGTGTGCGAAGCTGCCAGGCCTGAGTCTGCAGTGATGGCCTGCAAGCACATGGGCAGAACTGTAGGGTCTTGAGTCCGCAGCAGCAGCCAGTGGGCGATTCCTCAACTGCCAGGTGAGTGATACCTGCACGTGGCTAATTGCAGAGGCATCTATGTGCAAGAGCTCGCATTTAGGCGGTCCCCTATACTTACTACCAAAAACCTCATCTTTGTACCACAATTTTCGTGATAAAAACTTCGAAAACACCACTCACCTATTCTACCAAACACTGTATAGCCCCAGTTTCTTAGCGATGCTCTGTGGCGTTTTCGTCCTATTCCACTGTCTCAGAGGACTTGCACTGAATTAGTTTGCAATACACCCTTCGGAAACCTCATCCACTAGAAAAACTCTAAAATTACGGATCTTATAACAAAACTGGTGCTCAAAACACACAGATCACAGTGCCACATCTGATGGAATATGTATCAGAAAGATCTTCTAAAACAACCACCAATCGAAATTGTCGTGCGAAGCAATTACATACCACCCAAACTGTCTTGAAACACACCACCCTCCCTACTTTCAGATCATTATACGCAGTACTAACACATGAAATCGACCAAAACATCGAAAAAACCTCGAAAAATCAATGTAATACAAAACCAGCAACCAGAACAGTGAAGGGAGCTACAAGTGTTCACGTAAGTGTAACAGGACCAACTATTTAAGTTCACAACTTGACAGGTGAAGGGCACTGAGAGGGGCAACCTCCTATTCTTCTTCTTGTCCCCTCTCCCCTAACCCTCGCGCTGGTTTCTCCGGTCTGCTTGCATGTTGCACCTTGTTGGTGATAGAAACAAAGAGGAAGTGGTATTGCTTTGATGTGGAGAATGGTTGGATGGTGATACAGCATTTCCAGTCCAAAGAAACTACTCATGGACGGAACAAAGATACCAGGAGAAATCTCCACCTGCAGACCTTTCAGAACAAGATTTACTTAGAGCCACGTGGGATTAGCCGAGTGGTCTAGGGCACTGCAGCTATGGACTGTGCGGCTGGTCCGGCGGAGGTTCGAGTCGTCCCTCGGGCGTGGGTATGTGTGTTTGTCCTTAGGATAATTTAGGTTAAGTAGTGTGTAAGCTTAGGGACTGATGACCTTAGCAGTTAAGTCCCATAAGATTCCACACACATTTGACATTTTGCTTAGAGCTGGCGACAAGAGCTTTTTTCCAGGGCAAGCATTCTCCAGCATGTAATTGGGTGGTGGAAAATCTACTGCAGAATTCCTCTCATATAACACGCTGTCATTTCGCAAAACTAAAAACACTTGAACTTCCCAAGATAACTCAACAATATTCAATATTCTCATCTCTCATATCTAATTAACATGTATCCAGGGGCGGTGGCAAGGGGGGGGGGAGCTATGGGGGCTATAGCCCCCCTCATGGAGTATCATATTACACTAGATAAAATGACTTCAGAAATCAGCGAATATATTACTCCAACAGATTCAATCATTTTTTTTTATAATTATGTAGCAATATAGGTTACAATGCAGTCCAAACACATTTTAACAAAATAATAAGAGCGGCAAATAGCTTACTACCTAAACCAATAAATATCATTTATCTTAAAATAGGTGTCTTATTATTTACTAATACACATTTTGCACCCTGAACTCCAAAACAGTTACCAAAAACTACTTTAAGCAACATCAAATTTCACCAATTTGTCGGTAGAGGACCCCAACTCTCCTTTTGTTAAGCCATATTCCATTCCCCCCCCCCCCCCCCCCCAATTAGACGCCCCTTGACCAACTTCTAGAATAGCCCCTGCATGTGCCACATGAAAAGATAAGGAAACGTCACTGCACTGGCCAGGTGCGTGGTAACTCTCCTGCGTTGCCAAGTGGGCCCTCCCTTGCAGTCATTGGTGGGTGGTAACCCATGAGCTGGAGGGGAGGGGGGGAGGGGGAGCCAAGATGCAGCGAGCGCCAAACTGCTGCGACCGGCACCTGTGTAACATGAGGACCACACTGAGACATCACAATCAATCACAATCATGTGTACATGGCGTCAAACTTTTAACATTACTGGATGATAGCTACCAAGCGTTATGAAACACTCCTCCTGAGTTCTTGCATCCCTCCAATCGCCCCGAAACATACATCAGTATTTACTGCAAATATCAAGACATGGTGAAAATAAGGTCTTTTGCTAAAATTAAGATACAGCTCTCCATTGCTTATGACAGCGCACTATAGAAAACGAAAACGTGGTTGGAAAACATGTATTATTTCGTAACATCCAGCGGAGTACAAGGTTGGGGAGGCTGACAAATCATTAAAATTCTCGATGGAAATGGTTTCTTAGTTACCAAGCCTCTCCAAATAGCCTAGCATTCATGTACACGAAATTTATGTTGCCATTTGGCGTAAATACACACACACACACACACACACACACACACACACACACACACACACACACACGGTAAAAATGTGGTCTTTTCTGGCCATTACAGCATGTATAAAGGCGCGCTGTAGTAAACTAAATTGTGTGTTTGGAACCTCTGTGCTACTCTGTCTGTGTTATTTCATAACATCTAGGCAGTGTGAAAGGTCAGAATGTCATCAAACTTTACGCTCCATAACGATTGCATTTGCTAACTATCCTACAGCCTGCATCTGCACTGTTAGCTGCTGGTTTGAAAACACTGTTAAAATAAGCAGGGGAGCAGTACCGCGACCCATGAGACAAAGCGCTTCACACTACGGTAAATCAATCATGTTCCCACATTCTTTGTTATTTGCAAACACCGTCTTTTCAACAATCCCTCACAGTTGCGACTAGGGCCTCCCGTCGGGTAGACCGTTCGCCGGATGCAGATCTTTCGAGCTGAGGCCACTTCGGCGACTTGCGCGTCGATGGGGATGAAATGATGATAATTAGGACAACACTCAGTCCCTGAGCGAAGAAAATCTCCGACCCAGCCGGGAATCGAACCCGGGCCCTTAGGATTTACATTCTATCGTGCTGACCACTCAGCTGGGGGCAGACCCCTCACAGTTGATCGTACACCATGCGACGTCGAGCTGTCTACGTACAGCTCCGAGAAGGGCGTCCTGTTGCCAGTAGGAAACGCTGCCTTCCGGTATCTTGTGAGCACACACAGTTCCTTATACTAAAAATATCTTCACTTTCCAGTGTGAGAGCAACACCTCAGCGCTCTGTAAACAGAAAGCCATGATCTAAACATACAACATCATCCAAAATAATCTCGCCACGCAAAAGATACGCAGTGGTAAATATACATAGCACTGTTAACATTCTGCGGCGTATTCTCCTCTCTCTGCACGCCAAGTGATGCTTGTCCTGAATCACTCGCCACAGTGAAGCAAAGAATAACGCTTTCCTGATGCTACATGATTTAATCACAGTGAGATCTGTCTGTTCCTGGATCCTCTTGTCATGTAAGCAGCGACAATCTTTTTAGAGACATAGGTACTATGACAGAAGAAGTTACATCAGGTCACCAACTATTGTAAGCAGCCAAATGATATCTCCTCAAAAACGAGACACACAATTAAATGCGGAGCTCATTTTCTTCAGAAACAATCCAAACTTATCAAGTTTATGTCTTCCACATTTTATCAGTAAGAAACACCTCCTCTGTTCTGTGATGTGAGAGCAGTTATTCTTGTGATGTGTAGCTTTTGGTGTTAATGTCGATTTATATTTCAGTGTCTAAATAGTGACTGTATGGTGGTGCAAAAGCATATCAAAACTCTTACAAAACTAGAATATACAAGAACCCGCTATTCATCTTATCTAGTATAGGTCTGTGGAAATGGCTTGCTCCCATGTATCAACACATGCATATGTAGTAGTAGCTTGCCATCGAACATGAAATTGACTGTTTGTGTTTTGCCTTCATGTGAAAGATACTGTTCCATATCGCTACTTCATGCTTTTCAAATATATGTAATAGCTGCAGGCAAGAGAATTTATTCACAGACATTAACTTTGAGTACCCTCAGACTGATAATTGGATGGCACCTTGACTGCTTTTTATTATCATCACACACACAAACACACACAAACTACGTACTGAAATCCACCACGAATTTGGCCCTGAGTGTTAGTAAACTCCAAAGATATCTGTTCATAATGAGTCTGACAGTATCACATTTACCACGAATCTCATCTGCAGCGATCGGTTCTCGTCACTGCAAAGTGCACTAACCAATATTGCATGTACATGGTATAAAACGAAGGGTACACAGAATTAGGAAACATCACATAAGTGAAACACATCACAAATAATCATGAGTAGAGATGTTTATAGATATCTGAAAGGCATTAGGTACAGTACTAAACTAGGAACAAGAGGCACTGCATCGAAGGTTCATCCTAAATGTAAGTAACTTGCATATGCCTCTAGTAAGCATAACACCATGGCGAAGGTTATCGATATCCATAAAAAATTTATAAAACAGATCCAGCAGCAATGTAAATTTTTTATTATTGACGTTGTTGTTTTCAGGTGTAAAGTATTGTCTATAGGCTTCAAAAATGGTTCAAAGGGCTCTAAACACTATGGGGCTTAACATCTGAGGTCATCAGTCTCCTTGTTTACAGGCACATGTGAACTAATGTAACCATTAGATTCCTTTAGGAATCAAGCACTATTGACATACAAGGACATGGCACTGACGTATAACTTAATTGAAATATCTTGAAAGTAAGCTTGCAGGAAATAGACACAAGTCCTTTTACTTAGGAAAGAGAATGATCATATAACTTTAACTATCCACCCAAATTTAACAGATAGAATCAAAGCTTAGTAAATCATTCGATAGCTATCCCTATTATCCATAATGTGAGAAACTTGCTGTTCCAACACCGAAAATTTTGTGGACTTTTCATCACCATCAGCTGTAAACAAGATCAATAGACAACTAACAGCATCGGAGGCATCTAGAAACATTTTGCAGTGCATATGGTGATAAAGCCATTGAACAGAGCATGGCAAGAAAATGGTTTCTTATTTGAAATTACTGACACATCAGGTTTTGATGAAGATCGTTTAACACAGTAAGATATGTTCATCCATTTCAGAATGATTGAGAAGTAACACATGTAATGAATTGTGATCATTCCATGGTCATGTAACATTTGAATCCAATGAGGGTTCAAAAATCGTGTGTATGGTGAAAGTTCTCTTGAAATAATAAAAATACGAGTCAAAGTTCTCTTTGAATAATAAAAATAGGACTGACATACTGTTTCTGATCGAAAGCTCTGAGCTGTAACAATAAATGACCTGTCATAATGAAGATTGCACTGTCAATATGATGGCAAAGTTGCACTGTGATACTAATTAATTGTCTTAATGTGAAGGGAAGTTTTTCATACTGTAAAAGTTGTCAACCTGACTGCAAGAATTTTGAACAGTATAAACTGCCTGAATAATGAACTTTGACATGAAACCTACAATAATTAGATTTGCAAGACTGATCACAAAAACTGTCTCTGAATGACATAAGCTGGTCCTGATTGGAAAAAAAGAACAAAATATTTAGTCCTTACCTTTATTCAGCACAAATCTGGATAATGTGTTGCAGTACTGCTCTGTTCAAATGGCTCTGAGCACTATGGGACTTAACATCTATGGTCATTAGTCCCCTAGAACTTAGAACTACTTAAACCTAACTAACCTAAGGACATCACACAACACCCAGTCATCACGAGGCAGAGAAAATCCCTGACCCTGCCGGGAATCGAACCCGGGAACCCGGGCATGGGAAGCGAGAACGCTACCTCACGACCACGAGCTGCGGACAGTATTGCTCTGTCTTGGCGCCACTGTGCTAAAGCTGCAAATTTCTGTATCCGCACAGAGACACTCAAGAAGTGTAATTAGTTCTCTGTTAATTGCAAATCGAAGTATTGTCCGAACACACTTGGTTCCATAATCAATTAAAAACAGTAAGAGGATGGTTGGTAAAAAAATGAAATATGTGGATAAATGATAACATTACGTTTTTTGTATACTGTGAGATCTTAAATTTATTGAACACCTTAACATCCAAACAAGACGCCTTCCTATCTCTCAACTCCAACAGCTCTTAGTACAATAACCAAGTTAGTCCGATGGTGCAGCAACAGTGAAAAAGAAGTAACATCATTATAATATTTGCCTCTTACATCCCATTAGACTTCCTCCTTCACAAATCAGTTTCCTTTACAATCATGTTGATAAAACGCATTGCTAAATTGAGACTTTACATTTGAAACATAACATTGTCGTTGCTTCCTCACTCCAACACAGATTAACATTATCTGCTTCATCACTCTAACACTGCTTAACATTGACTGACCCACTGCCCTCGCGAGCATCAGAGATACTATCCTCACTTCTGTGATATAGTTTCACAAGATCTCTGCTACCTCACAATAGATTCAGATACCAAAATTATACATGAAACCTGTCAATGGTTAGCGATTGCTGTAAGTCAGAATCACAAAGTGATCTGGTTGCATCAGTACCTGCTCGCCAACAATTCGCTCATGAAAACACCAACCATTCCTATCCTGTATCGCTACTGGTGACAGGAAACGGTGTTTTCATACTAACATAGGGGAAAAAGAAAGTAATAACTGAGCCCAAACAAAGCAGACATGTAAACAATATCATAGACGTTTCGTGTATGGTACTACTGCAGATGGAAGTTTGGGTTAATCGCGCAAAAACACCCATCATCACAGCGCTAACTTTGCACGCGTAACACATAGAGCTTCAATACAAGTCCACAATATCGTGTCATTACAGGAATGAAAACTATTGACTTGTATGGTTCAATATAATGAAGAGTGATAGAGTTCAGCCCAGGGGTTCTGTACATATCCTAGTCGTACAGGTGGTAAAATAACAAACTGTTAACTGTCTAGAACTCTTTGACAGCCTGTTAATGTTTCTAATTAGAGACAGGAAAGGAGACATGAAATAAGAAAAATCCAGAGTACATTTCATCTGAGCCAGTAGCATGCATTGACGAAGGTGTATTTATGTTTAAAAACTGTTTATTCTAAAGACAGGCCGGCCTCGGTGGTCTAGCGGTTCTAGGCGCTCAGTCCGGAACCGCACGACTGCTACAGTCGCAGGTTCGAATCCTGCCTCGGGCATGGATGTGTGTGATGTCCTTAGGTTAGTTAGGTTTAAGTAGTTCTAAGTTCTAGGGGACTGATGACCTCAGATGTTAAGTCCCATAGTTCTCAGAGCCATTCTAAAGACAGAAGTAGACTGAGGCGCATTACGCAGATGTTAGTGTACCTATGCACCAACTGAATACATCCACAGAATAGACATTCTCCAATTTGGAGGAAGCTGGTAGTGCTCATGAACCTTGGATACAGTGTTTACGTTAACAGATGATAATAAAGTCCAGACCTCTTCCACCAGTTTAAAACGATTGTGCTAGTATTCATAGCAAATGACTAAAAGACGAAATTACATTCGTTGGTTCAATGCTCTCACTCAAGCGATTTGTTAAAAGAGGGTTTGTAGCTTTATTCCTGTATACAGATAGCTGAGTTTCATTTGTCTATGGTAGGAGAAACTGTTGAAATTTGTCACAGAACGGTGGGAGGTGACTATCCACCTCAATTTACTGGTGAATATATAGACAGAAGCTTAATAAACATCAACATTGTCCATAGTAGGCTGTAATGCGATGTTTATTTAATTGTGGGATTAGCTAATTCAGACTAAGCGTCATTGTAAGGCACCTTTAAACCCAAAAATAAAAGGACTAAACTGTCTACATAGATCATCAGTTATAAATAACATTTAACACACCTTCCATCAACATAAAAAATAACTGAACAAGTTTGTTACTTACATTTGCATCATCTGTATTTCATGTCGTTTCCAAATCACTCTTAATTACAAATAAAAAGTAGGCAAATTACGTCATTTTTCAGAAGGATCCACACTACAGTAACACCTTATAAGGTAGTAAGTAGCAGGGTAAGGGCGGCGTCACCCTATTCTTCATTGTTGAATAATTTATTCAAGAAAGCGGATCCAAGATGGCGATCATTCTTGTAGCAACGTTACAGTCACGTCGTGGAGGGAAGTTCAAATTTTGGTGGCAAAATAGGTCAATTGAACTACCTCCACTAACCTAACCCCCTCCCCTCCACCATCGGGAAATTGGGGGGAAAAGGAGTTAGTCTGTGCTGGGCTGCCAGATAGGACAGATGTAAGTCTTTGCTTTGTAAGCATTGTTTATTTGAAGAATCCAGGTTGTCATAGACGATTGCTCCATCTACTGTGTTCACCACGATATCTGAGGTCCAACTGACCAAGTTCACAACACCGCCACCCTTGTCAGCCCTCCCACTCTCCCCTCCCATTACGTAATCCAAGATGGCGGTCTGGGGAAAATTGCGGGGAGAGGACCTTAACATGTGTCTAACTGATGGACTGGGAGGACAGATGAAATTATTTACTGTGTTCTCTGAATGAGATGTCTGTCCTGGGGAAGGAGGAGTTTTACAGATATATTACCTGTAATCATGCAGCTGAGGACTGTGTCCATAGCAGTGATATTTGGTGAAGACAAATACTCTTCATCAAATAATGAAGATGCAGCTGGATGGGGCTAAGTTACCCGTTGCAACTCGTGCTGATAAATGCATGTGCTGTAATTCTAGATCATTCGATAAAAGTCCACTCAGCCTTCTGAAGCACAGGAGTCAAGAAGTTTACTTCAGTGAGCACATTCCCTGCCCCCAGTGGCCATGCACTGGCTAATGGCATGGCCACGTGGTTGCGGAAGGAGTGGCCGCGTACTACCTGTAGTGTGGGTAATAACCGCACCCTTCCTTTTTCGCATCCGCAGAGATCAGATACCCTTTTTCATAGAACATAAACTGCTTCGATAGTTATTATTTTGGTGTTTAAGCAATGTGCAGAATATTTTACATACATTACTTGAAGTGGTCACAGGAACTAAATGAGCAACTGCACAAAAAAAGAGAGAGAGACAGAGCTCTGCAGATGGTGCGAAAATATTTAAACAATTACGCTTTATTCCTAGGAATATCACCACCACCCCATCTGAAAACAGACACTAAAAAAAATAAAAAAAAAATAAAAAAAATCCCGAGACACTTGTGAAGCTTTGCACGCTTTTGTGGGAAATACCCTTGTCTTTGAGCACTGCTTCAGGAGTTACTAAATACAATTGTATATGTCTCTAAATACACTTTCAAAAAGTTCGTTGCACAGTACTTTGCCTGAATTTTGCTGTGTATACGGCCATACTTTACGCCATACTGACTCTAAAAAGCTAGCGGCACACTTGTAGAAACTTCCAGAGATGCTTCGCGCGCTTTTGTGGGAAATACCACAGCCTTCCTTTGTCTTCAAGCATGAGCTGCTTTAGGAGATACTAAATCCTGTTAAATACGTCTCTAAATATACTTTCAAAAAGATCGCTGCACAGAAGATTGCCTCAAATTTGCAATGTATATCGCTACTCTTGAACTCTGATTAAAAAGATTGCCGCATACTTGTGAAACTTCCATAAGACACTTCACACGCTTTTGTGGGAAACAAACCCCGAAACCGATGTCAGCTGCAATATCTGATTTTACACGCCAAAACGACGAAATTTGGAAGTCGAAATAAATATCTCTGTAACTTAAACAGAGCACTCACTTCATTTCGAGTTTTAGCTGCTTGTTTGAAGACACTGCCAGAGACAGAAAAATTTCTGTCATACAGCTGCCGTCCGCAGCTCGTGGTCGTGCGGTAGCGTTCTCGCTTCCCGCGCCCGGGTTCCCGGGTTCGATTCCCGGCGGGGTCAGGGATTTTCTCTGCCTCGTGATGACTGGGTGTTGTGGGATGTCTTTAGGTTAGTTAGGTTTAAGTAGTTCTAAGTTCTAGGGGACTGATGACCATAGATGTTAAGTCCCATAGTGCTCAGAGCCATACAGCTGCTGTGGTCTTCATCACTTTACAGAAACGATAGTGGGCATAGTTATATTTGCTACTGCTGGACTCAGAGACATTATTTTCCTCATTTCTCGAAGCACACTCTGGTGTCGTAGCACAGACGGGAAAATCAGAGCAATTACACTAACAGAATTCGAAGTACTGTCCTACGGACGAGAAAAATGGCCAGAATTTTCGATGTCCTACAGTTTCTGCTCTGGATATGTTCTAAAGTGACAATGGAGGTAGAGGGATATCATTCCATCTGTCCGAACCAGGGGTGGATGGTCTACTAGGACTTGTCTCTGAACACTCGAGCAAAGAAGACATCACTTGACTCTCAGACATCACAGAACTTTCGTTAGATACGTTGCCCCGTCTTGTTCAAACCAGTCCGTAGAGGCACCTATGCGCTGCACAAAGCATGTCTTGTGACTCTCTGACGTTATGGAACTTCTTATGAAAGGAGCATTATGATTGGTTCTTACAGAATTTACCCACCAAACCGCTGTTGCTGCCGATATGGGTCCACTGTCCACCATTTTCTGCAGACAGATCAATTTCGAGACTGTAAAACTATTTTGTACAGATCGAAATAAAAAAAAAATACAGCTGTCATATTCCACTGGCTGTTAAATCCTGCAAAAGTGGTCTACAGATCTTGAAACAGGAAACTATCGCCAAAGACGTATCCCCAATTACACTGCTCTGCTACTGTCGAGGAAAGCTTGAAGTTTTCAGCATGAAACCAACCTCCAACCGGGCTATATTACCTCATACCATATCGATGTACGAGGGTTATTCCAAATGTAAGGTCCGATCGGTCGCGAAATGGAAACGACTATGAAAATCCGATAAAGCTTTGCACAGATGTGTTGGGTAGTGTCTCTAGTATAACCCCAGTTAGCATCACGTCGCTCTTCTCATTTCTGAGCTCGCAGTGAGTGCGTAAAGATGTCTAGAAAATAGTGTCTGCCGCCAAGTACGAGGGCCTGGTGAGAAATTTCGCCTGAAGCTATGCAGCCAACATTACATAACTGTCGTGCTGTTTCGTCTTCACGACAATTCTCAGCCGCATTCTGCAGGGGCAATGAAGATGCTCCTGCATCGTTTTCAAATGGAAATGTGAGATTACCCACAATACAGTCCGCAATTGTCTCCCCCTGAGTTTCATCTCTGGTCACATGAACCGATGTCTTTGAAGACAACATTTTGACACAGACAACGAGGTGTAGGCCAGCGTGGAGAATTGGCGGAAAGCACTGGCGGCTGCCTTCTATGATGAGGCTATTGAAAAGTTGGTACAACGCTATGACAAAAGTCTAAGTCAGAACGGCGACTACGTAGAGAAGTAGCTGAAAGGTGTAGCTAATTGTTACAAGTAAAACATTTCTGATGTTCACTGTGGTTTCAATTTGGCAATCAATCGGACCTTACTTTTGGAATAACCCTCGTAGTAAACACACAATTCCTATCCCGCACCATACAAAATCATCACTTCTGCATCCTACTTGTAGCTCTCGACTACCAGACACTCCTCGTATATATATCGCGAAGATGAACAGATCCGAAAAAAAACATAAGCGTATGCACTGCATATAATCCTTGCATATTTCCCGTGAGGTGGGTCGCGAGTCAATTGCCACCACACTCGCCTGCCTGATATGCGATCACGGCGCCCTCAGCGGAACATGGACATTCTCTGAACTGGGCTTGTTCCCCTCGGCAAAAAGGCGTTTCTGTCTCTGGTCCCAAACTGCTTGCTTGCTTTCTTGCTCCCATGCTTTCTACAGCCATCTCCAGACTCTTGGATTAGAAGAACATATGTATTTTCACATGGTTTTCCAGAAATGATACCATTTATGCGACAGTGCCCTGAAGCAGCCACATAGTAGTACGCTACCAATCGCTTGCACAGTATAATTCCGAAGATAAAAAGTGGAAATAATACCTCTGAAAACCCGAAATGTTATCGAGGTGGAACATGCTGCAAATCACTGAGTAACTAGAAACGTATCTGGTCTGTGAAGATCTTTACGCGAAAACTCGAAAAAACTGGTAGATCCACTCATATTTTTTTAAACAAATACTGATGTCAATGATATAACAGAGTCTAAATCATCCTTCTACTTTACAAAGTCAGCTAAGGTGTTTATCATGTCTAGAGAAACAGCACACGTCTCTTTCACTTGTCTTTCACCATCTATATGCACACAATACACACCACAATCGATGCTCTCTCAATCAAATAAATATTGGAAATATGTAGAATCAGTCAGTCAGACAATGTACATGGGAGGGAATAATTGTCCAGCGCAAACACACGTCCGTATTTGAGTCTTCTAAAGTTTCCACAAAGAACACGCGATCGCGAAGGCTGCTCAACACATACTAAGTATTAGTTCGCAATTCAGCCTTCTAGAGGGTAACACAGTTACGTTAGCTGCAGTTCTGTAACCCAGCCGGCCTCTCCGATATGGACGGCTGCCTCCATAAGCTGGAAACGTCAACTGCCCTCAAGTGTACTCCTGCACCCAGGCAGAATAGTCCTAGGAAACCAGATGCATATATTTTAGCACTGTACTTACAGTTAAATATTATAATTACAATCTCAATCTGATAAGATTTGACAATGAACAAAGTATCGGAACTACACCCTCCCGATGACTGTCGCTCTGGAAGTATGAAAATGTATACAATTTTTATGACTGGACATAATTTTCCACATAAAAATATCTTTCACCTCCCTGACAGTTATTTCAGTTTTCCTCGTCAAATCCAATACTTTCTTATGACAGGACACAGTCGGTTTTTTTTTTTTTACACATATCGAAACACAGACCACAGCACACAAACTTTACAAGTCCTCTGATCACAGCAAATCTATCACACATCCCCTACTAAGTATATAATACTTTGCCAATATTTGTAAGCTGGCGATACCAAACAGTACTGAGCGAAAATCCGCGAAGGATGGATGTGTCTCGTTTGTTTTTCTTGCGAGTGGTACCAGTATGTCTCAGGAAGAGAGATGTAATCGTCTCATGGGCCACCAGCTATTAAAAAAAACATGATTCCAACGGCTATGCTACTGTCACAAGCAGACTTGGTTCTACAGGTGCACACAAATATCGCTAACGATATTCGTGTTACAAACTATACAAGCTTTATAAATCGAGGTATGGCATTACCTCCGAATGAACTAGTTTTTCTATACATATACTGAACATTGAATATACATGGTGATCGCAGAAGAGTGTATTAGCAGACCGAAAGCGCGGGTGAACGTCTCCAACAGTGTAACCTTGTAATAAAATCATCGAATTTAGACAGCGGTGGTCGTTAGTGTTTAACGTCCCGTCGACAACGAGGTCATTAGAGACGGAGCGCAAGCTCAGGTTAGGGAAGTATTGGGAAGGAAATCGGCCGTGCCCTTTCAAAGGAACCATCCCGGCATTTGCCTGAAACGATTTAGGGAAATCACGGAAAACCTAAATCAGGATGGCCGGAGGCGGGATTGAACCGTCGTCCTCCCGAATGCGAGTCCAGTGTGCTAACCACTGCGCCACCTCGCTCGGTATTAGACAGCGGTTCAGCTAAGGAACGTGGTATGGATCTGGTATTTGCAATTCCCTCACTCCGCCATTAGATATTTCTCCAGTATTTGTAATGCATTCTATCCTGATGCAACGGCAGAGGTTCTGCGATATATCCACAGGGTTATCGGCAGTGGAGGATGATAGTTGAGTAAGAATGATCATGTACAGTAGATGTTGTGCTATGCAAGGATTCACTTTAAGGAAATGCAACATTAGATTGAGGTCGATGTACAAAATATATTGGCTTTTCAGATCTGTAGCGTTACGCATTCTGATATAAATGCTGTCTACGATTTGGAATCAAGTCTTTCCATTCAATCACATTTTGGCGTTGGATCCTATGGAATTGTCTTTTAATGATTGCAGCCAATGCTTAATCATATTTCTGGCACTCTCATATCTCGAAGCGAGTTACCTTTTTCGAACCTATCTGCTACAGTAAAACTCCAGCATGGTTTTAGACAGCCCCTATACATCTTGTAACTGAACTCAGTCTCTGTCCCAGCCATCCCTGCAGCTTTGTGCATGTGATCGTCCCAATTTAAGTCGGAACTGAGCAGAAGTCAGAGAGCATTACATCTACCACCTTCTGCAACCCGTGGAGAAAAAGGGGGAGCTGAGTTAATACAGCAGGACCGTGTTTTGGCCACTTGGAGGAAATGGGAGCATGTTGTTGTAGCTCTGCCAAACGTGTACAGTGTGTAAGGCCAGCGCCAAACGAAACTTCCTCCTGCAACACAAGCTAATAGAAAACACAGTATGTTCAGTTACAGGAACTGGGAGAAGAATGAGGATTTTGCTACTGCATTGCAGTGTGTTTCCAAATTACATAATTACATACAGGTACTGCTGTCCAAAGAAGCTTTGCATCCCTCAGGATGCATTCACATCTGTCACACAAACATTCTCTCTCTATCATCTTTCTTTTGTACCATTCAACAGTGAAAAAAACTATGAACCATAAAAACTCAGCTAACTTCATCCGACAGAGAACTCGATATTCATAGTGAAAACAGATACTATGTACTGGCATCGAGCATATGTGGCGATCCTGTTACATATACAGATATTGAACAACTCAGTCGCCTGCACAGACCAGTGTAAACTTTGATCATCAGTACTGTAGGAGGACCATATCCCACAGACTACAGTCGCAAAAGGGAGTCCCTATGTCCCTGTGAAGTTGTTTTATTCATTTTTTTCTGCTGTAACACATCCAAGCAGTGTAATGACCACTGCTTTGTACATTGCCATACATTTTTTTTCCACCACGACTTTGAGGTCTGTGGCAGATTCTAAACTGATATTGACATCTCTTGATCCATTGGCTCCCACAGAAAACTGGACATCTCATAGTGTAAATCATGTTCCTACTGCTCCCAAAACACACACACTGGGTGGTCGAAATAAGAGACAGTCATAACATACGGAAACTGGAAGAGTTTTGTAGCATTCTGGAGCGTTTCCAAACAGCTGTCCAAAGGTGATTGATGGCATCTATATTTAAACTCATCTTTCATGGTGATGGCATTGCTTATTGCTCAATGTCTTATTTTGACTGATTCCCCATACTGTACCAAGCATCAAAGCTGATAATGCGATCAATTTTAACAATTTTACCAGTTTTTCCGAACTTTCAATGCCAACCAATGACGCGGCAGCATGCTTCTCAATTTCTGCCTCATTGGTAAAACTGCCCTTCCTCTACTTCGCGAGTACTGTATACTAGATTGCGAATGTATATTGACGGCTGTGCAGTACCATTCATTGTTAATTCTCAAACATATACACCAAAGTATACCAGACACCAACCTACATATTTCTAGCATTTCGATCTAGTGCATAATTTACGGTTATGATTGCTCATCTTTCCCTTTGCGGATGGGAGTCACAGAGGATTCTCGCACTCTTAGGATAAAGTTAGAGATTGAAAATTTTCGTCACATTGTCTTTGATGAACCTTCCCTGCAACACTGTCAGCAATTTAATCTGCAGCACACCAAAAGTAGACCTCTGCATTCCACGTCTCGTGAAGGAGCAGAGCGAGCCAAGTCCATAACTGCTGTTCCACACCATCTTACTCACTGCATCCATCCAAACGCACAAAATCTCTCCAGATGTGCGCATGTCGAGGAGGTTAGCACCCCTTATTAGGATGTATAGTAGATACGAAGGTGTTTTGATGATATAACAGACAGTTAAGAAAAAAAACCTGTGGTTTTTATGCATGATGGAACCCCAAACAGATGGAATTTGAAGCATTTTACGTAAATCAACCGTGCTATCACTTCTAAAGTAATATTCTATGTCTGTAATAATACCGAGAAGGTATTGGTAAGAGAGAACATAAACATATGCACTCATAAGGCTACTCAGTTCTGCACTTAAAACACATTAGTGTTAGAGCAGTGCAGTTTCTGACCTATTAGTCATGTAGAATGTAACGCAGTTAATATTACAGTGTATGAAATGTATTTCCAGTACATGACATACATTCTCCTTGCGAGTTTCTCTACGATAAACTATGGCGATGAACTGTAAAATCTAGAAACTACCATCTTGAACACCAAAGAGAACATTAATTCTTTGTGTTACATGCACAGTATAGCTTTTCAGAGGTTTTTAGCGCCCACTGTTCACATCTGTTCACATCCAATCACTATTCAGATATTGCAGTATGCTCGCATCAAACCTATAAAATGGTCGTTAGTAATGGAAAATACCTCTTACAAGGAAACAGAACAAATGCATAGCAGCAGTGTTTAACATGTAAAATTAAACACTATGCTGCCACAAACTCCATAAACAGGACAAATGTCAAGTATATATATATACGGGGATTGCAATAAAAAAGTCTGAGCGAAACTACCAGTTTCTTCTATTTTTTCGAGTTTTCACATAAAGATCTTCACAGACATGAATCTTTCCTAGTTACTCAGTGGTTTGCAGCACGTTCCACCTCACTGCACCTCGCTAAAAGTTCGGGTTCCTAGAGACAAAATTTCTACTCTTCACCTTCGGTATTACACTGTGCAAGAGATCGGTATCATACTGCTACGTGGCTGCTTTCGAGCACTTTCGCGTAAATGATATGATATTCTGCCAAACCATGTGAAAATACCTGTGTTCTTGTAATCCCAGAGGCCGGAGATGGCTGTAGAAAGCATGGCTGCAACAAAGCAAGCAAGCGGGTTGGGGCTGGAAACAGAAACGCCTTTGTGCTGAGGGAAACTAGCCCAGCCTTTGTATACTAGTTCAGAGAACACCTGCAGGCTGCTGGGGGCGCCGTGATCGGATATCAGGCAGGCCTGTGTGGGGGCAATTGACTCATGACTGACCTCACAGGAAATATCCCTGACTCCAGCAGTAGGCAATGTAAGCTATGCCCATTTATCGTTTCCATAAAGTTATGGAGACCACAGCAGCTGCATGACTCAGAAATGTTTCTCTCTGGCAGTGCCTTCAAACAAGTAGTAAAAACTAGAAATGTTGTGAGTGCAAGGATTATATATGATGCGCATGCGATTTTTTTTTTTTTTTTTTTTTTGGGTCTGTCTATCTTCGCAGTATATGTACGAGTGTTTGGCGGTTGATAACTATAAGCAGGATGCAGAAGTGATGATTTTGTATAGTGCAGGATACAAATTGTGTGTTTACTACATTGATGCAGTATGTTGCGATGTAGCCCGGTTGGAGATTTATTTCACACTGAAAAATTTTAGCTTTTCTTGACTGTAGCAGAGCAGTGTAATTGAGGAAATATCTTTGGTTATAGTTTCCGTATTTCATGATTTGCAGACCACTCATGCAGGCATTAACTATCAGCGAAATATGACTGCTATATGTAAAGCCTCGTAATTGGTCTGTCTGGAGAAAATGGCGGACAGTGCACCCATATCGGCAGCAGCGCAGTTTGAAGGATAAATTCTGTAAGAACCAATCACAATGCTCCTTTCATAAGAAGTTCCATAACGTCAGAGAGTCACAAGACATGCATTGTGTGGGGCATAGGTGCCTCTGCAGACTGTTTCAAACAAGACAAGGCAAGATATCTAACGAATGTCCTGTGACGTCTAAGAGTCAAGTGATATCTTCTTTGTTTGGTCAGTTGGGATGATGTCCCTCTCTGCCATTGTCGCTTTAGAGCATATCCAGTGCAGCAGCTGTAGGACATCGAAAAATTTCGGCAATTTTTCTCGTCTGTAGGACAGTGCTTCTAATTCTCTTAGTGTAATTGTTCTGATTTTCGCGTCTGTGCATATGCACCAGAGTTTGCTTCGTGAAGTGACGTAAATAATATCCCTGACGCCAACAGTAGCAAATGTGAGCTTTGCCCACTTACCGTTTCCTTAAGTGATGGAGACCACAGCAGCTGTATGACTCAGAAATTTTTCTCTCTCTGGTAGTGTCTTCAAACAAGTAGTTAAAATTTGAAATGTTATGAGCGCCCTTTATATTACAGAGGTATTTATTTCGACTTCAAATTTCGTCGTTTTGGCGTGTAAAATCAGATATTGCAGCTGATATCGTTTTCAGGATCCGTTTACCACAAAAGCGTGTGAAGTGTCTCAGGGAGTTTTCACAAGTATGCAGCGATCTTTTTAAGAGTCTGTGTTCGAGTGTGGTGGTATACATCGCAAAATTGAGGCAAACTTCTGTGCAGCTTTCTTTTTTGAAAGTTTGTTTAGAGATATATTCAGTTGGATTTAGAAACTCCTGGAGCAGCTCGTGATCGAAGACAAGGAATGATGTGGTATTTTCCACACAAGCGCGCGAAGCATCTCTGGAAGGTTTCACAAGTGTACCGCAATCTTTTTAGAAACAGTATGGTGTGAACTATGGCGGTATACATCGCAGAGTTCAGGCAAACTACTGTGCAGTGATATTTCTGAAAGTTTATTTAGAGGCATGTTCAGTTATATTTATTAACTCCTGCAGCAGCTCGTGCTCAAATACAAGAGTATTTCCCACAAAAGAGTCCGAAGTGTCTCAGGGGTGGCTTCACAAGTGTGTTGCGATCTTTTATTTTTTAATTACGTGTTCAAGTGCGGTGGTGATGGTATTCCTTGGAAGAGAACGTACTTGTTTCAATTTTCTCGCATCATCTCTCTCTCTCTCTCTCTCTCTCTCTCTCTCTCTCTCTTTTCACATAATAACGTTACCATATTTAACCAAAACATTAGTGGATTAAAGAAAAAAGTAGATTCTCACAAAAGTAAAGTAAGAAATAATGTTACCATTTTCCACCAAAATATTAATAAAGTAGATGAGTTCCTGGTTTGTTTAGATGACATTGGATCTGATAATGTAATAGATATGCTGTACCCGTCTGAGCATCACATTGTGTCTGATATGAAAAAGGTAAATATCAGTGGTTATAAACTAGCTGCACATATGAGTATAGAGAATAAGGTGAGAGGAGGAGTTGCCATATATGTCAAACGTTATCACTGTGTAAAAAGTTAGATACAAAAAAGCTTTGTCTAGAGCAATATATAGATGCATGTGCCTGACAACTTAAACTGAAGGAAGGTTCTTTTATAATTGTAACAGTATATAGGTCCCATTCATGAAACTTTCATTTATTCCTGGAAAACTTGGATTTCTTGTTGTGCTATCTGTCAGATAGGGGAAAGCAAATTATTATTTGTGGGGACTTCAGTGTTGATTCACTGAAAGAGTGTAATGGGAAGAATGACCTGGAAGTCTTGCTCGGTGCTTTAAATTTGACATCTGTCATTAATTGTCCTACTCGGGTAATAAAGGACAGCAGCACATTGATAGATAACACTTTTATAGACCAAGATAAGTTTAAAAACATAAATTCTTGTCCTGTAGAGAATGGCCTTTCTGATCATGGTGCTCAGCTAGTTACAGTATATGATATAGCTCCATTCAGTAATTCGAAACTACCCTCCAAAGTTGTGTGTTCAATTAACGACTCAACAATTAGAAATTTCAGAGAAAATCTTCAGCAGTTAGACTAGGATGAGGTGTACAAGGAACCTGATGCTAATTTAAAATATAACTTATTTCATGATACACTTGTAAGAGAATTTGAAAACTGTTTCCTCAAGAAAATAGTTAAATCTAATTATAAGAAACCATGCAAAAAAACCTTGGTTTACTAAAGGAATAAAAATATATTGTAACCACAAAAGGGAACTGTATCTAACAACAAGAAAGAGTAATGACCCAGAAACAGCCAACTATTATAAAAACTACTGTGGTACATTAAGAAAGGTTATTAAAAAGTCCTGAAGCATGTGCATTATGTCTGAGATTAATAACTCTGATAACAAAATCAAAACAATTTTGCAATATTATTACAAGGGAGACAGGGCAACCAAGAGTACAGGATGATGGCATTACCATCAAAGTGAATGGAAACTTGTGGCACTTTAGTTCCTGTGACATCTTCAAGTTATCTGTGTGACAATATTCCACACATTGCTGAAACATCGGAAGTAGTTACTGCTGAAGCAGTTTGTGTTCAACGGAATAAGGTATCTGATCACTAGGGATAGGAAAGAGGAAGGGTGCATGTATTTCTAACGCAATAGGAAGTATGCAGCCACTCCAGCCGCTAGCACGTGGCCATGCTGTGAGCCAGCGCATGGCTTCTGGAGGTAGGGATTACACGCACCGGAGTAAATTTCTTACCTCTTGCTCTTTGGCGCATCACCTTCACCAGATATCATTGCTATCAACACAATCTGCTGCTGCATGATTACAGCTAATACATCCATTTAACTCCTCCTTCTCCAGGACAGACATCTCATCATCGAACACAATAAACAATTACATCTGTCCTTCCAGTCCATCTCTTAGACACAGACTGAGTCCTTTTCACGCCATTTTTCCCCAAACCGTCATCTCGGATTATGCCATGGTGGGTGAGAGAATGAGGGCCGACAGAGCCCTCTAGTGATTGCTTTGTGAATGAGGTCAGTTGAACTCTGGATCTGCTGGTGAACGCACTAGATGGAGATATTGCCTATGACAACTCAGATTACTCTAATAAACAATGCTTACAAAGTAAAGACTTGTAACCACCCTATCCATCAGTCCAGTACAGAGTCCTTTTCCCACCAATTTCCCAATGGAGGAGTGGAGGGGAGGGGAGGATGGCATGGGGGTTAGGTTAGTAGAGGTAGCCCAATTGTCCTACCTTCCCACCAAAATTTGAACTTCTCACCATGATGTCACTGCAATTTTGCCACATCTATCGGCGCCATCTTGGATTTGCCATGTTGAATAAATTTGGCAACAACGCAGAGCGGGGTACGCCACTCTTGCCTTACTACTAACGTATTCTGAATTTCTCATATCATAGGATCGTTACATACATTGCTGGCATGACTATGATATGTGCTATCGAGAGCTTTAAAGCCTTTGCGTGAATATGTATCCAAGACTAGCTGCTGTCAGTTACGACGTTGTTGTACATAGAGAATAATTCAGAATACGATCTTGAAAGGCGTTGTGTAGTGTGGATCCTTTCGTAAAATGATGGAATAGGCCTTTAATGTTTTACCTTAATGCGAGGTGTGTAAAGTGTTATTTATACCTGGAGATGTATGCAGACAGTATAGTGCTTTTCATTTGTGGTTTTACAAGTGCTTGGCAATGACGCTTAGTCAAATTTGCTAACTGCATGATTAAATAAACATCACATTACAGCCTACTATGAACTATGTTTACGTTTATTAAGCATTTGGAGGCTTTGGAGCCTACAAAATACAAAATTTTGTGTATAGAAGCGTTGAAAATCCCTTATAGAGACCACTACATAAATTTATCCACTACATTCCTGAAATCAAAGCATACTTCTACTCTCTGTCAATGCATACTGAACACTGTGATGGACTCTGCAGATGTAAAAAGTATATTAATGCATTAAGATGTAGTGGGAAAACCATTTACAGTGCATGAAGTGCATAAATGATGAACTATTCCGAATGAAATTGCTTATTGGCACTGTGCCCAAGACCACCTTACAATCTGAAGTATGTAATTATTAGCCATGAGGCGATATTGATATACATATTTGTTTCTATATGCTGTAATTCATAGAAATTATGGTATTAGGTTGATCTTGTTTATTAAACTCTGAGACTGTGTTGGGGATATTCATCTTTGAAATGTCTGATAGAACACTGGGTTTCATTGCATGCAATAGAAAACCATCTGTATGTAGCAACCAATGGGTTAACAACAACCCTTAATAAGCAATCATTAGCCAGGTTCCACAGCCCCAGTGCAAATAGAACTCAGATGACATGTAAAGGCTACTCCACATTAACCCCTAAGCATAAGCTTGACTTCCTAATTTTTCTACTAGCTTGCAGACAGTTCATATTCAACCCATCTTATTTGTTGCAAGGAGATGAGTTCACTTGTAATAACCCTCCATTAAATCATAACACCTCTAGAACCCTGTTAAATACCAATGAAGATTTTGAATGATGAGACATATTTTCATCTAGAAGGAAAACGTGGAAGATTAAATTCTATGGCATTAAACACTGTAATGCGCTTACCATCAGCAGACTCTACCTCCATCCCTGCCTCCCCCACCTCTGTCTCCTCCTTCTCCCTTTCGATCTCATCAAGAAGACTATCTGTTCCTGCCTAGAGCTCCTCATCTGCGAACAACAACGAAAATAATGTATATATAGTTAAATTTATTGAAGCACATACATGATTCGAAATGCCTAGAGGTATATTCAACTAAACAGAAAGCGTGCAAGATCAAATTCTACCGTATTAAACACGGTGAAGCGCTTACCATCAAGCAGTTCTGCCTTCATTTCATACTCTGAGAGCTGTAGTAGTTCCTCTGTGGATGGTAATGAATAGCATTACACCACTGTGTGTTATTTACTTGCAATTATATCAGCTGACTGAAGATGCTGCAACTAGGTCATGTGCCTCCATTGAACTCTGCAGTGTCACCTGTGGATATTGCATCTCATTTAGCATCACCCATCAACATAAAAATGTGGACAGATTCCACCGCGTCAGCAAACTGGTCCCGAAAAAAGAAGATGGAACTATCACAATGATTGTCTTACAAACCTACGTATGCATGTGGAAGAAGAAATACCGTTGTTAAATAAATAACTACTAAGAAAGTGAGACTTATACCAAATCTGTGGAGCCATAGTACGAATAGCTCGAGGACGATAGTGATAACTGTCAGAGCAGTAAGCTGTCGAAGTGAAGCAGAGTCATGGGTAGTTAGTGGGGAGGTTTTACGTTGGATACAGCCCCAATGAAGGAATGCTTGTCAAATACCACAAATAATGACACGACGTGGCCAGGAACCCCTTTGTGGGAGGAAACGATTCATTCCTATAGATGCCAACATCAGAGTTGTTCCCCGAATCTAGGGCCACCAGCAAAGTTTTGCTACATTAGATCCTCAGAGAAACGACAGGAAGAGTTTCCAACTGTAGTCCTTATCTGTTAGAGTGGTCGGTACCCCAGCATTGTCAAGCAGTTCGTCGACGCGCTTGTCCCGTGGTAAGAAAACGCCACCTGTCCAGGGAGAGTGCTTCCGGTGTTGTGACAGGAGGTGTGAACCTGGCTTTCCCAGACCACTGTCCCACGCAGTTGTCGGTAGCGGTCTGGGTAGTTGAAAACTTGACCTCAAGTACAGCTCATCGGGCACGTTCTACGGCACATACATACACTCAGCCTCAGAGTACTCGATCACAGCAGAATGCCCTCCCTATTTCGTGACTTCCAACAGAGTAAAAAACTGAGCACACCCGGAGCTGTCGAAGGGTTCTAGGCCATTAATAATTTGTTGTTATTCCTCGGTTGTGAAGCACATTACCTCGCCATGCCATACCGATCAGAATAATGCTCATGCAGCAAGCTGTATCTGATTCTGTCTTGTGAGAATTGCTGTTATTTTGACGTCGCTATGATTCGGGTATGTATAGCACTCCTGGGCTGAACTCTATCACTCTTCATTACGTTGAACCATACAAACAGATAGTTTTCATTCACATAATGGGCTCCCGACATGGTATTTCTGACTTCTATTGAAGCTCTACGTGTTACACCTGCAAAGTTAGCGCTGTGATGGTGGATCTTTTAACGTGATTAAGTCACAGCTTCATCCACCGTAGTGTCTCGATGTATTATTCATATGCGAAACGTCTATGATATCATTTACATGTATGGGTGGTCATGAACATGTATCTGCGACAAATTTTGTAGATGGGTGTTATCATGGAGTAACACAATTTCATGCTGTCTTTCTAGTCGTTGTTCTTGGACTGCACCTACAGGATGCTACAGCTGTTGACAATAAAGATCAACAGCGATAGTTACACCTCACGGAAGCAATTTGTAGTACACCACACCGTCGGTCTTCCACCAGATGCATAACATCACCTTTGTGGATGTGAGCAGGTCTTTGTACTGGAAGTTGCTGCTTTGTTTGGGCTCAGTTATTGCGATCTTCCTCCCCTATGTTAGCATAAAGACACAGTTTCTTGTCTCCAGAAACGGCACAGGATAGGAATGGCGTTCTTCATGAATCTATTGTTGGCGAGTTGCCACTGATGCACATGTAATTACAGGGTGGAACTATAGTTACAAACTACGGCGTGCACACGCTTTATTCAATACGTAAACGTCACTACAGATATTCGGATTTAGGTTATGACATGTTCGATATGCATGGCAGCATTTGCAATGATGTTGCGCAGACGAATGGCGAAATTCTGCATGACCCGCTGAAGTGTCGGAACGTCGATGAACTCCTGAATGACTCCAGAATGAGATTTTCACTCTGCAGCGGAGTGTGCGCTGATATGAAACTTCCTGGCAGATTAAAACTGTGTGCCGGACCGAGACTCGAACTCGGGACCTTTGCCTTTTGCGGGCAAGTGCTCTACCAACTGAGATACCCAAGCACGACTCACGTCCCGTCCTCACAGCTTTACTTCTGCCAGTACCTCGTCTCCTACCTTCCAAACTTTACAGAAGCTCTCCTGCGAACCATGCAGAACTAGCACTCCTGGAAGAAAGGATATTGCGGAGACATGGCCGCGAAAGGCAAAGGTCCCGAGTTCGAGTCTCGGTCCGGCACACAGTTTTAATCTGCCAGGAAGTTTCATATCAGCGCACTCTCCGCTGCAGAGTGAAAATCTCATTCTGGAAACATCTCCCAGGCTGTGGCAAAGCTATGTCTCCGCAATATCCTTTCTTTCAGGAGTGCTAGTTCTGCATTGTTCGCAGGAGAGCTTCTGTAAAGTTTGGAAGGTAGGAGACGAGGTACTGGCAGAAGTAGAGCTCTGAGGACGGCGCGTGAGTCGTGCTAGGGTAGCTCAGTAGGTAGAGCACTTGCCCGCGAGAGGCAAAGGTCCAGAGTTCGAGTCTAATATAAAACTTTTTTTTCATAATGTGGGGCCACAGTCATATTTCTTTAAAGTCAATACCGCCATTAGACTGTTTTTTATTTGCAGTGTTACATTTACACGATCATAATTTCGGCTTTAAAGTGCCATTATCAAGTGTTTTAATGTTATACAGTGCCTAAGATGGTATACTGTCGTATTTAAAATACAATATTAGACACATTGTTCAAATGGTTCAAATGGCTCTGAGCACTATGGGACTCAACTGCTGAGGCTATTAGTCCCCTAGAACTCAGAACTAGTTAAACCATCTTCAAGATGGTATACTCAGTGATAAAACAAAGCAGTAGGCCGTTACTATAAATATTGACCCTTACACAATGTGTCCAATAGTGTATTTTAAATACGACAGTATGCCATCTTAGGCACTGTATTACATTAAACCATTTCATAATGACACTTTAAAGCCGAAATCATGATCGTGTAAATGTAACACTGCAAATAAAAAACAGTCTAATGGCGGTACTGACTTTAAAGGAACTATTGGAAAATGCTCAGAAGTTGTGACGACTTTATTTCGCATATTTCAATAATTGTCACCCTGTGCCTGCTCACGTTGTAATATTGACTTAGAGCAAACGCAAACCATATACCCGATTTTTGAACCCCCATTGGATTCAAATGTTATACGATAGTCGAATGGTCACAGTTCATTACCGAGTAAGTTGACACAGTAGTTAGCACACTGGATTCGCATTCTGTAGGACGATAGTTCAAACCCACGTCCAGCCATCCTCGTTAAGGTTTTCCGTTGTTTTCCTAAATCGCTTCAGGAAAATGCCCGAAGCGATTTAGATCCCTTTGAAAGGGCACGGCCGATTTCCTTCCCTAATCTGATGGGACCGATGACCTCGCTGTTTGCTCCTCTCCCCCAAATCAACCAATCAACAGTTCATTACATGTGTTAGTTCTCGAGTACCCTGACATGGAGGTCTGTAGGTTAATATGTTAAACAACTTTCATCAAACCTTGGCCAGTGACTATTGTCAAGTGAGAAACCATTTTCTTGCCATGCTCTTGCCAATGAAATTATCACCATACACACCGCAAAATGTTTCTAGTTGCGTCTAGTGCTTTCAGTTGTCTATTGATCTGATTTACAGCTGACAGTGACGAAAAGTCCACAAAATTTTCGAAGGTGGACCACCTAGTTTCACATACTACAGGCAATAGGGAAAGCCATGGAATGATTTACTTAGTTTAGACTCTATCTGTTAAATATGTTTGGATAATTAAATTGACACGATCATTCTTTCTCCTAAATGAAAGGACTTGTGTCTATCCCCTACAAGATATTTCAATTAAGTTATACATCAATGCCGTATCCTTTTATGTCGACAGTGCTTATATCCTAAAGGAATCTAATGGTTACATTAGTTCACTTGTGCCTATAGACAATAATTTACAGCCGAGAACAACGTCAATGAAGAAAAAAAAATTACACCGCTGCTGGCTTTATTTTGTAAATCTTTCATGGATATCGATAACCTTAGCCACAGTGTTAAGCTTACTAGAGAAATATGCAAGTAACTTTCATTTAGGTTGAACATTCGATGTAGTGCCTGATGTTGCCAGTTTAGTACTGTAGCTAATGCCTTCCAGATTTGTATAAATTTCTCTGTTCGTTAACAACTGTGTTGTGTTTCACTCAAGTGATGTCTCCTGATTCTGTGTACTCTTCTTTTTATATTGTGTACGTGTAGTATTGGTTAGTGCTCTTTGCAATTACGAGAACCGATCACTGCAGATGAGATTCGTGGTAAATGTGATGCTGTCTGATGAAAAATATTATTTAAAGGCAAGAAAACATTTTATTAGCTTTGTAATTACACCCTGGATACGAAAAAAAACCACATTTAGTGTAAGAAAATACACAGAAGTTACACACAAGCCAAGAATAAAGATATTGACAGCAGAATCATGGAGCAGCACATAAATATAGACGTCAAGGAATTTTTTCTTTTCTTTTAACACTTCCTCCAAAAGAAAAAACCATGAAATTATTGCTTTGTCTCTTGCATGCCAATTTCTGAACATAGAAAATTAAATCGAACTCGTTCAAGAGGTTTCGTCAAAATATCTGCCAACTGGTTGTGTCCATCAATGTTTTCCAAGAAAATCTCACCGTTCAGATATCTTTCACGAACATAGAAATGTCAGACCTCTATATGTTTAGAACGTCAATGATATTCTGGATTTTTTGCCAACTTCAATGCACTAGCATTGTCAATGTAAAGAACTGGAGGCTGCCCCGACATTTCCACTAATTCTGATAGCAGACGACGTAACCAAACTAACTCTTTTGCTCCTTCACTAGCTGCAATTATTTCCGCCTCGGTTGTGGATGTGGCCACTACTTTCTGCAACTGACTTGTCCATGACATTGCACCACCTGAGCACTTTGCAAGAATTCCAGTTGTTGAGCGCCTTGTCCGGTTATCACCTGCGAAATCTGCATCAGCGTAAATCTTTAACTCTTCTTCGGTTTTGCAATACTTTGGCATTCTTCGGACGGTCAACCAGCACCCAGGTATTGTTTTCCTTAAGTGATTGAAGTTCTTCACTAATAGCTTGCATCCATTATTCCTTCTCGTTTGACTGCAATATTTCTGAAAAACAGTTTGGATCTTTGTATCCAAGTGCATCAACTTTTGTTGGCATACAAAATTCACCACTTTCCATCCAGGTTGGTTTTCTTCGTTGTCTTTTATTCTTCTGTTTCTCTTCATTAGAAGATTCAGCAGCTTCTGCTTTTAGAAATTCTGTTAATTCTTTATTTTCTTCAGATTCACTCGACTCTTGACTTTCTCTAGAATCGAGAGTGCCAATTTTTTCTTGAGTTTGGCTTCCTCCAGAAGTGTACAGCCTAGGAGATTTACATTGGTCATCTTTAGATTAATTCGGATCATTAAATTCTTCCCGAGGGACTTCAAATTCAACATGATCACTATGTAAATCACAAACAATTTCTGGCTTAAATTTTACATCGTGACTCAACACCACTTTTCTTTTAGATGGAATCCAAACTCTGAACCCATCTTTGTCATTAACTTATCCAACAAGTCGTCCAAAAACTGCCTTATCATCAAACTTGGAACGGAATTGTTTGTTAATGTGAACATAGCAGCCTGTACCAAAAATTCTGAGATGATCAAGTCGTCCTACTGGTCGATTAAACCATAGTTCATAAGGGGTTTTATTTTCAACTGAAGATTTTCCAGTACGATTTATTATGTAGACTGCTATGTTACATGCCTCTGCCCACAACCCTTTAGGTGATTTACTCGGATTTAGCATTGACCGGGCAGCTTCAACAATGGTCCTATTTTCCCGTTCAGCCACACCATTTTGTTCAGGAGTGTAAGGAGGAGGAATCAGTAGCTCTATTCCCCTGTCTGCAAGCAGTTCACTGACATTCTTATTGTTAAATTCTTTGCCACCATCACATCTAAATTGTTTGACAACATGTCCATTAGTTCGTGCTTCATTTAAAAACTGCTTAAGCACAGTACACACTTCACTTTTGTGTCTTAAAAAGAAAATTCGACGAAATTTACTAAAATCGTCTTTGAAACATACGTAATAATGCTTGCCTCCAAAAGATTTCGTGCTCATTGGTCCATTTACATCCGCGTGGATTAATTCACCAGTACTGGTAGCGCGTATTGTTCGTGTTTTGAATGGCAGCCTATGCATCTTTCCAACCGCACAGCCGTCACAAAATTCACTCTTGGCATCTTCTACATTAATGTTCATTCCTTTTAAAATATTCTTCACATGTTGTTTATTCTGATGACCAAACCTTTCATGGTACACTTGCAATGTTTCGGATGAAGTCATCAAGCTCATACGTTTCATTTTTGCATTTCTAACAACACGCATGTTCAACACATAAAGTCCATTTTTCACATAACCTGTCATAAAATATTGTCACTGACTTGTTTTCGAACACAGACATTATTATAACTAAAATTAGTACTGTAGCCTTTGCAGGCAATGGCTCTCACAGAGAACAGATTAGCACTTGCATCAGGGACGTATAAAACATTGTCCATTCTAGCATTGTACCATTTATTGTTTCGTCGGATTTGGATGTGAACTGTTCCTTGACCGTACGCACACATTTTCACATCTTGTTTTCCCAATGAAATTACTTGAGAAACATCAAATTCACTATACGAAACAAAATACTGTTTGTTGGGAGTGATATGATTTGTAGCGCCACTGTCGCAATACCATTTATTTGGGTCAATGTGATTACTGGTGCACACACTCATAGCGTATGAAGTAAATGCAGCGTGTTCACTGTCTCGCTTCTTCTCTTTTCTTTTATTGCTGTCACGAGCGTTCTGTGGACACTCTGCTGCCCAGTGACCTAATTGTTTGCATTTATTACACGGAAACTTATGTTTTAATTGTGACTTCGTCATCTTTACTTGCTGATTACTTGTTTGCCGTTTTCTTGTTTTAGAAACGACAAAAGCTGCACTTCCATTAACGTCTTGTTCACGCAGTTCAATAGTACAGAGTTTTTCAATCAATAAATTCAAGCTTTGCTTTTCTGTCGGTATCGTATCCCAGAGATCCTTAAAATTGTCGTAGTCTTTTCCCAGTGTAGACAAAATTCGACCATTTAAGATTCTTTCAGATAGCGTATTTTCTTCATGTTTTGATAATTCATCGTTCAGGTCCACAAATAACTTTTGCAGTTTGGCCACATGTGCACTAATATCTTCCGATTCATCACGTTTAACACGGAAAAATGTTTCAATCAACATATTCAAACGCTGAGTACTGCTACGTTCAAATCGGGCGCGTAATTTTTTCCAGATTTCTTTAGCATTCTTGCACGTTAAGACAAGTTCTGCAACAGGTCTACTTAGCGCACTTGCTATAAGACTTGCTGCCTTTGCGTCGTCCTTGAGCCATTCCACATACGCTTCTTTTTGTTCACTTGTCGCATCTTGCGGCAACTCTACACGTTCACGTGTACCGTTAATAATATCTTCTAGTCCATATGAACGTAGCACCATAGAAATATGCCATTTCCATTTGGCCCAGTCGTCAGGTCCTTCAAGCTTATCAATGCTGACCTTATAATCGCCGCTAGCAGTCATGTTTCTTTACAGACATACACTCATTTCAAATATTGTTTTAATTAAACTGTGTTGTTTGCCTTTACAAGTGTACTGGGCCCATAACCTGATGAAAAATATTATTTAAAGGCAAGAAAACATTTTATTAGCTTTGTAATTACACCCTGGATACGAAAAAAAACCACATTTACTGTAAGAAAATACACAGAAGTTACACACAAGCCAAGAATAAAGATATTGACAGCAGAGTCATGGAGCAGCACATAAATATAGACGTCAAGGAATTTTTTCTTTTCTTTTAACAGTTGTGAACAGGTGCATTAAAAACACACAAGCATGACGATAATAAAAAAAGGGCGGTATCTGCTCCATCCGATTTTCAGTTTGAGAGCATTCACAGTTGATGTCTGTAAGTAAATTCTCATGCACATAGCTATTACATGTATTTGAAATGTGTGAAATATCAATATGGAACAATATTTTTCACATGTAAGCAAAAACACAGTCATTTGCACATTCGATGGCAAGCTACCACAAAATTGCTTTTGTTGGTACATGGAAGAAAGTCGTTTCCATAGACGTGTACTGGAAGAAGTTCAATTGAGGGTCATTGTATGTTGTAGTTCTGTATAGAAGTTTTGATACACTTTCACACCACCATACATTATCTATTTAGACTTTGAGGTATAAACCAACATTAACACCAAAAGCTACAAGTCACAAGATCAACTGCTCTCACATCACAGAGATAGTGTTTCTTACAGAGAAAATGTGGAAGAAATAAACTCAATAAGTTTGGATCGTTTGCGTAGGAGATGAGCTCCGAATTTAATCGCATGTTCCGCGTTTGAAGAGATATCATTTGACTGCCGGCAATAGTTTGTGGCTCGGTGCAACTATTGCTATCAGTGAGGCGTGGCGCCTTAAATTGCTCCTGTACAGAGCCAGTGTATCAGGAGAATGACTCATGCGTGCACTGTGACAGTTGGTCTGAAACAGGTTCAGTCGAGTACATAGTTCTAATTTTCATCTACTAGAGGACAATAGCGGACAGGACTAAACGGAAAGAACTATAATGTAGTTAAGAATTTTGATCACCGGAGTCTAGTAGAGCTCAGAGCCCCAGAGTCCAGTAGTGCTCAGAGACATTCAAGAAACATTTCAAGAGAATTTTTTTGTGAGTTGTCCTGTTATTCCTTGAAGGCTTTTTTGTTTATCTATGTTTGTACAGTTTTGTTTATGCTTTTGGTAGTCTGAATGACGCTTGAATGTAGTCTAAAGTAAATATGTAGATCATTGTTCTACTGATGAATGCTGCACGAACTAGTGTGAGAAAGTTTTTAAGACAATGTGATTGCAGAATTTTGTATCATAGATAAGTAAGTTTATGGTAAAAGGGAAGCTAATTCGGGTGCAAATGAAAATAGTTAATAACATAAAGTATAAACAAAATATCAGAATATTAAATATTTATTTCGGGAAAATGCACAGTTCGAAAGTTTTGTTGATTGATTAGTCATGAAAAGCGAGGACTAACGCGGGGGAATAATGTTTTTCTATTGACCTGAAAGAAAACTGACCAATCAGAACGGAGTATTCTTCACGCATCTTTTCTCTTCAAGATATAGAATGCTTAAAGCAGTCTAAGGAGTCAGAGCCCGGCCTTTCACTGGTATGGTCGTGCGTTGTATGAGCTCCGAAGGAAATTATAATTTGTCGGTTTTAGTTGTGCTACATGTTTCAAAAGTGTTTTACAGTGAAGGCATATTTATGCCTGCGTGTTTTCTTAGAAAGTACGGATTTTTAAGTAATTTTGTGTATGAGAAAAGACAGTACTTCCGCGTAGCGTATTGAGTAGATCGTTGACTAAAAACTTGAGTGCATTAGACACCGATTAACTTAATAGTATGGAGAGCATTTTCATTTAAGAACAATTCGTGCTTAGTAGCTGTTCAGATGTCAGGAAATACATTACCATAAACTTGCTTAAGTGAATGAAAGGGTTTGTGCATGAGTGTGTTAAGATTAGCATGGGCTTGGCAGTGAACGCGCACATCTCAAGGCTCAGAATATACCGACGTTTTGCCAGTATTTCCACCTTTCATTCAAAATTAAGACCTTTTCCCGATTCTTAGAATAGTTACGTTGTACACAGCCTAGTGCTAGTTGCAGTACGGTAGGTTTCTGCTCGGCTTTCCTATAGGCGATCTGCTGCAACGAGTTCATAGGTAGGTGCAGGTAATGGACGTACAGCGTGTTATATGAGAGGAAGTCCAGAGCAGATTTTCCACCACCAACGAACGCAGTTCAACCGCATGCCCTGTCGTCGCCAGCTCTAAGGAAATCGTGTTCTGAAGTGTCTGCAGGTGCAGGTGTCTCATGGAATCTTTTTCCATCCTGTAGTGTCTGCGGTCGGCAGGAAAGAACTAACGATCAAGTCTGAACACACTTTATTTAACTAAAAGGCCTTCTTGGCGTGCACTAATTTCCAGACTCAAGAACAACAAGAAACACAATAATTCTAGTGGTGGCAAAAACCAAATAAAACTTATAAGATAATGAGAAGAAATAACAACAACCAAAATACTACGCTACACAATTCCAAAGTGGCGTTACGTCCAACAAAATACAAATTTCTACAGAAGACTACAACGAGTGTCTACTGGGCTAGAGCCGGCGTAGGTATTGGCTGGAGCTGTCCTAGCTGTAGGTGCACACTACCGGTCTGACTCTGCTGGCGTGCTTATAACCAGTGGTGTACACGTTCCGCTTTTAACCCGCCCATGCTTGCCCGGTGGCCAGGCGGGCAGGCCGCCGCGCATTGTCAACAGAACGGGCAGGCTGCTTCACTCCCAGCCAAGCCAAGCAGGACCCAACCCGGGCAGGCTGCGGGGAACTTGCTTGCCTGCCCACCCATATTACCGCTGAGCTGCGCTACGCAGCCGTTTAGTCTGCGCGCGTCATTGTCGTATTATGAACGTTAATTAAAAGTTTTTAGTTTACCTGAGCACCAAAAGACAAACCCCAACATTATATATATAAATTTCAGGTCAAAAAATATTGGGTTTTATTTGTACATTCTTCCTTTAGGTGTGTATTTTGGGCTTATTATCTATATAAAGAAAAATGAATTGCCATATGTGTTGATAAGCGTAAAACTCGAGAACAGCTGGACCAATTTGGCAAATTTTTTTTTGATGTGTTCGTAATTCTCAGGACAAGTTTTTTATGAAATAAAATTTTTGGAAAATCGACCGAAAAGTTGGAAAATTTGAGAAAAACTGAAAGTGCGTTTTCATTGTGTCCGTGTGTTTGTATTGCATACAATCTTGATGAAATTTTGCATACTATACCTTGAAACCAAGAGGAAGGTCACAGCCTACATAAAATTTCGTATGGTGCATGGCAGAGGTTACTTTACCTAACGGAATTCGACAAATTTTACGTTTTTATTCCGATCTCGATGAAATTTGGCGCACTTGATATTCGAAGCAGAATGAAGGGCGCTGTCTGCTTAAAATTATGAATGGTGCAAGGCGGAGGGTACTTTACTTACACACTTCTACACCAACCTAGTTTTATTCCGATCTTGAAGAAATTTTGCACACTTGAGCATCAAGAGGAACATCACTGTCTACATAATATTTCGGACAGTACATGGAATAGAGTACCTTACAAAAGTTTTTGACATTGTTTGCGGGTTACCATGAAATCCTTCTCTCTCTATACTGCTAAATGGTCTCATGTCCTTAGCACACATTTCGACGCACTTTTCGGCCACTAAATCTTTGTCCTCTTTCAAGATATTTACGGAGTGCGGGAACTGCTTGTCAAATTGGCACAAATGTAGTAACATACTCGAGATTCCCGAATAAATACTTAAGAGCTTTTTACATAGTTTGCATTGAGACACACCTACCGATTTATTTGAAGCGGCCTCATAAACACACGAAAACGTTTCCCATGCGGCACTTGTGCTCTGTTTCGTTACCAGCATGTATTCGCCAGTTGTCAATTTTTTTTCAATCTCACTAAAGTTCGACCTATTCATTGTGCTGCCCCCACCGTTGCGATAAATGAACTGCGGGCTAACTACCTGGCTACTCTAGTCACGGTCGCTTGACAGAGCAACCTGTTGTCAGGCGCAGCAAGCTGAGCGGGTCCCGTGAAGCTTGGCAGGCCTGCGGGACCCAGGTAGCCCGGGCTTGCGGGGGCCCAAGTAGGCCGCATTACCCGCTATGCCTCAGTACACGCGCACTCTTGTGTTTACGTCGCGGCAGGCTGACCTGCATGATTGGTTGCAGAGGATCTAGGGGCAAGCAGGCTGCAAGGCAGAGGTGTACAAATTCCCCTTGCAGCCTGCTTGCCCCTAGCTCCTCTGCAACCATTCATGCAGGTCAGCCTGCCGCGACGTAAACACAAGAGTGCGCGTGTACTGAGGCATAGTGGGCAATGCGGGCGATACGGGCTCCCGCAAGCCCGGGCTACCTGGGTTCCCGCAAGCCTGCCAAGCTTCACGGGACCCGCTCAGCTTGCTGCGCCTGACAACAGGTTGCGCTGTCAAGCTACCGTGACTAGAGTAGCCAGGTAGTTAGCCCGCAGTTCATTTATCGCAACGGTGGAGGCAGCACAATGAATAGGTCGAACTTTAGTGAGATTGAAAAAAATTGACAACTGGCGAATACATGCTGGTAACGAAACAGACCACAAGTGCCGCATGGGAAACGTTTTCGTGTGTTTATGAGGCCGCTTCAAATAAATCGGTAGGTGTGTCTCAATGCAAACTATGTAAAAAGCTCTTAAGTACTTATTCGGGAACCTCGAGTATGTTACGACATGTGTGCAATTTTGACAAGCAGTTCCCTCACTCCGTAAATATCTTGAAAGAGGACAAAGATTTAGTGGCCGAAAAGTGCGTCGAAATGTGTGCTAAGGACCTGAGACCATTTAGCAGTATAGAGGGAGAAGGATTTCTTAATTTAGGGCAGACACTGATCGACATAGGTAAAAAATATGGCTCAGTTGATATTAAAAATGTTATGCCTTCCCGAGTGACAGTAGCTAGGAAAGTTCAAACCTTAGCTGATAAAGTGCGCAGCAAAATGCTCCCAGATATAGTGCATGCGATTCGTTCTGGTATATGTGCCAGTACAATTGATCTATGGACAGACAATTACAAAGGGGTGCATTACATGTCCGTGACAATGCATTACATAAATTCAGACTGGCGTTTGAATAAATATGTACTGATGTGCTCTGCGTTTCCTGACTGCCCAAAAACTGGCTCGAATATTCGAAACGAGTTGGAAGATGGCTTAGAAACCATGGGTGTTTCTCGTGAAGACATTGCCAAAATTACGTTTGTCACAGACCAGGGCAGTAACGTTGTCAAAGCTCTCGAAGTATATCAGCGTCTTCCATGCATGGGTCATAGTATATACACAGTCTTGAAACATGTTCTGAGCGAACAGTTTTTGAAAGAAAATGTTCCAAATATATTAGCCATTCTTAATACAGTGCGGGCTACGGTTTCGTACTTCAAGAGAAGAGGTCTCTGTGTGAGACTGAACTCATCTTTAAAGCAGTGGGTTTTAACTCGTTGGAATAGTTATTTTGACATGCTTGTATCAGTCCATTCTCAGATTGATTCAGTGAAGGCTGTTTTACATAATGAAGGTGCCTCTGATAAAATGCTGGGCTATGACCACCATATAACTGGCCAGCTTATAGAATTTCTTAGGCCGTTTAAAGAAGCCACAGTTGATCTAGAGAGTGACAAGGATCCAACCCTACATTTAGTTCTACCGTGGTTTTATGCCTTAAAACCTCACTGTACCGTACGGAATAACGATGAAGAGGTTTGTAATTTTATTCCATCTGAATATTATAGAACCACTTGTGAAATATGTATGTTGAGAAAATGTATTTTCAGGACATGAAACCTTTGAAACAAGCCGCTGATGCCTTCCTAGAACAGAAAATGTGCGTTAGTATGTTGCATAAAATTGCAACGTTTATGGTGGCTAACTACCGCACATTAAGAAAGTTAACCGAGGATGAAAAAATTGAAGTTTACCAAGCAGCACGACAGATGTGTGCTGAAGGTAAGCTCCTAAGATAATGCATATATTCTTCATCTACATGTACATGGTTACTCTGCAAGACACACGCAAGTGCTTAGTTGAGGGTTCATCGAACCACTTTCAACTTATTTGTCTCTTTTTCTCGAATTTCACGCGGGATAGAACACCTACAGCTTTCCGTCTGAGCGCTGCTTTTTTGTATTTTATTCTGATGATCATTTCTTCCAATGTATATGGGACTCAATAATATCTCTTCGAATTCGGAGGCGTAAGTTGGTGATCGAAATTTCATATATAGATCGCGCCACGTCATAAAACGCCATTGTTGTAATGATTACCACCCCAACTCTTGTGTAATTTCCGCGACACTCTTTCCCCTGTTTTACGATAATACCAAACCAGCTGCCCTTATTTAGACTCTTACGACCTCTTCCGTCAATAGTAAGGCTCTCGAACTTCGTAGCAATGCTCCAAAAGAGTGTTTTGTCATTAAAACGCCTACAGTATTTTCTGTGTGTTCATTCCTATTTAAGTAGGTCGTAATTGTAATCAGAGGTATTAAGTAGAATCTACAGCCTTTAGATTTGACTGGTTGATCTTGTAAACGAAGTTTAACGGATTTAGTTTAGTACATACAGGGATAAACTCGCTCTTGTCATTATTTATTGCCAACTGCTAATTTTCACACCAAAAATATATACCTATTTAAATCGTCCTGCTGTTAGTTTTGATCTTCTGGTGACTTTACAGGACGATAAATGATAGCATCATCTAAAACCTATTATAATTTCAACTATGTGTAGTACGATCTTCACATTATTCTGCAAATATTAATTGGAACCTGTACAGTTTCAGTACAAGTGCCCAATCACAGCAACCAAGAAACAAATCCAGGGCCGTACAAAATGGCGAAATTTGAGGACTGGGCAGAAGAGCCTCCTCTCCTACATGATGAAGTCAGCAGATACTTGCAAGAACACTGTGTGAACGAGGGAGATATTCTACAGTGGTGGAAAAATAACTCCCAACGACTTCCTCGACTTGCGTGTGTGGCAAGAAAAATATTAAATATACCAGCCACTAGTGCGTCTAGTGAGAGAATTTTTAGTTGCGCTGGAAACCTAATTAGCGAAAAACGATCAGGTCTTAATGCAGACAGACTTAACGATCTCGTCATAATTAATTCAAACACTAATCAGCAGACACATTGAAAATACAGTAGAACATTAAACGGGAAACTATGAGTTTGAGCGCAAATTTACTAATTAAGAGTGCAGATTTCTTTCTTGTGCTTTCTGGGCGTCAATTTCTGAGATAGAAATTTTGTAATGCATACAGTTCATTTTTATTTTAGACTAAACTTTTTGATTTCAATCCTCCCAAGTGACATTAATTATTGTTTGTAAACCATTTTCTGTTACTTGGATTTGCAAAAGTAGCCAAATATTTTTAGGAGTATCTGGTTTGGCCTAAATAATACTTTCAGGGGAACTGACGGAAGATTTGTAAAGATTTTATGTTGAAAAGTGTTCTGCAAAATAAAATATTCATTTGTGGAGTAAGGCAATACACATTATGAGTTTAAATTACAATTTATTTTGTTGAGTTCCACACACATTGCAAAATGTAATTTTATTCTTGTATTTCTATATTAAGGGGAATTCCACATGCAGAGTCAAGATGCTGAAGACCTATACACTACAAATACTCCTAAAATGAAGAGCGTCTTTTTCCATGAATGTATTGCAGTAGGAATATAATGGAAACTCTGAGCCACTCTCCACATCGTCTATATCTGCATCATGAGGATTCAGACTCGTCGTTTAGGTCTGTGTTATGAGGGTCTACAGTCGTCGTTTTTGATTTGCATCATGCAAGTAAACACTCGTCGTCTTAGTCTGCATCATGATGGTCCGAAATATGGTCCCTCATGATGCAGACCTATACTACAAGTGTGGACTCTCATGACGCAATCGTAGGAGCCGCGAAAAATGGCTCAGGGTCGCCATTGTATTCCCAGTACTATAGTTTTTAGACGAACTGGGTACGAAACAAGTCTTTCGATTTTGTTAAAATGCATTTTGGCAATTTAGAATGATTTTGCCAACTTTGAATGAATTCACAGAGCCAGTAAAATACATCCTGGAAACGTAGTTAAATATTTATATAATTGGTGTCATACTTGGCTGAAACATACTAAAGTTAAAGAATCTAGACTTCCAAAATCTTAATTTGGTTCTCATTGCAGTACAGTGGTTAATAGGGGCGTAGATAATTTATTCTTCTGGGGAGGTGACCAATCTTCTTTTTGGGGGGTGGAGGTTCACTTCTTTAGTACAAATATCCATCCGTTTCGGTGTTGAAAAGTGCAGCACAGACTGCATTGCGTTGCCTGGGCATTTATTTATTCCATACTCTCGTAGTCCATCTTCCCTCCCGTATTTTCTCTCTATCCATTTAGTCCTCTCCCACTATCTCTTTGATCACCTCCCCCCCCCCTCCCCATCCCTTCGCCGGCCGAAGTCGCCAAGCAGTTCTAGGCGCTACAGTCTGGAACCGCGCGACCGCTACGGTTGCAGGTTCGAATCCTGCCTCGGGCATGGATGTGTGTGATGTCCTTAGGTTAGTTAGGTTTAAGTAGTTCTAAGTTCTAGGGGACTGATGACCTCAGAAGTTAAGTCCCATATTGCTCAGGGCCATTTGAACCATTTTTGAACCCATCCCTTGGCCCATCTCCCCCCCCCCCCCCCCCCACCCTCTATCCATCTCCTCATCCTCTCTCTGTTGGATTCCGCCACCTCAGTTCATCTCCTCTTCACCTATCTATGAAAACTCATATATATCTGTCAACTTTTGTGGTGATCAGTGAATCAATGTCAAAGTTTATTGCTAGGTAGCATTTATTGTAATACTTTTTGATACGCAGCATTGATAGTTTTGTTTTCTGGTGCGTAAACAAATGAAGTTGAAGGTGTCCCGACAGGGGAATATGCGACATACAAATAGCCATGTGAAAAACATGATTTTCAAGATTGATGCCACAAACATATAACAACTGCCCTTGCGATTTATCTATCGACATGGCAAATGTAAGCTGCACTGGAAATTATAACCGTTTAAAGTCGAATGGCATGTCGGTCGGAATCTTAGTGATACTGGAATCAAACTGTCCTCACCTTTGTACTTTCCTTTTAAAATTGTGGCTTCGATTACGTTGTTCCTTAACTTCTTCCCCGCAAGCCGGGTGCCATTACAAAGACGTGGTTGGTTTACCTTTCGCAACATGATTGCCGATCCGACTTAATTACAGATTGGGAGGCGGTAATCCGGGGAAATCCAGCGAATTTAAAAATTCCGTAGGATAGTTGACTACATCATCTTGGTTAGTAACGGAATAAACCGACTTGTATGTCAGCAATTCGCCAGGTGTTATATTTTGAATCTGAAAATTCATATCGTTAACATCAAGGTTTCTTGCAGCCAATATAACACGTTCACTCAACCAAAAATGGTTTGCAACTGTTAAACGACATTTGCTGTGCGCAAATTGTCCAACACGATGACTGTGAATGTGTCAGACAGCTCTCAAATTTCAAATAGATCATAGTCATTTCGTTTAAAAGAAATGTATGTATATACATATATATATATATATATATATATATATATATATATATATATACACTCATAGGCAAATACATATATATACATATACACATACAGACATATATATATATACATATACATGCACATGCACATGTAAATATTAAAAAACCTTCTCCATGGAAACATGCGTACATAGTGAACTTTCATGGTGACCCGCAAACAATGTCAAAATCTTTTGTAAGGTACTCTCTTCAATGTACTGTCCGAAATATTATGTAGACAGTGATGTTCCTCTTGATGGTCAAGTGTGTAAAATTTCTTCAAGATCGGAATAAAATTGTAGGTTGGTGTAGAAATGTGTAAGTAAAGTATCCTCCGCCATGCACCATTCAGAATTTTAAGCAGACAGCGCCCTTCATCCTGCTTTGAATATCAAGTGTGCCAAATTTCATCAAGATCGGAATAAATACGTACAATTTGTCGAAATCCGTTATGTAAAGGAACCTCTGCCATGCACCATATGAAATTTTATGTAGACTGTGACCTTCCTCTTGGTTTCATGGTATAGTGTGCAAAATTTCATCAAGATTGTATGCAATACAAACACACGGACACAATGAAAACGCACTTTCAGTTTTTGTCAATTTTTCCAATTTTTCGGTCGATTTTCGAAAAATTTTATTTCATAAAAACCTTGTCCTGAGAATTACGAACACAGCAAAAAAAAATTTAGCCGAACTGGTCCAGGCGTTCTCGAGTTTTACGCTTATCAACACATTTGGCAATTAATTTTTATTTATATAGATAAGAAGCCCGAAATATACGCGTAAAGGAAGAATATACAAATAAAACCAATATTTTTTTACCTGAAATTAATGCATATATATAATGTTGGGGTTTGTCTTTTGGTGCTCAGGTAAAATAAAAAATTTTGATTAACGTTCATAATACGACAATGACGCGCGTAGACTAAACGGCTGCGTAGCGCAGCTCAGCAGTAATATGAGCAGGCAAGCAAGTTTCCCGCAGCCTGCCCGGGTTGGGTTCTGCTTGGCTTGGCTGGGAGTGAAGCAGCCTGCCCGTTCTGTTGACAACGAGCGGCAGCCTGACCGCCTGGCCACCGGGCAAGCATGGGCGGGTTAAAAGCGGGACATGTACACCTCTACTGCAAGGGGAATTTGTACACCTCTACTTATAACTCAGATTCCGCGGAGTACTACACTAACAAGGGGAGACCGCCAATTGTGAAATTCAGATTCGATTCATACTGCGCATAATACAAGCTCATGGCCAGAGGTGTAATGTGGCAAAGCACCAAGATGCACTTCTCAGCCGTTGTCGAGAAAATCGACAGTTAAAAGAAACCGTTGCCGTGAAATACTCTCTACGATTAATAATTTTCTACAGTGTCGTGGCACAGCGGTAAGCGCTCGGGTTCGTAATCCGAAGGTCGCCGGATCCAATCTCGCGCCATGTAACCCTTTTTTTTAGTATTTGTTTTTTGTAATTCAAATATATATTTAATTCCCGGCAATCAGTTGCAACAATTCTGCATATAATAAGTTGTTGAAAGTCGTTTGTCGTGGAAAAACTGGCGACTTCGAACATCATTATGTTTTCCGCAAACAAAGTTGTATTTCACAAATGTTATTAATTGTCTTCATAATGTTAACCACGTATAGTTAACGGAAGACGTAGAAACGGTATTCCGAAACGAATAAGTATAGTGTAAGTCAAGCGTTCGAATTAGAATAGAGACCCCGCGAACACAAATTTGCTGCGGCAGGTATGAAATATAAACTCCGTTACTCGCTCGTTACACTTGAAGGACAGATGTTGAATGGGCCGAAACGAACCGCCGCATAACAGCGGAGTTGCCTGCTAACTTCGAAAGAAGGTAGATGCGGTCCCTAGCGCGGCTTATAACATCGTCGAAAATTAGTGCGGACGGGAGAGCTTTGGTACACCCTGTTAAAAAAACGGAAAAATGGAGGCGGTACAATTGGAGAGCGATCCGCCTTCACCAACATGCATAAGCAATTCATTATTTGAATTACAAAAAACTAATAATAAAAAAAATTGCATAGCGCGAGATTCGATCCGGCGACCTTCGGATTACGAACCCGAGGGCTTACCGCTGTGCCACGACGCTGTAGAGAATTATAAATCGTAGAGAGTATTTCACCACAACGGTTTCTTTTAACTGTCGATTTTCTCGACAACGGCTGAGAAGTGCATCTTGGTGCTTTGCACATTACACCTCTGGCCATGAGCTTTTATTATGCGCAGTATGAATCGAATCTGAATTTCACAATTGGCGGCCTCCCCTTGTAAGTCACATTAGTTCCAATTGGCGGATGTCTGTTGCATGGTTTTCACGAAGTAGTGCCGTATTTATGCGGAAGGTCTATTGATGTTTACGTTCACTTGCGATGTGAGCTCTTGAAGGGAAGTCGGAGCCCACCTTGCTTCTCTGTTGTGTGGGCCCTCTAGCTGATAAGAGGCCACTACGACACGTCCATGAATGGTTTCTGTGGGCTATAAACGCTATATCACTGTCAAACGATCTTCCACTTCAAAGCAAAACAACCGCCCATTTGCTACTACCAGCAACAAGTTATAGCAGACAAGCAGACCAGAGAAATTAACGCGAGGGTTAGGAGAGGGGAGAGAAGGAGAAGGATAGGAGGTTGCTTCTCCCACCACCCTCCATCTTTCAATTGTGAACTTGCTTAATTGGTCCTCTGACACCTAGGTGAACACTTGCAGCTGCCTCCCTGTTCTGGCTGATAGCTTTTATTACAGTGATTTTTCGTGATTTTTTTCGATGTTTTGGTCGATTTCAGGTGTTACCACTGTGTATAATGATCTGAGAGAAGGGCAGATGGTGTGTTTCATGACAATTAATGGCTTCTCACGACAATTTCGAGTGGTGGTTGTATTAGAAGATCTTCCTGCTACATATTCCTTCAGATGTGGCACTGTGATCTGTATGTTTCGAGCATCAAGGTAGTTTGCCAGTTCAGTTATAAGATCTGTTATTTTAGAGCTTTTCCTTGTTGATGAGGTTTTCGAAGGGTGCACTGTGAACTAACTCTCCGCTAGCCCTCTGGGACAGTGGAATAGGATGACGTCACCAGAAAGCATCGATTAGAGAACCAGGGCTGTAGAGTGTTTGGTGGAATAGGTGGGTGCTCTTTTATCACGAGAATTGCGGTACGAAGATGAGGTATTTGATAGCGGGTATTGGGGACCGCCTAAATGCAAGCTCGTGTACCACACATGCCTATGCGGTTAGCCAAGTGCTACCATCACTGACCCGGCAGCTGAGCCTTTGTTCGTGGTCTAGACCCTTTTAATTCCAATCTCAGTTACTTTTCTGTTAACGATGAGTTATTAAAGATTTTATTTGTGTGTTAAAGATATTACCTCTTGCACCTTTTCATATAAAACCATACGCAGTAAGAATGGCAGAAGAAAGCTTGGTATGTCATGAAATTACCAGAATGTTTGCATGGAATGTTACAGAACTATCTGATAGTTGTTACAATATCCCATTAGTTGTAGTTGCAAAATCACATAGACCAGTGCAACTGGTACTTGATACAAGAGCAGTGGACAGAATAACTGAAATGGAATTAGACAGGAACCCTGTCACTGAGGAATTGCTAACTATATTTATGGGAATATAATACATAAGTACTACGGACTTAATAACAGGTTATTGGCAAATACTGCTACATGTGGAGTAACGAAAACACACTTCAGTTTTGTTTAAAAGGAAATGTTATTACTTCAAAGTTTTATTATTTACACTTAATGTTTCAATCTCAGTTTTTATTAGAACATTCGGATGAGGCTACAGGACGTCACTTAAGGGACAAGATCCTAATCTGTGTAAATAATATGGTAGTAGTATCTTAAGCTTGGTCAGAACATATTCAGATCCTAGATCAGCTATTTTCAATATTACATTCTCGGGGAATAACAATAAAGCTCTCAATGTTACAGTTTGGAAGTAGTGAGGTAAAATTTCTTGAGTACATTATAAGAATACATCAAGAAATAAACCAGATACTCACAGATTCGATGCAATTAGCCACTGTCCAGAACCATCTAAGAGAAGACCACTTAAATCATATTTAAATTTAGTCAGGTTTTACAGATAATTCATCCAAGAGCCTATTTTAAATGCACTACATATGATGTCATTACTCAAACATAACTTACCTTGGCAATGTACACAGAATTGCAAATCAGGGTTCAGTTTAATAAGAAAGAATTTAGTCACACTACCATCCAGATTTCAATTGACCATTCCACTTAGTAACGAAAACTTCAGGTTATGGTCAAGAGAATTATACATATTTGGATATTCAGAATTGCACAATAGGTTTTGCAACCAGAATTTTGACCAGCCAAGAGAGAAATTAGCTGTGATGTGGTCTTTTTACATTTTTTTTTACCTTTTAGCTGGATATAAAACAATAGTACATAGTGACCATAGCGCATTAACTCTGTTGTAGGAAGGTAGACTTTTAAACAGCAGACTCACATGGTGGACCTTGTTCCTAAAAGAATTTAATTTCATACTGCAGTATGTCAAAGGTGTAGACAGTTTGGTACCAGGTGCCATTTCCAGACTACCACTGGGATAGTAGTCTGAATATCCAAAGTTAGAATACTTTTGCAATTTAGTTGTAAAGGTAAATAAGTATGAAAGAGCAGCAGATCTAATCATAAATTAGGTTTAGCACAAGTGTTGGAGTTGTATGTTAAAGAGACACATTCAGCCATACTTAGCAAAGCCCATACGAAATTAACATAAACTGGAGTGTATACAAGGACCTACTTTTTCACAAGAGTAACAAAACAAATAGATGGTAGTCATGCATTCCAAATTAACATATTATGTTATTATCTTGGTATTCACATCTGGGTTATGAGCATTTTGGACCAAAGAAATGCACGCTGTATATAAGAAAGCACTATTATTTTAGGAAGTTGTCATGACATGTTAAGGAAGTCGTGCTTAGTTTGTCAAGATTCAGACAATGAAGATGAATATCTTACTTTATCCTATTATTCCTGTGGCTTTGTGGGATTTGGTGATCATGGACTTTTTTGGCCCTCTGCCTAGATGGAGGAGAGGTTTGGTGTACATCTTCATTGTCTTAGAATGTTGGTCTAAGGTAGTGACATTGCATCCTTTGATACTTGCAACTACACTAAGTATAATTTCCAAACTAAGAGATGATCACTTTGAGAATCTAGCTAAACTTAAGGATTTATTGTCAGACAGTGGTGCTCAATTCACTGTTAAGTGGTTCCAGGAATTTTTGGGGACAGGTGTGAACCACGTATTGATTTCAAAATACTACCACAAGCAAATGTGATTGAAAGAATTAAGTGAGAACTAGGTAGGTAATGTAGAACTTATTGTGTAAATCATCATTCTAACTGAATAGATTTTGCAAGAGATTTTGAGCAGGCCATGAATGAATTGTCATGTTCTGTAATGTGTATTTCAGTGATAGAAGTAGAAGGGAAGCAAATTGAAGCGGAATAAACAGATAAAATGGACAGCAGATGATGATGATGATGCGCTCATGCTGGGAGCAAATATTAAAGAAACATTAATTAAGGAAGGAGTAAGAAGAAGAAAGAGATGGGAAAAGGGAGCTCCAATATTTTGAGAGGTAAGTTTCGTTCTCTTAGTTAAGAATCAAAGAAAAGCGTGAAAAGTGATAAACTAATAAGTAAGTCCTTTCCCCTATACGAAGGACCTTTGTAATTATTAGAATACCTCGTCTGATAATGGCAGTGTTAGCTGACCCGGCACTGGGAAGGGAAAGGCAAGCATAGTATACAAGGCTTACAGCCTTTCATCAGAAGTCTACCTGTCATATAATAAAATTATCAAAATTTGAAGTAAAGGGATGTCCAAAAGGACATTGTAACTGCTCCAGGGAACACTTCAGATATGGATATTAATTGGACTAAGTTATATATAAAACTATATTTAAAAAGAGGACTTCGGAAGTTTAGTTGATGAAATATGATACTGGAAGCTTTCATAGTCGGTGACTGTGGATAAGGTGTTATGGCAATGGACTTTAAATCTAGAGATTCATGAGATCTAGAGATTCATGAGCCCAAACTGAGAGGTGGCACATGGTAGGATGAATTAAAAAGTGTGGTAATATAGTATTAGCGACGCTGGGGTATAGCTTTATGATAGCATGCTACTAGGATTATTTGACTTAGGTGAGAAACTCTGGGTGTTAGTCCAAGGTATAATTAAGTAATAGGGGAATTCGAAACGAACTATGGGAACACCAACTTGTTGTGGCCCATATAGTGAATTAAGCGATGCCTATGACTGTTGATCAACTGATGAGGCCGAAGTTTTCCCTCATGCAAGGTCTTCAAAATGGTTCAAATGGCTCTGAGCACTATGGGACTTAACTGCTGTGGTCATCAGTCCCCTAGAACTTAGAACTACTTAAACCTAACTAACCTAAGGACATCACACACATCCATGCCTGAGGCAGGATTCGAACCTGCGACCGTAGCGGTCACGCGGTTCCAGACTGTAGCGCTTAGACCGCACGGCCACTCCGGCCGGCCATGCAAGGTCTCTCCTCTTCCAATTTAGTGTTAGGAGATAAGAAGGCTGTTCTTGTAGTCATAGTGACAGTAACATCAGGAGTATCACTACAACCAACCATTACGAGAGCCATATTTGTTACTATGTTACCAGGTTCCTGAGTGTCACTCCAATGTAGCCCTAACTTTTGCTGTGAAACGATGCGACAAACGATGAAAACCTAAATCAGTACAACTATTATATGTTTATGATTACAGGGTAAGTCATTTCTACTCTCTCCAAGTAGTTAAAATTTTTGGGATGGATTTCTATAGTTTCCTAGGGAAAGGTAGCTGTAAATAAAATAAGTACATTAAGACTTAGATGTAAATAGAGGGAGCTAATGTTATCACAGGCATATTAAATGCATTAATTGGTGCTAGTAGTGGAACAAGGGGGGGGGGGGTGCCACCCCACTCTCCATTGTTGCCAGATGTATCCAAGATGGCGGCGATGACGTCATCTAAGAAGGCACCCTGCAGACTTGGCAACAGCACATGACGTCATCCAAGATGGCGGATTTTGCCAAGAAGTTTGGACTTTGGTGGGAAGATAGGTCAATTGGGCTACCTCCAATAATCTGATCCCCCTCCCCTCCCATCCCCCAGAAAATGATGGGAAGTTGAAATTACATCACCACAATGCAACACACTTCTAATAACCTAAGAAAATGGCGGGAAAATAGTTCACTTGGGCTACCTCCACTAACCTAAGTCACCTGACTGCCACCTCTTCCTAGGAATTGGTGGTAAATTTGAATTTTGGAGGGAAGATATGTCAATTGTGCTATCTCTACTAACCTAAGAAAATGGCGGGAAAGAAAGGGCAGTCAGACTACCTTCACTTTAGTCAACCAATAGCCATCTCATCCTAGGAAATGACGGGAAGACGGCTCAACCTGTTCTGGAATTAAGTCTTTATTTTTCATGCACTATTTATTTAAACAATTAGAGGCAGTACCACCATCAAGTGTGGTCGCCATGTGGTATGGAGTCCAATTGACCTAGTACACAGCACTGCCACCAGTGGGGACTGCCGTCCATTCTGTGATGTAACCCAAGATGAATGTCTGGAGGGCAAAATGACTCAGCCTGTGCTGGGCTGCTCAAGAGAGGAAGGAGTGTACTTTATTTATTTTGGAACAATTTATTTAGCGATGGAATTTAGATAGTATATTTATTACACTGATACAAAACACACGTTCTGACATGCTTGGGATCACACCACACAGCCTACAGACCTGTAAACTACTCATAAATAACTTAAATAATGCTCTGCAGACACACAAACAACTCCTAAATTACCGAAATAATTTCAGTACACAGCACACAGACATGCAAACTCCTCATAAACGATGCAGCACACTGATGTGCAGACACGAAATCTATTCGTACTCTGTCTAAATAACGCATAGCACAGCCCACAGACCTGGTCACAGACACCCAAACAACGTGTGCAGGCACCGCCTGCCGACCCCCTGTCCACTGGACCGCAAATGAGGCTACTGCACACGCTCCCAGAAGTGTAATGGCCGTCAGCTGCCAAGACACATATAGGTGTCCATTTGGGTCCCTCAAGCATGAGACGGCAGCATCCCTTTCATACTTGACACCCGAGAAATTCCTCTCGAAATATGAAATCACCTAGACACCATTGCTGACATGACCAGATGAGAGCGAAGACCAACTTGCAGAGCGCAGACGCCCCAAGGGCGCGCATGCCTGAGCGCTGCCGCGAGTCACTGCCAGATGCAAGCCAGCACGAACCATCACTCTCACGCCACTGCTGCCTTCAAGTGTTATACTGACGTCACAGAGCTCCAAGGCGCGCTCACGCCAGTCCCACATGTGAGATGCCTGTGGGTAGCACTTTTGTTGGCCATCACTGACGCAATACCTGCAGATACTGACGTCACAGAATAGCACAGGGTGCAATGTTCCTAGCGATCCGAACAGGACATGTGAGCTGCATCTAGCCGTGCACACGTACCTAGTGTGGCTGACGCATCACACTAAATGTTCATCCTGCTGTCAAAATACGTCTCAGGAACGTTAAAAGTTATCACCACTAAAATCCTGTGCATGCTCGCGAATATACCGTTAACAATAAAAGCATTCTTGTTGTTTGGAAAGTTAGCACTCTCTAAGCATAGACAGGGGGAAATCAGAACAATTACACAAACAGAATTCGAAGCACTGTCTTACAGAAGAGAAAAAAAAAGAGTGGAATTTTCGGTATCCTACAGCTACAGCTCTGGAGATATCCTAATGCCACAGTGGCGGATGAGTGACGGCATCCCCGCCAGAGATGGATGGCCTGCTTCAACTTGTCTCTGAACACTTGCTTTCTCAGAACTTTCTGTACAAACCTTGCCTACATCTTGTTCGAATCAGTTTGTAGACGCTCCTATGTCCCAGCACAAAGAATGTCTTGTGCATGAATAGAGCATTATGATTGTATTTTGTACAGATCACCATATTGCACCGACAATTAAAGCCTGCAAAGTGGCCTACAAATCGTCAAATACGAACAGACTCTTACTCAATTACACTGCTCTCCCACTGAGGACAGGAGCTTGAATATTTGAGGGCAAAACAAATCCTCAACCCAGAAATATATCAACGTGTACCACGTCGATGTAGTAAACATGCAATTTGTATCCCGCACCATACAAAATCAGCCCTTTTATACTGTTCGTACATATACCGCGATGACAGACAGCACTGTATACGCTCCTCGCAGAACTGGATATTTCCCTCGGCAGTCATCCACTCCCGACAGGTGGCCGGGGCGCCCTCAGCAGACCAAAGTCACTCTCAGAACTGTTCTACAAATTTCGGCTCGTTCCCCCTCGTCACAACCGCGTTATTGTTTCTGGTCCGGACCTGCTTGCTTTTTCTACACCCATCTCCACACTCTGGGATTACAAGAACACATGCATTTTAGCATGTTTTGCCATAATATTATACCATTTTCGCAGTACTTCTCGATATCAAACATACGGCAGTATCCTACCGATCGCTTGTGCAACATAATTCCGAAGATATAGACTGGAAATTATTTCTCTATAAACCCGAAACTTTAGCTAGGTAGGGCACACAATAAACCACTGACTTATCACGTCTGCTAAGACATTTAGGCGGAAACTCGAAAAAAAAGTAGAGAAAACTGATATTCCCACTCGTGAATACCGATGTTGGTGATGCATCACATTCCAAATCATCCCTATAATTTACAAGTTCAACTGAGGTGTTTCTCATGTTTAGAGAACTGGCAAACGTGTCTTCCAAATGCTAGATGCACGCAACACAATCGATCTTCTCTCCACTAAATAAAGCAGCGAAATGTGCAGAAGCAGCCAACTGAACAATTTTCGTGGGAGGGAATAATGATTGAGCACAAACACACCTCCATATTCAATCTTCTGAAGTTGCCACACGATCACGAAAGCTATCCAACACATACTAAGTATTAGTTCTCTATTCGGTCGTGTAGAGGACAACACGGTTAAGTCATTTACATTCCTACACTCCAACAGGCCTCTCCATTCAGACAGCTCCTACCGTTAAAGGAAATGTGCATCATCCCCGCACAGGTCACTGGCGTTGCACGTCAAGCACACACAGGTAGAGTCATCATCCTAAGAAATCTGTCACATATATATTTTATCCCTGTACTTACAACTAAATGTTACAATCACGGTCTCAGTTGAACGACATTCGACAATGAGCGAAGTATCGGAAATACACCCTGTTGACACCCTATGGCTCTGTAAATAGAAATATCAGTACCATTCTTATGACCTGACATACTCTTCCCTTTGCTATCACAGTACTCGATGTCAAATCCATACCTTCCTTACGAATGGACATAGTCATTTTCTTTGTACATGTCGGAACACAAACACATACTTTATAAGCCTGATGCTCAAGGTGAACCTATCATGTACCCGCTACTACTAAGTGTAATACGTCATCAATAATTTATCACTCGCGATACGAAATAATACTGACCATAAATCAACGATGGGTGGACATATCTCATAAGTTTTTCTTTCAAGTGCTATCACTGTGTCTTACAAAGAGAGGTTTGCATTATTTTGTGAGCAGGTCTGTAGGCGTTGTTTGGACAGTTTACAAGTTGATGTCGTTTCTCCACATCAGTGTACTGTATTATTTAGGAGGAGTTTGCATGTCTGTGTGCTGTGTATTGAAATTATTTCAGTAATTTAGGAGTTCTTTGCATGTCTGCAGAGCTTTATTTCAGTAATTTACGAGTAGTTTACAGGTCTGTAGGCTGTGTGGTGTGACCCCAAGCATGTCATAGCATGTGTTTTGTGTCAGTGTAATAAATACACTATCTAAAATCGATCGCTAAATAAATTGTTCCAAAATAAATAATGTACACAACTTCCTCTCTCAAGCAGCCCAGCACAAGCTGGGTCATTTTCCCCTCCAGACAGGCATCTTGTGTTACATCACGGAACGGACGACAGCACCCTCTGGTAGCGGTACTGTGCACTAGGTCAGTGGTACTTCGGACCCTATGGCGACCACACTGTTTCTCACCATTTCCCCTCGCCATCTTGTATTACATCACAGAATGGACAACAGTGCCTCTGGTGGCAGTACTGTGTATTGGATCAGTTGGACTCCATACCTCATGGCGACTACACTTGATGGTGGTACTGCCTCTAATTTTTTAAATAAATAGTGCATGCAAAATAAAGACTTAATTCCAGCACAGGTTGAGTCCTCTTCCTACCATTTCCTAGCATGAGGTGGCGGACTACTTAGATTAGTGAAGGTAGTCCAAGTTACCTTTCTTTCCCGCCATTTTCTTAGATTAGTAGAGATAGCCCAATTGACCTATCTTCCCTCCAAAATTCAAATTTCCCGCCAATCCCTAGGAACAGGTGGCGGTCAGATGACTTAGGTTAGTGGAGGTAGCCCACATGACCTATTTTCCCGCCATTTTCTTAGGTTAGTAGAGGTGTGTTGTGTTGTGGTAATGTAATTTGAACTTCCCGCCATTTTCTGGTTGAGGGGAGAGGAGGGCGTCAGGTTAGTGGAGGTAGCCCAATTGACCTATCTTTGGGCCAAAATTCAAACATCCTGGCAAAATTCACCATCTTGGATGGCATCATCGCCGACTTCTTGGATACATCTGGCAACACTGGAGCGTGGGGTGACACCCCCATTGTTCCACTACTGTTGCTATGTTGCTCAAAACAATTACAGGAATAGTGATAATCCATGGAGCATTTCTTAATCTATGAAGTGGCTAGATCTAGATAACTATTATTCTACAATAATGACAAACCGAATTTTTTCACCACAGTTATTGAATCTGATGGAACTAATTGTTGTATTTGTGTGTATAGTGAACAGTACTAGACAGGATAACTAGCAGTTTCAGAGTCTGGCATAGTAACATCCGTGTATCTTCCTTACTCAGGTTGTGGTTGTAGGGCAATTGTTAGTTGTAGTAGTGGGCAGTATGCTGGTTAGAAGCTAAGTTCTGCCCTACAAAAGTATGGGATAAAACACATTTGTCTTATTCAAGCTACTCCAACCAATTATAATGTAATCACCTTCCATGGCTACCAAGACAGTATACTTGCTGTTTCTTTATGATTGTAATTTGATTGTGAATCTCTTCGCTACAAATTCCTCCACCTGTTTGAAAGTCTTGGGCTCCACATAACGTAAGGATCGACTTGTCAGGTTGATCAAAACCACTAAATGACGTGGCTGAAACGAAAATGTAATTACTTGTTCATTTGCACTGCAAAGAAAACATAACATTAATCCAACAAATTTTGAGACAATACTGGCCATATAGTCTGTCTGTAAACACATGAGCATGCAGCTGTTTTGGTTGAGGAAGTTCACCTTTACCGAAGAACACAACGGCTGCGGTACAGGCACAACCAAAATCGGTTGTACGTTTCCTGTCCAGCAGTGTAGGGAAACGAGAGATGATTTATGTTGATTTTATTCATGTGACTTTAGCTATCACCATTAGCGATTTTATTTAATGTATTCTATGATACACTTAGTTACTCAGAAGTAATGGATGAGAGTACTATATTGCAAGATAATGAGCACCATATGAAGATGAGGTATTTTCCAAGTAAAGAGCGCTTGGTCATCTCTAATGTAATTACGGCTTGCATTAAGCTGTTGGTACAATAAGAACAAAGGGCTAATATTACCAGTTCCAATCGAAGGGCTACTTTTATACAAATATCAGCCTTTCCACATCGAAAAGGAATGCAAAACTAAATCATGTAGTTTACTAGAATCGTCAAGAAAGAGCCTCAAGAAATTTGGGAAAAAATACATCATTTTAAACGGATTTCCAAAATCGGTAATTCGGCAAACGGTGAAGAACTTTCACAAAAATAAAAAATAGTGCCAACATTAAGCAAATTACTTACTGCAGTAGAACAAATAATCAGTTTTCCTTAGCAGAAAGATATTTTGCACAAGACACTGCGTGAAATTGAATTTGTCATTAAGAGAGAGAGAACTGAGAGAGAGAACTGATGTAATTGACTGGCGATGCAAATACTTGATACAAGTAAGGAAATTAAGAGTGCAAGACGGTGAGTTACCTTACATCGACAATACTTGGGTGGACAACAAACAACATCACTATCAGAAAACGTTGGCACGGTTATAGCGTTAATGCCAGCAGGGATAATGGCAGTGGAAGCAACAGTGGTAAACATTGTACCCAATACTGGGTTTATTTATTAGTCTTTATCAATGTTATTCTCACCAAAATCTTTCCCATTATATACTTTACATTTATTCCAGCGCTTTTTCCAATTCCCTACACACTTCTAGAACTGTATCTTTGGAATAGCTTTTAGTTCTCTCAACGATGAATTTTGAATTTCATCTATGTTCGTAAAAGACTAGCCTCTAAGGTTTTCTTTATTTCTGGTACAAAAAGTCACAGGGGACGAATATGGAGGCAAGGGCATCGCTATAGTATCGCTTTTGGCCGAAAACTCAGGAACACGCAAGGAAGAGTAACCAGGTGTGTCATCATGGTGCAAAAACCATGAATTTTTCCACCACAAATCCTGACTTTTCTGTATTACGTCACGCAGACGGCATTGAGCTTGTAAGTAGTACTCCTTATTGATTTGTGAATGATGATCAGTTTTATTCAGACGAAATATGGTTTTGCATTTTTTTCGAATTTTTCATTTCTGATTTTCTTTCATATTATCTGTATGGTAAAGCCTCTTTGGTGCTACTGTGGCTGTAGCTGGGCCTGCGTTATACAAATTATTTGCATAACACCCACGCTCAGTCCACATGAACATCATCCCACAGTAGTACCACTGACAAGGGACGCTATGTTTCGATACCGCTCATGGAGGGACGCCCATTGAAGCACCCTCTGCCCGCCAATGGGAGTACTTGGACCAGTCACATGAAGCGCACCAGGCGGGTTGGTGAGACAGCGTCGTTATTTGGGGCTCTCTCTTGCCTGCCAGCTCAGTCCATGACGATACGTGTCCACTATTTCTTCCCTTTGGGAGTTCAGTGCCTCCCAGTTTCGCAAGGCGTCACTTACTTTAATCATAAGTATATGTCTGAGTAAAGCTAAACCTGATTATCTTCATAAAGAAAAATTTTATCTTAATTTTATATAAGAATTAGTGAATTTACTCATGGCACTTTTGTTGACATATTCCTGTAATCACTTTCAGAACTCAAACTAATAATCAAATTAACTAAATGAATAAGATTGAACCTTAAATTGCTGGTGTACCTATTACCACCACCGTAAAATAAAAACAGTGACTAGTAGATGGAGTATGAATGAAAACGCCTATTTAAATTCACAAAATAATGACAAGTTTTATTAAACCTTTAGTAACTACAACTTGCCCACCCTGTTGGCCGTGTGGTCTAACACACGGCTTTCTGGGTGGGAAGTGCCTGGTCCGCAGCACAAATCCACCCAGCGGATTTGTGTCAAGGTCCGGTGAACCAGCCAGTCTGTGGACGGTTTTTAGGCAGTTTCCCATCTGCCTCGGCGAATGTGGGCTGGTTCCCCTTATTCCGCCTCAGTTACACCATGTCAGCGATTGCTGCTCAAACAAGTTCTCCACATATGCGTACACCACCATTACTTTACCACGCAGACATCTCGTGTGAGACATTCCCTGGGGGTCCACCGGGGGCCGAACCGCACACTAACCTTGGGTTCGGTGTGGGGCAGTGGAGGAGTGAAGTGGACTGCGGTATTCGTCGTGGGGTTATGGACCACCGCAGCTGCGGCGGGGATGGAGCCTCTCCATCGTTTCTAGGTCCCCGGTTAACATACAATACAATACAACTACAAGTTTCTGGAGAACCAGCTGACAAATCTTACACAAAAATGACAAACACAAATACGATTAAGGTACGTGAACCATGAATTTTTACTTTCAAAATCTTTTCTTAAAGAATTTACTTTATTTACTAGCGATTCACCAAGAACATTAACACATTTAATCACACTAGGTGTCCGCAGCTTGTAGTCATGCGGTAACACTCTCGCTTCCCATGCCCGGGTTCCTGGTTTCGATTCCCGGTGGGGTCAGGGATTTTCTCTGCCTCGTGATGACTGGATGTTGTGTGATGTCCTTAGCTTATTTAGGTTTAAGTAGTTCTAAGTTCTAGGGGACTGATGACCATAGATGTTAAGTCCCATAGTGCTCAGAGCCATTTGAATCACACTAGGTGAGCGTGGAAATAGTTGCCAGGAAGTAACTGATGGAAAATAAAATGACCTTTAACAAATGTAAATTTTATTCCTAAAAGCCTTTTCAAAACATTTAAAATTAGAATCAGAAAGCACCCTCTAAATATCAAGTTACAATAACATGGCCGTAGTCACGACCGCCCACAACGACCTCTGAAAAACTACATTGGTGCAAATCTGCAACACACCAGATTACTTTAAACTAAAAATTTTAACAACTCACACAAACGCATTAACTATGCACCCTGTAACAGGGATGGAAATGATACAAACACTCACACTAAGAAATTATTTGCCACCAAAAGTGCAATTTGTTTTTACAAGGGCTATTACGGTGGAAGGGTGGCAACTTTATAGAAATGACTATTTAAATAAAACCCATGAAATTAAGACTTACATAAAATGTACAACATGCTCTACATTACACATATACCGTCTCGCAAGATGATAGGCAAGATAAAAACATATTTCAGGAATTCGGCCTTTACCTTAATTCTATAAATTCGTTAACACCGAATCCGACAAGCATGACAGAGGCAGCTATTAACGTACGGCAGACCGACAGACAGACAGACAGCCACTAACTGCCTAACCAATGTGGACGAGAGACAGACGAGCAAGCTGGGGACGAGACACTGACCAAGAACACAAGTAGAATTTAACAAGTAACTGAAACAACATATCACAAAACACTTAACTTCTAATAACTGCGATTTCTGGCAAAGACCTGGCGCAGCACCCCCAACACGCTCTCCCGAACCGACCGCTGCCAGCCACTTCAACGGACGCAGGAAGGCTCGCCGATCTCCCGCCTCACGGCGTCGCAGCTCGCCCGGGCCAGACCAATGTCGTGGGTTAACTCCTGTTGCTCTCGTGTTGACCGCGAAGCCACTACACCTCGCTATACGGCGCGCCCACTGGATTCACGTGGCGACCTCACATGCGCCGACGCTCCAGGCGGACAAGTCATCTTGTGTCCCAGTGCGCGACTCACCAACCGATCGATCCAACCGCCAATGCCCGTTGCCTGAGCAAACTCGAGCAGACTGGCGTCCTAACACATACTAGCACTCTGGACGACCGACGGACACTAACCGCCTCACCAGTGCAGACGAGAGACAGACCCAGACTAACTTGGCTGACCAACTGACCAGACTCGCCCAGACTGACACACTGCCCTGGCTGGCCAACTGCCTCCGACTGACTGACCGACTGTCGAGTTCATAGCGCCACTTAAATGCACGTTAACAGACTACCTTTCCCCTTTCACACCAGAGGGAGACACCAAACTGCGATTGCCACAGTGGCGTCACCGCCAGAAACGAAGGGCGACTGCTTTACACTACGTGCTGCGGCGCGCTCTTCAAAAGAGGAAATTTTACCACGGCTCAGTACGGTGTTTGATAAGCAAAGCATACATTGGGGTGGAAGCTATACTAATTCTCCCCTAATTAATCCCTTTTACAATGCAATCTGACATTGTTCACGTGATTCCACTGTGAGGCACAACTCTATTCAAATGAAATAACTACGATTGGGTATACCACAAACACTGGTTCACCCGAGAACAGGGAGATGTGAATATCATTTAACAGCCCTATGCCTTTGTAGCGATGATTTACCCTTTCACCTTGATTAGGCAGCGGCGTGAAACAGTGTGCGGTGGGCGAGGAGCAGTGCACTGTGGCAGCTGTATGTGGTGACGCATCCAGGAAAATACGCAAACTATGCGGCCTGGCGTTCTCATTATCAGAACTCAGGAAACTTCCCTATCAGAACCCTGAAGTCCTGGCATATTTCAGTGTGAGTTGCTTCCGTTCACTGATATGGGCAAACCCATTTGACTCATAGGCACGACAATGCGTGCTGGAATTGTCAATCGTCAGACTACCAATTCAGGGTGAATAACTTCACCCTCGTGACACACAATATATCGGAGATGATACGCAGTTCCACTGTCAGTACAGTTGGAAACTGACATTGACTCAGAGTCCACCACAAGATACAGACCACAAGTCTTATGCACTAGGGAAAGACCTGGAGCTTTCCACCAGGGGAGAACCAGAACAAGATGAAGGCAAAGAATCGCAACCGCTTTCCACCAAGCATCGGTAAGGGAGCCGATTTACAAGAACGAAACCGACTCCGCATTGCACATACCAATCAAATTAGCCTCCACTCATTGAATCCCCTCTCTTGACTGTTCTGTTGGCCTGGTAGCCAATCCAGACACAGCACCAGGGTTCACACGCTGGGGGAGCAAGCCTCTACTTTGCATATCCTGAGAGGAGCCAATCAGTAACTGAAAATCTGTCTTGGCTGTAAAAAGAAGATTTTAGACTAGGGAGGTATTGTTCTCAAGATGCACAGGAGCATTTATGGAGTGATCTAATCTTTCTGGGTCAACCATTTCCAGTTTCTGAAATAAAGCTGTGAAGCTTCCCAGATAGTCTTGTAGTCATGAAATATATGTTTTTGCCGCTCGCTAAGAGACTTCCTGTCATGGGGGGGGGGGGGGGGTTACAGTCCTGCCTCCACTAAACACATACACGAGAAGCTCTGTCTGTATTGTCACAGCTTCAAACATGAGAATGCACAGAGTTTTATGACATCCCCACTGTCTGCACAAAAGCTCACTTTACAGCAGTCATTCTTAAATGGCTTCCTCCACCCACTTTCAGCCACCCAGCCACCTTTGCGACGGACTGTCGCCTGGCCCAGGTAAAATGTTTTATGAACTGACGCCCTTTTGTCCGACCCTAACCGGAAGGAGGAAAGAGCTTTGCCAGAAGTCTTACAGGTAAGATCCACTGAGTGCTGCTAGCCAAAATCACACACACCGCCAGGTCGCTGCATTCAGCACATGGCTCCCTATTCATCTCTCTTCATGTTCTCCATCACTTCCACTACGGCCCCTCAGGTACAAGTTCTCTACAGACTACACAGACTGCCCACAATTTCCTAATGTAGAAAAAGGCATAAACCACACATAGCAAATGAGGTATTCGAGAACACCAAGATCATGGCGTAAAATATATGAATGTTAATCTGACTGAGAACGTTATTAAAGTGAGAGAGTGGCGAGTTCACTCCTTAGTTTAACTGTGGCAACCTTCCATTGCTGTAACGAGTTTGAGTTTGCTGTACCCCATAGGCATTGTCTATTGGAGACATAAAATCTCCACTTTTTAAGTTTTTCTCCTGAAACAACCGGATGCCCCACTTTCCGCTCATTTCCCTATCTGACCAAGTCCCACACATACAGATCGTTTCACCTCTGGTAAAAAGTCATCGTGCACTATACAGTTAAAATGGAAGAACACTGTGAGAAGCACAAAACTGGCATTTGACCGCTCTTGTCAAACATTTATCGGTCTTGGCGATACAGAATGGTACCAATGGGACCACTGAACCTTAGTTTCAACGTGAACTCATGTTTCATGTCCTATTATGACCCATTTCTTCATCTTCACCTTCTTCAAATCGTTTATACGAGTTGCAAACCCTTGTTTTACTCATACTGGACCCACCAAAGGCGGCATTTTACGTCTAATCGGCGATACTGCTAACAACAGACTAAATATCCAAGATGCCTAACCTTATATAGATTCTTTTCAGACATGTTTACCAACACAACGACAAAAATGTCGTGCGAATCGGACTAATAAAATACGTCACCTTTACAAATTCCCCATTACTTCTGAACAGTTTTCACATAGCTAAAATTGTTACGTTTCAACACACCCCCTGCAAAGAAAACTTCTACCCCTTAGCAGGAAAACCACATATGTGTAAGCCTTAAATTGTACAGTATAATTGCAAAATATTGTATTCAAAATCCTATTGGAATATAGCCATATGTTTAGCAGGAGGTACTAGGTGAGCACACATACAGATGAATAGGCATTCAATTCTATATTTGTAATAGATATAGGAAACCTGCCTTAAGCCTTATGCTACTTCGTTAATTTAATTTATTCTGTAATATTGTGTTTTGGAAGAGACCAAACATCTTATGTATATTCCAGCAATGTTGAGCTGTTTATCTAAAAATAAATGCTGCCCATGGTATCAGCACACTGTGTAGCTACTGATTTAAAACATGCACCATGGGAGGATCAGTACAACATTATGAAATACCATGTAGAAGCACCTTGTGACATAACTGGATAGTCAGAGTGGGGTCTCACTCGCTCAGACTATACCAGGTCTGCTGCATTGGTCCATATATACCTTACAATAATCGGAATAAATATACATTCATGGTTAAAAACAGTAATTGTGAAGTTTTAAGTTAAAAGTTGATTAGGTTTCTAAAAGGAGGTGCAGAACTTGAATTTACAATTTTTTAAGATATTTTCAGAACAATAAACATGCTAAAATAACTCACTTATCATTTCCAAAATATATGCATTACCTTTCCACAATAATGTTTGATTCAGAGAAGCTTATAGCTCCTTAAATGCAGGTTTGATTTTGATACTAACATGAATCCTGGATCTTTACACATAACTTAACTAAATTTACAAATACGTTTCTCTGTAAGAATTTTGTTAATACAAGTTCTAACAATTGTTTGTATTTGTTATAATGTTTTCGAATAGAAACTATATTTCATCATAATTTTACTATATTTCATCATTGTTATGTTCTAGGAACCTCAATTTAATTAATTCTGTCAACTAATGTCATTAAAACAAGTGCACATTTAGTTACATAGCTTTACATATTCATCACAAAATAGTATCCTGTACTGCAATATGGTCTATATCACACTCGTCCATAAGTGTCGACCCATTTTGTTATTTTAGACCCTAACCCCTTCGCCACGCACACACATAAGAACTATGGGCCAAACTTTGCTGTAGTATGCATGCACCAGAGCAAGAGCATATTATACTCTGATTTAGACATCTACATCTGCTTGTGTCTAGTTGGTGGGGAGTATTATCAACCAAGTATATAACACAAGCATATAAAGCAAAGAACAGTTTAAACAAATGTATACTCATTGTCTTTACCTAAGTTGTTAAATATTACTTCATTTTACAAATGTGTTTTCTCCATGTCCTTTCTCTTCTCCATAGAATCATTAGTGCTCAATGTGTCATCAGTAGGCATCTTACTTCCCCTTGAGTCAAAACACAGCTGTAGATAATTTATAATGATTTTTTACGTGATCTCTGCATGAATAAAACCTTACAAGTTTGAGTAGCATACAATTAAAATCTGTAGTCTCAGACAAACTTACTATCTACTAATACTGACATAAGACAAATGGTATCATATGTACATTCTTAACAACTAGATTATTTGTTCTAGCAATGGGGATTCATATGGGTATTTGGAAATAAAGTTTACAAAATTAATTAATCATGAAACGTAGTACTAACTACATACAATTCTGGTGTTTTGTCAATTTATCCAGTAGTAAGTACTGTGTAGTATAGTGGATAAACTTATATTAGAATTTTCCATTTAATCTGAATTTCATATCTATTACATGGTAACATTTTCCACATCAAAACCATCATTAGGAAAATCATGTATTCGTATTTTTAATAACTATTTCATCATCTTGAAAAGGTTTAAATTGCGTTTACTCTTAATGACATTTACTGAACTTCAGTGTTATGTAATATTTTCCAAAATTGTATTTTATAGAAATAAGTATTAATGTATAAGCTTCATAGTTCACTCAGAATAGTCTTGTAAGCATTTTATATATATATATATATATATATATATATATATATATATATATAACTCCGCCTAAGCCGGTCCCAAGCCCGGTTGTAAAAGGAGGAGGGGGAGGAGTAACACCTCGTAAAAAAACCTTGGTTCACCTGGCCCGGGTGATAGTACCTTGTGGGGGTCCCTTGCCAGGGATACGGCGAAGACCTCAACGGTAGTGAAGACGGAGATGAAGATCATCGGTACGGCGGAACTGGCGGAAGAGGCAAGCATTATCAACAAGATAAAGCATATTGAAAAGCCCAGACACGTCTGTGTGGCAACCACCGGTACTCTGGCCAGCGTCTGTTCACCATGTGAGGTGCGGCTGAACACCAAGCTCCAGGAACTAACAATCCCTGGTTCTAACTACCCAGCATTAGCTGGAACTTAATTACAAGCAGTATGATTCGTACAAGTAAAATTAATATTACCCCAGGTGGCCAATCCACTCGCCCTGTGGCGACAACCAAGCTATCGGATTCTGGGGAGCTTGGGCTCGTACGACAGAGAAAGTCGGAGTTCTCTAGTAAACGTCCACGAAAGTCCCATACATTTATTGGCACTTTTAACATTCAGACACTAATTCAGACAGGCAAACTTCATAATCTTACAACAGAACTCAACAAACAGAAAATTCAAATCCTTGCTCTCCAAGAGACCAGATTCACTGATTCAGAAACAATAGACTACAACAATTACCGTATCTTTAAAAGTAAAACAGACAAGAAAATTGGCAAAGGAGCTGCAATATTTGGCATGGCTTTTATTGTAAATAAGGACACCCTTGACTCTGTTATAGACATGAATCAAATCAGTAACAGACTAATGACCATGCGAATCAAGCACACCAACAAAATATATACATTTATTAATGTTCATGCACCTACCAACATTGCCAACAAAAAAGAACCGGAGAAGACAGAAAAATTTTGGGAAAAACTCGAAACTGAAATGTCCAAAATTCCAGAGGAGGATGTAAAAATTCTTCTACGGGATTTCAACGCGCAAATTGGCAAAGAGAGGAAATATAAAAAAACAGTCGGTAATTACCCTGCACACAAATTCACAAACAAGAACGGCATGAGACTCATCGAGTTATGTCAGCAAAACAACCTAAAAATCGTGACAACATCACTTCGAAAAGACCCCAAGAAACAAAAAACATGGAGATCACCAAACCTTCAGCTTGGTGAATTTCAAATAGACCATGTTGCGATCTCCTATGACTTCCAGAAAGAAATACACGACGTTCAAGTCCGCAGAGGGGCAAATATAGATTCTGACCACTACCTTACCAGAGTTAAAATTAAATTCACTCCAAAAAGGAAACGCCAAAGGAAATCACCACTAATTCCCAAATTTGACTTGAAAAATATCAAGGAATCAGAAATTACAGAAGCATGGGATAAACAACCAACAAACAACTGGAAAGATTTCCGAACGAAAATTATACAGAAAGCAAGAGATTTGATTCCGTTAAAGAAAATATCCAAGCATCCATGGTGGAATTCGAATTGTGATAACGCATTAGAAGAGAGACAACAAGCCTTTTTAAATTACAATTGTGACAAATCAGAAACCACACAACAAACATTTTTCAAAGTGAGAAAACAAACAGCTAAAATACTTAGACAAACGAAAAGAAAATACCTTAATGAACAGCTAAACACAATTGAAGAAAACTTTAAGAACCACAACACTCAAGATTTTTATAAAATATTCGCAAATCAAATCAAAGGATACACTCCACAAAATCTCTGCTTCCGGAAGCAGAATGGAAAATTGGCACTAACTAACAAAGAAAATTGCCAAGAACTAGCTAAATATTTCTCACAACTCCTAAATTGCCCACAACCAAGTACAAGATTCCTCAGATTACAACCAGAACACACGAATGAGACTTCACTACCACCATCTCAAGAAGAAATTTATAGTCACATTAGAAAACTCAAAAATAATAAATCATCCGGAGAAGATGGAATTGTAGCTGAACTACTGAAAAACCTTGGTCCAAATTCGTTAAAAGAGATCACTAGCATCATCCAAGAAATTTGGCAGACAGAAAATATCCCAGAGGAGTGGAAGTGTGCACTAATTCACCCATTGCACAAAAAGGGAGAGAGATCAGACGTAAACAACTACAGAGGCATTTCACTTTTACCAGTTACCTACAAAATTCTATCTGCATGTCTCCTAAAGAGGGCACAAGAACAACTAGAACATACAATTTCAGACTACCAAGCAGGCTTTCGTCCTAATAGATCATGCCCGGAACAGATATTCAACCTTAAAACTATTTTAAAGATTAAAGCAATCAGGTCAAAACCAATAATCTGCACATTCGTTGATTTCAAAAAGGCATACGATTCCATAGACAGACAGTCTCTATGTCACATTCTCGAAGAACGAGGCCTAGACACTAAAACCCGAAAACTAATTGAACAAACACTAACAGAAACCAAATCAAAAATTAAATTCAGAGGGGAAATTTCGGAACCATTCTCAATTAAAACAGGAGTAAGACAAGGAGATGGGATCTCACCACTATTATTCAATATAGTTTTGGACAAAGTTATGAAAGAGTGGGAAGTAACACTAAGGAAACAAAGCTTTTGGAAGCCAATTGAACTAGGAAGAGGTAAAGGAAAATTGAACATCCCTTATTTAGCGTTTGCAGATGACTTGGCAATTATAACTGACAGTGAAGAAACAGCAGTAAAACAAATTGAGACACTTAAAGAATGTGCTGAGAAGGTTGGCCTGCAAATCTCCTTTGAGAAGACAGAATTCATCTGCTCAAAATTAGATATTTCGAAACTAAAAACAAAGTATGGTGAAATAACTAGAGTCAAGCACTTTAAGTATCTCGGTGAAGTTATTGAACCAACAGGACTTGAGAAAATAGCACAAAAAAACCGATTACAGAAAATCAAGAAAGTATTCGGACTTATTCAAAATATATATAACAAGAAATGTCTATCAAAAGGCACTAAAATCAGACACTACAACACAGTCATCAAACCAACAGTCACATATGCAAGTGAAACACTCTCCCTGAATAGAAAATTAGATTTACACGAAATTAAGAAAGTAGAGAGAAAAATTATTAGAAAAATCCTAGGACCACGATACACACAAGATGGATACAGGCTGCAGACTACCGAGACAACCGAAAAAATATCAAACATCGAGGCAGATATCAGGAAGAGGCGGATGAAGTTTTATGGACATATAGACAGATTACCTGGAAACAGGTTAACTAAACGTCTATTGGACTATATGACATCACTTAAGGCAACAATACCCTGGGTAACTGAAGTTAAGAAGGATTTGAAAAAGGCAAAAATTGACATAACAAACACATCAGACCGGGATACATTCAGAAGAAAAATCGACAAGTGGAAGTTTACTCCAGAGACGGAATCTAAACCTTTCCGACCAAAGTGGACCGAAGAAAGGAAGAAGGCCTTTGGGGAGGCAATGAAGAAATACTGGGGAAATAAGAAGAACATTAAGAAATGTTAATCACCTGCTTATCGTTCTCCCATGGGGACATTCGCTAATAATAATAATAATAATAATATATATATATATATTCAAAGGAATACACATACAAGTTAGAGTAAAAGTCAATCATATTTCATCATGTGTAAACTTACATTAGTGCTGCTTTCAGAAACTTGTAGCTCATTTGTCGTATCACAACTCATTTCCTTTCCTCTGTATATCTTCACAAGTGTAAAAAACTGTTTGATCCAAGCATACACTTTTTTAGATTTATTTCATTTGTTTCACATTGGAATTAGCGAGGGTGGGGAGAATTTATTTGCAGATCGATGTAGTTCACATCAAGCCTGACATATAATAACTTGAAAATAATTAATAACATGAGTAATTGTGAACCTTCATGATAATGTAAACATTTCTGTTTTGCAAGATCAGTGAATCACTGTTCATATGGAGGCACGTTAGTGGAACCGTCAGACCCGAACATGAACCCATCACCCACAAAGAGGAGAGTTTTGATGAACAGGTTGGTGGACCAGTCAGTCTATGTTTGGGAGTGTTTATTAGCAGACCCTGTCTCAGTGGATACTTGTCTTGCTTCAAGTAAGTACATATCCTGACTCAAAATATGTGATGTGGTTGTGCAACACACTGCAGGTGAGTGAACAATATATCTCTAATGTTTGGTTTATTTTTAACACAATCACTTATTTGTATTACATGATCATAACTGCTTTCATCCCATAATGGCCATCTTCAGATGCTGCATAACGTCAACAAACGTTCACTGTTGAATTTTGTCCACACATGATCATTTGTTTCAAATGCCACACATAGCATATGGAGATGGCCATTGTGGGCCAAAACCAGTTATGATTGTATTGTAAAAAAAGGTTATTTTAAAATAACACAGCCACCATCTCCTTAAGGGGACATTGTACGTGAAATTCGTTGAAATTTGATATTATCTGTTTTCTACTCTAGGTTAGTCAGGTACCTGTTCTTTTGAAAATGATGATGATGTTTGGATTGTGGGGCGCTCAACTGCGTGTATATCAGCGCCCGTACAAATGCCCAACCCTTTCTCGGTCCAATTCTGCAACTTGCATGCATGATGATGAAAGGGGACAACACAAACACCCAGTCATCTCGGGGCAGGTGAAAATCCCTGATCCCGCCCAGACTCGAACAGGGACCATGTGCTCGGGAAGCGAAAACGTGACCGCGATACCACGAGCTGCAGACTCTTTTGAAAATCACTCCACAATTTTGTTTTGTTGTCAGCTGTGACGAGATTAGTTACAAACGCTAGACGATCTATAATCTGCTGTCCTCATTCGTCGCATCGACGATTTGGCACTTCAAGAATCGTTTCCTTTGCACCCAATGAGTGCACTTGGTGCACATTACTCATTATTCCTTCGTTATTGAGGCAGTTTCTTTTAGTGCTCGATAAATTCCTCAGTGATATTATCTCCACAGAGGAAACAAATTTTTCGGGGGTCCATGGATCCTCTTGATAACACTGAAGACGACAGTTCAGGAGCTGTATTGCCTCCACGACGTACAGTCGCCGCAACGTTACTTTCAGTACCTCTTCCTGCACGCATCATGCACAATAACTTCATCTAACGCTTGTTGACTCTTCTTAAGGCCATGCTGCACACTCTGTTCAATTAGCGAAAGTACACTATGTGATCAAAAGTATCCGGACACCACCAAAAACATACGTTTTCCATATTAGGTGCATTGTGCTGACACCTACTGCCAGGTACTCCCTATCAGAGACCTCAGTAGTCATTAGACATCGTGAGTGAGCAGAATGGGTCGCTCTGCAGAACTCACGGACTTCGAACGCTGTCAGGTGATTGGGTGTCACTTGTGTCATAAGTCTGTACGCGAGATTTCCACACTCCTAAACATCCCTAGGTCCACTGTCTGCGATGTGATAGTGAAATGGGAACGTAAAGGGACACGTACAGCACAAAAGCGTACAGGCCGACCTTGTCTGTTGACTACTAGAGACCACTGACAGTTGATGAGGGTCGTAATGTGTAATAGGCAGACATCTGTCGAGACCATCACACAGGAATTTCAAACTGCATCAGGATCCACAGCAAGGACTATGAGAGTTAGGCGGGATGTGAGAAAACTTGGATTTCATGGTCTAGCGGCTGCTCACACACACATCACGTCGGTAAATGTCAAATGACGCTTCGCTTGGTGTAAGGAGCGTAAGCATTGGACGATTGAACAGTGGAAAAACGTTGTGTGGAGTGACGAATCACGGTGCACAATGTGGAGAGACGATGGCAGGGTGTGGGTATGACGGATACCTGGTGAACGTCATCTGCCAGCCTGTGTAGTGCCAACAGTAAAATTCGGAGGCGTTGATGTTTTGATGTGGTCGTGATTTTTGCGGAGGGGGTTGCACCCCTTATTGTTTTGCTTGACACTGTCACAGTACAGGCCTACATTGATATTTTAAGCACTGTTGAAGAGAAATTTGGGGATGGCAATTGCTATTTCAACACGATCGAGCACCTGGTCATAATGCACGGCCTGTGGCGGAGTGGTTACATGACAATAACATCCCTCTAGTGGACTGGTCTGCACCGAGTCCTGACCTGAATCCTATAGAACACCTTTGGAACGCCGACTTCCTGCCAGGCCTCACCGACCGACATCGATACCTCTTCTCAGTGCAGCACTCCGTAAACAATGGCTGCCATTCCCCAAGAAACCTTCCAGCACCTGATTGAACGCATGCCTTTGAAAGTAGAAGTTGTCATCAAGGCTAAGGGTGGGCCAACATCATACTGAATTCCAGCATTACCGATGGAGGTCGCCACGAACTTTTAATTCATTTTCAGCCAGGTGTCCGGATATTTTTGATCTCATTTGTTAGGTCACTTCACATTTTTCACCACTGTTACATGATCTCCCTCCAGTGCTCTTCAGCGAAGAAAACAAACACCTGACGCCCTCGATATTTTACAAAACTCGCTGAGGAGCTTACAGCGCTGAGAACTGAATGCCACTAAAAGTTGAAGATGCAGGGAATGGGCAACAGAACTTTAATAATGAACCTTTTGTTGCGGCAGACAGGGCAGCATTGCAACATTATAAAGAAGCGAAGATTTACTTTATTTGTTCAAACTTGTGTGAGTCCACAAAACTTATCAGTTTTTATAACATGCGTAATTCATGTAAACATACAATACATCCTTGAAACACCATGCTATGCATTTTACTTTTGTTGAAGGCCCACAATTTCTTATTAGATGTGTTTAGGCTCATTTCTTCAAATAATTCACTTATCTGACATTTTATTATTGTACTACTTCAAGAGAACTGCTAGGTCTGGAGACTTAATTTTCTGCTTAAATGAAAGTCAATAAAATTTTCTACAACCTCAATTCTCCTGAAGTTTCTCGCAGGGTGAACGGGTATGACGATACTCGTCCAGAAACAAGAGCAAAACTTAAATTTTTTGGTAAAAAATGGCTGATATTCTCAGAAATTACAGAGTTGCACTTGGACTTAAAATGTTGCATATTTAGTGAACATTAGAAATCGCAATAGCGATTAATATATTAAAATGCATTGTCTATGAGTAATAAAGCAACAACTGAAAAAGACCAAAAATTTTGCAGTTTCTCATGTGTTACTTAGGAAGCACACATTTTTCTAAGCTGCATATGTGGATTACCTTACTGTAACTGATCCTAATAACATATCAAAAAATCAGAACTACATCATTCTTTGCTAATTGAGTCTTTTTTGCCTACGTTTTGTCTGGCCTACCACAGCAGCTCCAAATTCCCATTACAAATATGTCCTTCTAGACATTATTGTTACATTTACCTTATTACTTTTCGGAAAATTGCTGTATGGCGACAAAATTGTATGTTATATTATCAGACAATACAACCCTCGACATCTTTTATACATCAGTAATAGTTTTCATTTTTGATTACAGAATGAACATCTCCCAGTTCGCTCACAAACATTAATCTGTTCAGATAGTAGACAGTAGAAATGTTCCCTAAGGTATTGTGAGATATGAATATCCTGCCCCTCTACACCATGGTAATTGCTTTATAGACATATGGTACATCAGGTACCATTACAGATAATATAATATTTTGAGACAGAGTTTGAATTGTCAACTACACACTAACAATAGAAACTACTTGGAGCGACTATCATTTCAACACACCACAGATTCGGAGTGCTGACTTCAAGCTGTATGTCCAACAAGACAATTTCATCATACACGTATTATTTAACTGGAATTACAGCTAATAAACAGAAGAGTCACATGAGGTAACATTATGCTAATATATGAACTATGGTAAGTAAACAGTCACATTTATCAAACCATCATTTGTATTAGGGTGTTCAGTAAATAATGATCCCATCTATTTATAGGATATGAAAATTTCCTGCCAGGTGCTTCAGATTTGATATTTCTTCTGCACATGTGCAAAGTTTCGATTAATTCGTATCTGCAGTGAGCAATCAAAATGGCGTCTATGTATGTCAGTCATTACAAGAAACGTCCAGAAATTAAATTCTTGGTTGAGGAAAACGAAATCATGATGAACATCCATAAATGTTTGTGTGCAATGACTGGTATTGTTGCTTTTACAGGGTACTGTTAGGCGATGTGTAAAGTGAGTTAAAGAGTTAGAAAGTGTAGAAACTAAGCTTTACAATCAGCCTCACCCAGGATGTCTTGTCATAGTCACTGCTCTCAACTTGATGAATTATGCAGATGTCTTTATTTGTACAAACCTGTGCATCACAAGTTTCTTCGTAATTTACTCTTTTCCATGAATGCTCGCAAAAGACTACGAGATTCAAAGAGAAGTCATTTCATCTCAACTGCCAAGGCATTTTGAGGGCAATGGAGAGGTCTTTCTGTCATGGAATGTTACAGGTAACGAAAGCTGGATGCATGACTTCGACTCAGAAACAAACAGGCAATTACTGGAGTGACATCACCAGCAGTCACCAAAAAAGGATAAATTCAAGGCAGTTCCCTCAGCTGGCAAATTCATGATGACATTCTTTTAGTGTAGTGAGGTGCCTTTACTGTGTATGTGCTGCCAAAATGGTCAACTATTAATTAAGAGGCATAGGTGAAGAATCTGAACAAACTCAAGAAGCATTTCCAACTTGTTTGATTTGAGAAGAATCCAAAATAATTCTTGCTTCAACACCACAACACACAACCATGGACAAGTTTTAAAACCCAAGAACACATTACCAAATTAAGTTGGATATCATTGCCTCAATATTACTACAGTTCAAACCTGGTGCCCTCAGACTTCCATCTGTCCAGCCCACTCAATCATTCTCTAATGGGACTCACTTCGGAGATGATCAGAGCATAATTTGTGCTGTGAGAACGAGGCCAGGGGCACAGGCCAAGAGTTTTAACAGGCTGGGAATAAATGTTCTCAAACAGCGCTGGCGTAAGGCCATAGAACGTGATGGAGACTTCGTAGAGAAATAGTACACATAAAAGAAATGTTGACTGATATTGTCACTATATTCTAACCCTTGAGCTACTTTCACCCTGAGGAATTTTTTGTGTAGACCTTTGCCCAGTACATGTAGTCGATGATGTGTGGTCCAAGTTGTAAGTTCCTGCGACATGTCACTGCAACATCGGCGCTAATATTCTGAGAATTACTTTGTTCTGGCACTTACGCCTGTACCCATTCCCTCATCGAAATTATGGCACAAAACCTTGATACGTTTTCTGTTGTGGGTGCGCTGTCAATTCACAGTTAGACTCGTGGTGTTCTCTTGGGTCTATGTGATCGGCTGTGTACGTTGAGTAGCAGTTTGTGAAGATGGAGTGCACAAAAAATAATCTCAAATTCATGTAAAATTTCCTTCCACTGTGCCCAAGAATTCCATACAAGAAAGAAAGAAACAAAAAATCTGAAGAATGTTATTTCTTATTTTAACGTTACATCAGAAGAGATATGTGGTGAAGACGGTCATCAGAACATTAACATGATTGGTAGATGAAACAAGTACTTCGAGCATTCTTTCAGAGCTTCCTACATATCCACCTAGCAAGAACGGAAAGGTAATAAAACAAAATTTTACTGATGATGCTATAAAAGTTTTGAAGCATGCAAGTTACCATATCCTGAAGAAAAAGGAAAAAAAGTTTATCTCGTTCACGAAGTACATCGAATGTGAAATGAGTCTGTCGCAACAAAAAACGTCTTGGCCTTCTTAATCGGTTGTACGCATGTGTTTGCTGATTTAAAAAAACCGCGTTGCGCAGCTGAGAGCATATGCATGTCATGATACAATCTTTGTATTTGTTTTGGAAGTCAGTTGAATGCTGTAAAAGAAAATTTACTGTTCTTACCTTCACTTTCCAATGGTTAAAAAGTAAATAAATGTATTTATGTTTTTCCGTATGTGAACCACTGTCCACTAACATTTTTTTAAAAAAGGGAATTTCTTTTGACTAATGTAAAAAACACACTTGGTAGAATCTGTTCCCACGTGCGGGAGATTAAGGCTGTATTTGTCATTGTCATGTAATTTTGATCGACTCGTTAGTTTACAAACATGGTTCAGGTATGGGTTTTAATAAACTACTTCAGTTTGAAGTTTCTGAACACCTGATTTGTTTCCTGAATGAGAGGAATGCCATAATTTTTTAGTAGTGTTTCTGCCATGTTAGTAAAATGGCAGGTTTTTTAACATGAAATAAACAACAAAATGACGTGTGTACATTATAGTGCTTGGAAAAATACGTGTGCATGCTTGGATTATTTCGCCCAGTTATATTATCTTGAAGGAGAAGGCTTGTGTAACTGGTGTTTTAATACAATTGAAACATTTTCATGTTTAGGCAACAGATGACATCGTACCCCAGGATTTGCCGCAGGCATTTCAGTTATTGAAGGAAATGAATGAAAATGTGCAGCAAGTTGCAAAACTTGTTGACAATATGCTAGACAGAGTAAAGAGGGGAGAAATGTCAACGGATAAGGTAAGCTCTAACCCAGATCACAGTAAATTCCCACTTGTTTACGATAGCCGTTTCACCGGCGTACGGTGTGTGTGCGTGTGTAATAATAAATATGCCCGAAAGTAGCATTTACAAGCCTTGCGTTGTACAGAAATTTAATGTCAGCCTTGAGGAGCGCACTTTAGTTGGTTCATTTCATTCCATTCGCGGCGATATGTTTACTGTGGAAGGTAATTTCTTTATGGCTAGGATACTTCTTGGAGACTTATAACAATGCCTTCTGCATCGAATTAACAGTGGTAGTGATAATAATAGTTTTTAGATTGTCGTGATCAAAACATTATACTTGAGGTTAATTACCGTCGACATAAATTCCCAATCCTAAGGAGACATGTAATCACAAAATATGGCTGTTTTATGGGCAGCTGCGTCTGTAGAGACTAGTGTGTTGTAAAATACCATGGATTTGTTTCACATTTCCTGATTTATGCCACACACATCACGGTTTTTCTACAGTAAATGATACAATTCAGCGCTAACGTCTCTAATATGTAACCGATATTCCGATGCGTGAAAGCGTAAGGGCAGTAAAGAAGAAATATCTAACAGGCGCTACTAAAACATTGTGCTAATAAATTAGTGTATTGTATGAACTACTCCAAACTGTTTTGGTTTGCCTGGTTCAGAAGTTAGAATCTCGACAGTTTAATGTCGTTAATGGAACAGTGGATGAGCTACAAGAGAGCAGTTACACGAAAACCTAATACAAATGAGATTGCTAGCTTGTATTCTGAAAAATTTTGATAGACTGTCAAATATAAGTGATAATTTGAAAGCTATTGTTTTTAGATTGTATTCTACCTCATTGTTTCAGATATGAACAAAGTTAGACTTTCTGACAAAAAGACTGCCTGCTTGTATTAGATTTTGTTGGTTTCTGTAAACTTTCGCTGCCGCCAGCTTCTCAACTTCCATTGACACCAAGAGCCCTCAAAATATGTGAATACAGAATTGAAAATAGTCCTTGTTATGTATGAGTTTCTCTATGAAGGCCATGGATAATCATTGGTATAAAGTAAAGAAAATATTTAATTTTCATTGTTTTCAGCTTATATTGGTTAAGAGGAATGCCACTAGCCCAATATTATCAAGTGGAATACAGGGACATGCATATACTTCCGCTGCTTCTCATAGATGTCTGTCAGAATGTGAAACCCCTCCGTTATTCAGTTATGTGTCACCTGCATAACCCTGATTGTATTCATTCATTTTATGTTGCCCTCTTAGAAAGTGCAATCCTTGGTTTGCCATCTTCTGATAAAGCTAAAAAAATCTATAACTATTTGTAAAGTTTCAAGAACCAACATTAAATGATGACTGGGGATATACACAACCACTTATGTATTGCTCCTATGTGAGTCTGTAGGACAAGATCAGAGGATTAATTACAACATTCTTCCTTCACTCCATACATGAATATAGCAGGAAAAAGCCCAAATAGTGGATACAATGGGGCATATCCTCTGGAACACTGTTAAAAGTGGTTTGCAGAAAATGGATGATGATGATGTTTTAATTATAACACTTTCTTGATTATGTAATTAATAATGCAAGTGTTATAGAATGGAAAGTCTATGAAAAAACAACTATTTTGGGACTTAAGTACAAATGTCTATCTTGCAAACAGTGGAAAATCCAGGATGGAATGTAACATTATTATGAAAAGGATAGTTGCTACTCATCATATAAGGGAGCTGCTGAGTCACAGAGAGGCACAACAAAAAGACTGTCACAAAATGAGCTTTCGGCCAACAAGCCCTTGGTCGAAAACACACGCTTATACACACGCATGCAAACGCATCTCACTCGCACATGAGCACAGTCTGTGGCAGCCAAAGCCAGTTTCTGGCTTCAGCTGTCAGAGACTGTCGTTGTGGGTTTGTGTGTGTGTGTGTGTGTGTGTGTGTGTGTGTGTGTGTCATCATTCATAATGTCTGGCTTTCAGTAGCAGTTAATCTGATTGAACCATGCAAGCACAACTAAATCAAATATTCAGCTGATATTTGTTTTCATATTCTTTTTGCTTTCTTTTAATGTCTGGTCACTTTTTGAAAATGAAGACAGTGTCCAAAAAACAGCTGAATGTTGCCTTAAACCATTTCTTCCCCTTTATTCTCTCTTCACGGATTTCATTCCTAGGAAGTACACTACACATTCAATGTAGTGATGGGAGGGATATGTTGTCACATTAAGTTAATTTTAGAGTCTCGGGTATCTCAGTTGAAAGTCATTTATCTACATTCTATATTCCAATTAAACATACTAGATGTTTCACCAAGTCAAATGATACAGCCCAGCCTCCATTTAGTCGTAGTTCATTTTCGAGCATTACATGCTATTGTCTTTCTTGTTTTGTAGGTTACATTCAGCACTCTGTGAAGCGTTGCTGACTGCATGCTGGCAACACTGGCACCCACCACTACAATCTGTAATCACTAAGTAATTTTGATTGCAGTATAGTCATATTCCAAAACTGAATATCACCTTGTAACTAATGTTCAGAATTCAATCCATTCACATTTATTTCCAGTCTCATTGTGGTTAGAATTGCAGTAACTTATATACCTCCAGTGCCTTGTATTCCTCCAATTAAGAGAAGAGTATTCCAACCACAAACTCTCAGAATCAAGGAAGTCATATATGTTTCTAATGCCTTACTAACATAGTTTACAGAAAATTGTCAACAATTTCAGCACTTGCCTAATTGCTCTTGCTTATAGGGACTTCAGGATGAAGGGATTTGTAATTGATACCATTTTGTTAAACTTCTGTTGGCATACAAAGTGCGAGTGGGGTGTGGAGGATACAAGTTTTGCCCCACCCAGAGATTTCCAATGTTGGCAATGAAGTGATGTGTAGGGGACAAGCTGTGCCTATCTTATTTAATGTAGATATTACACATGCTTGTGGTGTGCCTTTTGCCAAGTGTCAGCGTACAAAAGTAGAAAATACACAGAAAAAAGAATATTTATATGATTTGTGAAAGTGCAATATTGACATATTTGTCCTAATACTGATATTTATTTATTGCAATAAGTTGTTTGTTAGTTCTAGGAAGGTGTGTTCATCAACACTGGTAGTTATTTTCCTTACTTCATTCTCTTGGTTATTCTAACAATACTTCTCCATGGAATTGTAGGTGGCTCCCAATATGGATCTAAAATTGCTTCAATTTGAAAGAAACAAGCCTATGTGTGCAACATGGCAGTCACTACTATGTGGAATGTCTACTGCAATGCTACACATAATGTTATTAACTTGACATCTGCAGCACTGGCAGTAATTGGACACAAACTGTAGCACCACAAAGTTTTGTAACTACTGTCGCATCAACAGAGTAGAATCTGTTATAGCTTAGCTTCCACTGATATCAGTATCTGTTTATTTTCATAAATTTTAACAGAGTCATCACCCTTTTTATATGTCTGAATTTCTTGTCTCACCATCACGACCATTTGTTTGGGAATGTTTATTGTGTATTTATATGGCCCCCCATGAACCATGGACTTAACTGTTGGTGGGGAAGCTTTCATGTCCCAGCAATACAGATAGCCGTACCATAGGCGCAACCACAAAGGAGGGGTACCTGTTGAGAGGCCAAACAAACATGTGGTACAGGAATAGGGGCAGCAGCCTTTTCAATATTTGTAGGGACAACAGTCTGGATGATTGACTGATCTGACCTTGTGACATTAATCAAAATGGCCTTGCTGCGCTGGTTTTGTGAATGGCTGAAAGCAATGGGAAACTACAGCCATAATTTTTCCCAAGGGCATGCAGCTTTACTCTATGGTTAAATGATGATGATGTCCTCTTGGGTAAAATAGTCCCCCATTCGGAACTCCAGGTGGGGACAGCTCAGGAAGACGTCGTTATCAGGAGAAACAAAACTGGCGTTTTGCAGATCAGAGATTGGAATGGGCAGGTAGGTTAGAAAACTTAAAAAGAGAAATTGATTTGGTTAAAGTTAGTTATAGTGGGAATTCGTGCAGTTCGGTGGCAGGAGGAACAAGGTCAGGTGAATACAGGATTATAAATACAAAATCTAATAGGGGTAATGCAGGAGTAGGTTTAATAATGAATTAAAAAAGTAGGAGTGCGGATAAGCTACTATGAACAGCATAGTGAATGCATTATTATAGCTAGAATAGATGTGAAGCCCATGCCTTCCACAGTAGTACAAGTTTATATGCCAACTAGCTCCGCAGATGATGAAGATATTGAAGAAATGTATGATGCAATAAAAGAAATTATTCAGATAGTGAAGTGATAGTGAGTGAAGGAAAGAGTAGGAAAGAGGAAGAGAAGGAAAAGTAGTAGGTGAATATGGAATGGGGGTAAGGAATGAAAGAGGAAGCCACCTGGTTGAATTTTGCACAGAGCATAACTTAATTCTCGGTTTAAGAATCATGAAAGAAGGCTGTATGTATGGAAAAGGCCTGGAGACACTGGAAGATAATGGTAAGACATATATTTCAGAACCGGGTTTTAAATTGTAAGACATTCCAGGGGCAGATGTGGACTCTGACCAAAATTTATTGGTTATGAACTTTAGACTAGAACTGAAGAAACAGCAAAAAGTTAGGAATCTAAGGAGATGGGACCTGGATAAACTGAAAGAATCGGAGGTTGTAAAGAATTTCAGAGAGAGCATTAGCAAACAATTGGCAAATACAGGGGGAAAGAAATACAGTAGAGAAAAATGGATAGCTTTGAGAAATGAAATAGTGAAGGCAGCAGAGGATCAAGTAGGTAAAAAGACGGGGGCTAGTAGAAATCATTGGGTAACAGGAGAGATATTGGATTTAATTGATGGAAGGGGAGAATATAAAAATACAGTAAATGAAGCAGGAGAAAAGGAATACATATGTCTCAAAAATGAGATTGACAGGAAGTGCAAAATGATTAGAGGACAAATATAACCATGTAGAGCCATATATCACTAGGGGTAAGATAGCTACTGCCTACAGGTAAATTGAAGAGACCCTTGGAGAAAAGAGAACCACCTGTGTGAATATCAAGAGCGCAGATGGAAAACCAGTCCTAAGCTAAGAAGGGAAAGCAGAAAGTTAGGAGCATATAGAGGGTCTATACAAGGGCGATGTACTTGAGGACAATATTATGGAAATGGAAGAGGACGTAGATGAAATTTAAATGGGAGATACAATACTGCATGAAGAATTTGACAGAGCGCTGAAAGACTTAAGTAAAAAAAGGCCCAGGACGTAGACAGCATTTCATTAGAACTTCTGATAGCCTAGGGACAGCTGTACATGACAAAACTGTATCACCTGGTGAGCAAGATGTATAAGACAGGTGAAATAGCCTCAGACACAATAATTCCAATCCCAAAGACAGCAGGTGTCGACATTTGTGAAAATTACCGACCTATCAGTTTAATAAGTCAGGACTGCAAAATACTAACACGAATTCTTTACAGACGAATGGAAAAACTGGTAGAAGCTGATCTTGGGGAAGAAATTCGACTTGACGTATATAGCTCAAGTGAAGTCAATGATACCACAAACACACATGTAGCTCCAGAACCTCAGTACTGGAAATTTCACTTGGCCTGTATAGCTCAAAAGACATCCACAATATCGTGAACCCACACACAGCTCGAAAATTCAGTACCATAAATTTCATTTGGCCCATATAGGTAAAGCAAAGTCCATGATACCACAAAACCACACACTGCTCAACAGTTCCAATATCTATCAGTTTGCGTGATGTATATAGCTAAAAGAAGTCCACAATACCACTAAACTAAAACACTCTCAATGCTCAGTGTCATCCAAATAAAGTAATAAGATGTCCATTGATCTTCTTCAGGCATTGCTCAAACAGCAGTAGTATTTTCCTCAATAAAAGCAGTTGTTGGGTGTCCTCCACAAAATTCATCACTAAGGAAAAAACTTCTCTCTTTTTGAATTCACTACTGATTGTAAGTTGTTGCTGTAAGGGACTTCTTCGCCAAATGCATTTCTAAACCGATTTTCACGTATCATTGTTTAGGCATAAACGATGATTTAAAATCATAGCTCAATAATGTGTTACACAAATTCATTTGTTGGTGCCCAAAGAATATTTAAATGATAACTGACAAACTATTTGTGGAATTTCAAACTTTGCTGCATTAGTCCATTGTGAAATCCAGCTGTTGCTTTAAAATTTGTTTTTCATACAGGAAGTGTGAAATGTGACGGTTATGGAGTCAATCATTTTTGTTACACAAGGCTATTGGACACATCTAGGTATTACAATTTAAGAACCACAAAAAAATATCATTAATTCAAATCTGCAGGCAGTTACATATTTATATGTCTAGTTTGATTAGAATTAGTCAGTCAGTGCTTTACATCTACATCACTAGTCTGCGAACCACCGGGAAGTGCATGGCAGAGGGTACATCCCACTGCACCAGTTATTGGGGTTTCTTGCTGTTCCATTCACATACGGAGCTGGAGAAGAATGCCTCTGTGCATGCTGTAATTATTCTAATCTTGTCCTCACAATCCCTATGGGAGCAGTATGTAGGCGGTTGTAATATATTCCTACAGTCATCATTAAACCCGGTTCTTGAAAATATGTTTGCAGACTTTATTGGGGTACTTTACATCTATTTTCAAGAGTCTACCAGTTCAGTTTCTTCAGCATCACTGTAACACACTCCCACGGGTCAAATAAACCTGTGACCATTTGTGCTGCACATCTCTGTATACATTCAGTATCCCCTGTCAGTCCTATTTGATACAGGTCGACTCACTAGAGCAGTATTCTCTGCTGGTGGTAAGAAATCTCCGCACTGATTGCACTTCCCTAGTGTTCTACCAATGCACTGAAATCTACCACCTGCTTTACCCACGACTGAGCCTATGTGATCATTCCGTTTCATATCCTCACAAAGGTATTTGTAGGCATTAGCCAATTCCATCTGTGACTCATTGATATTGTAGTCATACGACACTGTGTTTTTTCCATTTTGTGAGGGGCACAATTTTACATTTCTGAACATTTACAGCAAATTGCCAGTCTTTGCGCCACTATGAAATCTTATCAAGATGTGACTGGATATACATGCAGCTTCTTTCAGATAGTACTTCATTATAGGTAACTGGATCATCTGCAAAAAGTATGAGGTTACTATCAATGTTGCCTGCAAGATCATTAATATACAGCATGAACAGCAAGGGTCCCAGCACACTTCCTGAGGCACACCTGAAGTGACTCCTATATCTTACGATGACACTCTATTCAAGATAACATGCTGTGCCCTCACTACCAAAAAGTCCTCAATCCAGTCACAAATTTCACTTGATAGCTCATATGATCGAACTTTTAACAATAATGCTTTTCAGAAATCAATAAATACAGTGTCTACCTGATTGCCTTGATCCAAAGCTTTCAGTATGTCATGTGAGAAAAGTGTGAGTTAGGTTTCACATGATCGATGTTTCGGGAATCCTGCTGGTCGGCATTGAGGAGGTCATTCTGTTCAAGACTCTGTATGTACAGAACAGGGAATCAGTGATCATAAGGCCGTTGCAGCATCCCTGAATATGGAAGTTAATAGGAATATAAAAAAAGGGAGGAAGGTTTATATGTTTAGCAAGAGTAATAGAAGGCAGATTTCAGACTACCTAACAGATCAAAACGAAAATTTCTGTTCCGACACTGACAATGTTGAGTGTTTATGGAAAAAGTTCAAGGCAATCGTAAAATGCGTTTTAGACAGGTACGTGCCGAGTAAAACTGTGAGGGACGGGAAAAACCCACCGTGGTACAACAACAAAGTTAGGAAACTACTGCGAAAGCAAAGAGAGCTCCACTCCAAGTTTAAACGCAGCCAAAACCTCTCAGACAAACAGAAGCTAAACAATGTCAAAGTTAGCGTAAGGAGGGCTATGCGTGAAGCGTTCATTGAATTCGAAAGTAAAATTCTATGTACCGACTTGACAGAAAATCCTAGGAAGTTCTGGTCTTACGTTAAATCAGTAAGTGGCTCGAAACAGCATATGCAGACACTACGGGATGATGATGGCATTGAAACAGAGGATGACACGCGTAAAGCTGAAATACTAAACACCTTTTTCCAAAGCTGTTTTACAGAGGAAGACCGCACTGCAGTTCCTTCTCTAAATCCTCGCACAAACGAAAAAATGGCTGACATCGAAATAAGTGTCCAAGGAATAGAAAAGCAACTGGAATCACTCAATAGAGGAAAGTCCACTGGACCTGACGGGATTCCAATTCGATTCTACACAGAGTACGCGAAAGAACTTGCCCCCCTTCTAACAGCCGTGTACCGCAAGTCTCTAGAGGAACGGAGGGTTCCAAATGATTGGAAAAGAGCACAGATAGTCCCAGTCTTCAAGAAGGGTCGTCGAGCAGATGCGCAAAACTATAGACCTATATCTCTTACGTCGATCTCTTGTAGAATTTTAGAACATGTTTTTTGCTCGCGTATCATGTCATTTCTGGAAACCCAGAATCTACTATGTAGGAATCAACATGGATTCCGGAAACAGTGATCGTGTGAGACCCAACTCGCCTTATTTGTTCATGAGACCCAGAAAATATTAGATACAGGCTCCCAGGTAGATGCTATTTTTCTTGACTTCCGGAAGGCGTTCGACACAGTTCCGCACTGTCGCCTGATAAACAAAGTAAGAGCCTACGGAATATCAGACCAGCTGTGTGGCTGGATTGAAGAGTTTTTAGCAAACAGAACACAGCATGTTGTTATCAATGGAGAGACGTCTACAGACGTTAAAGTAACCTCTGGCGTGCCACAGGGGAGTGTTATGGGACCATTGCTTTTCACAATATATATAAATGACTTAGTAGATAGTGTCGGAAGTTCCATGTGGCTTTTCGCGGATGATGCTGTAGTATACAGAGAAGTTGCAGCATTAGAAAATTGTAGCGAAATGCAGGAAGATCTGCAGCGGATAGGCACTTGGTGCAGGGAGTGGCAACTGACCCTTAACATAGACAAATGTAATGTATTGCGAATACATAGAAAGAAGGATCCTTTATTGTATGATTATATGATAGCGGAACAAACACTGGTAGCAGTTATGTCTGTAAAATATCTGGGAGTATGCGTGCGGAATGATTTGAAGTGGAATGATCATATAAAATTAATTGTTGGTAAGGCGGGTACCAGGTTGAGATTCATTGGGAGAGTGCTTAGAAAATGTAGTCCATCAACAAAGGAGGTGGCTTACAAAACACTCGTTCGACCTATACTTGAGTATTGCTCATCAGTGTGGGATCCGTACCAGGTCGGGTTGATGGATGAGATAGAGAAGATCCAAAGAAGAGCGGCGCGTTTCGTTACCGGGTTATTTGATATCCGTGATAGCGTTACGGAGATGTTTAAGAAACTCAAGTGGCAGACTCTGCAAGAGAGGCGCTCTGCATCGCGGTGTAACTTGCTCGCCAGGTTTCGAGAGGGTGCGTTTCTGGATGAGATATCGAATATATTGCTTCCCCCTACTTATACCTCCCGAGGAGATCACGAATGTAAAATTAGAGAGATTAGAGCGCGCACGGAGGCTTTCAGACAGTCGTTCTTCCCGCGAACCATACGCGACTGGAACAGGAAAGGGAGGTAATGACAGTGGCATGTAAAGTGCCCTCCGCCACACACCGTTGGGTGGCTTGCGGAGTATCAATGTAGATGTAGATTATGTTTGAGCTCAGAATATGTTATAAGATCGTACAACAAATTGATGTCAGAGATATTGGGTAGTAGTTTCGTGGATTCACTTCTACTATCCTTCTAGTAGATGGGTGTTACCTATGCTTTCTTCCAACTATTGGGCGTGCTCTTTTGTTCGAGGGATCTACAAGAGATTATAGTCAGAAGAGATGTCAGCAACAAATTCAGTATAATACCTGATAGGGATTCTGCCGGGCCCTGGAGCTTTGTTCAGTGTTAACAGTTTCAGCTGTTTCTCAGTACCATTGACATTAATACTGATTTTACTAAAATCTTTTCAGTGGTACAAGGATTATATTGGGACAATTCTCATAGATTTTCCTTTGTAAAGGAACAGAGCCATGCTTTCAGCTTTTGTTTTGCTACACTCAATTTCATTTCATGTCTCATTCAGTAGGGACGGGGGTCATGACTTTGGTGCCACTAACAGTCTTTACAGATGACCAGGATTTCTTTGGGTTTTATGAAATATCATTTGACAATATTCTGCATTGGTAGTCATTGAAGGCTTCATGCATTGCACTCTTGACAGCCAAATGTGTTTCGTTTAGCATCTCGATCTATAGTCCTACGCTTTGTTTTATACCTATTATGCAGTAGACTATTTCTTTAGTCCGCAGCTCGTGGTCTCGCGGTAGCGTTCTCGCTTCCCGAGCATGGGGTCCCGGGTTCGATTCCCGGCGGGGTCAGGGACTTTTCCTGCCTCGAGAAGACTGGGTGTTGTGTCGTTTTCATCATCATCATTCATCCCCACTAGGACTTGCCTAGTAAGGCGGCGCGGGTCCCGCGCGTCGTTCCCCTACGCTCTGTAAAGAAGTATGAGACTTCATCATCATCATCACTATTTCTTTAAAGGTTTCTTTACAGTGACTGTATACCAAGGAGGATCTCTCCTGTTGTGAACTGTTCTGCTGGGTACATATACATGCAGTGCATTGTTAACTACAGTATAACCTCGTTAGCGCAAACTCGCGGTTAACGCGAAAAAAATATTGGTCCCAGGAGGAATACATTAGTTCTTATGGTATGTTTTATCAGTTAACACTAATTTTTGTTAAGGCGAATTACGAACTCTGTTTCATTTCCTAGCGTAATTAAATTTCACTGTAACACAAACTTCCGACCTTAGAGTATTCTAAAGCGTAATTTTTTTTCCGAAATGAATGTAGGAAATGTAGCTACAAAGCTAGTTATACGTATCGTTGACTCATTTTTAACGTATTGTAGGTCGGTAGCCGCAATTTATCACCTCAACGATCAGCGTATGCTGTACATTGTAAGACATTCAATAATGTGTGCTGCAGCATTTAGGAACGTACTCAGTGCCAGATTTGAGAGGTATTCTGTTAGTCGTAGTTGTATCGAGTTGGAATACTGAACAAAAACTACAGTTACAACCGGTACCGTAACACGCGAAAATGTCAAAGAGGAAACAGACAGCTCTAAATGTACACTTAAAGCTTAAGATTCTAGATGAAGTGGACCGTGGTACCAAGAAAACAGCAATTGCAGAGCAGTTTGGAATACCTAAATCTGCTTTATCTACGATTATTAAGAATCGAGAAAAAAATTATTAATGCTGCGGCATCAGGTTCTGGAAACAAATCTAAACGACTTTGCATCGCCAAGTATGAAGACATCGAGACATTATTGCTAGAATGGTTCAATCATATGCATGTATCTAACATACCTTTAACTGGCCCTGTGATGCAGTCAAAAGCAAATGATATTGCTAAAGATATGGGCATCGAAGACTTCCGTTGTTCTGCTGGTTGGTTGGATCGGTACCAAAAGAGACATTCAATTTCATCTGTACAAATTTGTGGTGAAGCAAGTAAAGTTGATGAAGAAAGTGCGAACAGCTGGTTGCATGAATTCAACCGATTGAGGGAAAAGTATGCCTCGTGTGATGTATTTTACATGGATGAAACTGGATTTTTCTACAATCTTTTTCCAACTCACAACCTGAGGATAAAAGGTGATAAGTGTCATGGTGGAGCATGAAGCAAACAATGTGTGACTGTTGTACTGTGCTGTAATGCTGACGGCGGTGATAAGTTTCGTCCCTGGGTTATCGGTAAATCCGAGAAACCACGTTGTTTTAAAAACCTAAATATGGACACTTTATCTTGCATCTACTCTCACCACAAGAAAGCTTGGATCGATGGCACATCATTTTTGGAAGTGGCTTCTTCGTTTCAACAGTCGAATGGTTGCTTAAAATAGACATGTTCTTCTTATATTAGACATGTTCTTCTTATATTGGACAGATGTACTGCCCATAATGTTCGTGATCTGAACCTATCCAACATAAAGGTTCAGTTTTTTCCACCCAACGCCACAAGCCGCCTTCAGCCTTTGGACCAAGGCATAATCTCTCTCATAAAGAGAGCTTATCATAAGCAACTTGCAAGAGCTGCAATTCGTGCTGCTGAAAACAATAGTGCAACCCCAAATTGGAGTCTGCTTGACACAATAAAAGCCATCGCAGCAGCCTGGAACTTAGTAACGCCACATCATATAGAGAAGTGCTTTAACAGAGCTTGGAGATGTAGCAACACTGAAGATGTCCTCGAGTTAGAAGATGCTACTTCATCTGATGAATGGACAGTTCTGCAGGACGTTTGCGAACCTTGGAATTAGTTTTGAAGAATTCATTAGTGTAGACGACGATGTTGCCGTATGTACTTCTGTGGAATCGGATGTGCCAAACTCTGTGAACGAGGTGCAAGAAGGGCCATCAGAAGAAAGTGAAGAGGAAGAGAATGTAGATACCATTCCACCTACCCGTCAGGAGATGTTTACAGCCTTGGACTGTTAAGAACGTTTCGCTTCAATATCTGATATCACTGCTGGGTTTATGGTCGCTATCATTACAATTGGTTGTGAAATTACAAATTATTATCATTTCCATGAACGTCAGTGAACCATGACCAAATTTTTTCCAAGAAAGTAACGTACATAATTTGTGAGTACTTGTAATTTTACAATCACTTTATAGTGTTATAAGTCCACAATAACGTGATTGATAGTATAGTGTATTACACGTTAATGTACTGTTGTACATGTGTACTTATTAAAATCTGTGTTTTTCACTTAACACGAACTCCTGATTTTTCGGTCCCTTCGGATTCGTGTTTACGAAGTTTTACTGTATTATTTAAAATTGAGCCATAGTGCCTCTACTAACTCATTGAGATATGATCTGATTTGTTATTTAGTTTACTGAACCTGTGTATCTTTCTGTTTGTTTTAGTTGTACTTTGGTAATCTTTGTTGCCAACATTGTGTCGTGATCCTGATACCAGTTTCGATGTGGAGATTCTCAAAGAGGTTAGGTCTGTTTGTTGCCATTAGATCCAATATATTCCTCAATGAGTGGTGTTCCTAACTATACGTTCTAGTTAGTTTTCAGAGAAAGCATTTAGTAATGTTTCACAGGATGTCGTCACTAACAAAGCTGTAATTTTCCCAATTAATTGTTGGGTGATGAAAGTCTCCACTGATGATTGCAGCACGATTGGGGAACTTACGTACAAGTGAACTGAGGTTTTCTTAAAGTTTTTGGTTACTTCAGGAGATGTGTCTGGTGGACACTAGAAAGATTCAACTGTCATTTTATGCCCACCCATGATACTGAGTCTCGCCCAACCAATCTCACTTGCAGCTTCAGTTTCTGTCTCGATAAAATGAGTTTCTTATCTACTGCGACAAGTACACCACCTCTATTTCCCATTTGCCTATCCTTTCAATGTACACTTCAATTTTCCCCAGAAATCTCACCGCTATCAGTTTCAGGTTACAACCAGCTTTCTGTACTTAGTATTATGTGACCGTCACTACTTTGCAGGAGAGCTTCAAATTGTTCCACTTTATAGTGAAAGCTTTGGGAGTTAAACCATTAGGATCGCAATATTCTCAACCAAGGGAGGCATTTCTTTCAATCTTACACTGACAATTCTGGGTTTCCTATAGCTGTCGTTTTTCTGGATAGGATGGAGAGTCACCTAATCTAAAAAAAACCTTGTGTGCACCACACACACACACACACACACACACACACACACACACACACACACACACACACAGCAACTACCTGGGTAGCAGCCTCTGACATGTAGTGCACAACCAGGAAGTCACAGCCTAACTAGACACACAACTTTCGAAGTCTCTGGTTCCGTCCTTCCACACAACTTGAAACCAAGGGGCCACGATCAGTTCTGGGTGCAATGCTTCAAATTATGAAATTTGTTGAAACTCCATGCGCAAGGCTACTCTTCTCAACATTCTCTGCCACTTGCAGAATGATCCAAGTATGTCATCGGAGCCCAGACAACAGGCATCATTTGTTCCAATGTGTGCCACTATCTGCAGGTGCTTGCACCCTCTACCCTCAGTGGCTGTTGGAATAGCCTCTTCAACATGTTGAATCAGGCCTTCAGACATACACACTGGGTGCACCTGGTGCCTTTCCTGTCCCTTGGTGCTATTTGCTGAAAGGGTATCTTCATTCACCGTATGTTTGAACTGCCAATGATTAATAGACCCATATCCTTTTATTTCCCGCCTTACATTATACAAAACAGATTTCTCCAAGAAAGGTGAAGCGGGTCGTACTGGCTCAGTCTCAGTGAATGACAGCACCTCAGACTTGGCGGGGGAATCAGTATAACACCCTGTCCACACTGTACAGGACATCTTGATCTACCATTGAAATGGCACCACCATTTATTTTGTATGGTTTCACTCTGTTTGTACACAGCTCTGTGAGCAGATGCTAGTAACACACCATCGTGCACAGTGATTTTCTCGGACTGCTTTCCAAGGCCATTCCTAACTCATCTAGTTCAACTGAAACCCATATAGGCTACGTGGAATTAAAGTGGCCTACGGTGGCTGCTTCCACATTTTAATGTGTACGTTCACTCAGTCCATGTCCCTGAAGGCTCTACGTGGTGAAATTTATGGAACACAATACGTGAATGAATGAATGTGAATGTGTCCACACACTGTTGGCTATAAATTGTATGCGGGAAATTAAAAATCTTCAAGGATTTATCTTTTAGGTAACATTTCTGCCACCTCGAATTATCAGAAGTATTTAGAAAAAAAATTATGTTGAGAGAGGTCTGCAAAATAAAATCATCTTAAAAGAGCTTGTAACCTGTTGTTAAGAAAGTGCTTCATATATTCTAAAATCATATTAGCAAGCGATAATGGCTACTGACTTGCAACTTGTCAGTAGCATTGAGAGTTGATTTTAATTACTCTGTAGACTAGAAGATTTTAGATCATAGAAGAATTTTCCAATAAAGTAACAATGTTTAAGGCTGCAGAAGGATAAATGTAGCTAAAATGTGGAATAGTAACAATATGCATAATTATATGACATTAGAATATCTAAGATAAGTGTGTTGGTGTGTAGGTCTGTTTATTGAATTGGACAACTGCTCTTTTATTTTTAAGCTTCTCTTTGTTTTAAGGAAGAGATTTATTTTAACTGGTGACTTCTGATCCATTTGTGTATTAGTTACTGTCCTTGTACTCATCCGTTTAATGACTTCATTGCAATGGTACAGTCATCCTAATATTCCTTCTTTCTCTTAAATCCTTATTCTTTCTTTACTTTTGTTTACGAATTCAGAATGGAAGCAATAATATCTGTTTCAGGGCCTGAGTTTCTTGGAAATGAAGTATCATATGTTGTTAAGCTACTTAATTAACTTGACATATGTTGTTCTGCGTAAGTGCTCTGGAAGAAAAATTGAAGGAGATCCAGCGATAGGTAAGTAATGTATTCTTTACCATTACTATGCACATATGCCACTGTATATTTTACTCTGTGTAGAAATAATTAGTATATTCTGTTTTTTCTGTAAGAAGAAAATGGCTGTGACAAGTCATGTGTCTGGTCATAGCCCTCCCTAAGATTAACAAGAACATAGAAAAATATCAGGAATTGCTTGAAAAAACTTTCAACCATATCTGAGTGTGCAAGAACTGAATAAAAAATGAGAAAGGAACTGAGTATTGGGGAAAATGTTGTAACCGACAAAAAAATATGTTTTCAGATTATGAATTGGAGTGCCTTGTCAGCACCCTCCTTCAGGATGTGAAATTCTTAGTACTGCTGACACACACACACACACACACACACACACACACACATACATAAAAGTAAAAGAAGACCATCCTAGTTTTTGGAACTATTAATTCCTTTGTCAGTGAGGAAAGAGGAATAAGTTAGTGAAAGAGGTATAGGTTGGGGAAGGTCTCTCAGATCCCAGAATGAGAATAACTTACCTATGTAAATACAGGAGGTGGTCTTAGATAGTATATTGGTAAGTGCTGTGCCAGCTTCAGTCTAGAAGTGACGACTATATGAGAAATAGAGATGAATTAAGAGGAAAAGAAATGAAATTAAGAATGCAATTAAGAGCTAGAAAGAAGGTGGGGGGGGGGGGGGGGGGGTTAGAACAAAATAAGAAAAATGCAATAAATAAAAAATAGATTATTAAATATTATTTAATTATTTTCTTCATTGCTTTTTATTTTTTTCACTTTATTCTCATTCAACTTTCCCTCTCTCCTCTCCCTCTCACCAATCTCTCTTCTTTTTATGCATCTCATTTCTTCTAGCTTTTAATTGCAGTGTTGATTTTAGTTGCAATATTCATATCCATCTTCACTTTTCACATGGTCTCCTTCACCCCTAGGATGAAAGACTGAAGGTCACACAGTGCTTACCAGTGTACTATCTTTGACCACCTCCTCTTTGTGGCACCTTTGTCTCCTCTCTTCGTCACAACATGTGGGCACCTCACATTCTGGGCTCCAAGTGACCTGCCCCATCTTTTCAACCTTCTCAACCTGTCCTCCTTGCCTCCCCAAGGAAGGGGAGACATGTCTAGAAAGTAACCTGTTCCTCAAAAATCTACCATATTTACGCGAATCTAAGCCGCACTTTTTTTCCGGTTTTTGTAATCCAAAAAACCGCCTGCGGCTTAGAATCGAGTGCAAAGCAAGCGGACGTTCTGAAAAATGTTGGTGGGTGCCGCCACAACTAACTTCTGCCGTCGAATATATGTAGCGCTACACAGGCATGCTTTGTAGGCACAAAGATAAATAATGGCACCAAAACCTCTGCGTCAGTAAATAAATTAAAAAAACAGGTGGACGACGAGCTTTTTTCCTCCGCCCCGAGTTTCGACCACTGCATTTTGGCACATTATCCAACGAAGTAAATACAAATTCCATATTGTACATCTTCAAATGCAGCAGCATTTCAATGTACTACGAAAATCCGACTGGCAAGACTGTTCGGGATGTTTGTCAATATGGCCAACTCTACGTTCTGAATTTTTTCCTACCTGTGAGAAGAGATGGTTGCTAATAGGAACTTTTATGAATTGTGAATCACATGCAGTATTTTCTTCACCATAAGAATAATACGAATATAAGCATTTTGCCATGTATTGTTTCGTGGTTGCTGCTATCTCATTTAAACCCTGTCTGCCTAATAAACTACGAAAATAGAGTGAGACAACAGCAAACGCGGAAGAATATACATATCATGTCATGTTTATATATCTAAAAACAAAGATGATGAGACTTACCAAACAAAAGCACTGGCAGACTGCTTGTGTCTTTGTATGTGCGGATGGATATGTGCGTGCGTGTGAGTGTATACCTGTCCTTTTTGCCCCCTAAGGTAAGTCTTTCCGCTCCCGGGATTGGAATGACTCCTTACCTTCTCCCTTAAAACCCACATCCTTTCGTCTTTCCCTCTCTTTTCCTCTTTCCTGATGAAGCAACCGTTTGTTGCAAAAGCTAGAATATTGTGTGTATGTTTGTGTTTGTTTGTGTGTCTATCGACCTGCCAGCGCTTTTGTTTGGTAAGTCTCATCATCTTTGTTTTTAGATATATTTTTCCGACGTGGAATGTTTCCCTCTATTATATTCATGTCATGTTTATATTCGCATTATTCTTATGCCTAATAGTGATACAGTCAGAAATGAAGCACGGCAATTGACTAGATTTTTAAATCTAAGGTGACTCTGATTTCTGTGCAGAATGTAATGAACTAAAGAGGCGCCTGCAAAGATTTTCAAACGGAGAAAAATTTTCGCTAAACTTTCGTTCAGAACATCATCTATCATACACAGTCTATTATTTGGTTCTTGTTGATCATTATCAAAGAAAGCAGTAGTGTAAGTAACAACAAACAGCAGTCTCTTGCTATTGTTTCGCTAATGAGACGATTCCTCTCCCTTTTTTTTTTTTAAGTGGCGGTAGCGCGCACAAAAGCAATCCATGCCGCGAGCGCCGAAGGGCCGTAAACGCGCCCTATCAGAATGCGACAAACAATGCATGACACAGTACAGTAATGCATTTTCAGCTTAGAGTGACGTAAACACCTGTAACAAAGAAAACGGCGCTTATCATACCAAAGAAAAATAAGCAATCAATTCAAACCAGACGAAGCACATGAAAAAGGAAGGGTATCCGTATAAATACGGGCGGAGTGCCTGACGCATAGCAATGGCTACCTGGTAAACCTTAACTGCTAAGCTTACGACTCAAACCAAACTACTGTAGCTGTATCGTCATTCATTTGACCTAAATTGTGTCTCATATTACAATAAACCAACTTTGTTTCGATTTGGAGATGGCCTAAAACTTTTCTTTCCCCTTGAATTTCGAGTCTCAAATTTCAGGTGCGGCTTAGATTCGGGAAAATTTTTTTCCTTGATTTCTAGTCTCATTTTTCAGGTGCGGCTTAGATTTGAGTGCGGCTTCGATTCGAGTAAATACGGTATACAGTCAGTGACAGCATATTTTCACATTATCAGCAAAACGAGAGAGAGAGAGAGAGAGAGAGAGAGAGAGAGAGAGAGAGATTATTGAAGGATTCCACAAACAGCAATAAATCCTTTGAATTTTTTTCTTCATTCATCCTTTCTTCCTTCTTTCTTTCCTTGACAGAGAGATTAGATGTTATTGAAGGATTTCACAAATAATAATAAGCCCTTTGGATTTTTTTTCTTTCTTTTGGTCTTTCTATCTTCCTTCCTTCCTTCCTCGCCCCTCCCCCTTTTTCCCACTACCATGACTGATTTCAGATAACAATAATGAAAATTCCTGGCCAAGACAACATGTAAAATAATTTAAAGTCAACTGCTCCCCTATAACAGACTGGTGTGTGGAGCATAGAAAAATGTAACAGAAAGCAGTATTCACACAATCTTTCAATCTCTTGCTCTTTTTCCTGTAAAATTACACAAATTCTACACAAGACACCCAAGCACACACTCTCACGGTTACAGCAAGACAGATTATTGATTATACTGCAATAATTAGTCTCATCATCGCTTGTTAATTGTATGGAAATCAAAATACTGACACCTCAAATATTCACTGTTCACAGATGGATTTGGTGCATGGTAATATGTGCATATTGGGTTCAGTATGCTTGCTATGTGGTGAGAACTTTGTGACGCTTGGCAAGCACTTTTTTTTTATTCGTTGAGCACGAGGTTAGTGCTTGTTGAATAGTGTGTGTGACTGACTCCATCTTAGTGCTCCGATTGTATCATTAATTTGATAATTATGTGGATGTAGGAGATGACCGTCCAGTAACTTATAAATACCTCTTTCATTTTATTTCCTTCATAGCATTTAAAAATTCTGGCTTCTCATCTTCTGTATTACTTTTGCATTTAGCATTCAGATACCGTATATTATTTTTACAATGAAATTGTAGTGGTCTAGCCAGAGCTTACGTTTGGGCATTACAGCACAGAATTCAGCACTGTCATGGGTCACTTTGTTGGTTACATGGTGAGAATAAGCTGAGGAAATATTTCCAGGCCCATGACTGCAGAGACAGCCGAGTCGAAACAAGATTCAGTCAAATTATTGGCAGGAGTGCATTAGTTGTGTAAATGCAGCTGTAATTTACTCAGAAAGTTAAGGAAAAACACATTGAAATTGAGGTTTAATGTCCCATAGATCAAGAAATCTCCAACTTTTCCCATCTTGTCCCCCTTCTGAAACATTATTTTGCACTCCCCTCCACACCATTTTTCTTTCCTCCTTCAGCAGCACTCATACTTGGCGCAAAAACAGTCCACGATACTGTTTACTTCTAATTATATGCAACTGTCAGTTACAACAACAACAACAACAACAGTAATAATAATTAGTGTCCTTACGAGTACATAAGAGTTAAATGTTTTTCAACCCTCAAGCGGGCACAGCAGTTTTCATATCATGAGCAGCCGCACAGCTTATTTTGTACACATGTAAAGAATAGCGCTTTTGTGTCACCGAGGTAGATATGTAAGAGCAAAATTGTAGTTTAATCTTAGTTTAATTAAACAATAATGAAATAAACTTACATAATATGAGCTAAATCACAGTTCAGTTAAACAATAATGAACTAAACTTTCATGATATCACACTGTTGCCATGGAGAGGTGCTATCCCACAGTAAATGACCCTCTTAAAGCATAAAAGAGTATAGTTGCATCAGATCCCAGCCTATTGCTTATTTTATTACCAATTATCTCATAAACAACTGCCTCATTGTGGGATTGTGCTGCTAGCTCGTAATCTGGGCCATTTTCTTGCACACATCGTAAATCTTCTGTGGCCCAACTTCCTGTCTATTTTATATTACTGTTGCGCATTTGAATGTTTGACAACACAATTTATCACCATGTTAGCTGAAGCAATGGTGAAGGAATAGGTATGGGCTCACAATTTTGAAACAATAATGGAATGGTGAAAAACAATTTTACTTGTATTTGGTGCACATTATACATAAATGTGCCAGCTCGAGGATTGAAATTATCATACATTTATATTATTGAAAGGTAGTGAAAGTTAACAGTTACAACTAGTTCATAAATAACCACAGGTGTGTGTGTGTGTGTGTGTGTGTGTGTGTGTGTGTGTGTGTGTGTGTGTGTGTGTGTGCTCGCGCACAGTTATTGGAACTGAGTAATTATGTGTGTTTCACTAAATTTTTTTTTTTGCAAATTAGTTAGTTAAAGTTTAACTGTTTCCATGTATATAGCTTTTATTTCGTTTAGAATGTTTTAATATTTGAAATATTGTGATGTACAAATGGCAATAGAACAATAGTTAACATTTAAATGCCAATTGAAAAATGGTTATAATAAAATTGTTTATCTAAGAAGGAAATAAATGCGAGTAAAAAGGCATATGGTTGAAATTCAGAAATTTTCTGACATTGGCACATTTTATGTGATATGTGTACTTGAATTTGTCAAGAAAGCCAATCCAGTCTCCAGTCCTGGTTGAATCTTTGAAACAGCAACTCAAAGATCTCCTTCCAGCTGCAATCGTGACCGATGTTTTGTCTTTTGATTAATTCCAATATGAAAAATGTTGACTGATACACATAAGTTGATGTGAAGAGTAATAACATGTCCACTGCCTTTCTTGCTAAACTGCGATATTCATTCAGGGTCTGCCAAAAGTTTTCAAAAGATTTAGATTTAAATTCATTTCAGAGTGTCCAATCACTTGAGAATTCTATTAACTCCTGCTGTTCTACTGTTAACAAGTGGTCTGTTGTGATCACGTCAAACTAATTCTAGATCCAGGGTTCTGGAATTTGTCCCAGAATTGTTGATGTAAGTTTTCAAGAAATACTATGCCACTTGTACAAATTTTACCTACATCCAACTCATTTCCCATTATGGAATCATTCAGACAAGAAAACATCTCGCAGGTACCCTTCTACACCAGAGTTTTCCAAATTGCAAGTTTTCTTGTAAACCTTTTCTCTCTTAGAAAGATGATATTACAATTTCGGTCTTGAAGTGATACTGATGTATCATTCAGTTTCTCAAGAATGATGGCCAAGCGTCACAATATTAAGAAGCCTTTTCATCCAGAAATAGAGCCACAAGTGTAAGGCTGCTGTTCTATAAGAAAAGACAAAAATCGTCCTTCAGCTTCATGACCTGATGAAGAACTTTACGATGAGACAACCAACATACCTCCTTGTGCAATGGAAGTGAATCATGAGTAGAACCCATCTCCTCACAAAGAACGAAAACAGCCTACTGTTTAAAGCTTGTATGATCTCACAAAATTTACAACACTGCCTGCATCATTCAGCACTTTACTGACTTCTGGTTGTACTACTTAAGAAGCCAATGCCTTTCCTGTTGCCATGAACCCTGCTTTACTTCCACTAAATGCTGTCACACCATTGGTACTTATACCAAAACAGTTTGTACATGATACATAGTTGTCAACAAAAAAGGAATTCACAAGAAAGAAAATATCTTTGCTTTAGTCCTCTCTTTCAGACCTTTACGAATTAGAAACTCCTCGTGCATCCATTTTCATAACAGCAAGGTACAAAAACAAGAAGCTGGGAAAGATTGCTGATACCAGTACTGTCATAAAGTTGCAGGGTGAATTTTGGGCTATCAAGAAGCAGGTGTGGTGTTGGTGTTTTTTTTTTTCCCACAGTGGCTATTGCATTAATATGATGAGCCACAGTATCAACTGAGAGTGGTATTGACTTCAGACTCCAGCCCAACTTTTCTCCACGCGTTATGTCACACACTTTGATTCCTGCGGAAAGGAGTAATTTCTCACCAGTAATGTGTGGGAATTTATATTCTGCAATTAAGTAGAGATACTCCTAAGGCTCTCTTAGGAGCTCATACCTCTATGTGAAGAATCTAACATTTCCTTTTAGTTGTTACTCATGATGCTTAAAACATTTGATGGGCATACTTACATGGTCTCAGTGTTTTGTTTGAGGGAGTCTCTTTAGTTTTATAGGCTTCAAGTCATCATTGGTAAAATCTACAAACAAAGAACACTATGTGGTAGTTCCTCTTTATTCAAAAGAATGCTGTGAAATACTCATGTCCGATTACCTACGTGATATTGATGCTCTTTTGCTTTGTGTTTATAACTAATGTTGCTAATAGGAACAGTGGAAGATATGAAAGAACATCGTACTTTGATTAAATTCAGATCATTTTCATTATGAGAACTGCATACTTTTGAAGGAGAAGAGAGACTCTGTGAATCACGTCCTTTTGATCTTTTGTTACCACTGCAAATCCGCCACTTATCTATGGGAATGGCGAAATTTCTATCACTTTATTTTAAATCTGGTAAACTACTTCCACTCAACACACAATGAAATTCAAGTTCTGGCCAACTCTCAACCTTTGAATTGAGTACTGAAGTGTGGGTGAAATCGAGTGGACAGTTGCAGCAACTTTGATTAACAATCTATTCTTGTGCGTAAATGTTTGATAAGTGGCTAACCCTGTGGATGATGGGTGACAGGGGCTGTGCGATGAAATATTGCTCATGACTTTTCTCAGCATTCCAGTTGTTTAAAGTCTGAGCACAAGTTTGGATAGTGTGAGGTTGTGAAGAGAAACTGAGTTTGTCCTATTGAAAGAAACCTCTCCAGCGTTATTGAGAGTTTATGATACACCTTTGATGCGATATCATGCGGAGTTGTACAATGAAGTATCAGTTTATACACTTACTGACTAATATAAAAAGTATATAAGACAGTGGAAGCATGTATAAGTGACAGATGCTGCCACTGGTAATGATTATGTTCTTAACATCAACAAGAACCTTCATTTATCCTGATGTAATAACATTCTGGACATGAAGATGATCACTTGACTGAAACTGATTGTCAATACATAAATACACATTACTGCGGCTATTTTGGTGATTTCATGATGCTGTTCTTGAAGTATATTGAAACTGTGCAGCATTGATTTAGCAGAAACATAGGAAACAAAAATATGTACAGATGGATGAGGATTACAATAACAATCCTTTGAAATGTGATTCCTGTGCCCCCCCCCCCCCCCTCCCACACACACACACACACTTTTTATCGTTTGGTAGAATATTGATGATGCAATAAATGCCAAAGATGGAAGAAGCTATTGTTTATATTTGATGGACAGATCTAGCTATCACCATAATACTTCTGAATATCGCAAAGAATGTGTATATCAATTGTTAGAGTTGTCAAATTGGTTTTGACCAGTGGCAGCACTTCTCTGGTTCGTTCCAGATTATTGCATATTTGTTAAGAGGTAATGTGTATTCTTGCTACAGTGTCATTCCATGTTTTTAATACCAGCATTTATGTCTGCAGATCGCCTTGTTGAAATTCGTACAGTTTTGGAGAAGATCAGACCTATTGGTCATAAGTTGAAGTACCAGATTGACAAATTGGTTAAGACTGCTGTCACTGGTTCTGGAAGTGGTGAAGATGCAACAAATTTCAGAGCTAATCCTGACAACATGATAACAAAGGTATGTTCAGCATAAAATTATGCAATCGATGGAAATTAAATAATATTGATCTCATACGTAGTGCTATTTCTTGACACACTCTTTTGTAATTTCTCATAATGGCAGTTAAGGAATGGAAGGAGGGGAAATGGTTTATGGTAGAATTAAAAGCTGTGTCAGAGGAAACGATGCACAAAAAAAAAAAAAAAAAATGTCAAATAAGCTGTGTATGTATTTGTGTATTCATATACACATTTTGTTACTGTTTGTAATCTTTTGGGGGAGGAGAATTAAAATCTTTGTCTTGCCAGCCAGATAACAGTTTTTATCGATTTCCCTCAGTCGAGTATGATTTAAAATGAATATGGCACATTTCCTTCCCTGTCCTTTTTGTATTAACCATGTCATCAACAAAGTATTGCCCCCAATCTTCTTTCCTTTCCTTTGCATTTATAGAGTGGTTCAGCTTTGTGATTAAATTGCATGGCAAAAGTTAAATAAAAATTTAGAAAATAATTCAAGTAACATGCTTATTTTTTTAAGTGTACCTCACCGCAAATAAAATACCATGAGTATTATTCGTACTGAAAGTAACACTTGCAGAATTTTAACTTCTTCTTACAGTTGGATGATGAAGATGAAAGTGACTCTGGTAGTGAAAAAGAAGAACAAGCAGAAAAAGCTGAGAAGAAAGGCATATATGTTCCTCCAAAATTGGCTGCTGTGCATTATGGTAATTAGCCTTTTGTTTGTATCTTGTAGAATTTTCAAATGTGTGTTTGCTAAGCATGATGGGTTATTGTAGAATGTTTAGCGAGTTTGTAATGTTGGGTGCTTTTGCAAGCTACACCCTAAAAACGAAAAGACGGAAAAGCATAAAAAGACTGCAAAGGAAAGGCAGTATCATAGAGATTGCCAGAACATTAGCTGACACAAATATGAAAAGTAATATAATGGGGTATGCAAGGGTTGGCTGCCAGATACCTTAATTGCTTGCAACAGCATAACAAGGACCAATTAAAAAGTAAAAAAAAAGGAGCGAGTGAGAAGTATCAAACATCATGAGGGAAAAATAGGGTTGTCACTAAAACAAATAACTAAATAGATTAGTAAAAAAGGAGGAGTATGTATTGTTAGGATGATGATCTAGATGCACTGGCGATAGTTATTACAATTCTTCTAATAATAATTCTTTATTATCTTACAATCAGAATTTAAAACTGCAAAAAAGAAGATGCTTTCTTTAGAAGTGAACACCTTACATAATGAATGAATGTCAGTTAGATTAGTTATTAAGGCAGTTACATTACGGCATTACTGAAGAGTTGCAATGAGAGTTGAATTTTACTACCATATTTACTCGATTCTAAGCCGCACTTTTTTTCTGGTTTTTGTAATCCAAAAAGCCGCCTGCGGCTTAGAATCGAGTGCAAAGTAAGCGGACGTTCTGAAAAATGTTGGTAGGTGCCGCCACAACTGATTTCTGCCGTCGAATATATGTAGCGCTACACAGGCATGCTTTTCGGGCACAAAGATAAATATTGGCACCAAAACCTCTGTGTCAGTAAATAAAAAAAAGTGAAAGACGGGGGTTGTTTCGAGTCTCAAATTTCAGATAATACGGTAATCTTTTGTTGATCATGAGCACTTTAAGTCAATGGAAAGACGATAAATATATGGAAAGTTGGCAGTGATCTCGAAAAAATATGTACAAGGGGCGTTCAATAAGTAATGCAACACATTTTTTCTGAAAGCAGGTTGGTTTTATTGAGAATTCCAATACACTATATTATTCTCCATTCTTTTGGCTACAAAATCCTATTTTTCAACATACTCTCCATTCAAAATAACAACATTACGCCACCTTACTGGGAGGGCTTGTATGCTCACATGGTACCACGCTACTGGTTGATGTCAGAGCCAACATCTTGCTGCATCATCCACGAACTGCTTCTCATGGAATGTATCCTTTGTCAGACCAAACAGATGGGAGACAGAAGGTTCGAGATCTGGGCTGTAGGGTGGATGAGGAAGAACAGTCCATTGAAGTTTTGTGAGTTGCTCTCATTTGCGCAGACTTGGGTGAGTCCTTGCAGTGCCATGACGAGGTAGAAGTTTGTTTGCATTTTTGTGGCGATGAACATGATGAAGTCATTTCTTCAATTTCCTGAGATCAGAAAGATTTGCATGACCTTGTTACGATGATGAAACACGCCTCGCCTGACGAATCACTGTGCTTTTGTTCGCTGCCAGGTCTACATAGACATTCTGCAAGTGTCTGTGAATATCTGCAACATTCTGGTTTTCCACCAAAAGAAACTCAGTGATACCTCCTGCTTGGAGTGCACTTCTGTTGCAGACACCATTTTGAAGGCTGTGGTTAGTTCCACCACCTGTCTGAACTTAATGAAATTATAGCGGCTGAAGTGGGAATACTCCATAGTTCCACAACAAATTTTACATTTTTTCAACTGAAATTGGCTGAGAAAAAAAAGTGTTGCATTCCTTATTGAATGCCCCTCGTATACAGGATGGTCCATTGATAGTGACCGGGCCAAATATCTCACGAAATAAGCATCAAACAAAAGAACTACAAAGAACGAAACTCATCTAGCTTGAAGGGAGAAACCAGATGGCACTATGGTTGGCCCGCTAGATGGTGCTGCCATAGGTTTTTTAAATAGGAACCCCCATTTTTTATTACATATTCGTGTAGTACGTAAAGAAATATTAATGTTTTAGTTGGACCACTTTTTTCGCTTTGTGATAGATGGCGGTGTAATAGTCACAAATGTATAAGTACGTGGTATCACGTAACATTCCGCCAGTGCGGACGGTATTTGCTTTGTGATACATTACCCGTGTGAAAAATGGACCGTTTACCAATTGCAGAAAAGGTTGATATCGTGTTGATATATTGCTATTGTGACCAAAATGCCGAATGGGCGTGTGCTGTGTATGTTGCTCGGTATCCTGGATGACATCATCCAAGTGTCCGGACTGTTCACCAGATAGTTACGTTATTTAAGGAAACAGGAAGTGTTCAGCCCCGTGTGTAACATCAGCCACAACCTGCAACAAATGATGATGCCCAAGTAGGTGTTTTAGCTGCTGTCGCGGCTAATCCGCACATCAGTAGCAGACAAATTGTGCGAGAATCAGGAATCTCAAAAACGTCGGTGTTAAGAATGCTACATCAACATCGATTGCACCCGTACCATATTTCTATGCACCAGGAATTGTATGGCGACAACTTTGAACATCGTGTACAGTTCTGCCACTGGGCACAAGAGAAATTACAGGACGATGACAGATTTTTTGCATGCGTTCTATTTAGCGACGAAGTGTCATTCACCAACAGCAGTAACGTAAACCGGCATAATATGCACTATTGGGCGTATGTCATTCAAGATTAATTTCTGTTCAGTTCAGTAACTGTGATGCTGATGACGACTTTTGACTAATCGGCGTACTTGTCTTTCTTTGTGTCTTTGTTTTATTGTGTCCTACTCAAGACTATGAATTGTTTTTCTGTCATTGATCCATTGCTCTCAAGGTTTGTAACTGTTCATCAGTATGAAGGCTAAGTTCGATAAACCAATATCACTCAATCGAAGTCTTAACACTCGTCTTACTATACCGTCGCGTTGAGAACGGTAAAGTTTAACTTTCATCAGTCGAATGACTTAGCAATACTTCAGTCTCTACCTCACGAATTATCAGAGTTCCAAAACTGAAACAATCTAATAGTGTCTCCATCCAGACAACTATCACAAAAGTACTCTAGAGCGACTCAAGAGCAACCAACTAACTGAACATTTCCATGTCCGTGTTGCATTGCAGTCGCATTGAATTTCCTTTTTGATGCAGCTACAACTCTCTTCCATGGTAAATGTTATCTTTGACTGAATTATTTTCTTGGATTCAACCTTCGTTCATATGATTTTGAATTTATTCTGTAGATGTTTGATAAAGAATCTATGCTAATCCTTTCCTTTTATCTCCCCTTTTTGTATGCTATTCTCAGTATTTGAATAATATAGATGTTAATCAAAATATTATCAGTGCAGATTTTATCATCAGTAGTTGCCGTCACTGTCAAGATGACTCACTCCCTTACTTTAATTGGGATTTTCTGTCCTTGGGGTGTTACAGTGTCCACCAATTGTGACTAATGAGGGGGTGAACAAGATCGTAGAAATGATTCATAATGATCTGACCACAATGTTTCCAGAATCTCCAGATTCTTTTCTGTGAAGTTGTTAAACTGGAACACTTGGTGAGTGATTCCTGGACTCTGTTGCAACTGGTGCTGAAACATACGTGGCTTACTACACTCAAGAAATGAAAATAAATAAATAAATAAATAAAAGCAAACAAATTCAAAACCGTTTCTTTGGTGTGAAAAATTGTGACCTTCGTATTTCGGACTGTAAAGGGCTTCTCCTTACTGAATTTTTGCTCCAGGGGTAAACAATTAAAGCTGTATGGTTCTATGAAACCATAAAAAAACTACAGAGTGTGATCCAGAACAAAATAGTGAAATGTTAACAGAGGGACAGTGAATGCACATTGGTGCGTGACTTTGCACTTCCCCATGCAATCAACACCACAAATCAGCTTTTGTATTGTGAAACTTAAGTTTATCCCAGTGTATAAAATGTTCAAATAACTTAGGGGCATGTAACCAGGTGTCATTTTGGACAACCCCCCATATTTCAACAGATGAACACCCTGTAATTTTCTAGGCACAAGTACAGTGACAGCACTGTACAAGGAAATTTAAAACCTTGGTTTGCAGAACATATGTCGAAATGTAAAACTCTCTCTCCCCCCCCCCCTCCCCTCCCCTGCCCCTCCCCTCCCATCACTCCCTCCCCCTCACGCACGCATCGTTTGCACTAGTGCTACCACACAATCAGATGACTCAGACGTTATCGGTAGTGGATATTGATAACCAACGGGTGAGGTAGCAATAGCTCAATTTCTCTGATGTTTGAGGTGAAAAAGAGCGTAATTCCACACAGAATTTAGCAGAAAGCTTCATCTCTATTTATAAGGTCATTTACTAACTTAATCTCAACTGCTTCCTTGATAACACTGTCCCAGTAGCTGGAAGTGAATGCCAGAATCTACACGTTGTTATATTACATAAAATGATTAGTGCCAGGGTGATGTTCTGCAATAACAGATTTGCTTGGCTGTTGTAAACTTGTTCGACACTTGTGCTCAACACACCAGTCCTCCAGGTTCTGATGGTCTGATCGGTGTATGATATGCCACAACTGCAAGGAATATGATAGACATCTGCCTTAGGCAGCCCAAGATCATCCATTTTGGATCCTAAAGGTGCCCTAATCTTAGATGGTGTTTGAAAACACATTTCATGTCATGTTTCTGCAGTATTGACCAGTCATGTTGAAAATGTTTCCTGCGTAAGAAGAAAAGGCCGTAGATGTTGGTGCCACCTCAGTATCATCATTACTCTACCTGATTCACAGTTGATCGACAGCCCAACACATGTGTGATCTTTCACTATAACCATTCTGACAAAAGGTGACTTTGTCTTGGGCTAACTCAGCTGACAAACTTTCAGGGTCTAAGATAATATGGACCCTATGGACCAAGGTATGAAGTCAGACAATAACAGCTATCAGCCTGTAGACACACATTAGTGTGAGGCGGCTTCCTGTAAATGACATTTCCCTATGTACCATCAACCACAGGTTTCAAAGCCACCAACTCCAAGGCATATTCCTAGAAGTCTTCCATAAACAAATTGGCTATAACAGGTGACAATGGGCCTCCTGTCGCAACTCAGTCTGTCTAAAAATGGTACTAACCACTGAACAAAAAGTAAATGGAAGATAACATGTGTCAAAACACGTTTGTTAATTCGACGCCAAACTTAAACCACAATTAACAGTAATGAGTCAGAGTAACACGAGTGAAGAGAGAGACCACACCAAAGTTTACTTAACTATCAGATTCATTCATATGTATTAACTTTAATCGATATAAGAAATCCACCGAATTCTTAATGTGTTGCTCACATTGACATGCTAGTGGCCAAGGTGTTTTGCTACATGTGGGCCTGGAAGGCCACATAACCTTGGAGGAACAGCACAATAAGAATTAAGATTGTAGATAGTCTCTTGCGCTAAGGAACTTTACTGCAGGAGGTTTTAGTTTTTCTGTCAACACTTTTTGCGTGATCAGCACTGATCCTGCCATATCCTAATTCAGGCAATAAACACTGTATCTTTTGAATGTAGTCCTGCTTGTCGAAAACAGCTGTAGCATTGCCCTTGACTGCAGATAAAAAACAATGTCAGATCAACTCTTAAGTTAACATAAAACAGCCCTCTCAGCTGTTATCGTATTACTCTTTGATGAACATGCCCCAGTTACATGACATGCTAATGTAGCCAGCATGTTAAGATATTTTAAAAGATCCTGTTAGGCAACTTACAAAATCAACATGTAAACACCAGGCACTGATATAAAATTTAAGCCTTCCCTAGCCCAGATAAAACTGAGTCGTGCAAAATTCCTCTGTGAGATTGACTCAGAACATCGAAATGTAGTATTATACCCCAAGCTGTGGAAACATTCAAGCATCAGCAAATGACAGCAGTTACAGAGTGAAATTCTCAATCAGATTCCAACCAAAAAACACTCACCAGCCAGTCCCAAGAAATTGCTGAAATTTTCAAAACGATCAGTGAGTATAATGGATCCTTCCAGAGCTAAAACAGCATGTTGCTCGATGTAGTTTGTGGCAGGAGAATTAAAATGGCTCACAACTATGGCATATGTTGGGACACCATTATAGTCTTGACACCATAACAAAAATGACAATGAATATTTTAATCACTCTCTACTTACACGAATTTCCTCCGACCTCCACAAGCAATAATACAGGTCCTCTACATAGAGATGAACAGTGTGAAACTTAAGTCTCTTGGCATGTGAAATGTTCAAATAACGGGAATGCAGACGGGTGACATCTTTGATGATCGCCAATGTTTCAAAGGGAGTACACCCTGTCATTTTCAAAGCACACATTATTTCATCTTCATTTATTGATGCCTTCAAAAATTTTAACATTGGTCATAGTCTGACTGGGAATTTTGTTCTATAGCTGCCATCGTTTGAAGGAGTTTGAATGTTTCCATGGCTTGGAGTGTAATACTCGAAGTGAGCCCACAAAGAGTGTTGACAGAAAGACTAACAGCCTCCTGCAGGAAAGTTCCTCGCTGCATGAGAGTATCAAGAGTCTCAATTCATTTTTGCTATTCCCCCTAGGTTATGTGACAAGGGGTTCCTTGTAGGCTGATTGTTAGTAATGTTGGTTCTCTGACATATTGTGCAGAAACACTCTTTGTTCACAAATCGGCAGTTTAAGGATCACGTTAAGAACTCAGTGGATTTCTTATGTTAATTAGACAAAATGCATCTGACTCCAATATTCTAGTAAATTTTGATGTGGTCTCTCTCTTTACTTGTGATACTCTAATTCATTACGGTTAATAGAGGTTAAGTTTGGTATTGAATCAACAAACTTATTTCAATGTGTGTTGACATCCTCTTACTTTTTATTCAGTATGAAGTACTATGAAAATACAAAAATCAAACGATGGAAAATCCAGAATGGAATCTAACAATATTATGAAAAGGAAAGTGGCTACTCACCATATAGCAGACATGCTAAATTGCAGATAGGAACATCAAGAAGACAGACACACACACCCACACACACACACACACACACACACACAAATGCAACTCTCACACACAACTACTGTTTTTAGTGTGGTTTCAGTTGCCTGAGACTGCAGTCGTGTGAGTTGCATTTTTGTGTGTGTGTGTGTGTGTGTGTGTGTGTGTGTGTGTGTGTGTGTGTGTGGGCGCGCGAGCCCGAGCATGTGTGTTCTATTTTTGACAAAGGCCTTACTGGACGAAAGCCTTATTTGTGACAGTCTTCTTATTGTGCCTATCTGCAACTCAGCATCTCTATGGAATTGCGATGAGGTGCCTATTGATACTCATTATTGCCAGTTTGTTTATGGAACATTTCAAGGAATGTGTCCTGAAGTTGGCACCATTGAAACCTGTGTATTTTTCAGATATGTGGATGATTCTTCTGTTGTTTGGCCTCATGGTAATGGGAATTTAAAAGGTTTTTTTAGAACATCTGAATTCAATCCATCCACATATTTGCTTCATGATGGAGGTGGAAAAGGATAGCTGCATTCCCTTTCAGGATGTGCTGCTGAGGAGGAAAGTTAATGGTGCATCGGTACATCTCATTTATAGATAGCGGACTGAAACTGATTTTTATTGCAGGCTAATAGCTGTCACCATAGGCTCAGTGTGAAGGACTAATTTGACCTTGATTCATCAGGCTTACAACATCTCAAGCCCCTGAAAGTGTGTGAGCTGAGTTAGCCCAACTCAAAATCACATTTCATCAGAATGGTTATAGTGAAAGACAGAGCGACAAGCGTTGAGCTATCAATCGACAATGTATCGGGTGAGTAAAGATAGCACCGAGGTGGCACCAAAGTCTACAGCACTTTTGCCTTATGCAGGAACCCTTTCCTATAGGATTGCTCGTATTCTACATAAATATGAAGTGAAATGTCTTTTTCAACTACTATCTAAGATTTGGGCCCCTTTGGAATCTTTAAGGGATGATCTTGGTTTGTATAAGGCAGGTGTCTTTTGATTACTTGCAGTTGCGAGCATGTCATACATTGATCAGATTGTCAGGATCCTGGACCACTGGTGTGTTGAGCATAGATGTCACATATGCTTGAAACAGCCAAACAAATTTCCTATTGCAGGAACATTGCCTTGGCAACAGTCATCCTATGGAAAATAACAATGTTTAGGTTCTGGCATGCATTTCCAGCTATTGGGATAGAGTTATTAAGGAAGCAGTTTGTGTGTGTGTGTGTGTGTGTGTTTTATCTTCTGGTATATGCTCTGCATACTGAGGTTTTAAATTTTTTTCCCCAGCACTTTATCGTTGCATTTGTGCTTGAAAATGACAGGGTGTGAACCTCTCAAAATACTGGTGGTTGTTGAGGACATTGTCTGGCCGCATTCTTGTGAGTTATTTGGAAACCTTTGGATTTATTCAGTTGGTACATTATTAACCATCCCACTCACAGCCCCAATCTGACATCTTCAGATTTTCATCTTTTCACCACTCTGAAGTTGTTCAATAAATTGACAACACTAGTGGATTAATCCTAGTTAACAACCTGAATATCAACAATAGTCAAAACATATAGAGGGCCAACACTCCTATGTTCATAAAATTATATAGATGGTAAGAACCAGTTGGCATATCTTTTGACAGAGTCGCTTGAGTTTTGTTTAATATGCTACATGTAGGAAGTCAGACAGTAATTTTTTGTGTTTTTATTTGATTGCTTTTTCCTTTTAGATGAAGTGTTGTAATAAAAGGAAAAATATTTGAGAGCTCACTGTAAATTGCTATTGCATGGTCTTTTGAAATATTCTTGATTTTTTGTAAGTACTCTTTGTAATTGGTTTTGTTATCAAATAGTTTTTATCCTGTGAATAAATCATTTGTAAATGAAACTGTGTTGTTTGAACTTAATACTTTTGCAATATTTTATGTGGAATTGCATGCCATCATTGCAGTCTTAATTACATACTGCTGGTACGAAACTACACAACGTCAAAGAATTCAACCTCCCCCCCTACAGTATATGTTTATTTTTGTGGCAACCAATCGTACAGTGTAATTGAAAAATAATTTGTGTGTTTCCTTATCCATTTGTTTCAAAACACCCTCATTACATGTTGTACGAATGCCACACATAAGAAATGTCTTCATGGTAAAACCTGGATAAGCGAATACATCCAACATCAATTTTTACAAGTTCTCTGCTCATCCATAGTATAAGTATGTGCTATTTTTGGTTCAGTTATAATGAAATCAATCTTAATAATATAATTGTAAAAGTATGTGTCACCTCAGTGTGATAACAAAATGTTTATTTTGGAATTTCTGAAATATATTGACACTTACAATTCAGATGGTGATGAGAGCAAGGCTGAAAAGCAGCAGAGAGTATTGGAACGGGCCAGGAAGCATGCACTACATAGCTCTGTGATGCAAGAGCTACGAGAAGAATATCTTGATACTCCTGCAGAAGTGTCACATGTCAGTTCAATGCAAGCTGTCCTCACTCGTCACAGGAAGGAGAAGGAAGAGTGAGTATTGCTTTGTAGGGGTTAATAAAATAACAAAAACAGTTTCATGCTTCGCGTTGCTTTTTTAAAGATAACACTTGCTTAAAAAAGAAAAGAAAATGGACAGTGATAATGGTCAAAGTAATTTTTATGACATGGGCAAACCATACTTTTCTCCATCTGTTACACTTGATTTTTGTTGAGAATTTAAGGAGCAAAGTTAATAGCTAAGTAAATAGTAGAGAAGCTGAGTTGTCGATAGGCAAGTGAGAGTACTCTCTCTCTCTCTCTCTCTCTCTCTCTCTCTCTCTCTCTCTCTCTCTCTCTCACACACACACACACACACACACACACACACACACACACACTAGCCCTGAGGAGGATTTGTCCAAAAGGTAACAAGTTCTATATCTTGTTTATGCGCCTATCGAGGACTCAGTACCTCAACTATTTAGTAAGTGGTTACCTTTACTCCTTAAATTATTTATTAGGGCTTTTTTTTCCCCATATTTGACTCCAAAGATTAGTCTCTTAAGATTTGCTATATTTCTTCTTAATCATACCATTTAAAATTTGTTATGTGGACATGGCTTCCCCCTTGCATTTTAGTTACAATGTTATTACACATTGTAAGAAATCATGACAGTTAGTGCTATTTTTGTTTAATAACTTGGAAACAGTCATACAAAGTGTTTTCCTGTAGTTGATCCTGAAAATGTGCTCCTTCTTCTACACTTCAAGACTTACAAAGAACTTTGTTGGGTCTGTGTGTAAAGACTATACGTTTCTCGTATTTACAAAAATGTTTGTATAGTTGAAGACATGAATAAGGAAAACAGATAATTAATAATTAACATAAGGACATTCCAAAAGTAATGTCAGATCTGCATAAAGCCATTGAAGAAATGAAGAAAGGAAAGGCAACTGTGGATGGTGTTGAAGAGGGATGATTAAAGCTGGAGAAAAAGTTAAGTGAAAGAAACTAGAAAAATTATTTACAGAATATTATCAGAAGAAGGTAATTCCCCAGAACTTGAAAAATGATATAATTGATCCCTTCAGAAGAAAAGAGACAAGTAAGATGTATTGTAGATCCATTGCTGTCCTCCCCATAAGGTAAAACGTATTCACCGAAACTATCAAAATCTGCATAGAATTTCATTTGATTTGACTCAGGCAAAGGAAAATGAGAATAAATTTTCACTTTCCTTCAAATTTGTAGATTTGTTTTGACACAGTTTCAACAAAATCTATACTGATGGGCTTTTGGAAACAAAGCATTGATGATCCAGCCTATACTGGTATACTGTAGAATACATACGTAGTGTATTCACAAAGTTTCAAGTCTGGTCTCGGAATAAAACATATACTAAATATTTGTGTACAGTGAACTAAAAGTCTTCAAAATATAACCCTTGGGCATCAACATACCACTGCAGCAATTTTTCCATTGTTCGTAAGCTCCCAGGAACTCTTCGCACAGAATGCTGTCAAGGGTCCTTGTTGAAGCTGCCTGGACTGCTGGAATCATATCGAATCCCTTCCGTTTCAGGTCTCTCTTGATTCAGGGGAACAAAAAGAAGCCACTGGGAGCTAGTTCAGGGTTGCAGGTTGGCTGCAGCAGTGCTGCCATGTTGAACTTGGGCAAAACTTCACCAGCATCAGGTGGTGTGAGAGAGGGCGTATTGTCATCGTGAAGAACTAAATCGTCTTTGATCTGTGGGCAGACACATTGGATCGATCCTTCCAACGGCGGTGCACTGCAGTGTAAAACTGACCTGTGACAGTCTGCCAGACAGGAACACACTTTCCCCAAATTTCCATCAGTTCAGCTTGTTGAAGGTATCCCAGTGCGGTCATCATCTTGAAAATCCTCACTGCCATCTTGCGATCTTTGAGCTTATTGTATCACATAAAAATCATTGGACGCAACATGTCTTTTTCTTTGTAGACCTTTCGCATTATACCAGAAGTATCTCTAGTGGTTTTGTTCAGTTATGCACAGAATTTTATCGAATAACACTGCTTCAAATGACACATTTTCCATTATTGGAGTTTTGAGGGGGGTCTCTGACACACACACACACTTGCCATTAGCGATCTACTCACACTGACGACTCAGACACAACTGCTGCTGGTATGGTCAGTTAGCTGACATACCCTAGTACTCCATCGTGTTGGTGGAACCAGTCTCTGCACCCCACTTTCCGTATGCACTGTACATGTCAGTGATACAGTTTTCATTAAACTTCTTCAAGATAATGAGAAATTCAAAACTAAATGAGGAATCAAATAGGGATTCCATATCCCTAAAACTCATCTTGGCAACCTTAATGGATTGATTTGAAGTACAAAAACATTAATGGAACATATCTGAACCTTACCCACCTTGCGGATGATATTGTACTGTCCGCATCTTGTGCAGATGAATTTCAGCATTGAAAGGAAGAACTTAATAGAACAAGCTTGAAAGTAAACCCGAAAAATCTTGTAGATTAAGACTACACTCAGGTGACAAAAGCCATGGGATACCTCCTAATATGATGTCAGACCTCCTTTTGCCCAACGTAGCGCAGTAGCTCGATGTGGCATAGACTCAACAAGTCCCCTTTAGAAATATGGAGCTGTCCATAATTGCAAAAATATTGCCAGTGCAATATTTTATGCACAAACTGACCTCAAAATGTTGTCCCATAAATGTTTTATGAGATTCATATTGGGCAGTCTGTGTGGCCAGATAATTTGCTCGAATTGCCCAGAATGTTCTTCAAACCAGTCACAAACAATTGTAGCATGGTGACATGGCGCATTGTCAGCCAAAACATTCCATCATTCTCTGGGAACATAAAGTCCGTGAATGGCTGCAAATGGTTTCCAAGCGCACTAACTTTACCAGAGGACCCAGTCCATTCCGTATAAACACAGCTCATGCCATTATGGAGACATCACCAGCTTGCAAAGTGCCTTATCGACAACTTGCATCCATGGCTTCGTGGCGTCTGCACCACACACAAACCCTATTATCAGCTCTTACCAACTGAAATTGGGATTCATCTTACCAGGCCATGGCTTTCTAGACTGGGGTGCAACTGACATAGTGAGGAGCTGAGGAGAGGCATTGCAGCCGATGTGCTGTTAGCAAAGGTACTTGCGTCAGTCTTCTGCTGTTGTAGTCCATTGACACCAAATTTCGCTGCACTGTGCTAACTGATATGTTTGTTGTACAGCCCGCATTGATGTCTGTGGTTATTTCATTCAGTGTTGCTTATCTGTTAGCGCTAACAACTTTACGCAAATGCTGTTGTTCTTGGTTAAGTGCAGGCCATCAGCCACAGCATTGTCCATGGTGAGAGGTAATGCCTGAAATTTGTTACTCTCAGTACACTCTTGACACTATGGATCTCAAATTCCATAAAGATATCTGAAATGGAATGTCCCATGTGTTTAGCTCCAACTACCATCCCACATTCAGTGTGAGTTAATTCCTGTTATGCGGCCTTAATCACTTTCGACACTGCTGTACCTGAGTACAAATGACAGCTCCACCAATGCACTATTCTTTTATACTTGTTGTATACAATACCAATGTCATCCGTATATATAGATATAAGTATCCCATGACTTTTGTCACCTTAGTATATAATAATAACCAGCTTAACAAAAAAAAAAAAAAAAAAAAATGTGCATTAACAGTGAAGCCATAGGCACAGTTGATGGGTTCTTGTATGTAAGGCAGTTGAACACAGCGATTGAATGGACAGCAAAAGAACTTACGAGAAAAATGGCTTAGATTGCTTGTGTGAAATTAAATAGGTTTTTCAGAAGTGAAATTCCAATGGCTCCGAAAACGAAATCTTACAATCGTGTGTATTGTCAATAATGACTTAAGACAGAAATTCATTAACTTTAAATGTAAAGAACATTCAAAAACTGAGGGTTGCCCACTGAGCACGCCTATTTGGAATTATTAGGACAGACAGAAAAACAAACATGTAGACTGGAATGGAAGACATAATTATGACCATAATCAAACAATGGAAAATCCAACTTGGAATAATGACAATATTATGAAAAGGATAGAGTCACAAGGCCATACTGTGAGCAACTGTGCATGATGGGAGAAGCAACTTGGTTGGTGGGAGTAAGGAGGAGGGGGAGGGACAGCAGGGACCTTAGCCACGAGGTAATGGGTGGAGTAGGGATGGACGAGGTTACTGTAAAGGTTCGGTGGTTGGCAGACTACCACTGTGGGAAGAAAAGTGAGTAGGATATTCCTCATTTCAGGGCACACTGACAGGTAGATGAACCCTGGTGAAGAATGTGATTCAGTTGCTCCAGTCCTGGATGGTACTGAGACACAAGAGGAAATGTCTGTTGTTGCTGGACATTGGAACTTTGGGAGATGGTGGATGCCTTGGAAAGGGACAGATAAACCCAAGGGTGTCACAAATGCCTTCATAGACTGCAGTTACACTCCCAAGCTTGTACAGAAATAGATCTCCCAAGCCTTTTCCCCCCTCCCGTCTAACCTACCAACTACACCAACTGCCCTACCCTGTCCCCACCACATTCCTGTATGCTCCTAGCATCTATTTTGCACAGTTCACCACTAGTTTCGGTCAATGACAATTATCAAGCCTAGGTGGCATGTGGTTTTGTGCCTTGACAAAAATTATCATTCACAGTTATCATTGTAAGAAATTTTTTACGTACTATGGTGGGCTTAAAAGAGCAAATTACAGTATAACCTAGCTTTTATGTTCCCGGAATTAACATTTTCTCGCTGTTAACAGTAGTGTTTACGTGTATTACGCGATTAAGTTTCTTGACACCAGGGCACCCTACTCAGCGGATTTGAACCGGTAAAGGTGTTAAAGTTTGAACAAGTTGTGTCGTATCTCCCGCCACTGCCAAGCTCTATTTAGCATGGTAGCTGATGGGAGTAACTAGGTTCATCTGAATGAAGGTATCATGGCCAATCACAACCATTTCCAAACTGCCTCTACTGCGCAAATCCAGTTTTGTGATTGTTGTGATTGTCGTGACACCTATGTCGAACCATATTTAGCATGTGTCGGTGTATGACCACTTGGAGCACTAGTTGACACAGTCATTCACTTTGAGTTGCTCAAAGCTTTTAGTGTAGACACAGCACTGGTTAACATATTTTATTCATGCTGAGCAAAACGTGTTTCGAGAATTTATTCTCATTGTCAAGTGCTCTATTTACGTACATATTTTTTGTGATGTTACACAAACAAACAATGTGAGTGATAGTTTGCATGTGAGTGTGGTTTTCTGCGTAACTGATGAGGCACAGTAACTGATAACCTCAAAAAGATGACGACAGTGCAAGAGACACAGAATCACACATATTCAAACCCCACACAAAAGACTATGTACATATTTGCACTTGACAATGAGAAAAAATTCTCGAAACGCGTAATGTTAAGCATAAAAAAATACCTAACTAGTGCTGTATTTCATTATTTAAATAATGAATGACAGCTGCAGGCTTTCAAAAACGTTGATTATGGCATATGAAATTGAGTCAAACATTCCTACTTCCCAGACAGTTATCAGTTCCAGTTACATTGACGGTTTTTATTACACTACTGGCCATTAAAATTGCTACACCAAGAAGAGAAATGCAGATGATAAACGGGTATTCATTGGACAAATATATTATACTAGAGCTGACATGTGATTACATTTTCACGCAATTTGGGTGCATAGATCCTGAGAAATCAGTACCCAGAACAACCACCTCTGGCCTTGATACGCCTGGGCATTGAGTCAAACAGAGCTTCAATGGCATGTACAGGTACAGCTGCCCATGCTGCTTCAACACGACACCGCAGTTCATCAGGAGCAGTGACTGGCGTATTGTGAAGAGCCAGTTGCTCATTTTCAGTTGGTGAGAGATCTGGAGAATGTGCTGGCCAGGGCAGCAGTTGAACATTTTCTGTACCCAGAAAGGCCCGTACAGGACCTGCAACATGCAGTCGTGCGTTATCCTGCTGAAATGTAGGGTTCCGCAGGAATCGAATGAAGGGTAGAGTCACGGGTCGTAACACGTCTGAAATGTAACGTCCAGGGTTCAAAGTGCCGTCAAAGTGACCGAGAAGTGTAACAAATGGCAGCCCATACGATCACGCCGGGTGATACGACAGTATGGTGATGACGAATACATGCTTCCAATGTGCGTTCACCACGATGTCGCCAAACACGGATGCGACCATCATGCGTTCCGTATTACCCTCCTGAACCCACCGATTCCATATTCTGCTAACAGTCATTGGATCTCGAGAACGTGAGAAGCAATGTCACGATACGATAAACCACAATATCAATAGGCTACAATCCAACCTTTATCAAAGTCAGAAACGGATGGTACGCGTTTCTCCTCCTTACACGAGGCACCACAATAATGTTTCACCAGGCAACGCTGTTTGTGTATGAGAAATCAGTTGGAAACTTTCCTCGTGTCAGCACGTTGTAGGTGTCACCACCGACACCAACCTTGTATGAATGCTCTGAAAAGCTAATCATTTGCATATCACGGCATCTTCTTTTTATCGGTTAAATTTCGCGTCTCTAGCACGTCATCTTCGTGGTGTAGCAATTTTAATGGCCAGTTGTGTGGATAATAAACAAGTCCCTGACATGTCTTTTGATGTCTGTTATGTATACATATCGTACATAAAGTACCAGGGGTATCCTTTACGTAACTTTTACAGCTTAAAACATTATTTCCCACATTTTACATTTTTCCGTGTTTTACACCATTTTTTGAAGTCCTTTGAAAAGTGTAAAAGTGGGGTTTCACTGTATTTTCGCTCAAATTAGGGTATAACTTTCCGGCCATTTATGCCAACTAAGCATGATAATGGTCACTGACCAAAACTAGTAGCAAATTGTGAAAAATAAATGATAGCTGAAGGTTTCACCAAGAATTTTAACAGTTATTTGCCAGTTGAATATCCCCACCTGCAAACATACTTAAATGTCTGTGTGCTTCCACAGGCAGCACTTTACTCTCCCCCACTCCTAACTGCTATCCCTTTCCATCCCCACCCCAGCCGCCTCCTCACTCCCCACCCCACACCCCCAAAATCAGATTGCTTCTCCCAAGCACAGTTGCTTGCAGTCCAGCCTCTGCAGCCAGAGACTGTGTGTGTGTGTGTGTGTGTGTGTGTGTGTGTGTGTGTGTGTGTGTATTGTATTGTATTGTATTTTGTTGTGTTGTGTTGTGTTGTGTTTGCTTTAGAAGAAGGTCTTTTGGCCAAAAGCTTATTTGTTTAGCAGTCTTTTTGTTGTGCCTGTCTGCTACTCAGCATCTCCACTACATACTGAGCACGAATCTATCCTTTTCATAATAGATAAACTGCTGCAAGAAACTCCAGTTTGCAGTGAATTTGTGTTGGTGCACGTTATTTCTTGTTTTGCTTCATATGAAATACTGAATTATTCATTAAACTTGGAGAGAGATTGCTATCTGTCACCAGTCTTGAAAAAATGAATTGTATGTAAACTGCTCTGTCCCAAACGCATGCGCCAGCAAAAATGCCAGAAAGAAATAGTCATAAACTCTTTGCGGTATCAAAACAAGATTTTGGCAAATGATTGTATACAAACAGCAAAGTATTTTGCCATATGATCAATAAGTGAAACAATCATTTGCAGCACAATATTCAAACATCTACAGATTTTTTCAATGAAATAATGCAATTTTGAAGGACTATCGATAGCTGTGAAATGAGAATTGCTGTGTGTTTTGTAACAATAAAAGTGAAGAATTTACATGTTTATTTTTTTTACGAGTATGGTCTTTCTCATAAACTATTGACCTGAATTTCCCTCAGTCAATAGTTTAATAAAACACTATTTCAGGAGTCTGTGACAATTTCAACTGCATTAGACTGTTAGTGAGATGAGTATTTGTAAATCCTGCTGCGTTTTGACAAACTAAGCACAGTATCACATAGCAACAAGAGAAGTTACTTATTATTCAAAATTCATCATAGTCCTCCTTGAATCCATCTCTCCCCTCAATATCTTCTTGATATGGCTTCTTTTTTCTGTGTTTGTAGCTCACTTGAGCGTATTCTGTCGGATTTAAATGAGCATGACAGAGAGGAAGCCTGATCGAACTACACTACTCTCGCTAATCCGGCCATTCCTGTCACATATGGGTGTTGGATTATTGAGTGTCTGAAATTTATTTCATTCATTTATTTTGTTTTTTATTTATTTTGAAAACATAGGGGATATAGTGTACTGCACTTTATTAAACCGAAGGATACAATTGTAAAACATAGAGGATATACTTTATTAAATGCAAAAATACATTAACTTTTAAAGAAAATTTAGTTCTTGTGTGTACAATGTACTGTACATAATTATACAGTCATATCATTCACTATGAAACTTATCCCTAATTTTTAACTGTCGCAATGATGATACACGATGGTGGCATGCTTTATCATGCAACCGCTTTGCAAGCATTGCATTGGTAGTGCATGTATCTCGTTGTTGCATAATGTACTCCAGGAAGACTTCGGCAGCTTCAGTACCAGCAGTGTGAGAGATCTTCATGTTCTCTCCTCCTGTGTCCTCTTCTTCATCTCTTTCATCATTATTTTCTTGCACGCTTTTGATTATTTCTTCATATGTTAAAATTTGTTCCATATCACAGTTTTCTTCATTCAGCCACTTAGTAACATCTTCATCATCAATTTCTTCTTCTCTTGGAAGGTTGTGGAACATGTCAGTCTAGAAGGTAATTGATAATTCCGAATTGACTGCCTCATCACTGTCACTCACTACTAGATCCAACTCGGCGTCAATGGATGGCCACAATTTTCTCAAGCTCTTCATTATGGTAGTGCTCTCTAATTTATCCCATGCTTCGGCTGCTTGGAAAACGTCATCACATATGTTAATTGCTTTGCACGCCTTCAGCATAGTCTCGATAGAGTTGTTTTCACTTTCGTTCGGCAAGGAGCCGAGAAGTGAATCTCGATAATGATGTTTAATTGTTTCCAAAATTCCCTGGTCCATAGGCTGTATTAGGGCTGTCGCGTTGGATGAGAGAAAGAGTGCTTGTATACCATTGGACTTTAGAGAAACATCTGAAGGATGACTGGGAGCAATGTCAATTATAAGGATAGCTTTCAGTGGAAGCTGTTTTTCTTTAGCTCTTTTCTCACTGCTCGTACAAACGTTTCAGGGAACCACGGAGAGAATATTTGTCTGTCCATGCACGCTTTCTTCTTAGCACAATACTGCACTGGTAGGAAAATAACGTGGATGTTGGGATTTTCCAATCACCGTAAGTGGTAGTTTATGACTCTCATTTGCATTACAACATGCTATTAATGTTACAAGCTGTTTCTGTTGCTTGTAACCATGAGCTTTCCTTCTTGTTTTTGGCAGCTAATGTTTTTGAAGGAAGCATCTTGTGAAAGAGTCCTGTTTCATCAGCATTATGCAAGGCATCAGCAGTTAAATCTTCTTCCTCTGTTATCTTCCGTATCTTGCTTACAAACTCATCAGCATTTTTATCGTTAGCTGAGTGATTTTCCCCAGTGACTGTCAGCTGCCAAATGCCGTGTCATTTTTTCCAATTTGGCAGCCAACCTTCGCTCACTGCAAACAATTTACTACCGCCAAGTTGTTTGTTAAATGCAGCTGCTTTTTCTTTACAACCAGGCCACTGACTGGAATTTCTTTATTGCTTTGTTGTATGAACCATCTATAAACAGCTATGTCCAGTTCTTCATTCTCACTCTTTCGCATAACCTTCTGTTTTCCCAAATCACTATCCATTTGTATTGAGTACTGTTGAATAACATCTTCTTTCTTTTTGATGTCATAAATAGTTGCCCGTCCAACATTGAACTCAGGAGCAATGGCTTTCTGTGAAGAACCTTGATTTAACTCATCTAGAATTTTGAGTTTCTGCTTGAGGCCTAGCATAAAGTGTTTGCTTTTAAAAGACATGATTCTGAACTGTAAAGAAAGCTAGTTTCAAATACAGTATATAAAGCATTGTTTAACTAAACGTTGTTGCGCACGGTAATTCATTGTGCACGTGTTTTCGGATGTGCACCAGATTACCGAGAGGCCGGACTACTGAGGGCCGGATTAGCGAGAGTCTAGTGTGTGTTCTCTCGCAACTGCCAGTTTGTTGACCTGGTACTGTGGGTTTTTCGCTTGTACAGCACTTCAAGCTCCGTTAACTTCATCTTATACTTGCTATGTTCAACTTCATCCAGTGGAACATTTCTTTGTATCCATAGCAAAATACCTGCTTTCATCCACTGCATTGTTGTAGCTTATTCCATCACAACAGAGTGATATGGCACTTGTCCATTATTATTATCAATTTTGGAGGAATATTTTGCAGCATAACATTATTTTCACAGGTAGTGTCTTCCTTAACATCCACTTTTATTGCGAATCTAGCATGTACAGATGTGGTGCACTGTTTTTTATTAATGCAACACCAACACAAAACAGTTGTTCACAATACCTGGCAATGCAGAACACTTCAACTCCAGAAAATACCACTCTACACCGAGAGATGATGGAACATAGATGCAACTACTGCATGACACCACATGTTAATGTTTATCAATGGCATGTTAACAGGGGCACTTTACCAACAGAAGTGCTGGTGGCATTGTAGGGAAAGCCAACTCACCATTGCTGTTACCTGCACGATGGCATGACATCCCCTCTGCTGACCCAAACATCAAATGTCGCACCTAGTTTTAAATGCACTGTATGCTTTAAGGAGCTTCTTAACAAAAGGAATTGGTTTCTGGAGAACAACTGTTTGCATTTGTTAATGCAACCTAGACGTCTTGTGAATATAATTTCCTTTTCTGCAGGTAAAAATATTTGGAATTTGGAAAATAAGTACATGAACAAAACATTAGATTTTGTGCAGATTTTCTCAGTGATATAGATTGCCCTATGCAATAAATTATTAAGGTGAAAAGCTAAGATTGTTTGTCACCATGGAAATGCTCCAGGAATTGAAATGGGAATTCCTGGAGGAAAGATGATTATCTTTTGGCGGAACACTATTGAGAAAGTTTAGTGAATTGGCGTATGCAGAATGATTCTACTGCCACCAGTTTACATCATGCGTATGAACAGCAAAGACAAGATAGAGAAATTAGGGCTTGTACAAAGGCATATAGATAGTCATTGTTGCCTCACTCCATTTGTGACCAGATCAGAAAAGGGAATCACTAGTAGGGGCACAAGATACCTTCAACCATGTACCATATGGTGGCTTACAGAGCATGTATGTAGATGTAGATTTAGTCTGTTTTCGAAGTAATGTTCTAAATACATGCTCTTTTTTCCTTTTTCGTTGTAGGTATGAAGAAAAATATTTTACTCGTTTGCCTGTTACGAAACAAGAGCGCCATAGACGACGCAAAATCCTCACCCTTGGAAGCTTGGGGGATGAACTGACACGATTTGGAGACATTGGTGCCCTCGAGGGCGGAGAGGGGAGTTCCGGAGTTCCAGGACCTTCGAAGAAACGAAAAATTGGTAAAGCTAAAGGCAAGAAAAGTAAGTAGATTGCAGAGCATCCTATTACTTTATTACAAAAAACCTGAAAACCTATTGTTGTTGTTGTTGTTGTTGTTGTTAGGCATCTGACAAGTAATTGTGTGAGTAGTAATACTGCGAAATGGTGCATTTGTGTAAAATGACAAGGGAAGCATTATTCAGTGTACTATGTCTCCTTAATTGGACAATATGTTAATTGTTCATTAACTTCTCTATAACCACTATTGTTTTATGTGAAAAAATATGGAAAAACAATATAATGAAAAGAATAGCTGCTACTCACCATAAAACTGAGATGCTGAGTCTCAGAAAGGCACAACAAAAAGACTGTTGGAAAGTTAGCTTTTGGCCAACAAGGCCTTTGTCAAAAATTGACAACATACACACATGCACACACTCAAGCAAATACAACTCTCACACACATGACCACAGTGTCTGGCTGGTGGAGCCAGGCCATTTATTTTTGACAAAGGCCTTGTTGGTCAAAAGCTAACTTGCCTGGCAGTCTTTTTGTTGCACCTTTCTGTGACTCAGCATCTCTGCTTTACGGTGAGTAGCTACTATCCTTTTCATTATATCGTTACATTACATGATGGATTTTCCATTGTCTAAAATATGGAAAAAATACATTATCTGGTTTCCCCCCATACTTCAGTTACCTCTCAATACCAGCTTTTCTGAATTCTATAGATGGGAATTGAGATGCCTCTTGTGGCCTATACTTCAAAACCTTGTGTAATGCCTCCACACAATGTATTATTAGTGAAAAAAATTCACGCACTGAGCAATAGCAGACAAGATGTGTATGAAAGTGTAAAATTGCTATCTCTCAGAACCAGGGGCTCCTCTTGATACAAAAAAGGAAAATAGTAAAGGAAAATACTTGTAAAGATTTCGATATAGTGAAAGTCATTCGGGGGTAATGGATCTGTACCTGTCCCACACAGGATGAAAGAGTAAACAGGATTGTACTGTGATACCAGTAGTTTATTTTTGGTAACTCTCCTCTTATAATGTTTTTTGGTGAATATCTTAACCATTATCTAAATCTCAGTTTCCCCCTGCGGGTTCGGGGGTTAGAATAGGCCCGCGGTATTCCTGCCTGTCGTAAGAGGCGACTAAAAGGAGTCTCAAACGTTTCAGCCTTATGTGATGGTCCCCTGTCGGGTTTGACCTCCATATCTCAAAATTTTTCCGCAGAGCGAGCCGATTGGGGAAGGGCGCCTTACTTGGTGCATTGTGTCCGTGTTGTGTTGAGAACTTTCGCCATCTTATTCATCGTTGCATTGCAGTCTTGCCCGCTCTCCATCGCTTGGGCATGGATGCGCTCCTGCGTGCACTTTCTGCCAAGCACTGTGCAGGGCCATTTTCTGCACTGACGACGCCCATGGACCACATGTCTCCTAACATCCAGCACGGTAGCCAGTCCGTTGTGGTGGGGCCGCCATGTACCCTCTTGGTTGTAGCCCCCTGACAACACAGGGATCGCTCTACTGATGCCTGCGCCATTAACTCCCCACGTATGCCAAGGAGTAGATGCCCATCTCCTTGGGGCATCAGGACTCCCGGCAATGACCGTCCTACCAGGTGGCTATTGCTGCGGCTGGGTGGCGCCTGTGGGGAGGGCCCTTGGTCGGAGTAGGTGGCATCAGGGCGGATGACCCGCAATGAAGCGTGGTACATCATCTATCGCTGGTGGGCCTCCACCAGCAGTCTCTAAGTGATCGAGGTCTAACCTCAACGGGAAGAAATTTGATCAGAGATCGTTTCCCTCCCTAGCTACTCCATGGGAGGAACGTCTTGCTAAAGAAGGCAGTGGAGAATATTCACCCCGTGTGCACGCGGATTGATGGAGAATCGTTCATGTCGACCAAGCCCCAGTTTTTTGTGGAGCATTTAGAGGACAAGTTCGGGGAGGTGGAGGGCTTGTCCAAGATGCACTCTGGTTCTGTGCTCATCAAAACGGCATCCTCTGCCCAGTCACGGAGGTTGCTCAATTGTTGGGGGATGTTTCCGTTAGCATCACGCCGCATAAGAGTCTCAACATGGTCCAGGGTATTATATTCCACAGGGATCTTCTTCTGCAGTCCGACGATGAATTACGCGCCAACCTCGAACGACGAGGTGTTCACTTCATCCGGCGCGTCCATCGGGATTCGAGGGATAATCAGGTCGCCACCGGTGCCTTCATCTTGGCCTTTGAGGGTGATGTCTTACCCGAAAAGGTTAAGGTGATGGTTTACCGTTGTGATGTGAAACCATATATCCCTCCTCCGATGCGGTGTTTTAAATGCTGGAAGTTCGGGCACATGTCATCTCGCTGTACTTCCAGCATCACGTGTCGGGATTGCGGACGTCCTTCGCATCCTGATACTCCATGTGCTCCGCCTCCCATCTATGTTAACTGTGGAGAGCACCATTCCCCCTGCTCACCGGACTGTCGGATCTTCCAGAAGGAAAGGAAGATAATGGAATATAAGACCCTGGACCGCCTGACCTACACCGAGGCAAGGCGGAAATATGAGCGGCTACATCCAGTGCCCATGACGTCTACCTATGCCGCTGCTGCAACACGAGTTCGCTCTCAGCTCTGCCAGAATTCACCGGCCCCCTTGGTTGCGGGGGGCACTTCACTCCCTGTTGCTCCTGCTCCATCTCCTTCAGGAGCAACACCACCCCAACCACCGGGGACATCTGTTCCCCCTTCACAGCCGGAGAAGCGTGAGCCTTCTTCGGCTCCTCTCGCTCAGAAGGGGTCCCTTGGGGCCCTCCCATCCCAGGCTTTGCCCAGTGCCAAAGCGGACGCCCCCAAGTTTGTCAAACAACCACCGGTCGCTGGTCGTAGGGCGTCACGGTCGTCTTCAGTCCCTGAGACTGACCCAGTGAGACCCTCCCAGCCAGACCCACCTAAGGCACAGCGCGCAAAGCAGTCGAAGAAAAAGGCTCCCAAGCATCCTGAAATTGTGGTGGCACCTGTCCCTCCGCAACCTTCTCCCTCTGCGTCCGAAGATGAGGTGGAGATTCTGGCGTCCGCTGAGGACCTGGATCTCGCCAGTCCCTCGGACGCAATAGATGACTGTTGTCCAGGTGGTGACTCAGTAGCAGCAGGGGCCCCGGAGGCGTAATCTGCCTCCCCAGTCCCTTCACGCCTTTCCCATCCATGGCTAATACCATCCTCCAGTGGAACTGCAGCGGTTTCTTCCACCATCTCGCTGAGCTCCGCCAACTTATCAGCCTTCATCCTTTCCTTTGCATTGTTCTGCAGGAAACTTGGTTTCCAGCAATGCGTACCCCCGCCCTCCGTGGATATCGGGGTTATTTTAAGAACCGGGCAGCTTATGAAAGGGTGTCTGGTGGCGTCTGCATATATGTCCTTAACTCTCTTCACAGCGAGTTTGTACCTCTACAAACAGCTTTAGAGGCTGTCGCTGTTCGAGTGTGGACACCACAGGCTATTACCGTCTGCAGTATTTACCTTCCACCTGATGATGCTGTCGCACAGCATGTCCTGGCTGCTCTGATACACCAACTGCCGCCACCTTTTTTGCTGCTGGGCGATTTCAATGCCCACAACCCTCTATGGGGTGGGACTGTCTCCGATGAACGCGGTCGGGCCGTGGAGCATGTGTTGGCTCAGCTCGACCTTAGCCTCTTGAACACCGGTGCTCCCACGCATTTCAGTGTGGCCCATGGCTCGTTCTCGGCCATCAATCTCTCTATTTGCAGCCCTGGACTTGTCCCATCCCTCCACTGGAGGGTGCATCCTGACCTGTGTGGTAGTGACCATTTTCCCATCCATTTGTCACTGCCCCAGTGTCATTCTTCTGGGCGCCTGCCCCGCTGGGCTCTCCACAGGGCTGACTGGCCGGCTTTTACTTCCGCTGCAACCATTGAGTCTCCCCCACAGGGTGACATTGACGAGGTGGTCCGTGTTTTAACCACGTCCATCATTTCAGCGGCCGAGGTTGCCATCCCCCGTTCTTCTGGCCTCCCTCGGCGGAAGGCTGTCCCCTGGTGGTTGCCGGAGATTGCTGAGGCTATTCGCGACCGTAGGCGGGCTCTCCAGCGTCATAGGCGGCACCCGTCTCTGGAGAGCCTCATCGCCTTTAAGAGGCTCCGTGCCTTTTCCCGTCGTCTTATTGCACGGCGTAAGCAGGAGTGCTGGGAGACGTACGTCTCATCCCTGGGCTCCCGTGTCTCCTCCTCGCTCATGTGGTCCCGGATCCGGCTGATTTATGGATCCCAGACCCCTACGGGTGTCCCTGGGATCTCCCTGGCCGGCGCTGTCTGCACGGACGCTGCCGCCATTGCTGAACCCCTTGCTGCGCACTTTGCTGAGAGCTCTGCGACTGCAACTTATCCCTCCGCCTTTCGCTCTCTCAAGGAGCGGGCCGAGCAGACGCCATTATCGTTCCACACGCGTCGTTCTGAAACATACAGTGCTCCTTTCAGCGAGAGGGAATTCCTCGCTGCCCTCGCCGATTGCCCTGATACAGCACCAGGCCCAGACTGCATCCACGCGCAGATGCTGAAGCATCTCTCCAGGGACTGCCAGAGACACATTCTCGGGATATTTAATCGCATTTGGAGCGAAGGCGTGTTCCCGTTGCAATGGCGAGAGGGTGTTATTGTCCCCATCTTGAAGCCCGGTGCGGACCCACTGGCGGTGGACAGCTATCGTCCCATTACCCTCACCAACGTTTTGTGCAAATTGCTCGCACGTATGGTGGGGCGGCGTTTGTGTTGGGTCCTTGAGTCACGCGGTCTCCTCGCTCCATCCCAGGGTGGCTTCCGTCGGGGCCGGTCTGCAGTGGACAATTTGGTGCGGCTGGAATCTGCTGTCCGTACGGCCTTTGCCCGACGTCAGCACCTCGTTGCTGTATTTTTCGATCTGCGGAAGGCGTATGACACCACATGGAGGCATCACATCCTCGCCACGTTGCATGAGTGGGGTCTTCGTGGTCGGCTCCCGGCTTTTCTTCAAAGCTTTTTATTGCGCCGCTCTTTCCGGGTGCAAGTCGGTGCCACCTCTAGTTCCTCTTATATACAGGAAAATGGGGTCCCGCAGGGCTCGGTGTTGAGCGTCGCCCTATTTCTAGTGGCCATTAATGGTCTGGCTGCAGCAGTGGGGTCGTCGGTGTCTCCTTCTTTGTATGCCGTCGACTTCTGCATCTCATTTAGCTCCACGACTACGGGAGTCGCCGAACGCAGGCTGCAAGTCGCCGTTCGCAAGGCAGCATCATGGGCTCTGACTCATGGTTTTCAGTTCTCTGCACCCAAGACTCGAGTTATGCACTTCTGCAGGCGTCGGACGGTCCACCCTCATCCTGCACTTTACCTCGACGGCCACCTGCTTGAAGTGGTGGACACTTGCCGCTTCTTGGGACTCGTGTTTGATGCCCGGCTCACATGGGTTCCTCATGTTACTCAGCTGAAGCAAAAATGCTGGCGGCACCTCAACGCCCACCGCTGCCTTAGCCACACGTCTTGGGGTGCAGATCGCTGCACGCTGCTGCGATTGTACAGAGCCCTTGTGCAGTCCCGGCTTGATTATGGGAGCCCGGCCTGTGGGTCTGCGTCACCCTCAGTGTTGAAGTTGTTAGACCCCATACACCACTGTGGGGTTTGGCTTGCCACTGTCGCTTTTCGCACTAGCTCCGTGGATAGTCTACTGGTGGAGGCCGGGGTTCCCCCGCTGCGGATTCGCCGCCATCGTCTGCTCGCCGACTATGCTGTCCACGTGCATTGCTCGCCAGGCCATCCCCATCGTCGCCTGCTTTTCCCTGCCATGGTCCTCCATCTGCCCGAACGGCGACCTAGGTCTGGGCTTTCCGTAGCTGTCCGCGTCCGGTCCCTGCTGTCGGAACTGGGGTCATTCCCTCTTCTGCCTCCCTTCCGGGTCCGTGCACCTACGCCTCCCTGGTGTTTACCCCGGCTGTCCGTCGTCCATCGTCATCTGCAGTGACTCCCTGAGCAGCCTTCAGGCCATCGACCGCTGCTATCCCTCTTCTCCTCTGGTGTCCTCTATTCAGGAGTCTGTTTCCGCCATTGCCCGTTCTGGTCGTTCGGTGGTCTTGGTTTGGACGCCAGGTCATGTTGGCATCCCGGGGAACGAATGTGTTGACAGGCTGGCCAAAGGGGCGATCGACGCCCCAGCTTTGGAGATCGGCCTCACAGCTTGCGATCAGCAGCTGGTGTTGCGCCGTAAGGTGCTTGGGGTGTGGTCTGCTGAGTGGCGAGGCATGACGGCGCCTAATAAACTGCGGGCTGTCAAGGAGACGACCGATGTGTGGCGCTCCTCCCTGCGGTCTTCTCGCAGGGACTCTGTTATCCTGTGTCGGCTGCGCATCGGCCATACATACCTGACGCACGGCCATCTTTTGCGTCAGGAGGATCCCCCCCTGTGTCGGTGTGGGTCCCGGCTGACGGTCGCCCACATCTTGTTAGAGTGTCCCGGACTGCGCCCCCTCCGGCAGTCTTTTAATCTTCCGGGCACTTTGCCTTTGGTTTTATGTGACAATGCCTCCATGGCTGACAGTGTTTTACATTTTATCCGTGCTAGTCCTTTTTTTGGATCCATTTAGGGGGGTCCTGCACCTTTCCGTTTCTGTGTCTTTTGTCCTCGCGTCTCTCCATATTTGTTGCTGTTTTGGTGTGTCGTCGGATGGTTGACTCTTTCCCTTTTTTGTTGTCATGGTCAGTCAACCAGTCTCCGGCCATCTTCTTTTCTTCTCTTTCTTTCTGTCTGGTGTTCGTCTGTACTCTTCTTTTCTGTAGTGTTCGTTGCCTAATTTGTGTTCTTTAGCACCTGGGGGGGGGGGGGGGGAGTCTCCTTCCCCTTGGGGTTTTATCTGCTCTGCGGCTTTGTCTCGCTTGTTTTTGGAATGGGGGACTGATGACCTTAGCTGTTTAGTCCCCCTTAAACATCCCAACAACCACCACCACCAAATCTCAGTTCCACAGAACTCTCAGTCGTTTGCAAAGGCTGTACCTTTAGTTCCAGCTGGTGTCTTCGAAGATCGATCCGCACCTCTCCTGACCCATACAGTGGAAACACTTTTCTGCCGTATCCTCCCCTACTCCCACCCTGCCACCCCTTGGTAACCTAAATTGGCCCCCCTCCCCTCATGACACCCCCCTCCCCCTCACACAACCACACCAGGGCTATTGTAATTTAACCCGACTTATATTTATGAAAATTTAATGAACATACAAAATTTTACATAGTTAGCCTTATGTCCTTACACAAATTACAAGGAGCCATCATTTTTATTGAAGGCAACTATTTACTGTTGTAAGAATTTATTTTATTAATATTGTGTCTTAATTTCTCTTACAGTGTAAGAAACACAGTTAAATAACTTTTGCACTTCCAGAAAAATTTTTTGTAGTATTGTAATGACTGTAAAGTACAGTTTGTTCCTGTTTGGGAGTAAGCAGAAATTCACAGATCTTAACTGGTTCTCAGCTCTCCTAAATCATTTCTTAATTTTGACCAAACAAGCAAGCCCCGTAGGTGGAGAAGATTCTCTCAATGAATGCTGTGCTTCCAGGGCAAGAAATGAGGCTTTTCACCAAAGTAATAAATCTTGTTGGCAGTTTTCTTTTTTTGTTTTTTGTATCAAAATCAATCGGCAATCCTAAAAGACATAACACTTGCAATACACTCAGGATGCATATCTGTGAGCCAGTTTTTTGCAGTTTCTTCTTTTTCAGCTGTTAACCTTCTCCTTCAGAATGTTGGATCTAACATATTGGCATGATATCGAAAGGATTATTGTGTGTGTTCCTTTCGTTTTCTTATTACATTCTTATAGTGTTCCATGTCAGGACTTTCTTAAAAATTGATCCATAGTTAGACAGATAATGCAATATTTGGATGGTGTGCTCGAAAAAGGTCCATGACTGCAAACCTGTGAGAGTTGTTGCAGAAGATGAGTGGCAACTTTATAAATCATAATATTATCCAAGATTTCAGTTATGTTAGCAGAGACTTCTCCACAGTTTCACAAGTGCTCGAACAAAGGATTGCAATAACTGTGATAGCCTCTGGCTGCCAACACAATAAAATTTAATTTACCAGATTTTGCCTTTTCAGTTTGTCAGTTTTTTCCAGTAGGGAAGTAGTTGTAAGAATGGGTTAGTGTTTTGAATAAATTAATCACAAGAATTTGAATTGAACTTTTTAATTGTCAATATGATAAAATTGCAAAAACTAATAAAACCCATAAAAATCCAATTTAACCCAGTACAGTTTTTTAAAAAACAGGGTTTTTCTCAACCCACCTGCACTTCATCCTTTCAGTTTACAACCACACTTTCTTCTCTGCAGCATTTCTGTCTTATTTTATCTTCCCCTTCCAGTTGAAATAAGCTCACTATTTTTATATACTCGAATTTAGCATATTTCGTGACAGTACTCACTTTTCCGTAAAATGTTTACAAGATGATATTTGTCTCTTTGTGTTGGCTTCAGTCATCTATTGAAGGTATGATTCCACAATGCTGTTTCGTCGGCTGCAGAAATGATCTGGTTCAATGCGTTTGCCTCATTTTTGGTGCTTCAAATGCCATTTCTTCGAATGTGGTTCCTTCTTGATGTTTACATAAAAAAGGTAGTAACAGAATTAATTTTTCCTGTTAACTAGCAAATTAATATAACGGCGACCTGCACATTGTTCCAGTGTCACACACACCGAGAGTTCACTGCCGATTGACTACGGTCAAAGATGACTCCAGCGTCAAAGACATTTCACACAACACACAAGCTTCCACTTGTAACCAGTCTGTTTGATATTGTTCGTCACATCTACTAATATTAATCACTATGCTGTCACTCTCAAACATATAAGCAAATTAGCTTAAAATAAGGCAAATTACAATTCACAAAAAAAAAAATATTCTAACAAAAATAAAAGCTGGCCGCGGTGGTCTCTCGGTTCTAGGCGCGCAGTCCGGAACCGCGCGACTGCTACGGTTGCAGGTTCGAATCCTGCCTCGGGCATGGATGTGTGTGATGTCCTTAGGTTAGTTAGGTTTAAGTAGTTCTAAGTTCTAGGGGACTGATGACCACAGCTGTTAAGTCCCATAGTGCTCCGAGCCATTTGAACCATTTGAACAAAAATATAAGAAAACATTTACAACTTCCCTCATTAGATGTGGTATCGACAAATCCAGTAGAAAATAACACATCTCCCAGATCCATTACACCCGCCTCACAGGAACCTGTGCTTACATCAAGGTAACCTCACCAGTGCCAAATTCTTATTCCATTCTATTGCTGCTCCTCCCTGTTAGCCCTGTTACCCTTTCTCCATCCATCTGCCCCCCTCCTCACCTCCTTTCTCTTCTCACTAACTCGGCTCCGTGCAAGATGTTAAGCCATTAGAGCTACAGTGCCAGGACTGTGTTGTCAGGTGGAACAGTGAAGCCTTATATGACACCCACAAATTTATGTATGTTTTATTAGTTGTCTCTGAAGAAAGACATTGTCAAAATGCTCAGTAATGTTGTCAGTTTTGTTTGTGTGAGCATCAATCGTTAAACATCTTCATTGTGGTGTGAGTGATTACGTTTACCTCTTCCAGTATTTCTACTTAATACTAACCAGTCTCTTTTTCTCCAACTCATTCCTAACTCTTGCTAGGAATCATCTCTATTCCTAAAAGCTAGCACTTTTAGTCCTTTGTTAGTATTTCACTCTTCTGCTACTGCTACATGGTAGGTAGATTTTTGTCTAACCACAGTATAGTTATTTGTGGCTCATTCATCACCTGCATAGATACTGCACAGTATGTGATGTATATCTCAACTGTTTTTTGCTGCTTTATAATTTGTAACTGTCAGGTTTCAATAAATCATAGGAAGCAAGAAACAGTGGAAGAAAGAACCACAATACCTTTCAGCTGACAGGTCAAAAACAGATGAAAGTGTTGGGGCCAGGATATATGGGGTGCAGCCTCAATGGGAGAGCATAATATCTCTAGGTATCTGTAGTATTCCAGGCAGAGATTTTTCACTATCAAAATATGCATGGAGGAGAATCTGGTAGGTATTACAAGGACTGTAGCAACTACATTCTTTCAGGCACCCCAAGCAGCTCTGAAATCTCTTATCGGCTCTAAGATCATGCAGGACAAATCTCTTGTGGGGTTAGGGGGATGCAACAGGGTAAATGTGCTACAAGGTCCTGTTCATGCAGAAATTAGTGGTGACAAACAAGCTGATAGGCTATACCGGGCAGGGGCAGTGACTCCATTTGTTGGACCGAAACCTGTCTTAGCTAAAGCAGTGGTAAAATCTAAACTGCGTTGCTGGATCAGGGGGCAGCACATAGAAAACTGTATTAAAACCCAAAAAGAAAAGTGTATCAAATTTATTATGCTGAAACCATGTTTTGAGAGAAGTTCTGTTATCTTGGACTTGTACATGAGGCAGATTAAAGTCATGGTAGGTCTAATGAGTGGCAATGGGAACTTCAGGAAACACCTGCACCCAATGGAAATAGAGAAAGAACTCCCTGGGTGCAGACTGTGTGGTACAAGGGATTAAACCACTCTACATTCAATCTTCTAATGCAGAGCACTGGAGGCCGAAAGACACAAAATATTTGGGCCATTTATTCCAGAAAAAATTGTGATGAATGTAGATCTAGTATAGGAACTCTTACTACTCTTAAAGGTGCTAGTTAGGTTTTCTAGAATGGCAGGGAGAAATACTGCCTAGTTTTGGGGTGGGGCAACAAGGGGCTAAGGCTGCTGCTATTTTGTCTCCCTGGTTAAATCAAATCAACTGTCAGATTCCTTCTTTGTCTGCTATCTGTCCAAGGTCCATCACTGGCAGGGGAATATCTTTATTACGTTCAGATTACTGTTTCATTATTGCTCAACTACTTCACAAAGAATTGGTGTGAAATACATCATTGGCTAATACAGTGTTTCTATGCAATCCCAAATTCCACCATTCTATCTCTCACATTGAAACTCTTGCCCTCCAGCAACTAGAGCTGCATGCAAAACACCCCTAGTCTTGGACTAGCACTTTTCATGTACTCCTGCCTTGGACTGCCTCTGTTCACTACCTTTACAAGAGCCTCCAATCTTAACATCCTATATACCTTTCCCGACACCCGACTCACTTCAGACTTACAATCTCCTTCCTGGTCACCAGGACCTCACCCACAATTACTTCTCTTTTGAAGGCATAACCTACGAACCAACTCATGATACAGCAATAGGCACTAGCATTGCACCATCCTATGCCGATCTATTCACGAGCCATCTAGAGGATCCTCCTGACCCCCCCAGAGTCCCAAATAGCTCACCTGGTTCACATTCACTGATAACATCTTTGTGCTCTGGACCGAGGATGAGGACACCATATCCACATCTCCAGAACCTCAACACCGCCTCCTCCATTTGCTTCACCTGATCCTCCTCAACTCAACAAGCCACCATTCTCAATGTTGATATCCATCTCAAGGATGGCCTCCATCCATATCAACCAGCAGCAACACCGCCATTTCGACAGCTGTCACCCATTGTGTACCAAGAAGTCCCTTACAGCCTAGCCACCTGTCGCCATTGCATCTGTAGTGATAAGCAGTCCCTCCCAAAATACATCAGAGAGTCTCACTGAGGCCTTCACCGAAATTACCCTCTCAGCATTGTACAGAAACTGGTCTCCTGTGCCTTATCTATCCAGTCACCTGCCACCTCCCACATACCCACCATCAGGTCACAGAGGAGCATTCCCCTTGTAACTTGGTACTACCTGGGACTGGAGCTCATGAATCATATTCTCCACCAGTGTTTCAACTACCTCTCATCATGCCCCGAAATGATTAATATCCGGCCCACTATCCTTCCCACCCCTCCCACCATAGTATTATGCCACCCACTGTATCTACACAATATACTTGTCCATCCCTACTTCACTTCTGCTTCCAACCCCTTGCCTCATGGCTCATATACATGCAATAGAACTGAATGCAAGACCTGTCCCTTACATCCTCCCACCACCACCTACTGCAGTCCTGTCAAAATCATCGACTATCCCATCAAAGGCAGGGCTACCTGTAAAACCAGTCATGTGATCTACAAGCTAAGCAGCAAACACTGTGCTTCGTTCTACGTGGGCATGACGGTCAACCAGCTGTCTGTCAACGTGAATGGCCACCGACAAATTATGGCTAAGGCACAGCTGCACTACCTGGTTGGTGAGCATGCTGCCCAACATAATGTTCTTCATTTTAATGACTGCTTCTTGGCCTGTACGATCTGGGTCCTTCCTGCCAACACCAGCTGTTCTGAATTGCACATGTGGGAACTCTCCCTGTGTTATATCCTACATTCCTGTAATCTCCTTATCCTCAATCTTCACTAGTCCCTGTCTTTCACCTACCTATCCCTGTCCCTGCTCCCACTCCAGCACTACACGGCCGTCCATTCCACCAACACACCCTACATTCTTTTTTCCCTTTCTCTAGTTTGTTCCTCCTCCATTCTCATTCCCCTCCCTTCCTCCCTCTCACCTCCCAACTACACCTATCAGCCATGCCCTGTTACCATCATGTCCCTTCATACTTCCACAAGCACCACTACACCTTCCCTCCCCTCCCCCCCCCCCCTCTCTCTGTTATCCCTCCCCCTCCCAACCCCAGTCTCCTTCTTACCCCCACACCTCTATTGTTACTCCCATGAGGTGCTGTTGCAGTCCACAGTCCAGCCTCGTGTATATGTAGTCTGTCTGTGTGTGTGTGTGTGTGTGTTCTAATTTAGCAAGAGGCCTCTTGGCTGAAAGCCTAAATGTACAGCACTTATTTCCATTCTGCCTGTCTGCGACTCAGTGTCTCCTCTATATGGTAAATAGCAGTCTATCCATTTCATAATATTCTCATTATTCCATCCTGTACTTCCCATTGTTTAATGTTCACAGATGTAGAAGCATGTGAAACATTGATGCATACGAGTCTGTCCTTAGCTATAACAATAGTATTATAATAAAGTAGAGTGCTGCTCACCTAATAACAAAATTAATAAAATCCAGAAAAAAGTGTGTGTGTGTGTGTGTGTGTGTGTGTGTGTGTGTGTGTGTGTGTGTGGCAAGTAAATAACGTAAATAGCACATTCCAGAGAGAAGTTCTAAACTACTCTAAGGAACTCCTCCACAGAATAGGGGGTGTCTCCCGTAGTAAAACTTTTCAATTTAGATTTGAATATTTGTGATTTATTACTCCAATTTTTTTCAGTTCTTCTTTGTACGTACTGAAAATCAAAGTTTCTAAATGGTGCACACCTTTCTGTGTAGCGCTTAAGAATGACATCTGTGTTCATGTCAGTTATCTATCTAGTATTCACAGAATAAATACCACAGTTTCTTCTCAGTGAGTCAATACTGTCAACAACAAAACCTATGAGAGAATATATGTTTGGGATGGTGGAGTAAGAATACAAACACACCAAACTATGAGCTGTGTGAAGTTTGCAAATTGGCATTGCAGATCAGCCTGCCTGTCCTTTTCAGAGAGTTGTCTCATAACATTAACACCATATGCGGTAAAAGAGTGAAACTAAGCAAAGTATCAAGCCTTCATGTCTCATTGTCGAGAGAGTGTGGCAGCTATTCTTATAATACCAGTGGTTATAGGATTCAGAAAAGACCCTTTTTTAGGGTAGGGAGGACAGAAAGAAAACAAATTTTAAGAGAGGTTAGAACTGAGACAAACCTTCAGTTTGAGAAAGAAATCAAAAAACATAATTCCAGCTTATTACATCAACATAAACAGCCATTGGTTAAGAATTTTCAACTGTCAGCAGATATTTTAACTCCATCCAATTTTAAGTCAGTCAATGTGAAATGTCAGCTATCTTTATTGCATCAAAATATTCGAGGACTGAGAAATAAAATTAATGAATTAACTATCTGCATAGATGAATTAGAGTCTTCAAACCCAGCTGACATAATCTGCCTCTCTGAACATCATGTGACCACTGGTATAGAACTTTTAAGTGTTACAGGGTTTAGGTTAGCATCTCACTATTGTAGATCAGAAATGGAGAAAGGAGGAGTTGCCACATTCATCAGGAACTGTCATAAATTTAAGAACATAGACATTCATAAATTTTGCCTAGAACAGCATATGGAAGCATGTGCAACAGAATTAGATTTTCACAAAAAATCTTTCATAATATTAAGTGTATATCGAGCACCTGCAGGTAACTTTAATCTGTTTGTAAACCACCTTGAAGCTGTACTGGCCCATTTAACAACCAAAAACAAAGAAATAGTGGTTGCTGGTGATTTCAATGTAGATTTCCTTAAAGACTCTCCCAATAAGAACCTATTTGAGTTAGTAACACTATCATTCAACTTAATTCCCACAGTAAAGTTCCCCACTAGGATAACCACTTGCTCACAAACAGCCATTGATAATATCTTTATAGAAAAGTCAAATGAACAAAATTATATTACAAAACCAATAGTCAATGGCCTCTCAGACCATGACATGCAGTTCCTTCTGTTAAATGTTAATACTGAACAGGATATAAAATCTGTTAAATCTGAGCTCAAGAGGGTAATCAGTAAGCCAAAAATTGATTATTTTAGGACACTCCTCAGAGACATTCACTGGACTGATGTTTACAGTGCTCATGGCATGAATGAAAAATATAACATTTTTGCTAATAAAATGCTTACCTTATTTGAACACTGCTTTCCCCCAAAACTTACCAAGGTTAGAGCAAAGTCTACAAAGAAGCCATGGATTACTCGAGGAATAGGGGTATCTTGTAAAACAAAAAGAAAACTGTATCTGTCAATCCGAAACATTTCCAATGTTGATGCTATAGCACATTATAAGAAATACTGCAAAATATTAAAGACTGTAATACGGATGTCAAAGCAAATATATTACAAGGAAAAGATAGTCATATCAGATAACAAAATAAAGACAATATGGGATATAGTGAAGGAGGAGACCGGTAGAACCAGACATGAAGAGGAACAAATAGCATTAAGAGTAAATGATGCATTGGTGACAGATGTGTATAGTGTTGCAGAACTTTTTAACAAACATTTTATAACTGTTACTGAAAAGATGGGGTTGTCAGGTTCGGTAGATGCTGCTATGGATTACCTTAGACCAGACATTTCAAGTAACTTCCATAATATGAATTTGACCCTCACTACCCCAACAGAAATAATGTCCATCATAAAATCTTTAAAATCAAAAACATCTAGTGGGTATGATGAAATATCAACAAAGTTAATTAAAGAATGTGATTCTGAGCTAAGTAACATATTAAGCTATCTGTGTAACCAGTCGTTTATCAGTGGAATATTTCCCGAATGGCTGAAATATGCTGAAGTTAAGCCACTGTTTAAGAAGGGAGATAAAGAAATAGCATCAAATTTCCGTCCAATTTCACTGTTGCCAGCATTCTCAAAAATTTTCGAAAAAGTAATGTACAGTCGTCTTTATAACCATCTTATCTCAAATAACATACTGTCAAAGTCACAGTTTGGATTTCTAAAAGGTTCTGATATTGAGAAGGCTATCTACACTTACAGTGAAAATGTACTTAATTCATTAGACAAAAAATTGCAGGCAACTGGTATATTTTGTGATCTGTCAAAGGCATTTGACTGTGTAAATCACAATATCCTTTTAAGTAAACTAGAATATTATAGTGTAACAGGAAATGCTGCAAAATGGTTCAAATCTTATATCTCTGGCAGGAAACAAAGGGTGTTATTAGGAAAGAGACATGTATCAAGCTATCAGGCATCATCCAACTGGGAACTAATTACATGTGGGGTCCCACAAGGTTCCATTTTGGGGCCCTTACTTTTTCTTGTGTATATCAATGACCTTTCATCAGTAACATTACCAGATGCCAAGTTTGTTTTGTTTGCTGATGATACAAACATTGCAATAAATAGCAAATCAAGTGTAGTCTTAGAAAGATCAGCCAATAAAATATTTGTAGACATTAATCACTGGTTCCTAGCCAATTCTTTGTCACTAAACTTTGAAAAAACACACTACATGCAGTTCAGAACTTGTAAGGGGTGTCCCAAGAGTATATGTCTAACATATGATGACAAGAAGATAGAAGAAGTGGACGGTGTTAAATTCTTGGGATTACAGCTTGATAATAAATTCAACTGGGAGGAGCACACCACAGAACTGCTGAAGCGTCTTAACAAATCTCTGTTTGCAATGCGAATTTTGTCAGACATAGGGGATATAAAAATGAAAAAGCTGGCATACTATGCTTACTTTCATTCCATAATGTCATATGGGATTATTTTCTGGGGTAATTCATCAAGCCAAGCTAAAGTTTTCCGGGCACAAAAACGTGCAGTAAGAATTATATGTGGTGTGAACTCAAGAACATCCTGCAGAAGCCTGTTTAGGGAACTAGGGATACTAACTACAGCTTCCCAATATATTTATTCCTTAATGAAATTTGTCATTAAAAATATATCACTTTTTCAAACCAACAGCTCAATTCATGGAATCAATACTAGAAATAAGAATAATCTTCACAAGGATTTAAAGTCACTTAGTCTTGTACAAAAAGGTGTGCATTATTCAGGAACACACATTTTCAATAACTTGCCAGCAGCCATAAAAAGCTTAACAACCAATGAAATTCAGTTTAAGAGAAGCCTAAAGGATTTATTGGTGGCCAACTCCTTCTACTCCATTGATGAATTTCTGAGGAAAACCAACTGATTCGTATATAAGTACAACATAACTTCTGCACAATTTCAGTGCAGTAATGTGTTCACTGAAAATTTGTGTGTGTGTGTGTGTGTGTGTGTGTGTGTGTGTGTGTGTAAGTATAATCTAACTTCTGCACCATTTCAGTGCAGTAATGTGTTCATTGTAAATAAGTATTACAGTAGTTGTATTACATGTTTCTTACCTTATAAATAAATATAAAACTTTTTTATTTTAAATTCAGTGCAATAGTATTTGTAAAATGACTCTTAGTGTTCATTAAAAAATGACGATCATTCCACTTGGGACCTGTGGAATGGTACATTAGCTTATTTGTTTTAGTTTAAATATTTGTCATGTATTGTTGTTTTTCTGACATGTTCCACATCCTGGAGGACCTCCTCACTACGGATCAATTGGAATGAAAGTAAATCTAATCTAATCTAAAAATGAAGGAAGTAGCAACCAATTTATGCACCAAGATCTTGAATGTGATACTTCCAAGAAATGTGGTAATGCAAAGTCTTCATGGAGTATGAATAATTTAAGGAGTAAAGGCAACTGCTCACTGAATAGCAGCGTGTTGATTGACTTCACTGACTGTTTGACCAGGTCTGGACAGTAAAATTTCGTGTCTACAAAAGTTCAGTGCCTTGTTGTAGTTAAGTGTCAATCTGTTCTCTGAAAGTCATCTGATACCTACTACCATATTAGCTACATCATTTACATTATGTTCCACATGTTTCAATCTGCCAAGAGGTTTTTTTCCCCCATCTATCATATTTAGTGGCATATCATTGATGTATATCAAGAAAAGCAATGGACCCAGAACAGAACCTTGTAGTACCCTCCCACTTCATGTGACTCAAGTCATATTCGTATGCCTTCCCTGTGGGTTGAAATAGGAGGACAACCATCTGCTTCCTACTGTGCAGGTATGAAGTTAACCACTGTTGAACTTTCGTCCTAATCCCATAATGTTCCAACTTGTGCCAAAAGTATTCCATTGTCCGCATCCTCAAATGCTTTTGTTAAATTGGAGAAAATACCTACTGTTCTCACAGTATCATTTTGCCACACTAACATCTAACACACAAAGGAATATACTGCATTTTCTGTGGATACTCCATTCCTGTATCTGACACCCTATTTTGTTAACCGAGGTGTGCCACTACTCTCTCATACATTACTTTGCCAAAAGCTTTTGAAAACACTATCAACAAAAGAAAATGACTGGTAAATATCTGAATTACCTCTTTCCCTCTTTTTACAAAGTGGTTTCACTGACCACATCTGAAAGACGTATTGCACTGGTGACTGGTTACAGAACTAATGTATGGTGCACTGATCTTCATAATCTTATTTGATATTGATGTACGGAAAGTTTTGGTTGAAAATTCTGAATTATTTTGGAATAAAGGAGATGACTCACCAAAAGGCGGATATTGATTCATTTTCATCTTTGCTAGTTTCCTTTTTCTACATGTGATAGTTGTCGTGAAATGTTGGATTTTGAGAGTTCTGTATATATATTTGTACCACTAAAATTTTGATTTAACTTGCTGACAATTGACTAGAAGTGATCATTAAATATTTAGCACAACTCTGGTGGATCACTAAGTTTCATTCTCAAGAGAGGTATAATACGCAGAATACCCACATTCTAACCTGATACCTTTAACACTAGACCATATTGTTTTAATTTTGTTCTGATAGCTTTCTATTCTTTTGGTGACATGCATTACTTTAGTACATCTGTTGATATGCTTCAGTACTTTGGAGTATTGTCTGTTGTGAAATTGAATAACTGGGCTCTGGCTGTCCTTCATATCTAAGAGATGTTCTAATGACCTTAGCCATCCAAACTAGTTCTTTATTAGTGCAGCATATCTGCATGCAAATTTTGTGGGGAAAGGGCTGTCAAAGAATTTGACAGAAATCCAAAAAAAGATATTATATTTATTTGCTCTGGTTGTCTGTGTCATGGTCATCTTGCCAAATTTGACCATTTAGATTGGCTTTAAATATCTAAATTTGTAAATGAATTCAGGTCTCCACATCTTTTGTTTTGTACCTGATTGCTTTCTGTATTACTTTCTGTGCTTCGTTTTCTGACAGGCCATTACTAATTTTTCCCATATTGTGCTCATCAACTAGAGAGCAATTAAGGAGTTTGAGTATGATCATGCTGCTACTTGTGTGAACTTTAGTTGGGAATTACATTGTCTGTGCCAGACTGTAAGATTTCTAGTGAGTCCTATAACATTCTTTTCTCTTGAGAATCATTCAGAAAGTTTATATTGAAAACCCCACACAAAATTAACTGGAATGCTACTCCATTGGGAAAATTCATGAAAATTGCAACAGTGTAGATAATTTGATGCCTCTCGAATGATGATTGGTGAGTGATTAGGGACTGTACTAGCAAGGTGCTTGTTTAGAATGTGTCCTTCAAAAGCTTGTGTACATCGCTTTTCCTTAGTACAGTATGGGAAGGCTGAGGTGCTACTCACTGCATAGAGGTAATGTTAAGTCACAGACAGATATAGTGAAAAGGAATGCTAGAAATATTCTACTTTCAGACTACTTCCTTCATCAGATTCTCACAAGCCCAACCTCCCTCTCTCCCTCCCTGCCTCCCCCCCTCCCCCCACTTTCTCTCTCTCTCTCTCTCTCTCTCTCTCTCTCTCTCTCTCTCTCTCTCTCTCTGCCATTGTCATCTCTAGACACTAAGGTCCGAATGCAAATGCACTTGTGGTGAGCAGCAAATCTAGTTGGAGTGGGTAGTGGGGGTATGGAAGAGGCATGGGTAGGGATGAGGGATGTAGTACTAGAGTAAGAGCAGGAAAGGGGATAGGTAGGTGGAAGACAGGGAGCAGCAAAGGTTGTTACCGGGGGGGGGAGGGGGGGGGGGCTATGAAAATAAAGGATATGTTGCAAAGTGAAGCACATTGTGTTGTTGGCTACCTCAGACACAGTTGCAATTGTGCTTTAGTACCTGGATACAGTAGTGACTGTGTGTGTGTGTGTGTGTGTGTGTGTGTGTTTTCTGCTTCTGTGAAGGAGTTAACCCAAAAGCTGATTATTTCTAGCATTCCTTTTCAATGTGCCTGTCTATGCTCAGCACCTTCTCTCTGTGGTGAGTAGCGCTTTATTGTTTTCGTGGTTTTGTTACTCCATCCTGGCCCTCCAATGCTTGACTTTCCCTTTTTCCTACTTCAAATGTCTTGCTTTGTTAACAAACAAAACTTCTATGATTTGTTTGGGGAAAAAAAATCAATCCTTAAATGCAGGACTGTGTGTTTGAACTCATTTTTTTTTAAATTAAGACAAATAATTGTTTTACACTGTGGCACAATTTAATGTGCAGAGCATTATTCAATATTCTAAGAATTATCAGAGTATCCAAGTTTTCCGTTTACTACACATTTTAATACAAAAATCTGCAAGCCACCAGCAATGTAACGAAAGTGCTCTACATGTACATCTATACTCTGCAAACCACTGTGCAGTGCATGGCAGAGGCTACATCCTATTGTACCAGTTATTAGGATTTTACCCATTCCATTCATGCATGGAGCATGGGAAGAATGATTGTTTGAATGCTTCTGTGCATTTTAACCGTATCCTCATTACCCCTATGTGAGCGATATGTAGGGGATTGTAATATATTCCTAGAATCATAATTTAAAGCCATTTTTTGAAACTTTGTTAATTGACTTTATCCGGAAAGTTTACGTCTATTTTCAAGAGTCTTGAAAGTCAGTTTCTTCAGTATCTCTGTGACACTCTTCTAAGGATCAAGCACACATGTGCCCATTTGTGCTGCCCTTCTCGTGTACGTTCAGTATTCCCTGTTAGTCCTGTTTGGTACATGTCCCACACACTTCAGCAACATTCTAAAACCTGTCACAAGAGTGATTTGTAAGCAGTCTCCTTTGTAAACTGATTGCATTTCCCCAATGTTCTACCAATAAATCGAAGTGTACCCTCTTGCTTTACCCGTGACTGAGCCTCTGTGATGATTTCATTTCATATCTGTACAAAGTGCTACACCTGGGTATTTTTACGAGTTGACTGATTCCCGCATTGACTCATTAGTGTTATAGTTATGAGATATTACATTTTTTTCATTTTGTGAAGTGCACAATTTTCCTCTTTTGAACACTTAAAGTAAGTTGCCAATCTTTGACCCACGGTAAAATCTTGTCAAGATATGACTGAAAAATTTTTATAGCTTCCTTCAGACAGTATTTCATTACAGATAAGCTTTGCTCCACTATTAATCTCCATTTTGTGACTCAGCATATTTACTGTATATGTGTGTGTGTGTGTGTGTGTGTGTGTGTGTGTGCAAGAATTCTTATGCCATTGTTCTATACAATCCGATCTCTTCCTCCTCTCTCTCTCTCTCTCTCTCTCTCTCTCTCTCTCTCTCTCCCCTCTCCCCACCCCTCCCCTCCCTCTCCCTCTCTCTGCCCCCCCTCTCCCTCCTCTCTCTCTTTTTCTCTTTATTTGTGTGTGTGTGTGTGTGTGTGTGTGTGTGTGTGTGTTTTTTAAGAGGGGAGCAGTTAGTTAAGTTTATAATACAGTGTTATCAGAAGATTGAGTTCAACTGTCTTAACTTCATCTTGGGAACTAAAGAACAAAATGGGAAGTGGCTTTAGTTAGGCATGAAATCTGGTCTCGGTGGCCCAACATGAAAGAAGTCATCAGCATGCATGAATACACATTAATAGTGTCATCTTTTCACTCTTTTCCAGAATTGGACTTCCCTTTCTTCTATCCCCTTTCCTGAAACATTTTTAAATACAACCATAAACAAACAGATGTTTGTATTAAAGCTCTCTCATAACAAATTCCTAATTTGAGTTCATCAAATTTAACATTGTGCAAATTTTTCTCAACACATGTGTATTACAAGTGAAAGATTACAGCATTTAATGAGACAAAAAATAGAAATTATATTCAAAGTTATCAAATACTGTTCAGTGAGAAAAACTAAATGAAAACTTTGGAACAGACATTCAAGAGTCAGTTTGGTATAGTCCTTATGACTTTGTAGCTAGAAGCAACTCAGATTCAACTATGAGGTTCTGTATCTGGTTTATTAAATTTAATGGTGATAAATTAAGCTGGCCTGTAAGAATGACAGATATTTAAAAGAAACAATATTACCATTCCAAGAAGATCCTCAGAACACCATTAAAACAACAGTTATCACACAAGGTACGTCAATGGGCTTAATTATGGGAAATAGCGTGCAATTCCTTGTTCAACCATCCTGCACTTCAGGCAGGTGGCAATATGGTTCCTCAAATAACACAACAACTAATATTTTTTCTTATTGTTGCCCTGCAGAGCTATTGTTCCATCTCTAATGATATTTATGTGCTTGTTTCTAATCTTCTTTCCTTTTTCCAATTGTTGTAACCAAACAAAATGGCAAGACATAAAATGTGCATAGTGGTGGCTCATAAGTTAAACTAACAGTAGTTTGAATGAAAATTTTTTTCTGTGGATTTTCTGTTGCTGGTATTCTATGATGATTATTAATTAGAACATGCCTCTGTGGTGACACTCTGTCATGGAAATTTCTGTACATTGTGACCTGAAATGCAGTGAACGTAGAAAACCTTCAGAGTAGGAAAAAAAAAGCTCTTAGCAGTCAAACCATTGTAGTAAAGGGTAGTAAATCAGCAAAACTTTGTTCTACACAATACTTTGTGAAATGCTACTGACAGCAAAGAGTTAAGTAAATTGGGTGGCACACTAAGTGAAACACAAATTTTCCACTATAACATAAGCCAAAAAAGCTTAAATTAGGAACTATGGAAGAAATGAAACATTTCTGTTGTGAAATGGAAAATACTTTAAATATAATGTCCATCTGGTTGTAATTTGACTGGTAGCTTTCTTTGCAAAGAAAACAGTGAAATCGTTTCATTTTAGTTGCTGGAGAAAATTCCATAGCCATTTGACAGATTTCTGACTCTCATATTTTCCCTAAAGTCACAAGTTCTTACTGTCTGCACGATTAACCATAAGAATATAAGACTATCCCCTTTCCAGATCCAAACAGTTGATATCGTTTAGATACCGACTGTATAAATGGTTTGGATATAAGAGGTCTGTCTAAAAAGCATCCGATCTTTGATTTTCCCATGCAAAATAGAGACGATAGCGCGGCGCCACTGTAGACAGCAAAGGAAGAGACCTTTATGCGCATGTGTGAACTTTGTCCCTGTCTTCCAGCAAGTCAGTCGCTGCCTGTCGGTCACTGAGTCAGGGGCTACACAACGTGTTCATTGGATTACCGATTCTCTCAAGATGACTGAACATGCCGAGCAAAGATACTGCATCAAATTTTATCAAGAGCTTGGTGATTCTCAAAGTGAAACAATTCGTAAGATTCAGCAGGTGTTTGGAGAAGATGCAATGCGTGTAACACAAATTAAGGAGTGGTTCAACCTATTCAAAAATGGCGGCCCATCAGCGGAGAGTGACCAGCATTCTAGCAGGCCCCAAACTGCTCGGAGTGCAGCTGTTGTCAAGTGGGTGCAAACTTTGGTGATGGCAGATTGTCATTGCCCAAGAGGTTGGAATGAGTAATTCTGCACATGCAATTTTGCGTGATGGTTTGAACATGCACCGAGTGGCTGCGAAATTCGTGCCCAAGTTGATGTCACCAGAACAAAAAGGCTCCATTTTGATGTTGCATAGGATCTTCTTAACACCACCAACACAGATCCTGGGTTCTGAACACCGTGATAACTGGAGATGAGTCGTGGGTGTACAGGTACAACCCAGAAACAAAAAGATAGTTGTCGCAATGGAAGCATCCCGAGTCTCCAAGGCCGAAGAGAGTGCGGCAGATGCAAAGCAAAGTCAAGGTGATACTGACTGTCTTCTTTGATGTCCGTGGAATTGTGCATCATGAATACACACCGGAAGGACAAACAGTGACAAAGGAGTATTATCAAGATGTTCTTCGTGACGCAGTTTGGCACAAAGGACCACATGTGGACGGCAAAAAGCTGGCAACTGCATCACGACACCACCCCCGCACATTCATCCCACTTGATCCAAATTTTCTTGGCCAAACATAGAATTAAACCCGTTCACCAACCTCCCTTCTCTTCAGACATGGCTCCTTGCAACTTCTGGTTGTTTCCAAAATTGAAGACACCACTGAAAGGATCCCGTTTTGAGAAGAGAGAATGCGGAACACGATGACGGAGCTGAACACCATTCCAAAAGAAGACTTCCAGAGGTGTTTACAGCAGTGGAATGATCGGTGGGCTAAGTGTGTGCAAGCACAAGGGGCCTAATTTGAAGGGGATTAGGGTCTCAACCCTGTCAGGTATTCGAAATATTTTTTCTGGCCAAAGGTCGGATACTTTTTAGACAGGCCTCGTATGTGATACATAGTTTGTTTAAATGGTAGTAGTTTCATAGGCATCCCTGATTGACACAGCTAATCAGATTGCTCCAGTTGTTATTTTCTGTCACGCCTTTCAGGCTTCTGCAGTAAAAAGAGGATGTTCTATTACAATAAACTATTAAGCATTAGTATTAGAGACTGAAGAAGTCAGTGAAAACACTACCTCTCATGTAGTGCAAATAGTCTGCTATTAACTTTGTGAGAGAGATTCATGCAAATCACTTTCATATGCCTTTGGAAAAACTGTAAAATGCCTTACTCCAGTCAGTCAGTGACACAAAGTGCAGTTGTAGGCTTAGTGTCCATGTTAATAAAAAGACGCTCATCACAATAGGCCTGCAAGCGAATAGTTTTCCATGAACAGCATATTTCTGCCCTGGATGGAGACAGTTTATCATTAATCTTCCATTACCAATTTCAGTTACTGATTCCATCTGGAGAGGAACTTGGCTTACTCTGAGTATGCCATGCATACTGCAATTGAGTTTTGTATGTGCAACTAATGTTACAGTGTGTTTAGTGGGAGGGATGAGGAAATTATCAGGGGAGGAACATCATTTTTATAAAATATCATTACAGTGTGTTTAGTGGGAAGGATGAGGAAATTATTAGAGGAGGAACATCATTTTTATAAAATATCATTACAATGTGTTTAGTGGGAAGGATGAGGAAATTATCAGGGGAGGAACATAATATTTATAAAATTTCATGTAATAGGAGACACTGCAGTGTAAATGTACTACTGTGCTTTTTGTTTTGTAGGGATGTCATGATATAATTTTTATTTTTTTAACAGGTTTCAAGAAGCGGAAGTTTCACTGAATACATCGCTTCTGTGTGTTGAAGAAAACACACACTTGAAAAAAAGTGACGGAATTGGGTTAAATATGTAACTTAAGTTGGAGAAAATATGTGGAGTGGTCTCGATGAAGGTTTGCTGGGACCATAATTTTAAAAAGTCAGGGGGAGCAATTATAATTGATTTGTGAAACAACGTAAGCTGAAATGTTTAGAATCTTCATTATCAGACACAGGCTGATTTAACTGCCATTATATATCAAAAAGGACAGTAATACCCACCTGCCTTGATAGCAAATTGCACAGTGATCTTGCAAGTATGATTTGTGTTTGTAGATATTTTATTGGAAGTGTTTGTTAACAAAAATGTTACTTTTTGTCCGCATGTAATACTTTGTTGTCGTATGTTACTGTTTGGCTATGCTTTGTTTGTCAATTGTTTGATGTTGGTGTTTTTATAGTATTTCTTTGTTTTGCTATGTGAAACTGCAAAGTGTAAGTTGGCACAAAGTTCTCTTTTTTACACTGTTTTGAATGCAGTCATCCTGAATTGATAATTGCAAGTTCTGAGACCTTAATTTTCTGAAAGAAGCAGTAGCAAGTTACGATGTGAAAGCAGGGAGGAATGTGCAGATTTCTGCTGTAGCTATTTCATTCAATCTCCTTTTTGGTGCTGTATTCTACAGTTTGCCTTTTCTGTGGATGTTGCACATCTATATAACTTTCTGGAACCATATGCACTCACATAATTCTAATAATGCACATCTCATTTAATACCTGTTACATTAAAATTTATTCCAAGTAGTTTTGAAAATAAAGCAGGATTGTAAAATTATTAGGATAGACTCTTGGAAGTAGCACTAGCTAATGTGATCAGTAGAATATTTTTGATAATTAGTATCTGTGACTGTAGAGGAATGTTTAAGTAATGGAAGAATTCTGTATTCCCATGCATGTATTTGTATGAGCCATCACTCAGTTTTCAAATTTGGTTCTTGTTGGCAGTGAACGTTGTATGTCAGTGATGTTGATGTATTATATAACGTTAATGATATTGATAATCAAAGGCGTCACTTACAGTGTTCTTTATTAATCTGTTGTAACAGTGGTCGACCACAGGTCCTGCTCACTACCTCATTACTCAGATCAATTTATATACTAATTATATTTACAAAAAAGGAGAGAAATTTATGCACAGAAATAAAACATAGTTTTGATTACATATGAATGTTGTGTGTCGTAGGTATATTTAGATGTCTTTTGTGTAATGATTGTTGGAAATAATTGACATAATATGAATTACATCATGGTGCTGAAATACGTAATTTGTGGGCATTATTAAGTGACATTAGGTTTAAACTATATTTAAGTAGATCTGATAAATTTTCACAATGAGCAAATGTGATAATTAAGATTCCTACATTAATAATTCAATGTATTACAGACTGCATCTGCTGTGATTACAAATGTACTGAAAAACACATTAATAATGAAATTACTCATTTACGTGCAGCCTTTATTTCTTAAGTGGCACAGAATAAGTCCTTATTGTAATATACATTTTGCACAACCGTGCTGCAGTTTGAAGTATGTGTGTGTATTTACAAAAGACAGTGTGCCAAATGGCCTGAAAACATAATGTTCAGTGGCAAGATGTTGTGTTTCTGATAGGTTGTCTATTGAAATTTTGTAGTTCAGATATTTGTGTATTCCTGTTGTTTATACATATTGTTAACTGGAAATACAGTATTTGATTTTCAGAAAAGAAAAATAATGTGCTGAGAACATATCGGTTCCAGAAAGCCATCCTGATTTGAGACATTGTTTTCATTTGTTTAGGATGTTAAATGTTGCTCATTTCTTCCATGTCAAAGTGTATATACTGTTGCATTCTTTGACACTGTTGTGGCAGCATCATCCACAGAACAATATTTTTGGTGACCATAGGGATGATGCTGTCCAGCACTTACTACGAGACTTACAGGTCCTAGAATAATGAGCTTAAACTGTATCTATTGTACTACAAGAATCAGTATCACAATAGGTAAAATTTGTATTATGAAATGCTCTGACAAAAGCATATTGTCATATTAAAAGTATAAGAATAATAATGCATTGGAAGGAAAGATAATTATTTAAGCTATACCATATCTTGTGAGATTATGTTACTGTTGTGAATATGAGCACAAAAGTCACAGAAATTGTTTCCTATAGCTCTAAGGAAGCCTTGTTTTTCTTTAATTTTGAAAAAGGTGAGACTTTTATGAAACAACTGACACACTTCAAATAAATTATTACATTTTATGATACTTGATCATTTGTGAATTACTCCATGCCCCTCCCCCCTTTTTCCCAAATTAATCTGCTTTTTAAGGTACAGATTATGAAGTGTCTACTTGACTAATCCCATATATGGGATAGTACAAAGGCTGTCAGCACACACTTCTAGCTTGTTTGTTATTCATCCTTGGCATCTGGTCAGGAATGGGGTAACGAGAAATTGACTTGAATACAAGACGTCATGATCGAGACGGCGCAACAGAAATCATGCCGATGATCTGCCTTGATAACTGCACCCATGGTAAGTACATATTTAAATCATTATTTCACTATAGTACAGAGTGTATACGACCCGGGACAACTGGGAGATCCGGGAGAAAACTGGGAAAAACCCGGGAATTTTTCGTTGTGTTAGTTTCCAATTAAATTTTTGTAATTTTGACTGGTAATAATCGATACTCTAACAAATGATATTACTGTATCGCGCTATTGCAGAATAACAGCAAATTGTGTCAAAGGCTTTAGGAGGACTATACAATGCTTCATAACAACAAATTGCCTCCAATGAGCGTGCAGTCACAACTTTTTACATTAGATTCGTTTTAGCAGTTACGAGTGGGCTCATACGCATGCGCAATTGAGTGGCGTATGAGTAGTACCTTCTCCCACTTCTGGCTGCAGAAATGTGGCTGTTGGCTGTGTAAACAGTCGCAGCAAACTGCTAGATGCAACCGGGAAAAATTTTACTGTTGTGCCCAAGCTGCCAGATTCACGCATGCGCAGCAGGCTCAGATCTATGAGGGAGAGAGAGAGGTCCCAAATTCATATTCTTGAAGAGGAAAAACCTTGTTTCACAAAGCGCCTAGCATCCAGCGCACGTTGGCCTATCGATTACTCATATGATTTTGAAATGCATCCCTGTAAGTTGATTTCTGAATGAATCGTAAGTTGATTTTTGAATGCGTGCATAGTGTACGTGATGTCTCTGTCAGGGGAATCCTCATCGCATCTAGAAATAAACTTTCCTGCAGGCAAAAGGGGACCAGGCTATACGAGCTGAGTGGAGTAAAGCCGAACGAGTGAACGCCAATCGCTGTCTGTTCTGTTCTTGATTGGGTTTGCGAATGATTAGCGTTGTTATACTTACTAGGGAAATCCATAGATTCAGACTTCCAGAGTGGAAATAAATGACTAACAGGAATAACAGGTGAGAAAGATTATGTGTTATCTTCTCGGTGTATTCAGGAAAATGAAATTGTGTCATCAAATTTTTGACCAGATCGCTACACTAGTAAGGGCCAGTTGTACAGTCCCCGTCTAGCAGCCGCTTAAGTTCTATTCTGGAAGAAGCGTGAAAAATGGTTTGTATGAACATAACAACACCTAACCAGAGAATAATCAGAGATAACTAAACCTGTGATTCTGGCAGGGTTAGTGAAGTTAACCGGCGAATAAGTTTTGACAAAGGCTGGAATAGTTCCAGAATTAGTGATGACAAGATTGATTGTTAGAACGAGGAAGGAGAAGAAACGGGAACATCACACAAATTAGGGAAGAATATGATGGTTCCAAATTTATATAAAAATCTCATGCTACTACTTTTCGATCTCATGCTTGAGAAACAGGAGCGTATGAACGAAATGTGAAACTATTTTCTAACCTACTTGTAGTAGGCCTAATAGGCATTTTATGTTGGTCTTCATGAATTATATTCTGTCATGTTATAAAACCAAAACAGTCTCATTTATTTGGTGTGTGTTACAACTTCTGCAGTGTTATAAAGGCCTATTTTGTTTTATCTAGCAGACAGTGACAAAATAGACTTAATCAGATAGTGAAACCACACCAGTCTTGGGTACTATTTGTATTAATAACTTACACAGTATTAGACAACAATATTTAGATTTTTCATGTAGCAAAACGTTTGACGAACTTTGGTGAGGTAATAGATTCTTTCGCAGAAAGGAAAGCACGCCATGTAAAGCTGTAGCAAGATTAGAGAAAAAATAATGCTAGGTGCTAAGGATTGAAGATATGTGTACTGAAGAACCTTCAACATCGCAGCATGTCAGCAATCGTTGGTTAATATATTAACAAAATAAAAACCCGCCCCGAATGCAAAAAAAAAGCACCTAGTGTTAAGCGTTAACCCAGGTTTCGGTGTAGATAACTACACCTTCTTCAGAACAACAATAAAACCCACAAGTGCCTAAGAAGACCTTTGTCAATGATTAAAAGAACACCATAGCTATACATTTATAAAAGAAAGGAAAACACAAACAGTACATATGTACAAAGTCAAAACCACTACTTAACTTAATGGTGTACGCTCCAACTCATACCGGCCTATGTTCGATGGGCCATGACCCCCCATAAACTGCAGCCACAAACGGTCGCTCACTTACAAGCCTGACCCGCTATCTGTAGATAGGCCGGTGTGAGGTGGAGCGTACACCATTGGGGTATTAAGTTAAGTAGTGGTTTTGACTTTGTACATATGTACTGTTTGTGTTTTCCTTTTCTTTTTTGTTTATAAATGTATAGCTATGATGTTCTTTTAATCATTGACAAAGGTCTTCTTAGGCACTTGTGGGTTTTATTGTTGAAGGTGTAGTTATCTACGCCGAAACCTGGGCGTTTTGCAATCAAGGCGAGTTTTTACTTTGTTAATATGTGTGTGCTGTCTTGTTTGTCTCGTCTTTACTGGTTTTATGTATCCTATATTTAATTTTATCTCACCCAAAACAAAGTTATTAGATAACAGGCAATAAAGAATGCAAATTTTCTGAAGAGTTCTTGTTCTCCTGATTACAAATAATCCCATCCAGTATTAATTGCGAGGTTTTTTTTTTAAAAAAAAAAAGAGGGGCAGGATGTCAAACGGGGTGACTGGGAGCAGTAGAGGGTCCACAGGACATTTTAATTTCCACTGTCCTGAATATAGTTTGATGGCATCCAGTACAAAATATACACATTACAATTCCGCAGAGCGAAATACAGTGCCGTGCGATAGAAGAATGCTGTGTGAAGAGGGGTGGCACAGCACTCTGGCACACTTAAGACCAAATAACATTTCTTACATTTCCTCGAACATATATGTTTTATGTATCAGACTCTTCAGAAAGATGTGCATACAAAATTATCACATTTTTGAAAATTAAATTTTTTAAAATTTTTGACTTCGTATCTCATACGCTCGAGGGAGAGGGGGGGCGGGCGCCATTATCGCAGTATTGCCCTGGTTTGGAATTATCGTAGAACTGGGGCTGATGCGCAGAGCAGTCTGAGTTGTAGTGGGGAATTGTGTAGTCTCCACGTGACCCGTGTTTACACTTTAGTAAGTTTGCTGTTTCCTCTTCATTTACTGCTCTCACATCAAATGAAAACAAAACGGATTTCTGTGGCTGGGAGCTATCAAGTGAATTAAAAGACATTCACATAATCACGGAAGGCTACAATATGTTATTAGTTTCAAATTTTATTTTATTTCCACTATTCTGACGTTTATGCATTAATCACCTTGTAGAACAATGAAGTTATTTTTGTCGGTTTACTAAAGAAATTTGGTTTTTATTAATCTTTTACACTGAGGCAGTCAATGTGTTTGAAACAAAGTATTTAGTTCCTCACTGCAGCTCGCTGCATTTCAAGTGCACGTTTTCATCTTCTAGCACGTATGGCATTATGCCATAATATAGAATCAAAAATTAGTTAATACAGTACTGGTACTCCAAGAAAATTAACATCCCGGAACCCACACTGAAAAGCTTAATATCAGGTCGAGGCCTACTTCATTGGGAATCTGGACCTACGAATGTGCTCTTTAAGTATGCACTTTAAATGTGCCATTTTAGTATGATTCACGGAATTCCGATGCTCTTGGAGTATCCTCTTGTGTCTCTTTTCTTTTAAGACATAATGTAAGATCTTTGGATGTTTTACGCGTGTTAACATACGGGCTTCCTGCGTCACAGTAGTTGCCAAAACGTGGCAGCGCCTGTCATCTAGCGCTCTCTGACAACTACTGAAACGAATCTATTTCTAACAGGTCGCGGGAAAATATTGCGAATGGTGGTTTGAAAAGCGTTACTTTCAAAGTAAATTTCCCTTTACGCAAGTTGAACTATGTGCAACAATGTATGATGAACTTAATTACAGAGCGTTTGATGTCAAGTCATTTAGAAATATTTTTTGCCCAGACATTCATGTCGTTACCATGAGCAAATTGATGCAGTGCTACGGGAAGCTATCTCTCTTCTGCAGCAGCTAATTTATTTGTGGAAAACTTTGAGGACAAGTCACTGGACTCGGTTAAAAATTTTACTGGCACATTTGTGTAATATATCTTAAAATGTAACACGCGCAAAAAAAATCAATATTACATGTGAAAGCTTAGCTTCCCTTGCAGCTTATTAACCTTAGAGACCAATATTATATCTTTGCTTTTCTTGTAGCAACACAACATATATTAATTAAAAACATTATCTTTCCAGTTTGTGTATCCACGCTACTTAACAGTGATGTTATTAGCTGACGGCATCACATGCCCTGTGGTCTGAATATCCACTGTCATCAGGAGGTGGGATCACGTGACATGAGCTATGACTGGCTCACAAAATCACATCGCAATCTCGATTACAATGGTTCAGAAAGTAACGTGCGGTGTTTGGTGGAATTCGAATTTATATTTTCGTAATACAAAAATATGCAGCGTACATGTTGCTGCACATCAAAAATCTTTCCAAAAAGGGGTTTTCTTCCCTGAGTTTTGTTTTCTAAAGTGCTGGGAAATTCTGCACCCGTGTATAAAATCATAACCATTCAAAGGATTGATAAATTTTACAATTCTGAGGGAAAATATACTGTTACTTAATAACACGGAAAAAGTGTGTTCTCATCTGGGAGAAAGTGTATTTTTAACCGGGAAATCCAGGAATTTTTTTCCTTGTCCTCATATACACCCTGTAGTAATATTTTGATCTTTCCATTTTCTTCCCCTCTTATTAAAAAATTATAGTATCAGAAAATAGCCACACTTTTCGTTCATTGAGCATGTGTCTTAAAGCCAATTTTTTGTGTGCTATGGGCATACTCTTTTTATGATATTTCATGATAAGTTTAGTGAAAGAAATTATATTGCTCGAACAGTTCACAGGTGTACTGCCAGTCTATAGTGTCTAACGGGCACAATATTTCAGCGATCAGACACGTCGCCAACGTCAGGTGCACTGATGAACTGAGCTGCTGAAGGTGGGTGGAAGTATTACATCCCATCCCCTCGCGAGATGTTCGCTCCACGGTCTGCGAATGCGTGTCAGCACTCGCTGAGACGCAGGCATCATCTGTGGTGGCGTCAGTGTAATTGCCTCGTCCGTCCTAGTTGCCCATTCGTTTCCTTTGCTGAGCATCTTTTTATTAAGAGTCACTGCTGGTTCCCATGCCCTGCTGAGGTTGTAGCTGCAATCTCGGTTGATGAGTCCATCCCTGTTACAAATTTCGATAGCCTCCCAGTATTTAGATGTCTGTGCCAAGCATATGGAGACGGAAGAAGTCACGGAGAAAGAGATAGCCGCTGCCTATATACTGTATACTGGTGCACTATCGGAGAAAATAGGATGGATATTGAGGAAATACCGAGTAGGAACTGTCTTTTGCCCACCAGATAAAGCACAAGCATTATTGGGAAGTATCAAAGACGATTTCGGTTTGCAGAAGACTTATATTGAACAGACAGTGCGCACCATCGCAGATCGTTGCCAAGAACATCAGAGGCACACTCGACTTGTTTCCCCCAACAAGTTGGTGGTCGCAGAACACTGTTTGTCCGAAAATCACGAAATGGTCTACCAACTTGGCACAGACATCTAAACACTGGGACAGCGTTGTTAGAGGGGCTATCGAAATTCATACCAGGGATGGACTCATCAACCAAGATTGTGGCTGCAACCTCAGCAGGGCATTGGAACCAGCATTGAGACTAATTAAAAAGACGCTCAGCGAAGGAAACAAACGGGCAACTAGGGTGGATGGGGCAATTACACAGACGCTGACGCCAGCGTCTCAGCGACCGCTGACGCGCGGGTGCGGAGAGAACACCTCATGAGTGGAGGGGATTTAATACAGCTGCCCGCCCTCAGGAGCTCAGTTCGTCAGTGCACCTGACGATGGCAACATGTCTGATCACCGAAATATTGTGCCCGTTGGCCACTATGAACCGGCAGTACACCCGTGGACTGTTCGAGCGAGAAATACGCCGGGAGAAATTGAAGAATCACAGAAATTATATTCTTTAAGATGTGACATAAGTAACTGCTCGCATCCCCCACTTGGGCACTGAATAGGGCTAGAAGTACTGCTTTCAGCTACTATCTGAAATTAAAAATAATATTAATGAACATTGGAGCTCTCTCTCCCATCCTTTCCCATTTCAAAATAATGAAGCAATTTTTTTTGAAAGTAGATGGCAAGGAAAGAGCAAAGATGCAACTGTTGTGATGCTTATTCCCATAATGTACCCAAGATGAAACTTGGAAGAGCTCTATCGGAAAATAATATCCAAATTTTTGGTGAAACTGAAAAGTTTCACCCCCTAAACCTGTTATAAAAATTTATTTTATGTTCTAGCTTCTGTTTTTTTTTTAATTTTTATTTTTAATGATATCTGCCAAAATATTCCTGGCCCTTTTGCCTCCATCTGAACTGTTTAGCTTTGTATGGTATGTAAAAGTGAGATAACTTAAATAAGATGATGATCAGAAGAAATCTATCAGTTTTTATAATTTCAGTACACCACTGTAGAGGGGTGGAAATAAAATTAAGTACTCTCATTTTAAATGGTTTGTATGAGTGAACAATGAAAACTTCAGAAAAATCCAGTAATATCGGCATAGACATGATGTTCATCTGACATTAAATGATACACATTCCTAATATAATCAAACAACTAATAGCTTGGAACTATCCCAGCTAGAATTATGTGTGCTAAATGTTGTAAAACGTCCTCCTTTGCCATCACCACTGTGACAAACAAGACTCAATCGTCAACAGCCTTCCTGGGCTCACTGCACCAGATGTTTATCACCAGCTCGTGTCCCATTGTACTTCATGGCTATGAATATAAGACACTGCAGGGACTAGCTTGTGGCTGAGTTAACTGAGATTAGAGTGTTATTCATTCTGGTACATTTTAATGAAATGACAATTAATTTGTCTTTATTATTTGATGATTCTCAAAATGTTTCCGTCTGTAGGTGCCTCATAATACTTGTTGAGGCTATTGGCAGATTTGGCGTGCTCTTACAGATAGCATTTTTAGTGACAAACAATCTACCATTGATACATAATTTCTGAAAAAATTGTTGGTCATTATCTGATGAACCCATTGGCATGCCATTTTCTTTAATATCCAAGCTAAGGTTTTAGTACCTCTGGCTGTGAATACTAAGAATATTCTGGCCATGTACTTTTTTCACCGGGTGATTTGAGGTATCGACTGTTTTCACAGAGAAGTACCACTGTTTCTTATGTCTTGAAGGTTTTAGGGTTGGCATCAGGCAAGACATTTGATTTGGGCATATGTAATTTTGACAATATGAAAATTAACTGGAGTTAGGAGTAATTTGCCAGTATTGATTTTGAAATACCTAATCTCAATGGTGATGTATTTTTATTTTTTAAGTGCTGGATGTGCACAGATAAGTGTCAAAGATGAAATACAAAGTAATTAGTGACACTTTTGCGAAAGGCAGATTTTGTTGTATAAAGGAGCTGTAGACCAGATGTGTTGGATGTCATTTTTGTGGCACAGTGGGTGAAGTTTTAGGGTGTTGGTACACAGCAGTCAGACTTATGGCTGGTCAAATGCAGCCAAGTTTACATGGAAGTTTACCAGCAACATGCACACAGCTGACTGCAGCGAACTGCCCCATCCAGTCATTATTTTGTCATGCGACCAGCCTCCAGTCAGTAAGCTGGTATGGCCAGATTTGTATGCAGCTGAATGAGGCAGTGTACACACTAGACTGGCAGTGTGTGGCCAGCTGTCAATGTGATTCCACCTGTGTGGATTCTTTACGGTTGATTGTTTGTTGCTGTGTTTCTGCACAAAAGGATCTGTCTGTCATCATGGGCTTCAATTTGTGATAATTTAGCAAAAGTATACTTAGTGGGACTTGTCATCTGAAGATTATGCTGATAAAAAAACCTGAAAAAGTAAATGTGGAAGGGAATGACTATTATGTTCGCTGACATTGAATGTGCAGACCACAGGAACAAAACACACCCAAGTTTTTACCTTCACTTATATTTTGTTAACATAATGTACTCATAAGTCAGAGACTGTAATCTAACTGCCATGGCAGAGCACTTTCGTGTACAAAGTAATTGGTAAGTATGTTTGTGTAGTGTGAATTGGATATATAACTGTGTACACATTGTGGAATGTCCTCTTGAATTGGAGCATGTCCATCCACTGCCTCTATGAATTGCACACCATCTCTGTTTTGCACGTAGTTCTATAGAATACAACATCCTTAACATTGTGTACAGGGGCTTGTGAAGATCCTCCAACTTTTTGCCACTATCCCCAACATGCACTCTGTGAAACATCTAGCTTGTACATTATGAAAGTTTAATATCATTTATTTCCTAAAAAAGTAACAAACATTCTGTTTATAGAGGGGGGGGGGGGGGTTGCAACATAGGATATATCTATTATTTTTTTTCATCTTTCATTTCATGTCATGATTCCAAAGGTAGACAGCCATAGCTATTCCCATAACCTTCATGTGGCTAAGCTGTGGCCAGTCGACTGCCAGCTGCAGCCCAGGTTGTGATAGCTGCAGCGACAGCCAGCCACTGGTTGTGGTGGCACTACTGCACCACCGCTCTTAAGCTTCATTTTTATGATTTAGAATTTTAATGACAAAGAAACTTGAAATGTGTGTTGTGCCCTCTTTTTTACTTGCAGTGACAATGCTTTTCAGAGACAGGGAATTATTTTTTCTCTTAATAGTGTCGACGCGCAAGTCGCCGAAGTGGCGTCAAATCGAAAGACTTGCATCAGGCGGGCGGTCTACCCGACGGGAGGCCCTCGTCTCACGCCATTATATTATATATTCTCTTAATAAAAGTATCTTTTCTCTCTCTCATAATATCTGTTTTGATTGTGCATGTAACTTATTACTGTGGAGGGAGGTATTACCTACAGATGGAAAGAATACAAGGTTACTATGCTGAGTAATTCACATTTTATTGTAAGTTTGAATTCTGCTGTTTAGTATAAACAGCTTGCCATTTTTTCATGTTGCACCTTGAGAAACACTTGGATACTCACTTTTACGTCTGACATGGACTACTTTGAGGCAGGTAGCAGAGCTGCCACATTCCACATCCAGGTAGAAAGAACATGACACTTCATTCAATGCATACACTAATTCAGTGTACAACAACAAAAAATTGGAGTCATTATGTTGTGTAATGATTCTTTATTAGGAAGATGGGAACATGCAACAATGTTACGAAGTTTCGAGAACCAGTCTTAAGTGAGAAATCTCAGAATAAGGCTAATATCATCCTGTAGGGGCCACAAAGACAATATTAGTCTGATTATGGCTCACTGCGAGGCATTTAAGAAATCTTTCTTCCCTCACTCCTTAGGCAAATGGAATGAGAAGATACCTGGATTTCTCATTATTCTGGGGTAGAGCCAAGATAAGCACAAAACTGTACTATTATTGTCTGCTTGTACGGTTAAAGTGAATGGATAGTTTTGGGATTAGTGTGCACTACAGCTTAGTTACTAGTGCCCATACAAACTTTTTACGAATTTAGTGAGATGCATCCAATGTAGGGACTAAATAAAAAAGAGAATGACAAAAAGGAAACATGGATTATTGTTGGTTCACTGATGTCAGAGTGCCAAGCAGCAGCTGTCTTATGTTAAATGTCTCCTTCCAACTGGTCTTGAGAAAAGTCCTATAACTTTGCAGAACTGGACTGCATAGGGCTGCAGGAGATGAATAGAAAATTAACTGAAAAAATTATATAATGCTAGATTATAGAGTTAGTTACGAAGAAAACCTGTTATAGCATTGATCCATTTATTTTATATTTGCTGGGTTACTTCCATGCATTATGTTAATAAACTGTAATCCATGGTCACTTGGAGTTGGGTACCTACAAAAGGCCATGCTCAGAGTGGCACCCTGAAGCTGCTCTTCATTGCACCAAGTAATACACAACTGGATAGTAGCTGATTGGATGTGTGTGGTGTGGTCCAGCAAGTAGAGGTTTTTTTAAAAAAAAATTCTGCTGTAACCATAATAGCAGAATTGAAAATAGGGAGAATTTTTGGAAGCTTACAAATACTGTTTGTTAAGTATTTCATAGTAAATTGTTTGTGGACTATATTCGTATATTCTGCAAATTTTGACAGGAATATCTTACTTGGAATATCATTCCTTGTTTATTGCAGTGGAGGTATTTATATGTTCGGTGCATTTTTTTCTACTTCTCTCTCCCCACTCCCACTCCCTTCATTGACTTGTTTATTCTGTGGAAGTGTTCAAAAATTTATGAGCCCAATGCAGACATAGCTCATAGAAAATCAATTTTTGTGGCATAATATGTTGAAACAGACAAATCCTGTTACAAGATTCAGATCATTTACCGTGAAGAAATCATGTTACAATTAATTTTGTGCTTCCAACAGCACTGTATATTGTCTATATTTGTCGTAAATTATTGCTATTTAAGTGTCTGTTGCAGTATTCTGTTAATGAATATAATAATGTCTATGAACCAAAAGTGCAAGAGACAAAGTTCCAAGAAGTTTAATGTTATTAGTAATTTTCACTTGTTATAACACAAACATCTTTCTTGGACATAGTAGCTTCAGTTCTTGAATAGAAATTGTGATCCATGTAGTGTAAAAGATCCTGAAATTTAGTTGCTCCATGTAAGCAGCTGGAAATGACGCTCGCTGCTCTCAAGCGTTTGGAAGCTGCTGCAAGTGAGTGCATTGGGTGAACTCCTGAGTTTCACACACCAGAGATATCCAAGACATCTCAAGTACTATCCTTGCAGAACCTATTCCTACCCAATGATTTGACTGTGACTGGTGAGTCAGTGGTAAGTCTGGGCCCTGTACGAGGGACCAGGGAGAACTCAAGGTTCATCACTCACCCCTCTTACCATGCCCGAAGAGCTGTCTCCCACTGATACTAGAACTGAGCTAGTGCAGCACACCCAATGCACTTGACCTGTTCAGAACCCTGCTGTTTCTTGTACGCTGAGGTGACAGAAGTCATAGGGTAGTGATACCTACATATATGGGTGGCATTAGTGTCGCATACGCAAGGTATAAAATGGCAATGTATTGGTGGAGCTGTTATTTGTACTCAGGTGATTCATTTGAAAAGGTTTCCAACATAATTATGGCCGCACAACGAGAATTAATAGACTCAGTCTCTGATAGCCTTCACTCAATGATTGAGAGCAGCAGTATTTGCATAGAGTTCTCAGTGCTAACAGACAAGCAACACTGCTTGAAATAACCACAGAAATCAATGGGGGACATACAACAAATGTATCCGTTACAGCAGTGCAGCGAAATTTTGTATTAATGGGATATGGCAGCAGACGACTGACATGAGTGTCTTTACTAACAGTGCAACATCACCTGCAGTGCCTCTCCTGGACTCACTACCATATTGGTTGGATTCTAGATGATGGTCAGATGAGTCCCAATTTCAGTTGGTAAGAGCTGATGGTAGGGCCTGAGCGTGGTGCAGACCACACAAAGCCATGGGCTCAAGTTTACTATAAGGCACTGTGCAAGCTGGTGGTGGCCCCCTATTGGTGTGGGCTTTGTTTACATGGAATGGACTGGATCCTCTGGCCGAATTGAACCAATCATTGCTGGAGATGATTATGTTCAGCTACTTGGAAACTAACAAGAATGGAATTTTTATGGATGACATTATGCCCTATCGCTGGGCAACAATTGTTTGTGACTGGTTTGGAGTACATTCTGGACAATTTGAGCAAATGATTTGGTCACCCAGACTGCCCAACATGAATCCCATCTAACATTTATGGGACATAATCAAGTGATCAGTACATGCATGGACTCGTGCACTAGCAACAGTTTCGCAATTATGGACAGCTATAGGGACAGCATGGCTCAGTATTTCTGCAGAGGACTTCCAGTGACTTGTTGAGTCCATGCAGTGTTGAGTTGCTGCACTACAATGGGCAGAAGGAGACCCGATGTGATATTAGAAGGTATCCACAACTTTTGTCACCTTATTGTCTACATGGGAAGCAGACACTAAAGGATAAAGTTTGGTTTATCATTGGCAATTTGAATATATATGATAAATAATAGTAACCCTTAGGGCAATGGCAGCAGGGGATAAATAGGATCATGTTGTGCACTCAGTGTGTATGCCTGGGGTTGTTGTTTGACAGCTGGAAGAGGCTGTTCTGACAGTCATTGAAAGAACAGCACGCAATCATCTGCAGGTTGTGGCAGACAAGGGTACAAAAGACAACTGTCATATGGGCTCCTCATTCCAGCCACAGGCAGATAAGGTCAAGATGATCAGCTATGCTTATGGAATTTCAATGAGATTTACAATCCAGTTCCAACATCAATTGTAACTCCTTTTTCAGAGCCAAGTGGAAGGATTGAACCAGATATTCTGTGATAAGGTAGGCTGAAACTCCCTGGACTTGCTTGACAGGGTCAAGTGTGCATTACACATCAGAGGATGCTACCTAAGTACATGACTGTGTGTGGAATGCACACAAGGAATTTTGTGGCTCCATCCAGTCCAGATGATGATAGCTGGATGAGACCCCAAAATATTAGTGTAAGAACCAAAGAATTGCCCACCACAGACAATATGAGTACAGTCCTAGTCATCAATAGCCAAAGAATTCACAACAAACTGATATGAAAGACTCCTACAAAGCAATGGAGTTTGTATGGTACAAACTTGAAACTGAAATTTTTGTGCCAGATATAAATTTATATCAAAAGGATGATTATCACAGAAGGAAGGGGCAAACAAAATTGTGTCAAGCATTCAACAACAACATCAGCAGAGTATTATCAAAAGATTGTTATGTAGAATGGCTTGTAGTGTTAATTATCTTGTGATGCCTGTGTGTTGGTGGACAAAATCTTATTAGTGCATCCATTGTTATATTAGCTTCTGTGGCCATCATTCCTTCTTATTAGTGCAGCTGATGTTTTTATATTTTTGCAATTTTTGAAAAACAATCTTTCATTCTTTGTGTACTTCTTGCATCTGAAGTGCATTCTTCTCTAGTCAAGTAATAAAACTTGTTCATCCAAAGATGTAGTAAATTAATTACAGTCTGTCCAGCAGGTTACAGGCACAGTAAAACATGTTTACTGACTAAGCTAATGTTTGATTTTCCTTGCATTAATCAAGTCCCGGAGTGAGTTCAGTTACATTGAAGGTCTTCACTTGAGAAATGGAAATGTAAAAAATGGATCAAATGAGTTTTTTAGCATTAAGAAAACTGACAGAGGTAATTTTCAGTCATGGAAATGTCAATGGAAATTATTTCTCATGCTTAGAAATTGCTGAGCATGGGTGTTACAGACAAGACTGCCAAAATTTTAGGTGGGCTTCCGACAAACTGTGGTTTTTTTGTCATTACTTGAAACTCCTGTGACAAAAGCAGACAGATTTTCGAACATTTAACAGCCAGGTCACTGAAAGAGGAGCATTGTTTGTTGTGGACTGAAGAAATCGCATTTGCTTTCAGTGCTATTATGGTTACTCATAAACAGGACAAACATCAGTGTTCACAAAGCGGTTTAAACAAAAAATCTGTGAACAAGAAGAATGTTGATTGCTACTGCTTTCACAAGAAAGGCTGAGTGCAAAAAAAGACTGTTTAAATTTTTAAGAGAAAGTTCTGAGTGCAGAAATTAGAAACATTTTTACTGCTAATCATAATAATGTTTGGCTCGTTGATAGTTCTGCATCTGGATGGTTTTGAACAGTTTAACCATTGGGGAAGTTCAAAGTTTCTATCCACATTAGAGATAATTCAGTTGTTCATGCTGAAGATATTGAATCAATCAAGTCAAATTTTCTAGTAAATGGTGTAAGGGAACCCCTTACACTGGAGGATATATTATGTGTAGCTGGTTTGAAGAATATTTTGTTTTCTCTCTATGGGGCATCAACAACCAGTAAAGGTTTAAAATGTAACAATCCATCTTGGATTTTCCATTGTTTAAAGGTTTAAAATGCATATTAAACAACAACAAGACAGAGGCACATAGTGAGAAACCAGTGACAGTATAAAAGCTGAAAATCAGTGTTACGGAGTGTTATTTTCTATGGAGGATATTGAACAAACAAATTGTGCATCATCTTACTTAGCTCTGTTATGGTACAAGAGGAATTTGAAGTAAATGGCTGAATGTGATTTGATTCCAAATTTAAATTCACACCCTTAAATTTCTTTTGTGAATCATATCAGTATGGTAAACTGCATATGAAGGGATTTTAATCAATTTTGCCAACTTGTTCCTTTACTCCAAGAGATTTTGTTCGTACTGATGTATGTGAAAAAATGTCACTCTCATCATTAAGGGGAGCCAGCAGTTTTCTTTTTTCCTTGAACTACTGCTTGTGGTTCTTCAGAAACTGAATCACTAAAAGACAAATCACTTACTTAATTATCACTATTGAAAACACTATCCAAAAGCTTCTGTAAATCCCCCTCCTCATCACTATGAGCTATTCTTTTGGCCATGTTGGTTGATTACTAAGACTAGTTACCGTTACCCCATGGCACATGTGGTCTGTGCTTCATTTTAGAATACATATAAGAGCCACCCATTAGCTAGAAATTGAACTCCATGCATTGGCTGGAACCTGAAATTAATAGGAATGAGATTTTTGGGGAAAATATAAGTGTATATTGGAAGGATAGGCAAATTGGAAATGGAGGTGGTGTATTTGCTGCAGTGGACAAGGAACTCAAATCCACCAAGGTGGATATTGAAGCCGATGTAAGCCTGTCTGCACAAGACTCAGTATCGGGTGGGCAAAAAATGATCATTGGATCCTCCTATCACCCACCAAACTAATCTCCTGTTATAACTAAAAACTATAGAGAAAACCTCAGATTGCCAATTATATCGTAATCATCGGTGGAGTCTTTAATCACCCAACAATTAATTGGTAAAATTATAGTTTTGTTAGTGGTGGGTATGATAATGCATCCTGTGAAACTTTACTAAATGCCCACTCTGAAGACTACATATAACAGATAGTTAGGAACCCCACTCATGATGGAAATATATTGGATCTAATGGCAACAAATAGACATGATGTCTTTGAGAATATCCACATCAGAACTGGTATCATAGACCATGACACAGTTGTGGCAACAATGATTACCAAAGTACAAAGGACAACTAAAAACAAGCAGAAAAATATATATGTTCAATAAACTAGATAAAAAATCAGTAGTATCTTCTCTCTATGAGGTGCTTGAAACTTTGAGCACAGGGCAGGAGCATGTAGAGGAACTCTGGCTCAAGTTAAAAGAATAGTTGACCATGCATTGGACAGATACTTACCCAGTAGAACAGTTCATAACGGGAGGGAACCTTCATAGTATACAGTCCCTGCAGAGAAACAGATATTAAAACAGAGATACTTCATAATAGGTGTAAAACAAAATGTAGAGCTACAGAAAGAGAGATGCTGAATGAAATGCATTTGTCTGTTAAGAGAGCAATGCGTGATGCCTTCAATGACCACTGTAGTAGAAAATTGACAAGTGATCTTTCACAGAACCCAAAGAAATTCTGGTCATATGTAAAGGCTGCTAGTGGCTCCAAAGCTAGTATCCAGTTCCCAGTGAATGAGACAGGAACTGAAATTGAGGATAGCAAAGCTAAAGCTGAAATGCTTAATTCCATTTTCAAAAGTTCCTTTGCAAAGGAAAACACAAGACTGCCCCAATATAATCCTCATACTACTGAAAAGATTAGTAAAATCAGCATTAGTGTCAGTGGTGTTGAGAACAGCTGAAATTGTTAAAATTCAACAAAGCTCTAGGGACTGTTTGAATCCCTGTGAGATTCTGTACGGAATTTGCAGCTGAATTAGCCTCTCCTCTCTAACTATAATCTACCATAAATCACTCGAATAAGAAACTGTGTCCAGTTCTTGGAAAAAAGCACAGGTCACACTCATCTACAAGAAGGGTAGTAGAAGTGTTCCTCAAAACTACCATCCAGTATCCTTGACATTGTTTTGTTGTAGAATCTTAGAACATATTTTGAGCTCAAGCATAATGAGGTATGTTGAACAGAATGACCTACTCAATGCCGACCAGCATGGATTTCAGAAACATTGATCTTGTGAAACCCAACTTGTACTTATCTCACATGACATACTGAAAGCTTTGGATCAAGGCAATCTCGATTTCCAAAAAGCATTTGATTCAGTACTAAAACTATGCTTTTTGTCGAAAGTATGGTCATATGGGGATATCAAATTAAATTTGTGACTGTATTGAGGACTTTTGTAGGGAGGATGCAGCAAGTTATCGTGGATGGAGAGTCGTCATCAGATGTAGAATTAACTTCAGGCATGCCCCAGGGACGTGTGTTGGGACCATTGTTGTTCATGTTATACATTAATGACCTTGTAGACAATATTAACAGTAAAAATCATACTTTTTGCAGATGATGCAGTTATTTATAATGAAGTACTATCTGAAAGAAGCTGCATAAATATTCGATCAGAGCTTGATAAGATTTCAAAGTGGTGCAGAGCTTGGGAACTTCCTCTAAATGTTCAGAAATATAAAATTCTGCACTTTACAAAAGGAAAAAAATGTAGTGTTGTAAGACTATAATATTAATGAGTCACTGCTGGTATCAGCCAACTCATACAAACACCTGGGTGTAACACTTCATAGGGCTATGAAATGGAATAATCACATAGGTTCAGTTGTGGGTAAAGCAGATGGTAGACATTGGTTTATTGGTACAATACTGGGGAATTGCAATCGGTCTACAAAGGAAGTTGCTTACAAATCACTCATGTAATCAGTTCTAGAATATTGCTCGATTGTATGGGACCCATACCAAATAGGACTAACGGGGGATATTGAACGTATACAGAGAAGAGCAGCATAAATGGACACAAGTTTGTTTAATCTGTGGGAGAGTGTCACAGAGATACAGAAGAACTGAAGTGGAAGACTCTTGAAGTTAGTCATAAACTATCCCAAGAAAGTCTACTGACGTAGTTTCAAGAACCATCTTTAAATAATTATTCTAGGAATATACCACAATCCCCTATCAAGAGGATAAGTTTAGAGTAATTACTGCATGCACAGGGGTATTCAAAAAATCATTCTTCCCATTGTAACAATTCATGTTGAATGTTACTTAACTTGAATTTCTTCTGCCGGGTCCATTGATGAATGAATGCAAAATTTTCATGCTTCACAAAACTTATTCACATTAATTGACATCCGAACTGCACACTTGTCACGTAAACAAAACACAGACAGACTTCACTGATCTCTTTGACTTCCAAAAGTAACTTCAAAACTGACTTATCACTGCATCGCTTTACATAAAATTTTAACAATAACTTCCAAAATAAAGCATTATTAATTTTGTACAATTTTGATGTTACAATTAAAATTTACCAAACGTAAAGAAACTGATGTTACAGCCGAATAAGGTATAAAATACAATACTGAATGACAATTTTTATAGTAATATCTTTAGTTTTCCATAAGAAAATCATTCTGAACTTTAATTACAATAATGTCTCTTGTATTGTTTTAGTTATGTAATTAATTATAGTTTGAATTTGGTTACTAACATTTAGTGGTAGTACAGAGCTCGTGCTTTATCTGATTACATAAATAAAATGCACAAATAAGGCCTCAAATTCCAGAAATTGGAAAACTGTGAGATGTGAACAATTGGAGAGTTAATTAGAAATGTAATTACAAAGATTATTAATTGCAAAGGAAGACATAAAAATAAATAACAAATGAAAATACATTGCTTGGTAATAACTTTTAAGCTGTTTCTCAAGATAGTGAGGTCTTCTGTTACTGTATTTTTAGATTACCATTTTGTTAATTAGAAGCATTGATTTTTCATGCTAGCATCTCCGCAGTCTCTAGTTATCAATTTCTTGATTGGTTACTTAATTTAGTATATGTAAATAATTTTATCAATGACAACAATCCACCAATAATTACGACAACGCACGTCCTTCCAGAACATCCCACATGCCTTCGCAATGAATATCAAGTTTTTTATCAAATAGGACAGAATGATATATATAAGGACACATATACAAGGCCTTAGGAAGCAATAAAAAAAGGTGGTAGTGGACATTTCATATGATTCCTGGGGGGAGGCTGTACCGTTATACCATTCTCAATGCGTGAATGGAGCAGGAAGAAACCCTAATAAATGGTACAGTCCTCACGGTGTTTTGCAGAGTATAGATGTAGATGCATTCATGTAGTCAAGTGTGCATTTGCGAACTAAGTTTGTCATACAGTTTAAATGCCATAGCATCTTCATTTGACTACAGCTTGTCATCTGACGTGATCGACTTAAAGGTAAAATTCAACAACCTGTGGTAAATGGAGATACAGTCCCTAAAGATCAAGGACCTTGTGACACTACGAAGGTTTCTCAACTTGGAATGAATCATAGAAACAGCAGCGAATTTTGTCCTCCAATTTGTTTACACAGTAATGTAGTTACATGTAGCACCCATTGATGAATCAGACATTCCAGGAGGCAATGGCATCTAGAGACTCTAAGAAATGGTGCAGAGCAATGAAAGATGAAATTTACTCATTGGAAATAAATAATTCCCAGGACTTAGTGGACTTTCCTCCAGATCATCAGATCATCAGTCGTAAATGGCTTTATAAACTTAAACATAAACCATAGGGCAGTATAATGAAGTACAAAGCTAGATCATGTTGCAAAAGACTCTTCTCAGAAACCTGGACTTGAATATGGAGAAACTTTTCACTTATTGTTAGGTATGAATCAATTTCTATTCTTTTAGCTTTGGCTGGAAAGTATGATATGGACACAAAGCAATTTGATGTGAAAACTGCCTTTCTCACTGGTGAATTACAAGAAAATATTTTTGTGCAGCAGCCTGAAAGTTTTGTTAATAATAATATATCCTTAGTGTATAGATTAAAGGAGAGCCTTTATTGACTAAAGCAGTCTCCAAGACGTTGGAAACAAAAATTTGTTCAGTTTACAGAGTTTTTTTGATTTCAAACAATATTATTCAGACAGCTGTGTGTTTCATGCTCTAGTTGATGGTCATGAAGTGTTTTTACCTATTATTGCTGATGACAGAAAATTCTGAGTAAAGTAACCACAGCTATAAATAAAATGCTTGAATTCAGGATTTGTTCTGAAATTGTGGGTGATCATCCCACTTACTTTGTAGGACTGAAAATCAAGCAAGACTGTGAAACTTAAGAATTGTTCATCTGTTGAGGGCTATATCAGTCGCCTCTTAGAAAAATACAACATGAACAACTGTAAGCCTTATGTAACACCTACCAATAACAGTTTAAATTTGCACTTGGCACAGAGCCCAGCTAATGAAGACAAGAAGTCCATGTGAAATGTTCTACTTCACGAGACTGTGGTGGGTTGATGTTTGCTACCAAAGTGACAAGACCTGAAATAACATTTTCTGCCTGTCAAGTAAGTCAGTTTCCCAACCACCCTGGACCTGAGCATGGGACTGCTGTTAAATGTATCAGTCAACAATGTGTTGCCAGATTCACAGTAGAAGCAGAGTATGTTGCATTCTCTGACACAGCTGCTGAAATAATGTGGCTTCGCACATTCTTGCAGGTGTTCAGTGTCAACACGGAACAACCAACTTAGCCATTTGTGGACAACCAGAATGCATTGCAATTTTTAAAACATAATGAAGATCACAAGAGGACTAAAGACATAACATAAAGTTCCATTATCTTTGTGAAAAAATATATGATAGTTATATTCTTGTATCCTGTATCAAGTCAGAAGATCAGTTGGCAGATACATTTACAAAAGCAATTACTAAAGAAAAGTTCCAAACTACTTGTAGATTATCTTCAATTGTGTCTTTAAAATGTACAAACAAGAGTGGGAGTGTTATTTAGCAGGGCTCGTTGTGCTGATTATCTTGTGATGTCTCTGTGCAGGTGAACAAAATCTTATTACTGCATCTGATGCTTTTCTCTATTTGCCACTTGCAATGGACACACAATCTTTTATTCCTTTGTGTATTTTCTTTTATTGTTACCTTTGCTAATGGAATCTGTTCTGTGTCTTGTGTTTGAGTTACTTTCTTGGGTATTCGAGTAATATAACTTACTCACCCCAAACTGTAATAACTTGATTACAGTCTGCCCAACAAAGATCACTCACAAAACACAAAGTAGTTCTGCAGCATTAAAGCTTTTGCCCAGTCATGAATCAAAACTTAGGGAACAAAGAAAGCATAGAAATGCTGAATCCTATTTTTAAATATTCCATTACAATGGAAAATCCAGGAGTCCTTGCTGAAAGTGTGGAAGAATTAGTAGAGCTGCTGTATGTTTTTCTGAAGGTTGGCAACCAAAATAAGAAGCACAGTGTGAATTATCTTGGTGTGAATAAAATGTATCTGTGGTCTGTGTTATACAAAGACAGCAATAAAATAACTTAACACTAGAAGTTAAGTGCTCGAATACAGCAGTACTTTCAGCATGTGGGATGTCAAAATTAGAATACTGTTTAATATGCAAGATCTATGTAATAGTGTGGATGGAACTGAAACACTTGAAAAATGCAAAGGGTAGAAAAAAGAAGAGATGGTAGCAAGGCAAAACATTGTATAATGAGGACCATTAAGAAAAAGGTAAAGCCACATATGATGTGATGTGTTGCGTTGTGAAACTTCCAAGGCTATGTACAATCAACTTAAAGCAACATACAAAAGAAATGATTCTCCAAGAACTCAGCAGTTACTTCAAGAATTTTATATTTTAAAATATGATAGAGCTAAAAACATGACAAGTAATATAAATGTGCTGCAGAATATAGCATTTGAATTGCATTGACTTCAATGAGGAATGATGTCAGATACTATGTTTCATATCTAAAATACTATTTATTGTGCCAGACGAATTTGAGCAGGTCCCCCCCCCCCCTCCCCCCCCCCCCCCCCCCCAGCATGGAATTCATCATCCAGTTGTGAGCAGACTGGAAAATCTAACTGCAAGGTGCAAAAAATCCGAAGAATAAATAACACTGCTCTATATGCAAGAAAAATAATCACTGAGAGATGAGTGCTATTTTAAAACTAGCAAAAAAATTCAAGAATCAGAACCTAGATCTTTCAATCCCCCCTCCTACCTGCAAAAAGACAAATCTTAAAGAAGAGTACTGTAATTTTAAAAACAAATACAACATAAATAGAACATTAGAAAACTTCAGTCACTCTAGAAGATATCACTGAAGAGAAGAAGAGAAAAATAATCGCTAAAGAGAATGAGAAAGAAGACATCAATGAAGGAATGAAGAAAAAAGGCTCTGTGTCTATTGTAAATGAATGCAACAAGCAAAAAAATTCAGAAGAAGTTAATGATAGAGATGAAATGGTCATGGTTGTTCATAGTGCATGTATGAGGTCTGTTGACAACATTCTGGAACATCATAATTTCATGCCAATGGTATGTAGGAGAAAAATGTGGTTGGCATCCCTGCACACACCTGTATTTAATGTGTAACTGTCAGAATTTCATTGTTGTATGTCTGTTAGTTATTGTTCAGTGCCGCATTGAATAGAACATAGTGTCTCACAGTTTGCGAATTTCATTTCGAGATAGCAGAGTTAGAGGAGCAACGTGTCTGAATTAAATTTTGCATGAAACTCAGGAAAACCTTTACAGAGAGACACCAAATGATGCAGGAAGCCTTTGGCGATGAGTGCTTTAGCCGTACTCAGTGTTATGAATGGTTCACATTGTTTAAAAATGGCTGAATGGAAGTTAAAGATGATGCTTGTTCAGGATGCCCTTTGAAGCCTACCAACAACACTCATCTCAGGAACATCAACAAAATTGTGCATTCCAATCAAATATAAACTGACTGACTGAATGGCTGACTGAGAAATTGCACAAGAATGTAACATTTCAGTTAGGTCATGTCATGAGATCACGACACAGCAGCTTGGAATGCATTGTGTTGCAGCCAAGTTCGTCACAAGGCTCAAGAGTCAAGACCAGAAAGACCTTTGCCTAGCAATCTGTGAAGAGATTTTGGATCACACAAATGAAAACGAGATGTTCCTTAAGAGAATCATGTGGCCCCTGTGGACTTTTTTTATTTCTGAAGTTGAAAGCCTAGTTGAAAGGACGAAGATTTGCAATGGCAGACAAGATAAAAATAAATTTGCAAATGGTGCTTTGTACAATCCAGTAAGAGGTGTACCAAGACTGCTTTCGGAAGTGGAAACAGTTTTGGGAGCTGTGTATCAATTGTGGAGGATACCATCCACAATAAGTAAAAGGTAAGCGTAGAAAAATTTTGTGGACGAAGTTTCAGAATTTTCTGAATAGACCTCACATAGGAAGTATGTGTTATGAGGTGGACAAGTTAATAAACATGAAAGACTGTGACAAAGTCATGAAAGTTGCCAATCAAGGTGGATCAACAAAACTAATAGCAACAGGGAACTTTATTTGTGAAAATTAAATTCTCAAGGATGTTATGTATGTTACTGAACTGAATAGAAATCTGATGCCTGTAAATGCTATCACTGAAAAACACTGCACAGTAGTAAAGGTAAAATATCCATATTAAAAGTACAAAAACACAAAAATAGATTTATAAGGTGAACAGTAAACCAGGAATGCAATCACTACTGATAGAAGAAAAAAAACAAGGATGTCATAATAAGCTAGGTCATCCAGGCATTAGTTGTACTTTAAACATTAAAAGAATGTGTAATGAAGTTCCTAATATAAAACTTCCTGACAGATAAAACTGTGTGCCGGACCGAGACTCGAACACGGGACTTTTGCCTTTCACGGGCAAGTGCTCTACCAACTGAGCTACTCAAGCACGACTCATGACCCGTCCTCACAGCTTCAATTCTGCCAGTACCTCATCTCCTACCTTCCAAACTTCACAGAAGCTCTTCTGCGAACCTTGCAGAACTAGCACTCCTGGAAGAAAGGATATTGTGGAGACATGGCGAAAGACAAAGGTCCCGAGTTCAAGTCTCGGTCCGGCACACAATTTTAATCTGTCAAGAAGTTTCATATCAGTGTACACTCTGTTGCAGAGTGAAAATCTCATTCTGGAAGTTCCTAATAGTTTAAGCTCAGCAGAAAAATTGTGTGAAGCTGGTGTGAGAGCTAAGCTAAAAAGAAAGCCATTTTGTACAGTGAGAAAAATGGCAATAAGACCACTTGAAATAATATGTACTGATATCTGTGAAGATACCATGAAAAGGATAGTTGCTGCTCACCATATGCATGCTGAGTTGCAGATAGGTGCAACAAATAGACTGTCAGAAGGTGAGTTTTCTGCCAATAAGGCTGTTGTCAGAAGCGCATGCGCGCACACACACAGACACAGACACACACACACACACACACACACACACACACACACACAGAGAGAGAGAGAGAGAGAGAGAGAGAGAGAGAGAGAGAGAGAGAGACACACACACCACAGTCTCTGGCTGCAGAGGCCACGATGCAAACACAAGGAAGAGGCTGGGGTGGGGTGGAAGATGGATAGGAGGCTAGATGCTAGATGAGGGGGATGGTAAAGTGCTGCTTGTGGGAGTGTACAGGAATGAGGTAGAAAAAGGATAGGGCAGCTAGGTGAAGTTGGGAGGTAAGACAAAGGGTGGAACTGGGGGGGGGGGGGGGGGGGGTAGCAGAAAAGGAGAGAAGTAAAATGACTGTGGATACATCGGTGGAACAGAGGTCTGTGGGGCTCTGTAGTACTGGAAAATGGGAACAGGGAAGAACTAGGTGGGTAAGGACGATGACTAACAAAGGCTGAGGCCAGGAGAGTATGCAGGACATATATTGCAGAGGGAATTCCCACCTGTGAAATTCAGAAAAGCTGGTGTTGGTAGGAAGGATCCAGATGGCATAGGCTGTGAAGCAATCATTGAAATGAAGAATATCGTGTTGGATGGTGTGATGGTGTGCTCAACAATGGGGTAGTCCAGCTGTTTCTTGGCTGCACCTTGTAGATGGCCATTCATGAAGACAGACAGCTTGTTAGTTGTCATCCCCACAGAAAAGGCAGCACATGGTTGTAGCTTAGCTTGTAGATCACATGACTGGTTCCACACGTAGTCCTGCCATTGATGGGATAGGTGATGCTTGTAACCGAACTGGAGAAGGTGGTTGTGGGAGAATGTATGAGACAGATTTTGCATCTACATCTGTTACAGGGATATGACCCATGAGTAAAGGGGTTGGGAGCAGGGGTTATGTAGGGATGTACGAGGTTATTGTGCATGTTCGTTGGGTGGCAGAATACCACTTTGCGAGGGGTGGGAAGGATACTGGGTAGGACATTCCTCATTTCATGGCACGATGAGAGATAGTTGAAATCCTGACAGAGAATAAGATTAAGTTGCTCCAGTCATGGGTGGTTCTGTGTCATGAGGGGAATGCTCCTCTGTGGCCTGTGACTGGAGAGATAAGGCATAGGAGATTTGTTTTTGTACAAGGTATGTGAAGGCCTCAGTGAAACCCTCAGTATATTTTGAAAGGACTGCCTGTCACTACAGATATGATGGCCAAAGGTGGCTAGGCTGTATGGAAGCGACTGCTTGGTATAGAGTGTGTGGCGGCTGTCGAAGCGGAGATATTGCTGGTGGTTGGTTGGCTTGATATTGACGGAGATACTGATGCAGCTATCTTTGAGGTGCAGGTCAGCATCAAGGAAGATGGCTTGTTGGTTTGAGCAGTACCAGGTGAAGCGAATGGGGGAAAAGGTGTTGAGGTTCTGGAGAAAAGTGGATAGGGTGTCCTCATCCTCAATCCAGATCATGAATATTTTGTCAATAAATCTGTTCCAGGTGAGGGGTTTGGGATTCTGAGTGTTCAGCAAGGATTCCTCTAGGTGCCAAATGGATAGGTTGGCACTGGATGGTGCCATGTGGGTGGCCATATCTGTACCCTGGATTTGTCTGTAGGTAATGCCATCAAAGAAGTAGTAGTGGGTGAGGATATAGTTCCTCGCCAATGGACACCACCTTGACGAAGCACTGTCCATGTGGGTGGAGAGGCTTGTGTATCCACGTGAAGCTAAGGGCTATGTCAAAGGTAGAGGACCTTCTGCTGGAAAGGCCTTAGCTGATGGACCAGACTAAGAGTGTCCCACAATGTCCTGTCTTCCCTATCCACTCCTAGTCCTTACAAATTCCCTCCACAACCCAAGGTGTGATGTAATCTGTGCCAAGGGGTGGGTGGCACATGGGAAGATGTCTTGCAAATGGAGTCTCAGGCAAACTGGGTGACCTCCCTGAGTAAGTAGCTTCACACTGTGCAGGGTTTTCATGGTGTGGACCGTGTAGATTCCCAGATCTCATGGGACTAAGATGGACACAACTGATGAAAATAATTTAAAATGAACTGAGGGGCAAACTGAGACCTCAGACACCCAAACATTGGGGTCAGGACCAATCGAATGCACTCCCACTACTGAATCAGGGTCTAGACCTGTGTAAGAAGTGGGAACTGTAACTGAGAAGTTGGACCAGATCAAGATTAAAGCCTTGCCTGGGGGCCACAGGAGGAAAATTCTCAGGGAACAGAAACAAAAGGAAGGGAAAGAATGGCTTCCCAAACAAAAGTGGAGGGAATTAAAAGAGCTTGAGCTCAAGACCCCCAAGAAAAAACTGTTTCAGGGGGACACACAGACCTCCTCAACATCAAAGACAGGTAACAAAAGGATAAGGGAGGAATATAGGACTCCCTCCTCTGAGGGTAAGTGAGTCCAGAAAAAGGAGAGGCAAGAAATAGGGAAACAGACCCAAAGAACTGCAGTCTCAGTTTTTAGGATGGTGGTTATCCAAGAAGGCTATCCACTGGTAAGCATCACCTCGCAGCAGGAGGAGCTTGTGCAGATGACCCTTTTTGAAAAGATTGATCCAGGACCCAAATTCAGGAGGGTCTATCTAGATCCCGGTGCCCTCATTTTTGTCTGTGAGGCAGTGCTTCGGTAGAATGGCTCAAGGACAAGGTGCCCATGATATCCCTGTGGGAGGATGTGAAGCTGCTGGTCAAGACAGCAGCTGAGCTTCTTAAGACTGCAAACGTATCAACATGGGTACCAAAGATCTTTAGGGATGTCTCTCTAAAGACTCTGTTTGAGAAAATAGGGATCCAGAACGAAAAAGTCTTGACAGAGGATGGACAGTAATCAACCAGAAGGCTGTACTGGAAGGACGAACCCTGGTGATGAAAACTGGAGAGAAGTCCCTGAAGGTGATGTGAGAGCAAGACCTGAAATTGTTTTTAGGGTTCTCGCAGGTCACCGTCAGAGTAATAAAAGACCTCAAAAGCAATTATGGCAGCGAGGTGGAGACTTGAGGTGTTGCAGATTAATCTGCAGCACAGTAAAGGGGCCACTGCTGTCCTGAGCCATCGCCTGGGGAGGCAGGAAGTGGATGTGGCCCTGATACAAGAATCCTACTTATATAAAGGGGAGTATCAGACCTCAGTGGTACTGGAGGTAAGCTGATTTATGCTAGAAATCTAAGAAACTCCAGAACATGCATTTATGTGAGAAATGGAATTTCTTTCATGCCAATGATGGATTTCTGTTCCAGGGACCTGATGACCATCAGGATGCAGCAATGTGAGGAATGTATCACGAGAAAAATTGTTTTCGCCTCAGCATACCTTCCTTACAAAGACGGCTCTCCTCCTTCTTTGGAGGTGAGGAGACTGATGGAAGCTTGCCATCAGCAAGGCAACCAACTGTTGGTTGGATGTGATGTCAATGCCCACAACCTAGTGTGGAGCAGCAAGGGCACTAACAGCAGAGGTGAGTACCTTCTTGAATTTCTCTTGTCTAACAATTTGGAGGTCCTCAACAGGGGTGATGAACCTACATTCAGGAACAGCAGAAGGGAAGAAGTAATTGACATAACCTTTGGTTCCATCATGATGGGCAGCTATGTCAAACAATGGCATGTGGCATTAGAGCCATCCTCATCGGACCACAGGTATATTAAATTCAAGTTTGAAATGGAAATCAGACAGACCACAGCCTACAGGAACCCCAGGAAAACAGAGTGGGAGACATACAGAGGGACCTTGACTTCAGCTTACCGGAAATTAAAACCTCGATAAGGAATCCAGTAGAGTTTGAGAAAGTAGCAGAGGCTGTAACCTCTGCCATAGTGACCTCATACCAGGACAACTGCTCAATCACCAAGAAGTGCACAAATAGGAGTGTGCCTTGGTGGAACAACAACTTGGAAATGCAAAGAAGACAGGTACGAAGATTGTTTAACCTTGCGAGACATAAAGGACAATGGGCAAGATTATTGTGAAGCCCTTGTCAACTACAACCTTGCAATTAGACAAGCAAAGGAGGCACCCTAAAAAGCATTCTGTGAAGAAGTGGAGGGCACGGCTTCTGAAGCCAGACTTCACAAAATCCTCACTAGTGTACCAATTAATCCAGGAAGGAGGATGGGGAATATGCAAAGACAGCACATGAGATGCTGGAATTGCTTTTCAAAACTCAATTCCCTCAATATGCTCTGGTGGATAACACAGACCACAATGCAATCCCTGAGATACAATGGTTCTCAGACATTCAAAGAGAGGACTGGTAATCGGCCAAGGAGTGTGTCGACTTCAGAAAAACCAATGGGTGATGGGAACATTCCAATCATTCAAGTCACCTGGCTCAGATGGTATCTTTCCACTCTCCTGCAACAAGCAGGAGAGAATCTTATAAGAGTCCTATCCAGGTTATTCAGTGTTAACCTAGCAGCAGGAATCATTCCCAATGCCTGGAGGGCAGTGAAGGTTGTCTTTATTCCAAAGCCAGTGAGAATTTATCATACCAAGGCCAAGGATATGAGACTAGTTAGTCTGTCCTACTTCATTCTTACAACATGGGAAAAACTGGTTAATGTACATGTTGGGGAGAAGAGGCTAACTAGGGCTCCTCTACATTCAAACCAACATGCATATTAACAAGGTAAATCATGAGAGACAGCTCTCCACCAACTCGTTGGGAAGGTGGAGAAAGCACTACACTTTCAGGAAATAGCCCTCTACATCTTCTGGGACATCGAGGGGGCTTTTAGTAACACAACCTTTGATTCCATGGTTAGAGTAGCAGAGGTGCATGACTTAGGGACCACTATATGTAGGTGGACTAGGGCCATGCTTAGTGGAAGAACGGTAGAGGCCGCCATGACGAATGAAAAGATGGCAATTAACACCACTAGAGGTTGTCCACAAGGAGGAGTTTTGTCCCCTTTATTGTGGAATCTAGTGGTGAATGAGCTCATTGAGGAACTAAATTCCAGACAATGCTTTTGCCAAGGATACGCAGATGACCTTGTCATAGTAATACTTGGCAAATTGACTGACACAGTCAGTAATATGGCTCAAGGTGTGCTGGACATTGTGCATGATTGGTGTAGCAAACAGGATCTAAGGGTTAATGCTAAGAAGACTGTTGTGGTACCATTCACGAAGAAGCATATCCACTCTCCAGTTGAAATGTAAAGCTTTTCGATGAAACTCTACCTGTGAAGGGGATAGTGAATTATCTAGGGGTAACCTTATATGAGAAACTAACATGTACCCCTCACATTTAGAGCACTGCTCCAAGGCAAAAGGTGATCTAGTGAGTACCAAAAGAGCTTGTGGCAAAAACTGGGGCCTAAGCCGCAGAGGAATTCACTGGATATACACCATGGTGGTTAGACCTAGGATCTCCTACAATTGCGTAGTGTGGTGGAAGAAGGTAGAATAGCAGGTTGCAGCTAAGGAGCTTGCTAAGGTGCAGAGACTGGCCTGCTTAGTCATAACAGATGGAATTAGCAACACACCAACCGTGGGGATGGAAACCATGCTGGACATGCCTCCATTACACCTATGGATCAAGATGGAGGCAGCAACTGGTGCACACAAACTCAAAACTGGTAAAAACTGGATCTCATTGGGATATCCAGAATCACACACCAAAATAGTGAGTGAGGTAAGTATAGGAATGGTTTGGGAAAAGGTAGCCAGGTATATAATAACTCCCAACTACTTTAACAAGCCTACAGTACTATAATTGGAAGCAGGGAGCAGTGGGAAAAAACAGTTTGACACCATACAGGGGACATTGTCTGGTTCACTGATGGGTCGAAATCAGACCAAGGCACTGGGGCTGGGGTGTATGGGGTTCAGCCAAGACTGGAGGACTGATGGGTCGAAATCAGACCACGGCACTGGGGCTGGGGTGTATGGGGTTCAGCCAAGGCTGGAGGACTGATGGGTCGAAATCAGACCAAGGCACTGGGGCTGGGGTGTATGGGGTTCAGCCAAGACTGGAGGGCATCATCTCTCTTTGAAAACTGGCCTCAGTGTTCCAAGCTGAAATCACTGCAGTCATGGCGTGTGTGGAGGAGAATGTGTGTAGGTGCTACTAGAACTGTAGCATCTACATCTATTCAGACAGCTAGGCAGCCCTGAAATCATTGGCAGCTCCTGAACAAGATCTAAGGTTGTTGCAGAATGTCACAGGGTTCTGGTGGAGCTAGGGGGAAGCAATAGGTTAAACCTAGTGTGGGTCCCTGGCCACTCAGGAATCGGTGGTAATGAACAAGCCAACAGATTGGCCAAGATGGGGGCAAAGACTCCATTCAATGGACCAGAACCTGTCCTGACAATCACCAAGGCTATGATCAAACTAGGACTATGGAACTGGCTCAGAAGACAGCACATAGAATACTGGACCAACGTCTATAAACAAAAACATGGCAAGGTAATGATACCAAAACCACGTTTTAAAAGAAGCTCTGTAATCATGGGCTTGAACAGGAAAGAGATTAAACTCATGGTTGGACTGATGACCAGACATGGGAATTTCAAAAAACAACTACATACAATGGGTATAAAGAAAGAAGACCCTATAGGTAGGATCTGTGATGAGTGTGAAGAAACTGAATCACACCTAATCTTCGAATGCATTGCATTGAAGAGCAAGAGAGACAGAATTTTTGGGGCAACTAGACCTGAAGAAATTGTGTCTAACAAAGAACTTGTAAAGGGAGTCCTTGCACTATTTAAGGGCACTGGTTGGCTTTACTAGATATACAGGAAGTGATACCGTACAATAAAACTCAGTTTTGGTGCAGGCAGTGGTGGGTTAGACCGAAGCTGTTTTAGCTTCCCTGCTAAAATCAAATCAAATCTAATCTAACTGAGAATATAGTTGGCAACTAGGAAGGAGGTTGTAGGTTTGGAATCCATCAGGCGTTGGGAAAGATAGTGTCCAATAGCAATAAGGCCACGGGCATTAGCGATGTTAGCATAAAGGGAGGTGGCATCAATAGCGATGAGCAGAACACCATATGGTAAAGGAAAAGGTGGAGGAAATGGTTGGTATCTTTTATTTAGGAGGTTAGGTTGCAGGTAATAGACTGAAAGTGATGATCTACGAGAGCAGAGAGTCTCTCTGTGAGGGCACAGTATCTGGTCACAATTGGGCGTCATGAGTGGTTGGGTTTATGGACTTTAGGAAACATTTAGAAGATATGTGGGGAACTCTTGCAATCCAAGAACTACAGCCACATGCACAACACCACCTCAAAAAAGTCTCCACCATGTTCACTTCCTATTCCCACCTTGGACTATCCCTATCCACCACCTCTACAACAACCTATAAACCTCTGCCACATCCCCTCACAGCTCTGTCTCGCAGACCTACTACATTACTCCACCCTCAAAAACTCCCTCCCATGACCATACAGAACCCAGAACCTAAACAGGTCCAAAACACAGTCATGAACCTACCTCCAAAAGTTTTAGTCCCACAGAGGTAGCAATCCTTTCCAAAGGGCTCATCTTTTGCCCCACTCCCAAGTGGACTTGTTAAATATATTCTCTCCTTCTCCTGGTCCCTACAGTGGGAACACATTTTTGCCACCAACTGTACCAATCAGACTCAACCAAGGACCAATGTTGAATCCTGCATGAGTCAGTTCATTCCTTCACCCATCCGTGATCCACCCCCACTGCCCCCCAAATCACCCGTGGTTAACTTTCCAGAATTTCTTAACCTTGAACTTTGCCACATCATCATTCCCCAAATCCCTCAACTTGCAAACCAATCTTACATCCGCAGAAAGAATCGCATTCCACCATCTAAAAACTGATCCCAACACTATAATCCTACTTGCTGACAAAGGCTCCACCACTGTTGGATTGGATTGTTTGGGGAAGGAGACCAGATAGCGAGGTCATCGGTCTCATCGGATTAGGAAAGGATGGGGAAGGAAGTCGGCCGTGCCCTTTCAAAGGAACCATCCTGGCATTTGCCTGAAGTGATTTAGGGAAATCACGGAAAACCTAAATCAGGATGGCTGGACGCGGGATTGAACCGCCGTCCTCCCAAACGTGAGTCCAGTGTGCTAGCCACTGCGCAACCTTGCTTGGTCTTCACCACTGTTGTTTTGAACTGCAAGCATTACCCAGCAGAAGGACTTCACCAGCTCTCAGATTCATCCACATACAAGCCCTGTTGCAGTGACCCCATTCCAGAAATCCAGCAGGTTCTCCAGTCTCTCCTAAATCCTTAGGCCCATCCCAGAACCTCTCTCTGAAGTCCATGTCTCCTCCCTCTCCCTTACCACTCCCTGCACATGTACCTTCTACATGCTTCCTAAAGTAAATAAACCCAACCACCTAGGACACTCCATTGTGACCAGGTACTGTGCTCCCACTGACAGAATCTCTGTTCTCGTAGACCAAGACTTTCAGCCTAATACCCACAACCTACCCTCCTGTATAAAAGACACCAACCATTTCCTCCACAGATCCTGTCCCTTTACCACATGGTGCCAGCTCATCACTATTAATGCCACCTCCTTTTACACTAAAATCTGTAATGCTACGGCCTTACTGCTATTGAACACTGCCCTTCCCAACATATGATGGATTCCAAACCTGCAACCTCCTTCCTAGTCGCCATGACCAACTATATCTTCACCTGCAACTACTTCTCCTTTGAAGACATTACCTACAAACAAATCTACGGTATAGCTACGGGCACCTGCACAGTGCCAACCTAAGCAAACCTATTCATGGGTCACCTAGAGGAATCCTTCCTAATCACCCAGATTCCCAAGCCCCTCATCTGTTCACATTCACTGACATCATCTTCGTAATCTGGATCAAGGGTGAGGACACCCTATCCACACTCCTCCAGATCCTCAAACACCTTCTCCGCCATTCACTTCACCTGGCCCTACTCAACGCAACAAAAGTCACCTTCCTCAATGTTGACCTCCACCTCAAAGATGGCTACATCAGTACCTTCATGCATATTAAACCTACCAACCACCAGCAATACCACCACTTCGACAGCTGCCACCCATTCCATATGAAGAAATCCCTTCCCTGCAGCCTAGCCACCCATGGACATTGTATCTCCAGTGATGAGCAGTCCCTCATGAAATATAGTGAGGGTCTCACTGAGGCCTTCATAGACCATAATTACCCTCTCATACTTGTACAAAAACAGACCTCCTGTGCCTCATCTCTCCAGTCACACACCATCTCCGAAGTCCCACTGTCGGGTCACAGGAGAGGATTCCCCTCAAGACTCAGTACCACCCATGACTACAGCAACTTAATCACATTCTCTATCTGGGTTTCAAATACCTCTTGTTGTGGCCTGAAATGAGGAATGTCTTATCCACTATCCTTCCCACCCATCCCGCAGTGGTATTCCATCGCTCACCAAATCTATACAATATCCTTGTCCGTCCTTATACACCCTCCACTCCCAACCCCTTGCATCTTGGTTCACATCCCTGTAATAGAACAAAATGCAAGACTGTCCTATGCATCCTCCCACCACCATCTACCCCAGTCCAGTCACAAGCATCAGCTTCCTATCAATGGGAGGGCTACCTGTGAAGCCAGTCAAGTGGTTTACAAGCTAAGTTGCAACAACTGTGCTGCCTTCTATATGGGGATGACAACCAGCAAGATGCCTGTCCATATGAATGGCCATCGACAAACTCTGGCCAAGAAACAGCTGGACCTCCCTGTTGCTGAGCATGCTACCCAATACAACATTCTTCATTTCAGTGACTGCTTCACAGCCTATGCCATCTGGATCCTTCCCACCAACACCAGCTTTTCTGAATTTTGCAGATGGGAGCTCTCCTGCAATATATCATGTTCCCATAACCCTACTGGCCTCAACCTTCATTAATCATTGTCCTTATTCATCTAGCCTCTTCCTGTTTCCATTCTAGCACTACACAGCCCATTATTCAATATCTATATCAACATGGAGACTCCGCAAATCACATTTAAGTGCCTGGCAGAGGGTTCATTGAACTTACTTCTCTCCTTTCCTGCTACCCCCTACTCTCCATCTAACCTCCCGACTCCCCCTAGCTACCCTACCATCTTTCCGCCTCGTCCCTGAATGCATCCAGAAGCAGTACTTAACTGTCCTCCACCTCTACCATGCTATCCCTTCCCCTCCCCACCCCAGCCTCCTCCTTACCCCCACCACCCGGTTGCTTCTCGCATCATGCGCTGCTCCTTGCAGTTTGGCCTCTGCAGCCAGAGACTGTGGTCGTGTATGTGTGTGTGTGTGTGTGTGTGGGGGAGGGGGGGGGGGTCTATTCCCGATGAAGGCCTTGTTGGCTGAAGAAAGCTTACTTTCTGACAGTCTTTTGGCTGTGCCTATCTACAACTCAGCATCTCTGCTATATGGTGAGTAACAACTGTCCTGTTCATAATATTGTTACATTCCTTCCTGGATTTTCCATTGTTTGATATCCATGGAGAGATAGATCACCCAAAATTTGATGGATACAGATACCACTTGACAGTGTTAGATTATTTCACTCATTTTTGTGTAATCTGTCTATTAAGATATAGGTCATAACCTGCAAGATTCAAAAGAAAATGTGAGTTAGAAAATGAAAATCAGTTCAATCTGAAAGTGATAAAAAGCTGATAAAGATGGTAAATACATCAATCATAAATTTAAGAATTGGTGTGAAGGAAAAGGAGTTGCGCTAGACTGCAGTTTTCCTTTTCATCCTCAACTGAATGGAAAAACAGAGATACTAAATCTGGCAATAATAAACAAAGCAAGAGATGTAATCTCCAATAGCAAACTGGAGAAACAGCTATGGGGAGAAGCAATGCTCACAGCTACATAGGCCTATTTATTCAATAGGAGCCTAACTATAAACCTGTGGAAAAGTGATCTGGGAAAACACTTGATCTACCAAGACCTCAAACTTTTGAATCGAGAGTTTTTTCCAAAAATCTAGGCCACCTGGAGAAAGTAGGTTAAAGAAGTAATTTATACTTCTTTGTTGGTTATGCTTCAAATGGCTGTACACTGTTCAATGCAGAAATAAGAACTATTGTTGTGTTGACAGATGCTGAATTTGAACAGCTAGTGACAAAAGAAACTAAACAGAAAAATCTTGTTATTGGTGAAGTATCAAATGACACCAACAATCAAGTAAATGAAATTCAAGATCAAGAAAATAAAAAAGAAGTAAACTGAGGAGGAAGAGAATGCAATAAAGAAAGAAGGAATTACAATTTTTGGGATAGAACCAGTCTGAAGAAACATTTAAAATGGGAGTATTATTAAACAGCATAACTCCCATATGAATAATGTATTACTTGTTCACATACAAAAACTGGTTAAAAGCAATAGAAGAAGAAAAGAAATCACTTCAACAGAACACATGAAAATTGGTGTATCCAGAGGAGGCAAAATCGAGAGAGATCTTGACCAGCAAATCGATCTCTAAAGTCAAAGAAGATGTTCAATATAAGGCTAAGCTGGTTGTCAAAGATTGTCAACAAGAAAATGATATAGATTTCAAGGAATTATTCAGCTCTGTTGTAGATCCCTGTTCACTAAGATTGTTGTCTGATCTGTCAGCACAGAAAACTTTACACATGAGAGTGTTTTATTAATAAATGGCCTTTTTTAAATGATAACTGGTTGAAAAAAGTTTCATGAAGGAAGAAAGATTATGGACTATTTCTACTATAAGAACAGTGTGTGAAAAAAGTACTGGAGAAATTCAGTATGACTGACTGTGAGGCCTGAAGACTCCATTTGCTCCAGAAGGGAGACAGATGAAGAAAATCAAAAGGATGTATACATTAAATTTTCTTATAATGAAGCCATAGGAACAGGGCTTAATTTCAACCAGAATGGTATTCCAGCACCTCCCAAGGGATTTTTTTTAACTCAATGGAACAATTTGGCACTGGAGATTTGAAATAGTACACATGTATTAAATAGCAACGTAATTGTAATTAGCTGCTGTGCCAGCACCCGGACGGTGTAACACTGTGCCAAGATGTGCTGGCCGTGCACCAAGGCATGTTTAGCCACAGGGTGATCCTCATTACCAACAAACATTGTCTGCCTGTGTCCATTCATGCGAATGGACAGTTTGTTGCTGGTCATTCCCACATAGAAAGCTTCACAGTGTAGGCAGGTCAGTTGGTAAATCACGTGGGTGCGTTCACACGTGGCTCTGCCTTTGATCGTGTACACCTTCCGGGTTACAGGACTGGAGTAGGTGGTGGTGGGAGGGTGCATGGGACAGGTTTTACACCGGGGGCAATTACAAGGGTAGGAGCCAGAGGGTAGGGAAGGTGGTTTGGGGATTTCGTAGGGATGAACTAAGAGGTTACGAAGGTTAGGTGGACGGCGGAAAGACACTCTTGGTGGAGTGGGGAGGATTTCATGAAGGATGGATCTCATTTCAGGGCAGGATTTGAGGAAGTCGTATCCCTGCTGGAGAGCCACATTTAGAGTCTGATCCAGTCCCGGAAAGTATCCTGTCACAAGTGGGGCACTTTTGGGGTTCTTCTGTGGGAGGTTCTGGGTTTGAGGGCATCATCCCCATGAAATCCCCAAACCACCTTCCCTACCCTCTGGCTCCTACCCTTGTAACCGCCCCCGGTGTAAAACCTGTCCCATGCACCCTCCCACCACCACCTTTTCCAGTCCTGTAACCCGGAAGGTGTACACGATCAAAGGCAGAGCCACGTGTGAAAGCACCCACGTGATTTACCAACTGACCTGCCTACACTGTGAAGCTTTCTATGTGGGAATGACCAGCAACAAACTGTCCATTCGCATGAATGGACACAGGCAGACAGTATTTGTTGGTAATGAGGATCACCCTGTGGCTAAGCATGCCTTGGTGCACAGCCAGCACATCTTGGCACAGTGTTACACTGTCCGGGTTATCTGGATACTTCCCCTTAACACCAACCTGTCGGAACTCCAGAGATGGGAACTTGCCCTTCAGTATATCCTCTCTTCTCGTTACCCGCCAGGCCTCAACCTCCGCTAATTTCAAGTTGCCGCCGCTCATACCTCACCTGTCATTCAACAACATCTTTGCCTTTGTACTTCCGCCTCGACTGACATCTCTGCCCAAACTCTTTGCCTTTACAAATGTCTGCTTGTGTCTGTGTATGTGCGGATGGATATGTGTGTGTATGCGAGTGTATACCTGTCCTTTTTTCTCCCTAAGGTAAGTCTTTCCGCTCCCGGGATTGGAATGACTCCTTACCCTCTCCTTTAAAACCCACATCCTTTCGTCTTTCCCTCTCCTTCCCTCTTTCCTGATGAAGCAGCCGTTGGTTGCGAAAGCTAGAATTTTGTGTGTATGTTTGTGTCTATCAACCTGCCAGTGCTTTCGTTTGGTAAGTCACATCTTCTTTGTTTTTAGATATATTTTTCCCATGTGGAATGTATCCCTATATTATATTCATATCACAAACTTGTAAAATTGCTAGATAGAAATTTTGACAGTCAAATCCACGTAGCATGTTGGTGGTTTAATTCAGAGGTCTCACCACTCACTGCAAATTTAAATGTTCTTGTGGAATTAACTACAGTGAGGTAATGTTACGCGATGCCATTACTCAGACTGTATCAGGTGCATGGATTGGTGCTGCAGTTCTGAAATTGCCTGACCCTGATTTAAAAACAGTACTGTCTATTGTGGAATCTCAAACAACTGTAGACTCAACCAAGATTGATTTTAAGACTCCTCTTGTTTCAGTTGTTAGTACTGCATCAGACACTCAAGTCTCACGTACAGCAAAGAATTCAAGTAGTTCAGAAAAGAACTCTGACAAACAGTAAAAACGTTGTCTTGTAGTACACAGCACTTATTACAAAACTCTGGTAGAAAATTGTGTCCTCCGTGTCTTTCGAGGCATGATTGAAGAGATTGTCCATGTTGTACTGCTCATTGCTTTCAATGTGGATAGGAAAGTCACATTCAAACTGTATGTTTACACAGCTGGCAGAGCAAAGGTGACAGCCACCATCATGCTAGTGCACAGCAGCCACAGCTATGCTATCACAGTTCATGTAAAGCCACTCACACAGATGTGAGCTGAACCAAATATTGGCTTGGAGCTTACATTCATAGCATTTTTCCATAAGTCTAATAATCACAACAGATACACATAAAATGAACTTAAGTCATGAATAATATATTGTCCTTCACTGTTCACAACAGTCTGCCAGTGCTGGGGAAACTTTCCAAATTCCGCAGCTATATAAATCATGTGGTTTTGAGATGAAGAACTCATTGAACCATGTTCAGAGTGCATTTTCATCTGGAAAGGAAGTTCCTTGGTGGTTGTTCAATACGGAGTGAAAAAGGTGAAAATCTGAGGGCGTGAGATCGGGTGTATAAGGTGGGTGCAGAATGACTTCCCAACCCAATTCCTGTATAGCGTTCTTTGTTAGTCTAGCAGAATGCGAGTGGGCATTATCTTGTAGTAACAGCACTTTATGCAGTCTTCTTCATTGTTGTTCTGGGATTGTGTGTGCAAGAAATCTGAGTTGTTGACAATAAATGTCAGCAATAACGGTTACATCTCGGGGAAGCAATTCGTAGTACACCACACCATCACTGTTCCACCAGATGCATAACATTATCTTTTGTGGATGCGCATAGGTCTTTTTACGAGGAGTTGCTGCTTCGTTTGCTGCACTCAACCAATCCTTTCTTTTCCTTATGTTAACATTAAGACATAATTTCTCATCACGAGTAATGATACAGGATGAGTAAGCAGAGGTGCACATATGACCACCTGCTGGTTTTTGTGATTTTGGGTTAGAGCATGCAATTTTTGAACCTTCCCCATTGCATACAAATGTCTCATGATGGTGGGCAGATCACAGATCATAATATTTGCCAGTTCTTGAGCACACTGACAATGATCACTGTGGATTAATACATTTAAACGATCTTCATCAAACCCTGTAGGTCTTCCTGAATGTGGAGACTCACAAAATGATCCTTCTTAAAACAAGAAAACCATTTTCTTGCCATGCTCTATCCAACGGCATTACCCCACACATGGCACAAATATTTCTGGCTGCCTCTGCTGCTGCCACTCCTCCACTGAACTCATTCAGAAAAATGTGTCAGCAGTGTTCAGATTTCTCCTCTTTGCACTCCTTTTTGTAGTATCCACAGCTCCACTCACTATCTCCAAATGACAAAATTACAATATGTAAATGCAGATAACAATAGTGAAATACAAATAAAAAATGACAATTGATAAATAAACCCACAGCAACTGTAATTCCAACGTGCAAAACAAAAATGCACCAACATAAAACTTCTGCATTGCAGATTTCTTCCGTTATCCCAGAACTGGTAGTCCACCACTACAGCAGCCTACTTCTACTTTGTCTGAACAAGAAATTCCAGTATTTGGTATGGGCTATTGTATTGTAGTTTGCCAGTAACTTTCCAGAGAGTGACAAAGTGTGTTTCTTTCTATGTACTCAATTCTGAAAACAGTGCAAACATATTTGGGTTAGATTTATTTGATTTGTTCAATTTCTGCATTCAGAACAATGTGTCACAAATCAGTGTTTCTGGGTCTCACTCTAACATTTCTGACTTTTGTAGTGAGTACAAGGAACTGTTTGAACTAGGTGTAGAAAGTGCCCAAGGCTCTGAAGCTCTCATCATCGTGAAAGACAATCTGCAGCTGTGATTTTTTTGTACATATCTGTCCCCCATGCAATATAAGAGCAAGTTGCTCATGAACTGCAAAGATGGCATGAAAATAGGATTATCAAACCCATTTCTCCAAGCCAATGATCATCACCCCTGGTCGATCTGAAGGAGCCTTTAGATGGTTTACATTTGTGTGCTGACTTTATGGCAACAGTAAACCCAAAAATTGTAGTGGATTCTTTTCCCCTTTCACATCTGGAGGAATTGATGGACAGAGTAGGAAAAGGCAGATACTTTTCAAAGACAGATTTGTGAGAGGTATATGCACAGTTACCGCTGGATGAACAGTCCAAGCAATACTTTGTGATAAACATTCACTTAGGTTTTTTCCTCATTTCAACAACTACCGTTTGGAAGTGCTTCAGTTCTGGCAATTTTTTAACAGTTCCTGGAACAGTTAACAGCAAAAGTCCCTTCTTGTACTGTCTGGATGATACTGTCGTCGTGGATCGTATGCCTACAGAACATTTAGTGACTGCTTGTTTCAAGTTCTTTCTGCTGATGGCTTGAAAATGCACTGGGTACACATCCAACTAAATCACACTTGGCTGCAATTAGTGATCTGCCAACACCCCATAACATTAAACAGCTCCAATCAGCCATGGGGAAACTTACCTATTACATAAAATTTATTCCTAACAGTGCGTAAATTGTTGCACCGCTTACATGTCTACGCTGGAGAAAGACTGCCAGTCCACATTTTCAGCAATTGAAAGAGACATAGTTAAGTCATAGATGCTTGATTCACTTTGATCCAGCTAAGCTTGTCATCTTAGTTGTGGATGCATCTCCTCATAAGATCAAAGTGGTGCTCTACAATGATTGGTTCTTCTGACAGACATATTGCTTTTGCCTCAAAACCTCTTAACAAAACACATTACAACTACAATCAGCGTGAAAAAAAGGCACTCGCCATTATCTATGGTGTTACAAAACTCCACCAGTATTTGTATGGTGGGAAGTTCTATTTGATGACAGATCATCAGCCTTTGGTGGCCTTATTCAATCCTGCCAGGCCTGTCCCAGCTTGGACAGCACAAAAATTACAACATTGGGCTCTGATACTGTCTAATTATCAGTATAAGTTATTGCACAGGCCCACTTGCCAACACTAACACTGACATGTCGTCTCAGTTACTGATAGATACCAACACAGCATTTGACTCGTCTGAGGAATCATGTTGTCAAATTGACTTTCAGAATATTGAATGTTTTCAAAATTTTTCTCTCAGTTTTCAGTGTGTTGTTGCTCCACCCCCTGGATCAGCTCTTCAGGTTGTTTTGCAATACAGGCGCCTTGGGTGGCAATGCAGTTTAAAAGAAATTCACCACCCAGTGGCGCGATGCTGTTTTTGACACTGTCACACATTTTCTGCACAATCAGGTGTTCTGCTCTTGCATACAGAGAACGATGATGCGCATGTTCTGATTCCTCAATCCCTGCAGTGGGAAGTCTTGTCCGTATGTTCATATTGATTTTGCAGGTCCATTCTGGAACATGCCACGGTTGTTAGCAAACAGTTGCGGCGGGCACCTTTCATTGCGGTGCTCATGGGGATCATTGCCTCGCCACAGCTGACATCACCAGTGCCGCCACCTGCCAAGTTGCCTGAATCATGCTGCTCCAGAAGATCCTCTTGCCATTCTACCACCCACAGCATCTACATCCCTGGATGCGGGCGTGCACCCGGCGTCTGGTTTTTTAGCTGGTGTTCATGGATTCCCTCTTGGTGAATACCGGGGTGCAGCCACGGAGGTGCCATCTGCTACAGTTTCCCTCCCTGCCTCTGCATGTCTGTCCACATCCAGTCTTCCCCCGTGTTGTCATGTCGTCCACCCTACACGATCATGGTGCAGGAATATTGTATCATACAGAGATTGCCTTGTCACATCAAAGTTGGCAATGCAAATCGATACCACAGGCACTAGCGAGGGCTTGCTGTAATCCACAATGATGTATGGGAGGCACTCCTGATAACCACACCTCCCCTTTCAGCATAGCAATGGCCTCACACTGAGATCAATATAGTGCTGAGCCAGCAAGCTCTCTGAATATTGTATTGCGAGAGAACCACTTGTTCATCTGTGCATCAAGTGATGCTTTGCTAGTCCATGATGGTTGTAAATTACCCAGTACTCCTGTGGCAAAGAAGTTAAGTAAATCTTTTAATCATGTATGTAATAAAGTGAACTAATATTTCATGTGTTTTAGTTTGACGAACCTTCTCCCAGAGCAATGAAAGAACCCACTGTTGTGGCCAGATGAAAGTGGTTTTGCCTGGTCAAAACTTGAAGTATGATCACATGGACATTCAAATGAAACGTGTGACTGGATTGAGGATTTCTTGGCAGTGATTATGTACCATGTAATCTTGAATGGAAAGTTACTGACAGAAGTGACTTCACATGTGCCCCAGAGGAACTATGCCTGAACCCTTCCTGTGAACGAACTAGCTGACAATATTATTAATAACCTTAGACATTTTGCAGACAATAAAGTTGTCTCTAATGTAATAATATCTGAAACTGTTGTACAAGTATGCAGTCAGATCTTAAGAGCTCAAAGTAATGAAGAGATTGACAACTTATTTTAAATAATCAGCACTGTAAAACTGTGTACTTCACAAAATGCACAAATTTAGCTTCAATGAGTCACAACTGGAATCACCCAACTCTTACAAATACATAGCTGTAATAATTTGTTGGGAGATGAAATAGAATGACCACAAAGGCTCAATTGTAGGTAAAGTAGGTGGCAGACTTTGGTTCATTGGTAGGATACTGGGTAAATGTGGTCAATCTGGAAAGAAGATTGCTTACAAAATACTTGTGTGACCCATACCAGAAGAACATTCAAGTGTGTGAGACCCACACCAAATAGATATGGATCCCACTATAATATTACTAATCATTACATCCACAATGGTGAGACACATTGCTTAAATTGGATTTTGGAGATTATTTTATGTTAACATCCCTATTATATTAATTGATTTTTATATAGCAGAGCTCTGGTAATTCAAGCCCCAATATTTCAAGGTTCTATCTAATTCGAGCTGGTCTTAAGAAAATTAAAATTTTACATAAAACTAGAGTAAAAGCCTGTTTTCATGTATAGTACACATGTACGTTTTACACTCTTTCATACTTTCAATTTCCTGTGTACAATATAGGTACTACTGTCCCACTTAGGATTTTTCTTCATAATGCACAGAAACAACCTTGGCTTCAGACTGCTAATGAATTTCTATTACAGATGGACAGGTACCTTTAGGTTTCGAGGAGAGTGCTTCTCTTGCTCTGTAGATCCTTCACTAAATGGGATCACCTGACAATCAGCTGTACAGTGTATACCATTCTTATAGTTAACTCTACTGTTGTAGAGTTGTCATTAAGATACAGTGTGCCTAAGTAACAATACAGCACACATTTTACAACACTGACCAACCATTTTTGTATGTACTGTAGTTGGTTGTATAGCAACATCTGTACTGTAGCTAGCTCAACTGTGCCACATTAAAATTAAAGTGTTGTATGCATGTACAGTGTACTGTACATATGTAACTGTGTGCTTCTTAATGTTTCGATTCACACATTACAATGAGTAGCAGGAGTAAGAGAAAATTTGTGTTGTTGAATGTGAACATGGAGGCTTTGAAAAGACTAGCCAAAGCAGAAACATTAAAAAATCTTGCTGCTGAGTGTGTAGTCAGTGAAGTGACAGTTGGAGATTCGTCTAGAAATAGAGGCAAAATTGACAAGTTTTTGTCAAACAAGTTGTCTATTTCATAATCTGAACAGAAGTCAATGAAGAAATTTCAATCTGAAAAAATGAGTGGAGCTTTGTTCTTTTGATTTACCCAACAAAGACAAAACAGAAATCCAATTTCAGGGCCTAATCTGCAATAATATGTTATATTTTTTAGAAATGAGTTAAAGGAAGGTGGGGATGATTTTACTGCAAGTTCAGGATGGTTGGATAGGAAAGCGATATCGTGTAAGGCAGTTTGAAATTCGTGGTGAAAACTTTCTGTGGATTTTCAAAACTGTTACACAATTTTGTGAGTAATTAAGAAAAATTATACAATAACTGTGATGAAACACAGCTAAAATATAAAATGCTTCCATATAAAACTCTGGCCTCAAAATAAGAAAAGGCTGCCCTGGGCAATGAAAAAGTGAGGAAAGGTTAACAGTTCTTGCTGCATCCAATGTAAGTGGAGACCATAAACTAAAGCTGTTGGTAATAGCAAAGTCTGCCAAGCCTAGAGCTATAAAAAAATATCATGCTTCTGCACTGCCTGTTACACATGTTTACCAAAAAATCTGCTTGGATGGACAAAAATATTTTTAAGAAATGGTTACTTGAAGATTTTGTTCCACAGACAGAAAGATACCTAAAGAAAAAGTACTTACCTTCCAAAGCAGCCTTAAAGCTGCACTGTTCTTCGACCCTAACATGACAAGTTTAATAAAACCTATGGACCAAGGCATCTTACAATGCTTCGAGAAAAGACAGTGTCGTCATTTGCTTCAGATGCTTCTATGAACAACAGGAGGTGAAGGAACCATAAGAAGCTACGATAAAAGACGTAAATTACTGGACAGCTGATTCATGGTCTGTAATAAAGGTGATGACACTAAAAAAGTCTTGGAACCAGATTTTACGAAGAGAACCAAATGCCTACAATTCAGACAAAGATGACCTACAGTTGGCAGAATGGATACAAAAGCTTGCTGGATGTGAAAACGCAAATGCCAGTGATATTTCAGAATGAATGAACTGTTTGAGGTACTGGTCTTGCAATTGTTGAGATGGTTAGTGGATCCTCTGAAGACAGTGATGATGAGTAATTGCCTGAAGAAAGTGTACCACTGATCGCTCACACTGGAGATTTCACAGTGGAAAATGTGGCACAGCATTATATCTAGCAGGAAGCGGAAGTTACTCTAACTGAAACCATGCTTCTTAGAAGACTGTGTGTTACTGCTGCTAAAAAATTTGGTTCTAATTTAAAACAAAGGACTATGAATAATTTCTTTAAAATGTAACTTATATTTTTCCAAATTGGAAATGTGTGCCTATATGTATACATATAACACAGGTATGTACTACGTTGTTGTCTTATTTATTTTTTTAATCATCACTGTGCTCATTAAACATTTATTCATGATTTAACCATTAATTTAGTGATGTTTCTGTATTATCCAGGGTTTTTCTCAAATTACCAGGACTCTGCTGCATACCTATTATACGATCCATTGGAAATACTTACCTGTCCCAAATTGCTGTTCGTTCAGCATATAAATGTCCTCTTCATTATTGTTGACTGTTACACTTGATTTTACTGTTATTCATACAGGGGTCTGATGACAATGTAATGTAACATAGAAACCAGTAGCTTAATAAAGATTTTAAAATTTACAGTTGAAGGAGTACTGCAGTTTACTTGAAATAGGATAGTGTCACACAAATGTTAAGAAATCTGAACTGTCACATGCTTGATCTATCTCAATAAGGGCTACATAGAAAGCTTCAAGAACCATTATTATGGGAGGAATCCAGGAATGTACTACAGTCCCCTGCACGACCCCCGTCTGGATCATGTAGTCAATATTAGACTAATTACAGAGTTCACAGAGGCATTAAAGAAGTCGTTCTTCCTGAACGTCACACATGGATGGCAATGTGAAGTATTCTCCACCATGCACTTCAGTGGTTTGCAGAGCATGAATTCAGATAGCACAATGTGTGTAAGGCAATTCCTTGAAGTCTAAGATGCCAAGGTGCAAATGATTTTACTGTAACTTTAGTATGATCAAAGTAAATACATGTAATCCAGCACAGACTTTACAACTTTTCTGGGGAAATGTGCTGTGCCATAAAAAATGACTGCTACTTTCAGTAGTTGTTGCACAGCTATATAAAAACATGGAATTGTAAAAATACATACAACATTTATTTTCCTATAAATTATGTATTATTCAAAAGCATAATTTGTACTCTTCCTTTTTTTTCAAATATATCCTAAAGACATCAATGCAAATACAAAACAGAAGTTCAATGCAATACGATTATTAGTTACAATGTGCAACATAAGTGATGATATATCTTCAATGGTCTCCCAGTTCTGCTCTTGATTTGCCAATCTGTTTTGGCATTTTTTTGTTAGTAGAGTCTTCCAATTCACGTGGTTTGTAATAGTGTGGAGCTACTTCCAATAACCATTTACTTTCAATTTCAGTAACCTGAAAAAGTAAAATAACGAGTATGAAACAGCTATACTTGTAACGATATGGATACTTGCAAGTGAATACTCTTAAAGTAAAGTGATAAGTATATCAGGAAGGAATTATTCAAGAAACAAGTCTTCCTGAAAATGGCTCTGTGTTTCCTATACACACATCTACATCTACACTCATTGCTATAGGAACTGGTATGCCCTGTAAAAGTTAATGGTAACTACATGCATGGTAAGCAACTATGTTGACTGAAACAATCCAGAAAAATGCAACCGATGTCTGATCATTTTCATGCAAAAACCTGAAAGAAAATTATGTAGTTGGTTGGTTAGTTTGATGTTGTAAATATGGCTACATGCTGACAATTTGCAACTTCTTTTTCTCTATATGTTAAGTTGGTAATTCCTACCCATCACCTTTTACACTTTACAAAAATAGAAGTTATTCTATGAAATAGGAGTTTCCAAGGAGCAGTTATTTACTTTGCATGGTGACTACTCAATCTTATATATGGCAGTTTCCAAAAACAGGATAATTCAAATTTATCGATAATTTATACATATATGGAATAATATGCACATAATTTACACAATGTTAAAAATTAAATATTTTAAAATTTGTCATTTATAAAAGTCAATAAAATTAAACTTCAATGCTTTGTTAAAAACATAGAATTCCCTGAGATTTTATGAAATTTCTGAAATTCCCTGTGATTTACTGAGAATTCCAGGTTCTCAAGGTTTTCCAGAAGAATCACCCCCCTGCTTTGCTGCCTGTCAGACTTTTATATCACTGGATAAGTGATCAAAAATTTTGATGGCTGCGTCTTGCACCTTTTGTACTAAAGACAATCTTACTGTCGAGTAATGAATGTCATTTTTTCCTTCTCTCATTATAATTATGTAAATTATTGTTCCTTTTGAACTGCAATGAATTATTTACAACAAACTTCATGAGAGAATAAATATACTGCAAGGCAGTAATTAAAATGCCTAACTCTTTAAACAGATGTCTGCAACATAATAGTGAGTGAGCACCGCATATTATTGCTGCAGCACATTTTTGAGCAATGAAGACTTCCTTCCTTCCTTCCTTCACAATGAGTTGTCCGAGAATATAATTCCATACGACATTTTGAAGGAAAATAGGCAAAATAACCCAACTTTTTGATTTGTCTCTCCCCAAGATTTGCTATGATTAAAAGTGCAAATGTGGCTGAAGTGAGTTATTTTATCAGCTCAAAAATGGTTTTTTTTTTGTTTTTTTTTTTTTTAAAAAAAAAGTTGCCACCTTAGCCATTATTTCCTCACCACTGGTGCAGTACACCTGAATACCTGAATACACTGTGTCTTTTTGAAACTTAGACGGTGACCATTTGCAGAAAACCACTCAATAATACTTTTAAGAACACTGTATACATGTTTCGACTGATAACAATACTAGTATCATCTGCAAAAGAACTAATTTTGCTTGTTCATGGTGTATAAGTGGACAAGGGAAAATAATGCTCGGATTTTTTTCCCAGATTTCCCAGTTAAAAATAAACTTTCTCCCAGGAGAAAACGCATTTTTTCTATGTTAAGTGACAGTATATTTTCCCTTGGAACCGCAAAACTTATCAATCCTTTGGGTGGTTATGGTTTTATACATGGGTGTAGAATTTCCTGGCACGTTAGAAAATGAATGCCAGGGAAAAAAAAACAAGTTTTGGAAAGACCTTTGATTTGCAGCAACATGCATGCTGCATATTTTTGCATTACAAAAGGATGAATTCGAATTACTTTCTGAAGCACTGAAACTGAGATTGTGATGCGCTCTTGTAACACCACCATAGCTCATGTCACATGATCTCACCAGCTGATGACAGCGGATATAAAGAGCATAGGGTACATGTTGTAGTCAGCCAATAGCAACATCACTGTTAAGTAGTGCGAACACACAAACAGGAAAAAGTTAATGGTTTAAATTAACATACATAGTGTTGCTACAAGAAAAGCAAAGCTACAAGAAAAGCAAAGCTTTCACATATAATATTGGTCTCCAAGGTTAATAAACTGCAAGAGAGACTAAACTTTCACAAATCATGTTGATTTTTTTGCATATGTTACATTTTAAGATATACCACACAAATGAGCCAGTAAAATTTTTAATACTGACATAAATGTCTCATTTTCTGGGTCCAAAATTCTTCTAAAGGGCTCATCATCAAATAGTTGATTTTTAAATGAGAGTCAAAAGCTCTGTGATTTACGAAATTCATCGTACATTCTCGCACATGGTTCAACTTGCATAAAAGGAAATTTACGTTGAAGGTAATGCTTTTCAAACCACCATTCGTGATATTTTCCCTCGACATGTTAAAAATATGTTCATTTCAGCACTTGCCAGAGAGCGTCAGATAACAGGCGCCACCACACTTGTGCAGCTACGACGACGTAGGAAGCCCGTATGTTCATACATGTAAAACATTAAAAGATCTTTCATTATGTTATAAAAGAAACAAGACAAAGAGACTTCCTGGCAGATTAAAACTGTGTGCCGGACCGAGACTCGAGTCTCGGTCCGGCACACAGTTTTAATCTGCCAGGAAGTTTCATATCAGCGCACACTCCGCTGTAGAGTGAAAATTTCATTCTAAAGACATAAGAGGATCCCCCAAGAGCATCGGAATTTCGTGAACCATACTAAAATGTGCACATCTAAAGCGCATACTTAAAGGGCACATTCGTATGTCCAAATTCCCAATTAAGTAGGCCTCGACCTGATATTAAGCTTTTCAGTGTGGTTTTCAGGATGTAAATTTTCTTGGAGTACCAGTACTGTATTATCTCATGTTTGGTTCTTTATTATGGCATAACGTCGTATGTGCTAGAAGACAAAAATGTGCACTTGAAATGCAGCACACAGTTGAAACTGGCCATTAGAGTGGAATTAAACACTTCATTTCAAACACACTGACTGCCTCAACAGGAAAAATAAATAAAAGCCAAATTTGTTTAGCAAACCAACAAAAATAGCTTCATTGTTCTGCAAGGCGATTAATGCTTGACTGTCAGGAAGGTAGAAATAAAATAAAATTTGAAACTAATAACATATTGTAGCCTTCCATAATTATGTGAATGTATTTTAATTCACTTGATAGCTCCCGGCCACAGAAATCCTTTTTGTTTTCATTTGACGTGAGAGCAGTAAACAAATAGGAAACAGCAAAATCACTAAATGTAAACACGGATCACGTGGAGACTAGCCACTTCCCCACTCTAACCCACACTGCTTTGTGTATCAGCCCCAAGTCTACAATATTTCCAAACCGGTGCAATACTAGATAGTGGCCCCTCCCCCTCCCCCTCCCTCAAGCATCTGAGGTAGGACGTCAAAAAAAGTAATAATAATAAAAAAAAAAAAATGAATTTTTAAAAATAAGTTCATTTTGTAGTGCACATCTTTCTGAGGAGTCTGATACATAAAACATATGTGTTCGAGGAAGTCTAAGACATGTTATTTGATCTTAAGTCTGCCAAAGTGGAGTGCCACGCCTCTTCACACAGCTTTCTTCTATCGCAAGTCACTGTATTTCGCTCTGTGGAATTGAAACATGTATATTTTGTAACGGATGGCATCAAACTATATCCAGGACAGCGGAAATTAGAATGTCCTGCGGTGCCTCTCCCGCTCCCGTTTGGATGGTTTGACATTTTGACATCCTGCCCCCTATTTTTTTCTTTTCTTTTCTTTAAAAAAAAAAAAGACTGCAGTTAATACTGAATGGGATTATTTGCAATTGGGAGAACAAGAACTCTTCAGAAAATTTGCACTCTTTATTGCCTATTAGCTATTAACTTCCTGTTTTGTCTGACATAAAATTAACCAGCAAAGACAAGAGACAAGCAAGACAGTACACATTTATTCAATCCTTAGCTCCCAGCATTTTTTCCTCTTAACTTTGCTACAGCTTTACATGACATGCTTTCCTTTCTGTGAAAGAATCTATTACTCATCATTGTTCGTCAAACATTTTGCTACATGAAAAATCGACAGGTCGTTGTTTAACATGGAAAAAGCGGTTAATATAAATAGTGCCCAAGACTGGTGTGGTTTCTCGATTTGATAGCATCTATTTTGTCACCGTCTGCTGGATGAAACAAAATAGGTCATGTTCTACATCCTGGAGGACCTCCTCACTATGGATCAATTGGAATGAAAGTAAATCTAATCTAATCTAATACTGCAGCAATTGAAACACACACCAAATAAAGGAGACTGTTTTGGTACAAATGGTCATTTTTATAACATGACAGATTATAATTCATGAAGTACCAATATCAAATGCCTATTAGGCCTACTACAAGCAAAAGGCTTTAAGTTGGGAAATAGTTTCACATTTCATTCATACACTCCGGGTTCTCAAGCATGAGATCGAAAAGTAGTTGTACAAATTTTTTATATAAATTTGGAATTGTCATATTCTTCCATAATTTGTGTGAGTCCTCGTTTCTTCTCCTTCCTCATTCTAACAACCAATCTTGTCATCACTAATCCCGTAACTCTTCCTAACCTTGCCAAAACTTATTCGCCGGTTAACTTCACTAACCCTGTCAGAATCACTGGCTTAATTATCCCACGATTATTCTCCGGTTAGGCTTTGTTACATGTTTGAACAATGTGTTTTCCATGCTACTTCCAGAATAGAACTTCAGAGGCTGCTAGCCAGGGACAGCACAACTGGCCACTACTAGTGTAGCGATCTGGTCAAAAATTTTCTGTCAAAATTTCATTTTGTTGGATACACTGGGAAGATAATACGTAATCTTTCTTACCTGTTACTCCTGTTAGTCGTTTAATTCCACTCTGGTAATTTGAATCTATGGATTTTGCTAATAATTATTAGAACGCTAATAATCCACACCCAATCAACCACATAAACAAACAGCAATTGATATTCACCCGTTCGGGTTTATTCGGCTCAGCTTGTATAGCCTCGTCCCCTTTTGTCCGCAGGAAAGTTTATTTCTAGATGCGACAAGGATTCCGTGACAGAGACATCATATTCACTAAGCATGCATTCAAAAATCAACTTATGATTCATTCAGAAATCAACTTAGAATGTGTTCAAAAATGTTCAAAAACCAACAGGGATGCATTTCAAAATCATATAAATAATCGATAGACCAACATGTGCTGGATGCTAGGCACTTTGTGAAACAAGGTTTTTTTCCTCAAGAATATGAATGTGCTCCCCCCCCCCCCCCCCCCTCGGTTTGCCGTCTCCCCACCCCCTTCCTTAGATCTGGGTCTGCTGGGCATGCATGAATCTGGCAGCTTAGGCGCGCCAGTAAAACTTCTCCCAGTAGCATCTAGCAAGTTGCTGTGACTGCTTACACAGCCAACAGCTACATTTTTGTAGCCAGAAGTAGGAGAAGGTACTACTCACACGAGACTCAACTGCGCCTGCACATGAGCCCACTCGTAACTGGTAAAATGAATCTAATGTAACAGCTGTGATGTCACGCTCATTGGAGGCAATTTGTCCGCTTGTATGAGCACTGTGTTTTGTTGTTGCATATGGCGCATTTCCTTCGCAACTTAAATTTTATATTCGTTTCTTTCTCATTCATGTTTTATTGCTGCAGTATTATTTTGCAGTAGTGGGGTACAGTAATATCCCTTGTTAGAGTATCAGTTCTCACCAGTCAAAATTACAAAAAATTAACTGAAAATTAAAACAATGAAAAATTCTTGGGTTTCTCCCAGATCTCCGGGTCGTATACACCCTGCATTAGATGAAGGTCATTTGAGAAACAACAGTGAGCCTAGATTGAGCATTGTGTTTTCCCAAATGTGATTTCTCCCCAATCAGAAGAATCTCTACATTGGTTGAATTATTACGTACAACTTTCTGCATTCTGTTGGTTAAATATAACATTATTCATTGGTTGACTACGCCATCATTTCCATGTATCCTCAGTTTACTTAGGAGAATATTATGATTCACACAGTCAAATGCATTCTATATGTTACAGAAAATAACAACTGATGCTATTTTATTATTTGATGCTTGTAAAATTTGGTGACTGAATATGGAAATGGTCTTCTCAGTTAAGCAATTCTTCCAAAATCCAAACGTGATTTATTGAGGATACTATTGTAGCTCAGGTGGGATACTATTCTAAAACATACCTTTTCAGGAAGTCTGGAAAATTTTGTGAGTAGTGAAATGAGTTGGTAGTTATTGTCATCTCTTGTGTCATCTTTCTTGTGGAGGAGTTTAACAATGGCAGTTTTCAACCTCTTTGTAAAAGTGCCCTGGGTTTGTGATGCAGTACTTATTTCGGGGAAGACAGCACTTATTATATGGGAACAAGTCTTTTAGTACTCTGTTGGAAATACCATCAAATCCAGGTGAGTTCTTATTTTTGAGGTAATATATAATTTTCTTAATTTCAGAAGGAGAAGCGTGCGAGGCAACCAAATGACTGAATTTTATGAGATTTGCCTGTTTCTATATTTTCTGCTACATTTTTGACTGATTCAATTTATGTCAATGGTGATGTTCTCTTATTCTAAGACTTCTTGTCCTCCTCTAACTTCACTACATTCCATACAGACTTAAGTTTGCTCTTTCTCTGACATAATGTGCATGCTCTTTAATTTTTGAAATAATTTTGAACAGTTTTTGCAGCATGCAACTACTGCAGGATCTTTTATTTGTTCCTGCCAAAAGTTCCATTAACTTTTTCTTTCACAGGATACTTTAATTAACTCCAGTGATCCATAGTTTCTTACGTGGTTTTTTTTATGCCACTTCTAAGTAATTTCAAACAAATGAATTTTTTGTGAGATAGATTAAATTTTATGTTTGCATTTGATTCCTTATACTTTTCATCCCAGGTAATCTTGTCTAAACTGTTCATAAAAATAATTTTCCCAGAGTCATTATATTCTACCTAATTTCCATGGAGGAATGCCTACACTGTAAGGTATTATCTTATTTATCCTAACTAACTGTTCATCATGATCAAAGAGAGCTATTGCCTTTACCTGTGTTGTAAATCTAATTACTGAGATCAAATTTCATGATCCAGATAAGGTTTCCAGATATACAAAGATTTACAGATGAGGAATACAGTCCTATAGGGGTAAATCTGCCGCATCATACTACAATACACAGCAGAGTACAGACTTTGATTACAGTTCTTATATTAATGAGTTCTATGAAACGTTGAAATAATATTTCTCCATTCCATTATTATATGCATCAGAAAATTGTGGCAATTATGATATTTATTTCACTCTGACTCCACCTTCAAAAGGCACAAATTTGTTACATAAACATGCTGATTGATGCTTTTCTAACATAATAAATATTCCTAAGGCTCTTGGGTGTAGTGTTGGACAGTGTCTGTAAAATACTAACCTGTCTCATAAATTCTTTAGTAGTGAACACCAATTCATGGTAAAGCACCCAGCGAGGCAGGTCTTCAAATAAGGCACTGTTTGGATGAATCATAACTGTTTGCTGATGCTTAACAGTTTTGTATTGACCACCTTTTGAAAGCCGTGCAATGTGATAGAAATATCCAGCCGTAATTGCCTGTAGGATGAATTGTACATTAGTAATTACTACCAAATAAATATGTTTTACATGCAATATGACTATGCAGTAATAAATACACTATCTAAGAACATTCAGCCATAAGAAAATGTTACAAAATTGTTGCAATGAATTAGAATTTTTATGATTTTTTGATTACAAACTTCATTTTACAGAGAAAACTTCAACTAAATACACAACCTGGATTACTTTACTGTGTCTTAAAGTTAAGCTGATGTTAACACAGGAGATTTATCTGTTTGTACCTCCAGTTTGGTCAGAAATCTTGGAGATATACATTGAGAGAGAGAATGTATTTTTTGTCTCATTAAATGGAATTTAAGGTTTGCATCTAAGAATATTCCAGAAACAACTGACCTTAATTCAGAATATTCAAACATTAAACACCGCCATTAGGGGCAGGCCTGGTCTAAGACTGTAGATTTGCAACAGTTACACATAAATAAATTATTGTAAGATGATTAAACTAGGTGGTAACATTATAGTGAACACAGCTCAAATTGATGAATGTTTAAACGAATTCTTCATAACATTGTGAATGTTGATCTTGACATTATAGTTTAACAGAGTAAAGTAAATCTCTTCAGAATCCCTTTGGACTTCATCAAGAAGGTGGGTGCATTAAGAATTGAAAAAAAGAACAGGGAAAGATTTTATAGTAGATAATCATTAAAACAAAAAAGTTGCTGGCTGGGATAGGATACACATTTAAATTATAAAAGCAGTATATCACACTGTAGCTTCTTTACTAACTCTAATAATAAAGCAAAGTTTTGAATAGGGTAGCAAACTATCAAGTACAACTAGGTAAACAGCTGTACAAGAAAAGGTCAAGCGAAGATACAAGAAACTGTCAACCTACTTTTAGTCTTCTAATCCTGTCGAAAATGATGGAAAAAATCAGCTGCAATCTAAGATGCAAAATATATTGTTCTAAGTAACTAATTTGGATTCCAAAGAAGAAAGAGCCTATAGATGCAACTTCCTCTAAAAATAAACAAAGTATTTGAATGGAGGCTTCCTCTGTGAACCATGGCCCTCGGATGAGCTGCAATGGCTTGTGTGCTTCAACAATACAGATAGTCATACCAGAGGTACAATTATAGCAGAAGGGTGTCTATGGAGAGGCCAGACAAGCCTATGGTTACTGAAGAGTGGTGCACAGCCTTTTCAGAAGTTGCAGGAGAAACAGTCTAGATGACTGACTGATCTGCCATGTAACATTAGCCAACGTGGCCTCACTATGCACGTACTGTAAACAGCAGAAAGTAAGGGGAAACTACTGTTATTATTTTTCCATGAAGGCATGCAGCTGTACTGTATGGTTAAATGATAAAGACGTCCTCTTGCGTAAAATATTCTGGAGACAACATAGCCCCCATTCGGGTCTCTCGGGACAATGGTGTCAAGAAAAATGAAACTGGCACTCTCTGTGAAGGAATGTGGAATGTTAGATCCCTTAATCTTAGAGATAGGTTATAGAATTTTTAAGGGAAATGGATAAGCTGAAGTTGGATATGGTGTAACGTGGTGGCAGGAAGAACAAGACCGCTGGTCAGATGAGTGCAGGATTATAAATACAAAATCAGCTAAGGTTAATGCAGGAGTAGGAATAATAATGAATAGGAAGATATGAATATGGGTACACTATTATGAACAGCAAAGCAAACACATTATCATAGTCGAGACAGACATATAACAAACGCCCACCACATTGACACAAGTTTATACACCAACTATCTCTACAGATGTCGAAGAGATTGAAAGAATGTATGATAAGGTAAAAAGAGATTACTCAGATGGTTAAGGGAGATGAACATTTAATTATGTTCGGGGACTGGAATTTGACAGTTGAAAATTAAGACAAGGAAAAATAGTAGGATAACATGGACTGAGGGAAAGGAATCAAAGAGAAGAAGCCACCTGGTAGAGTTTTGCACAGAGCATAATTTAATCATTGCTAATACTTGATTTAATACTCATGAAAGAAGATACTTGGAGACAGACAGAGATTTCAAAATCAGATATTAAATTGAAAAACATTTTCAGAGGCACATGTGAACTCCAACCACAATTTATTGGCTATGAGTTGCAGTTTAAAACTGAAAGAACTACAGAAAGATAGTAAATTAAGGAAGGAAGATTGAAGTTTAATGTCCTGATGACATTGCACTCATTAGAAGCAGATCACCAGCTTGGAATGCTTCATGGATGAAGAAGTATATTGGCCATGTCTTTTTCTAATGAACCCTCCCAGCACTTGGGAGGCGGGCTGCTAGATTGTTGCCGGTAGGTTGGAACAACATGTCAGTTTTATAGAGATGCTTCGGGAACTCAAAAGGGAGGTAAGGTGATGTTCTTTTTGAGGAACTATTGAGAAAATTTAGAGAACCAGCTACTGAAGCCGACTGCCAAATGATTCTTCTACTGCTAACATACATTGCATGAAAGGACCACGAAGATAAGATAAGATATGAAATTACAGCTCATACGGAGACATATAGAGCGTTGTTTTTCCCCTGCTCTATTTGTGAATTGAACAGAAAGGCAAATGACAAGTAGTGCTACATGGTACCCTCCGCCACGCACCATATAGTGACAGGCAAAGTATCTTCGTAGGTGTAGATCTAGATGCCTGGAGCAATTTAGGGAAACCACAGAAAATCTAAATCTGGACGGGTGTAAGTGAATTTGAACCACTGCTCTCCTGAATGTGAGTCCAGTGTGCTAACTATTTCTACATCTATACATGAGGTTACTACTACTACTATCCTATGGATTAAATAAACCTGTGACCATTCGTGCTGCCATTCTCTGTACACGTTCAATATCCCCTGTTAGTCCTATCTGGTATGGGTTTCACACACTTGAGAAATATTCTAGAACCAGTCACACAAGTGATTCGTAAGCTGTCTCCTTTGTAGACTGATTGCACTTCCCCAGTTTTCTACCAATAAACCGAAGTCTACCACCCGCTTTACCCATGAGCGAACTGATGTGATCATTCCATTTCATATCCCTATGAAGTGTTACACCCAGATATCTGTATGAGGTGGCCAGTTCCAACAGTGACTCATTTATATTATAGTCATAGGATACCACATTTTTTTTCATTTTGTGAAGTGCAGAATTTTACATTTCTAAACATTTACAGCAAGTTGCCACCCTCTGCACCACTGTGAAATCTTATCAAGATCTGACTGAATATTTATGCAGCTTCTTTCAGACAGTAGGCAAAAAGCCTGATTTTAGTATGAATATTGCCTCGAAGGTCATTAATATACAACATGAACAGCAAGGGTCCCGACACACTTCCCTGGGGCACACCCAAAGTTACTTGTACATCTGATGATGACTCACTATCCTGTGTCCTCCCTCTCAGAAAGTCCTCAATCCAGTCACAAATTTCACTTGATACCCCATATCATCGTACTTTTGACAATAAGCGTAGGTGTGGTACTGATTCAAATGCTTTTCAGAAGTCAATAAATACCACATTATCCGACTGCCTTGATCCAAAACTTTCAGTATTTCATGCGAGGAAAGTGCGAGTTGCGTTTCACACGATCGATGTTTTTGAAATCTAAACAGGTTGGTATTGCGCACATCATTCTGTTCAAGATACCTCATTATGTTTGACAAGGGGAGGCCGCCAATTGTGAAATTCAGATTCGATTCATACTGCGCATAATAAATGCTCATGGCCAGAGGTGTAATGTGGCAAAGCACCAAGATGCACTTCTCAGCCGTTGTCGAGAAAATCGACAGTTAAAGTAAACCGTTGCGGTGAAATACTCTCTACGATTGATAATTCTCTACAGCATCGTGGCGCAGCGGTAAGCGCTCGGGTTCGTTATCCGAAGGTCGCCGGATCGAATCTCCCGCCACGCAACTTTTTTTTTTTGGTATTTGTTTTTTGTAATTCAAATGTGTGTACACACACACACACACACACACACACACACACACACACACACACACACACACACACACACAGATATAATTCCCGGCAATCAGTTGCAACAATTATGCATATAATAAGTTGTTGAAAGTCGTTTGTCGTGGAAAAACTGGCGACTTCGAACATCATTATGTTTTCCGCAAACAAAGTTGTATTTCATAAATGTTATTAATTGTCTTCATAATGTTGACCACGGATAGTTAACGGAAGACGTAGAAACGATATTCCGAAACGAATACGTATAGCGTAAGTCAAACGTTCGAATTAGAATAGAAACCCCACGAACACAAATTTGCTGTGGCAGGTATGAAATATAAACTCCGTTACTCGCTGGTTACACTTGAAGGACAGATGTTGAATGGGCCGAAACAAGCCGCCGCATAACTGCGTAGTTGCCTGCTAACTTCGAAAGAAGGTAGATGTGGTCCCTAGCGCAAGTTATAACATCGTCGAAAATCAGTGCGGACGTGAGAGCTTTGGTACACCCTGTTAAACAAACGCAAAAATGGAGGCGGTACAATTGGAGAGCGATCCGCCTTCACCAACATGCATAAGCAATTCATTAATAATGTAATAATTAAAAGTAGTGTTGCATGGCACGAGATTCGATCCGGCGACCTTCGGATTACGAAGCCGAGCGCTTACCGCTGCGCCACGACGCTGTAGAAAGTTATTAATCGTAGAGAGTATTTCACCGCAACGGTTTATTTTAACTGTCGATTTTCTCGACAACGGTTGAGAAGTGCATCTTGGTGCTTTGCCACATTACAACTCTGGCCATGAGCTTTTATTATGCGCAGTATGAATCGAATCTGAATTTCACAATTGGCGGCCTCACCTTGTGAGCTCAGAACATGCTCTAAGATTCTACAATAAATCGATGTCAAGAATGTTGGATAGTACTTTTGTAGATCACTTCTACTACCCTTCTTGTAGATTGGTGTGACCTGTGTCTTTTTCCAAGAACTGGGCACAGTCTTTTGTTTAAGGGATCTATGATAGATTATAGTAAAAAGTGAGGCTAATTCAGTACAAAAGCTGATAGGGGTTCCATCATGCGGTGGAGCTCAGTTCAATTTTAACAATTTCATCTGTTTCTCAAAACCACTGTTACTATAGTTGGAGTCATGAATGATGGTGGTCGAGTTTAGGCTTGTTTTGCGCACCTATCTCACACATTCTCCGACAGGCAATGAGCGTTCAGTAGTGTTATCAGCACTCTGTTCTGAATGCTACAAGTTGTTTAGTGAATTTTTATTGCATTTGTTGTGAATTGTCCTCACTGATTACGGTTTTATGTGATAAGTGCTGTGTAAGAAAGTGAGAGACATAATTTGCAGGATATATGCTTTCTTCAAGCAGAAAGCATGCACATGTGCATACCGTAACTCTCGCTTAATGCAATACTTGTCTGTGCCTTGACATGCGAGAACCATAATCATTTGTGAATTGGACACTAAAACTTATTTCATTCATCTTTTCAGTGGTTTGAGGATTAAACTGGGCAATTGTCGTGGGTTTTTCTTTGTAAAGGAACATTTGAAAAAGGAGTTAAGCATTTCAGCTTTTGCCTTGCTATCATCAATTTCAGTTTCTGTCTCATTCAATAGGGGCTGGACACCAACTTTGGTGCATTCACATATGGCCAGAATTTCTTTGGCTTCTGTAAAAGATCACTTGACAATTTTCCACTACAGTAGTCACTGAAGGCATCATGCATTGCTCTCTTAACAGAAAAATACATTCCATTCAGTATTTCACTATCTATACCCTTATGCTTTCTTTTACACCTATTCTGCAGTAATCTCTGTTTCTTTAGAAGTTTCTTTACAGTGACTGTATACCATGAAGGTTCCCTCACATTATGGAATGTTCTACTGGGTACATATCTAACCAGTGCATGGTCAACTATTCTTTTATACTTGAGCTGTAACTCTACAGGCTCCTGTCCTGTGCTGATAGTTTCAAGTTCCTCATGGAGATATGACACTACTGATTTTTTTTATGTAGATTACTGGAGATATCTTCCTGCTTGTTTTAGTTGCACTTTATACTTTGGAAACCATTGTTGCCACAACCACGCCATGGTCACTGATACCAGTTACAATGTAGACATCCTCAAAGGGGGTAGGTCTATTTGTTGCCATTAGATCCAATATATTTCACCAGGAGCGCGGTTCCTAACTATCTGTTCTAGGTAGTTTTCAGAGAAGGCATTTAGTACCATTTCACAGGACATCTTATCATGCCTACCACTAACAAAACTATAATTTTCCCAATTGTTGGGTGATTAAAGTCTCCACCAATGATTTCAGTATCAGTACTTACCTCACTCACTAACAAATTACTGAAATGAGACTTGGATAAGTTGAAAGATCCAGTGGTTGTTGTGAGTTTCAAAGGGAGTATTAGGCAATGACTGACTGGAACAAAGGTAAAGAACACAAATGGATAGCCTTGAGAGATGAAATAGTGAAGGTAGCAGAGGATCAAATAACAAAAATACAAAGCCCAATAGAAATCATTGGATAACTCATGAGATACTGACTCTGAGTGATGAAAGCAGCAAATGAAGCTGACAAAAGAGGACACAGACATCTTCTACCTATGAAAAGATTAAAGAGGCCTTTGGAGAAAAGTGAAGCAGCTGTATGAATATCATGAGCTCTGACAGTGAGCCAGTACTAAGCATAGAAGGGAAAGCTGAAAGACAGAAATCATATATAGAATGGCTATAAATGGGATATTAACTCCAAGGCAGTATTCTAAAAAAGGAAGAGGAAGTAGATGAAAATGAGCTGGGAGCTACAATAATGTGAGAAGACCTAAATCAAACAAGACCTGTGGAGTAAACAACATTCCTGTAGAATTACTGAGGTCCTTGGGGGGAGCCAGCCATGACAAAACTATTCCGCTTGGTGTGAAAGACAGGTGAAGCACCCTCAGACTTCAAGAGGAGTGCAATATTCCATCTCCAAACACGGCATCTCCAAACACGGCATCTCCAAACACGGCATCTCCAAACACGGCAGGTGCTGACAGGTGTGAATGCTGTTATATTACCAGTTTTATAAATAAAAGACTGACATGTATTACTTACAGAAGAATGGTAAACTTCTAGAGGCCAATTTAGGTAAGTACAGAAGAAAGGAAAACTTCTACAGGTTGACCTCAGGAACGATCAGTTTGGGTTCAAGAGAAATGTAGGAACACATGAGGCAATATGGGCCCTGTGCCTCATGTTAGAAGATATGTTGTAGAAAAGCTGGGAGATGAAAAAGCTTGCACAGGATAGAGTAGCATGGAGAGCTGCATCAAACCAGTCTCAGGATTGAAGACCACAACAACAACAACATATTTACAGCCTTTATATTTAAAGAAAGCTTCTGATAATAATGACTGGAATATATTCCTCGAAAATTCTGGGGACAGCAGGAATAAAATACAGGGAGCAAAAGGTTATTTACAAATTGTATGGGAACCAGACTACATGAAAGGGAAGCCATAGCTGACATGGGAGCAAGACAGGATTGTAGCCTGACCTCAGGTGTTATTCAGTCTGTGCATTGAGAAAGTTATGAAGGTAAGTAAAGAGAAATTCGGAAATGATATTAAAGTTCAGGGAGAACAAAAATTAAAACTCTGAGATTTGCCAGACACATCATAATTCTGCCAGAAGACTTGAAAGAGCAGTTGAACAAAATATAAGATGAACACCAACCAAAAGTAAAATAAAGAGAAACTTGGATGATCAGCAGTTCACATAAGAAGAGAAGAATGCTAAAGATTAAGTGGGTAGATTGATAAGGGGGGTATTGAATCAAAATGAGGAAAAAAGAAGAGATTGATTGATGGTATACATCCAAAGGCATTAAGGAATCATCAGTTTGATTATGCAGGCAATTTTTGGCGGGTAAAAATTGTAGGGAGAAACCAAGGAATGAATACAAAAAATGGTCCAAGTGCATATGTGAGGGGGCTTTAAAAATTAAGTTACACATAATTATGTCAGGCCAAGCAACTTTTATTGAATGCTGCCCTATACTTCAAAGAGAGACAGATACACGACACCATTTTTCATCATAGTCACCGAATCTCTGTGCACAACAATTGGAACATTCTGCCAATAGCTCAATTCCTTGAACACAGAAATCCACTCCTTGGCCATGGAACCATTCTCACTACTGGAAAGCTTACTTCATTCCAAATGTTCCTTGAGCTTGCCGAAAAGATGAAAATCACATGGTGCAAGATCTGGACTTCCCTGTTGGCATCACTGATGTCTATTTGGCCTTGGCCAAACTGTTGGCATAGCACCATTTAACTATATCTGGAAGCGAAACTGCGTTTGAGCCATGCTGCACCAGAAATTCATGTTGAACCTGTGTGCAATTTAGGCATTTTGCCCGCAAGAATCATCCTGTCCTATAAACTTCAACTTTAGAGTATATTTCCAATTTTTGTGCCTTTTCAGTTGTACACTGCAATGCACCTGTTACCTGTACTGCAGTAGGACTGTTTCTGCAGGAAACCTGGAATGTGTACTCTCCTCTGACAATGTGCCATTCTTGTTACATGATGGTCTTAGAGTGGGACAATACGTTAACTTGCTTTCTGATGTCCCTATGTATGTCTCAAGGTTGTTCAATGAGGAAGAGATTTGCACAGGATAGAGTACTGTGGAGAACTGCATAAAACTCATCTCTGGACTGAAGATGACAACAACAACAGAAACAACATGGAAAGGAGGGGTACGGCTGCAGGCATTATCTGTGATTTAACAAATGCATTTAACTAGTTGAACTGTAACTTGCTCATCTGCCAACTAACATTATACTAGCGAGTCCAGAGTGGAATGTAAATAAATAAAAGAAAGAATACAGAAAACCCAGCACACTATGGCTGAGGCCTTGTGCAGTCTACAGGCACATAAGTAGGACTGAAAACACAGTGCCTCGATAACGTGGTCGGGAGGACATAGCTGAGTGTATGCATCTGCATTTTTATAAGTTAGCTCTGAAAAATGACTTCCTGTTGACAGCACAGTTCCTCAACCATTTGATTAGTGGTAACATTCACTCCTTCTGTTATTCGTTACCTATGAATTAGATAACTATGGGATTACTGTTGTAAGTAAAAAAGGTAAGAGTGAAAGGTGGAAGCACTGTATAGAGGGTCTCCACAAATAAATTAAACTTGAAGGCAATAGAAGAGAAATAGAGGAGGAACTAGGTCAAAATGAGATGGGAAATATGATAGCGTGAGAAGAACCGTCTGCAGCACTGAAAAACTTAACTAAGACATCTGAAGTATACAATGTTCACTCGGAGTTATTGAGATGCTCATGACAGCCACTCTTGACAAAACTATTCAACTTGGTGTGCAAGATACACGAAACAGGCTAAGAACCCTCAGACTTCCAGAATACTGTAATAATTCCAGGTACAAAGAAGCTGGGTGCTCTCTTGTGTGAATATTACCAAACCATCAGTTTAATAAGTCATGCTTACAAAAGACAGATACAAATTGTTTACAAAAGAATGGAAAAGATAGTAGAAGATAATCTCAAGAATGATCAGTTTGTGTTACAGAGAAATGAAGAAACATACACGACAACACTGACCCTATGACTCATCTTAGAAAACAGACTGAAGAAAGGCAAAGCTACATCTATAGCATTTGTAGATTCAGAGAAAGCTTTTGCCAAAGGTGACTGGAGTACACTCTTTGAAATTTTGAAGGCAGCAAGGATAAAATACGGAGAATGAAAGACTATCTAGAACTCCTATGGAAACCAAACTGTAGTTATAAGAGTCAAAAAACATGAAAGTGCTACAGTAATTGAAAAGAGAGTAAGACAGGGTTGTAACCTATCCACAACATTATATCATCTATACACTGAGCATGCAGAAAAGGAAACCAAGGAGAAATTTGGAAAGAGAATTAACATTCAGGGAGAAGAAATAAAAATTTTGAGGGTTGTCAATGACATCGTAATTCTGTCAGTGACAGCAAGGGACTTGGAAGAGCAGCTGAACAGAATGTATAATGTTACAAAAAGAGATTATAAGATAAATATTTAAAAAAATAACAATACTGGAATAATAATGAATTGAATAAGGGTATTCAAGGGAATTAAATTAGGAAATAAGATACTAAACAAAGAAAATGAATTTTGCTATTTAGGCAGCAAAATAACTGACAAAGATCGAAGTACAGAAAATATAAAATCCAGTCAAGCAATAGCAACAAAAATGTTTCTGAAAAAGAGAAATTTGGCACAGAATATAAATATAAGTGTTAGGAAGCATTTTTCTCAAGATATTGTCAGGAGAGTAGCCTCGTACAGAAGTGAAAAGTGGACAATAAGTAGTTCAGAAAAAAAGAGAATAGAAGCTTTTCAAAATGTGGTGCTACAAAAGAATGCTGAAGATTAGATGGGCAGGTCAAATAATTAATGAGGAAGTACTGAATCGAATTGGGGAGAAAAGACATTTGTGGCACCACTTGACTAAAGGAGAAGGGATCTATTGATAGGACACATAATGAAGCATGAAGGATTGTAAATTTGGTCATGTAGAGGGAGACCAACGAGTGAATACTGTAAGCATGTTCAAATGCGTTTAGGTGCCAGCATTTATTAAGAGATGAAAAGGCTTACACAAGACAGAGTAACATGAAGAGCTGTATCAAATCCATCTTCAGACTAAAGAACATAACTCTGGCATTAAAGGCAGAGGCTTATAGCACAGTTATAGAAAAGAAGACACTGGGTGACTGAATTATATTAGGCTAACTGGAGTACACTATCATTCAAAGTGTGCCTCAAGGTTCTATTCTAGGGCAAGTTCTATGTGAGTGGCTTAATAATAAATATAACTATATGTAAATTTTGTTTTCAGATAAATGATCCATCTTAATCAGCAACAGAGATGCAGAAAACATTCCTAGCTCTACTATGTTCATCTTCACTAACTTCGAATAATTGTTCCAACAAACTAGGTTGAAACTGAACATCACAAAAATCTGCATGAAACAATTCAAAAGCAAACATTAAAAATTACAAGAGATTAAAATATATCATAACAATCTAATGGGTCATATTGGGCACAACAAAAAGATTCACACAATTATAGCTTTCGGCCATTAGGGCCTTTGTCAGCAGTAGACACACACACACACACACACACACACACACACACACACACACACACACACTCTAAGGAGGAGGCTGGGGAAGGGAGGGGGAGGGGGAGGGATAGTATGGTGGGAGTGGCGGACAGTGAAGTGTTGCAGTTTAGGAGGGCAGGAGAGAAGGTGCGGAGGGGGGAGGGGGTAAGTAGCGGAAAGGAGAGCCTATCACGACTCAGCAACTCCGCTATATGGTGAGTAGCAACTTTCCTTCTCTGGTATTGTTACATTCCATCCTGGATTTTCCATTGTTTGATTAATGGGTCATATTCTTGTATCTGAACAAGAATGTTAACTGGGACACACATAATGAATACCAGCAAATACTTTCATCAGTTTCAGATTTGCAATGCATATACCAAAAATGCTACTAGCATCAATATGCATAACATAGCATAGTTAATTTGAATCCTTCATTTGGTATGGTATATTTATAGTATTCCGAGGCTGTTCAAACAATGCATCTCAAATACTGAAGTTCCCAAAGACAACTGTTAGATAAATGTGAAGCATACATCCAAAAGAATCTTGTGACTCATTATTTCACAATCCCTAGCTGTCCTTTCTCTACACACTTACATAGTTATAATCTCCTTACACATCAAAGTAAAATTAATTCAAGAAAATCAATTTTTTTAAGCTGTAAGTGTAGCCAAAGTTAATTTTATATTTCCGATTCGCTAATTAAAATTATATGCAAGGACTCCATGGTATACTGTGATGAGAGTTTATAATGAATTAATAGGCAAAAATATACTTAACATGAAGCTAGATCCTATAAAAGAAGGCTACAAGACATTCTGTGAGAGACATGCTACTACTACTCAACAGAAAAATTCATACAGGACGAATTAAGAATTATAGCATGGAGTAACTTGTATGAGATGTATTGAGTAGCTTTATTCCACAACAGAACTGTATAAGTATTATGTTACTACTTTTATTATTCAGAATTCACAGTGCTAATGAACTTGCCAGCAAGGAAGTACATTAGAGATTGTAATTAACTCCCACTGCATTTGCAAAAGCCCCAAAAATAGGATATAAATATTGCTGCTTGACGGATCATATTCAATTCACTACCCGATCTCTTCTCATAAACTACACCAATCAAACAATATCAAAGCGATAAATAAAATTCTCTGAGTTTTGCATCTTAATTAACTATTGTTAAATACTGTCAAATTAGTGTCACATTTTACTGATCACAAATAGATCTTTCTTTTTTCTTTAATGAAAAGAAAATCCAGATCTCATTTCAGAACTGGCCTAAGCCTTAATAGCATAAGACAGGTAAAAAGAAGCATTTCTTAATTTTCTATTCATGAAAGGTATAACCGAATCAGATATACACAAGCAGTCAAAAAACTGGTGGAACTAGTGAGACAAATGAACAGAAATTACAGACAGGCCGAAGAATATTCCACACAGCAAACTCATAACATGTGACTTACATAAACTGTGCCCATTATATGTTCTGCATTCAAAGTATGAAACAGTAATATCACAAGCAAGTAAGGAAAATTAAGGTTTAACGGTCCACTGGTGATGATGAGGTATTTCGAGACAGAGCACAAGCTTGGACTGAACAAGGATGCTGAAGGAAATTGACTGCCCTTTTTAAACGAACTATTCTGCATTTTGCTTTAATCAAATTAGGCAAACCACGCAAACCTACATATGAACGACCAGATAGGCACTTGAATCCTGTTCCTTCCAAACCAATACACCATCTCCCTCATTGCCAGTAATGTCTAAAACAATGCTGGCTGATACTGCTGGAATCATGCATTCAATTAATGAAATCAATTTCAATGTAAAACAAATTTTAAATAAAATCTAAATAAGCAGATATTATGAGATGTAGTCAAAGTTTTAATTATAACCTTGAAAAAAAAATAAAGTTTAATAATTAAGTTTTGTTTGTTTGTAGGTACATGTCTGCAATCCTGGTAAACACCAAAATCCCCATACAACAGTACTGTACCACACCCCTTGTAAGTCAAAACAAATTGGCTTGATCCACTGATGAAATGGAGATAGGCAGTATTTTGTTTTGGCTCCTCTATCACATAAATAATAATAAAAAGGCTTCTATCCAGTCACTAATTGACCAGTCTGGTGTGGCAACAGGCATAGCTGAGGTATAGAGTTGAAAACAAAGTGGTCGCCAGGTCCAGATGGAAGTCCAATTTTTGGTTTTACAGAGAGTGTTCTACAGCACTGCCTTGTTAATTAGCTTGCATTTATCATGAATCTCTTGCCCTGTGCACAGTCCCAAGTGACTGAAAAAAAAAGTGCAGGTGAGTCATGTACATAGGAAGGGTAAATGAAGTGACCTGCAAAATTACAGACCAATATCTGGTCTGGTCAACATCGGTTTGCTGCAGAATTCTTGAAGCTATTCTCAATTTGAACAGAATAAGTTCCTTGAGAAAGAAAAGGTACTGTCCACAAATTAGCACAGTTTTAGAAAGCATCACTCATGTGACACTCAGCTTGCCCTTTTTTCACATGATATCCTGCAAACTTTTGATGAAGGGCACCATGCAAATTCCACGTTCCTAGATTTCCAAACAATGCTTGACATGGTGCCCCACAGCAGACTGTTAATGAAGGTAAAATGATATTGAATAAGTTCACACATATGTGAGAGATTCAGACTTGTTATGTAATAGAACCCAGTCCACTGTCCTCAGCGGTGAACGTTCTTCAGAGACAAGGGTATCAACAGGAATATCCCAGGGAAGTGTGATACAACTGCTCTTGTTCTCCACATACATAAATGATTTGATAAATAGGGTAAGCAGCAATCTTGGGCTGTATGATGATAATGTCATGGTGTACGCAAAGGAGTCGTAGTTGAGCGACTGTATAAGGATGCAAGATGACTTAGACAAAATTTCTAGTTGGTGCCATGTATGGCAGCTAGCTCTAAATGTAGAAAAATGTAAGTTAATTCAGATGAGTACGAAAAACAACCCCGCACTGTTCAAATACTGAATTAGTAATGTGCTGGTTGACACAATCGTGCCGATGTAATATCTTGGCATAATGATGCAAAGCAATATGAAATGGTATGAGCACCTATGGACTGGAGAAGGGAAGGTGAATGGTTGACTTCAGTTTATTACAAGAATTTTATGAAAGTGTGGTTCATCTGTAAAGCTGGCCACATATAAAACATAAGTGCAACCCATTCTTGAGTACTGCTTGAGTGTTTGGGACACTTACCAGATCAAATTAAAGGAAAGTGTCAAACCAATTCAGAGGCAGGGTGCACATTGTTTATGAGTAGGTTCAATAAACAAGTGAGTATTAGAGGGAAATTCCTGGAGGGAAGATGACAGTCTTTTTCCAGAACGCTATTGAGAAAATTTAGAGAACTGGCATTTGAAGATGACTGCAGAACAATCATATTGCGGCCAAAAGTGCATTTCATGTAAAGACCACAAAGATAAGAGAAATTAGGACTCAGATGAGATATAAAAAGAGCTATTTTTCATTTGCAAATGGAACAGGAAAGGAAACAGCTAGTAGTGGTACCAGTTAGTCTCTGCCTTGCACCAGGTGGTGGCTTGTGGAGCATTTATGTAGGTATTGATGTAGATGCAATGGTACTGTGGCATGAGGATTTTCATGTGCACCACAACTGTAGATATGCAAAAAAGCAAGAAAATAATTGCTTGACTTCATTTTCTGGGATGACAACTGAAACACAGCAAAACGTTGTACATGATGAAACAGGAGTAATAAAAGTTGGTCCAAATGAGCATGTAGCAACTTGACAAAAAGACACACTCTTTGTATTATGCTCCTAAAATCTGCAGACAGAAACAGGATTCAAAGCATTTTTCTTAACTTTTTCTGTTTTTGAAAACTGCTGAATGCCTCCTGTTGCCCCTCTTTATTCCTTTTGCTTTAGGTTCTTTCCCTTTAAGTTGTCTCATAAGTATAAAAATACTTCATTTCTTTTTCAGTGTGCCAATTAATAATTACTTTTTCCTTTCTTTAATAGAGCTGTGACATTTAGTACTGCATTTCTGCAATGGGTTGCTTACGATTTTTACTTTGCATTACTCTCATGAGACTGGCACAGCTTCATTCTCCTACAAGACCATTTTTAAATGAAACCCAAGCTGAAACTTGTATACTGAAATCTTTCCCACATAAAAGTACTTCTCACCATAAATTCTGCAGCATGTTTGTCATTCTTTTCTTCAAATTTCTGCGGTTGAGCTTCCAAAGAATTGTTGCAATGAACTAGTCATGTGGAATGTTACATCAACCCCATTATGTTTTATGTGCATTTCTACATCGTGTGGAGGGCATAAATGCGATGTTAATGGCTTCACACAGGAACCAGTGATTAAAAAAAAAAAATCATTTGGTTAACATCACATCATAAGAATGCGGTGAAAGTTCCCAATGTAAGTGATGTGGACAGAATGTAGGTCATAGCGGGCTAGCAGCTGCACATCATTAGAACAGAAATGGTGAAGCTTGTAGGGCTTTATAGCATTCCTGTAACTAATATTTATGAAAAGTGGTTTTACAGTGGATAAATTATTAAAAAATTGCAAGGCATTGATTGACTATACTTCATCCAAATCCTCGTGTCAGAATATTAAACCAGTGTAGATGGGAGTCTGTGCCACAACAGCAGAAAACGATGAAGGAGAAAGACATGAGTAGTTTGGAGCACATCATTCTTGCTAGATGTGTAGTTTATCATAAACGACACACATATGAGATCATCAGTTACAGTTTTAGTCCACATGAAAACATTGTGGAATACTTAAAATTTGTTGCCTGGTCAGAGAAACACTTCCTGTTAGACCAAACTGATGATAATGGTATGATATGCAATATCCATGACATTGCCTGTTTAACAGTAGCTCCACTGCATGCCTACCCATGCTGCATGAGGACCACATACTGATGTCTTTTACTATCCAAGCTGTGGTGATTTGCTGTTCTTTTAGCAAGTCTATGGTTCCTTTCTTTCAGGAGTGCTAGTTCTGCAAGGTTCGCAGAAGAGCTTCTGTAAAGTTTGGAAGGTAGGAGGCGAGGTACTGGCGGAAGTAAAGCTGTGAGGACAGGGCGCGAGTGGTGCTTGGGTAGCTCAGTTGGGAGAGCACTTGCCCGTGAAAGGCAAAGGTCCCGAGTCTTGGTCCAGCACACAGTTTTAATCTGACAGGAAGTTTCAAGTTTCAAGTCTATGGTTGTTCAATATAGCTTATGTGATTGGTTATAATGTTCTCACTGACCATGTTATTACCTACAAATTATCCAAAGTTTCTGGCAGAAGTAAAAGTAATATAAAATTTGAATAACACAAAATGACTGCATACTTTACGTATGTTCACAGTTTCTTGTGGGTTTGAAACGAGTTCAATTTCAACGCGCTGCATGAGGCCAGCCAACTGTTCCCTGACGTCTCGTGCACGTCGCAATGACCGATGTTGAATAAAATTTTCATAACACCACTGTGTTGAGAACTCTGTATCAGCCCACTGGCTGTAAATGTTCAGTAATGTCAAGTGGTCTCCACCAGGTACAAAAAAGTTCTTTCTTGCTGTGTCTGCATGAATAATTTTGTCCTTTGGCCGATAAAAGATTGCGCTATTCACAGAGAGCATTGCAGCAATTGTTAGTATCTCTTCTGAGCATTTGTACCTAGAAATGAAAAGAACAGAAATCACATACAACTAAGCGCCTGTCATTTGAGAAACTACAAGCGGCACATAAAAAAGAAACATTTACAACAATTTAATGATCACAAATGAAGGCTTAAGAGTATAAAATTAAAAACATTTTAGAACACATGAAAACTCATTACAGCAGATAATGAATGCCTGAAATCCTGATGGCAGTTCTCAACAGGAAATGAAATACCATCAGTTACAATGTGCACTATAAAACTAATGCTGTGAAAGGTTGGTTTGGTTGGCATAAGAGCTTTACGTGTTTGAGATTGCAAACACTGTAATATTTTTTGAGAGAGAATGCATAAGTAACTTGGTTTAAACTTTTTTAATCCTGAGTGAGAGAGTTCTGCTAAATCATTATATTATTTATAGCATTGTAGCAGTACAGTAACTGTGCACTGTACAGCAGAGATGGGACTTGTGGCTTTGACTGCGAGTGTTTTACATACATTTTCGTTGCCTAAACCATGGGCACCTCAATGTATGATCCAATAGTACTCTGTACAAGTACCAAAACACTTATATAAATTAAAATGCTACCATGAAGCTGCACAGAGTATGAGAAACTGGCTGACATACATGGACTGTTATTGAAAATCTGAGTGCAGGATAATAGTTCTGCTCTCTGCTCATAAAGTTTTGTACTTGTAACAATGGGTTGGGACCTTACCAAAAGTATAGTAACATTCACTTATATCCTCCTTGCTTATTCAATCACAGATTAATTTAATTCCAAAAGAGCAGAATTTCTTCACTTCATCTACAAGAAGGTGCCCACTTTCGATGCTAAGTTTGACAGTAAAATCATTTATGCTTCTCCTTAATATTTTTGTCATTCTTTATTTAATTTCAATCCATATTCTATGTTCTGTAAAAGTTCATCCCACTCAATGGGTCCTGTAATTTCTCCTCATATCATGGAGAACAGCAACATCATCGCGAATCTCATCATTGATATCCTTTTACCCATATGATTTCTGTAATTGCTTTTGATACACAGGTTGAATTTTAGAGGAAAAAGATTTTTTTCGTCTCAGGTAACATACCTGTCTTTCCTTATACTGTTTACCTATTTCTCTGAGGATTTCAAACATTTGTACCACTTAATACCAAGAAACACATTTATTCATTGTTGGCAAATCCTACAGAATTGTCTTGATTTTTCTTAAATTTTACTTCTATTATCAAGCATAACATCAGAACTGCCTGTCTAGTACCTATACTTACCCTAATGTTAAAACTGATCATCATCTAACAGAGCCTCAATTTTCTTTGCTCTTCTTCTGCATACCATTATAATAAGCAACTTGAACTGCCACACTTCCTGCGTGCTATTTCTCGCATTTACATGCGCTTGCTTCAGGATAGTGTGGACGATATCATTCTATACATCCAATACTGCCTCCAGTCTCATAGCTCCTACACAGTAATATGAATAATCACATTGGTGCCACCTTCTTCAATAATTTTGGAAATTCTGCAGAAACGTTATCTATCTTTCCTGCCTTGTTTAATCAGAAAACTTCAAAAGTTCCATAAAGTCTGTTCTAACAATGAATGCCCTATATCCTCCAAATCAACAACCATTTCTTCTTTCACCAAGTTGACTGACTGACAGACAGTCAGTTTCTCCATTTCATAGAGGCCCTGAATGTACTCTTCCTACTTACCTATTCCCTACTCTGTATTTAACACTGGAATTCCTTTTGTACACTTTTAAGTTGAACCCTTTACTTTTGCATTCTCCGAAATTTATACTCGATGTGATGTACATGTAAAGACAAAAATGATTACAATTTCACAAAAATTGGATTCAAGAGAAAGAGCTTAAAAAATTAAGTGGGTCAATAACGTGTTGGTGTCAATAACATTTTGGTCGATCTCTGGTCCTTAAGCAAGCAGTTATTTAGCTCGGCACTAATTGATGTAGTTGTTGGACGTGTTCCTTACAGATAATGTGCCAAACTCTGTTGAAATGGCTTGTTAGATCATAAAAATCCTGAAGTGGTTGGATGGCCCTGCCCATAACGCTCAAAATGTTCTCAATTTGGGGAGAGATTCAGAGACCTAGCTCACCATTATGAAGACAAACAGTAGAAACTCCCTCCAGGTGTGCAGGTGTGGGATGGCACTATCTTGCTGAAATATAAGCCCAGAATGGTGTGCTATGAAGAGCAGCATAACAGGGTGTAGAATATCATCAACATACCACTGTGCTGTAAGGGCACTTTGGATGACAACCAAACGGTTCCTGCCATGAATTGTAATGGTGTCCCAGACCATCACTCCTGGTTGTTGGGTCATATGGCGGGTGACAGTAACACTGGTATCCTACAGATGTCTGGAGGATCCCTAGACACTTTGCTGGTCACTGGGGCCTAGGATTCAACTGATTGGAGTAGAACTGTCTTCAGTCATAAGTCCTACTTTGAACTGAGCTCTGGTGACCACCTGGACAGCGGTGGGATACCAACCTGAGCATCACCTGCCATACGGCCAGACAGCCAGGAGTGATGGCCTGGGGAGCCTTATCATTTCATAGCAGGACCCCTTTGGTTGTCGTTCGTGGCATCCTTAAAGCACAGTGGTATACCAGCTATATTCTACATCCCACTTTGTTGATCTTCATGGAAAGCAATCCTGGGCTTACATTTCAGCAAGATAATGCCTGCCCACACACGGCAAGAGTTGCTAATGCTTGTCTCCATGCTTGCCAAACCTTGCCTTGGCCAGCAAGGTCACCAGATCTCTCTCCAATTGAGAACATTTGGAGGATTATGGGCAGGGGTTTCCAACCAGCTCGAGATTTTTACAATCTAACATGCAAATTTGACATATTTTGGATTGATATCCCTCAGGAGGACACACAACAATGCTATCAACCAATGCCATGCCAAATCAAATAACTGCTTGCATAAGGGCTGGGACTGGACCAACATTTTATTAATTTGATCGATTTGTGAAGCTCTTCCTCTTGAATAAATTGTCCACTTTTTCTGACATTCTAATCATTTGTTTGTCTGTACCTGTACGTCACATCTATTGATTTCCATGCTTCCTTGCACTTCTTGTTAGTTTCATTCCCAAGTGATTTATGCTGCTGTACTTCTTCCTTCTGTTCAATATTTTTCATTTCCTTTGTTCATCAACCCACTGAAGTATTTCTTCTGTGAGCCACAATTTCTTTGCTGTTGATTCGAGGGTAGTCCACAAAGTAAGTTTTGTTTCTATTTCTATCCGCGATAGTGCTATGACTGCAGTTCCAAGCATGAGCCGCAGTTACTCTGACTCAAGAAGAAGACAAGTACGCAATTTTCAGATCGCTGCTGCCGACGTGTGCTTTATAGTACTTCTTTATAATGTCAGCCGTAATTGAAAATGCTGCCATGTGTGAAATCAGCTCTGTGATTCATTTTCTAAATGCAAAGAAAGTTAAGCCAAAGGAAATTCATCAGCAAATCTGCGAGGTTTATGGACAAAATGCTATGAGTGATTCAATGGTCAGAAGATGGGTTAGACTGTTCAATGAAGGACGTCATCAAGTGCATGATGAAGAATGAAGTGGACGCCCGTCTGTGGTTACTGATGAACTGGTTCACACAATTGAAGAGAAGATTAATCACAACCGTAAGTTTACACTTAGTGCCCTTGCTATGGAAGTCCTGCAAATCTCACAATCACTAATTCATGAAATTGCTACTGAAAAACTGAAACTTCAAAAACTTTGCTAATGTTGGGTACCCAAATTCTTACTGAACAGCACAAAAAGCAATGGATGGGCAGTGCACTTCAGCTTTTGACACGCTACAATGAAGAAGGCGATGGTTTTCTTTCTTGGATAGTCACAGGGGATGAAACTTGGGCGTTGCACAACACCCCTGTAACAAAACGGCAATCAATGGAACGGCGGCACACTTCATCCCTAACGAAGTTTAAGCCTAAACAAATCTTGACACCTCAAAAAGTCATGTGCACCGTTTTCTGGGATATAAAAGGCATTTTGCTGACTGATTTCATACCACAAGGCCAAACAATCAATGCACATTGTTACTGCGAGACCATTAAGAAATTTTGCCGCACAATACAGAACAAGTGCCAAAGATTACTGTCAAAAGGTGTTTTTTTCCATGATAATGCCCGACCTCACATGGCGAATGTGACCAAACAACTCTTACGGGAATTCCACTGGGATGCGTTTGATCATCCTCCGTACAGCCCAGACCTTGCTCCTAGTGACTTTCATCTCTTCTTACACCTAAAATCTGTCCTTGGTGGTCAACAGTTCAACGATGATGGCGAGCTGAAAGAACATGTTACCACATGGTTGAATACTCAGGCCTTCTATGAAGAAGGCATACAAAAATTTGTGCCAACCTAAGACAAGTGCCTACAAAATTTAGGAAGCTATGTAGAAAAGTAGTTTAACAGTTGTAGATTTTTGTACAATAAATATTTCTTCTGTATCTGTACACGTTTGTTTTATATAACTGAACAGAACTTACTTTGTGGACATACCTCATATTATCCTAAATTTAACTTAACAGATCTATCTATTCCCAGAAGACTTAGTTCCCCACTCTGATGAAACTGCTTCAACTTAACAGCTGTGTCATGGTGTCTCAATGTTTCACTGAATTTCCTAATGGTCATCTTCAGGTGAAGATTTCACCTGATGATAATGAGTACAATAATAATTGAAGCACTGCAACAAAATGATGCCACAAATTGGCTCATGACCAAAATTCACCAATGAAATTCACTGCGCAAACCTGCATTCCCATATAATCTTTATCTTCTTCCCATTTCACTTCACTGACCACCCGCTACATATATATTCAGGCTTTCAATTTCTCTTTGCAGGTTTACTAGTTTTCCTATCACATCAAGGCTTCTGATACTACATGCTTTGATCTGTAAAATGCAATCTTTTCATTGATTTTTCAATCTTTTCCACATGGTCACCTCTGCATTCTGCTTCTGGAGATCAGAGTGGGGAACTAAGTCTTCTGGGAATAGATAGATCATCACGACACTTTTTTGGTTGCATATCATGTTTCCTGTGGATACATTTACATCTACATCTATTCTCTGTAAACCACCATGAGGTGCATGGCAGAGGGTACGTACAACACTGCACCGGTGGTTATTAGGGTTTACTTTGTTAACAGACTTCATCAGGATAGTTTACATCTATCTTCAAGTGTCTTCCAATTCAGTTCTTCAGTATCTCTGTGACACTCTCCCACAGATTAAACAAACCTGTGACCACTCATCCCGCCCTTCTCTGTATATGTTCGATATCCCCTCTTAGTCCTATTTAGTATGCGTCCCACACACTAGAGCAATATTCTACAACGGCTCACACGAGTGATTTTTAATTAATCTCCTTTGTACACTGCACTTCCCCAGTATTCTACCAATAAACTGAAGTCTACTGCCTGCTTTACTCATGACTGAGCCTATGTGATTACTCCATTTCATATTCCTACATTATGTTACACCCAGGTATTTGTTATGAGTTGACCAATTACAACAGTCACTCATCGGTATAACAGACATAAGATACTACATTTTTTTCATTTTGTGATGTGCAAAATTTTACATTTCTGGAAATTTAAAGCAAGTTGCAACCTCAGCACTACTTTGAAATCTTATCAAGCATTGACTGAATATTTGTGCAGCTTCTTTCAGATAGTATTTCATTATAGATAACTGCATCATCTGCAAAAAGCCTGACGTTACTATTAACATTGTCTGCAAAGTCATTAATATACAAAACAAAGAGCAAGGATCTAAACACACTTCCCTGGGATACACTCAAAGTTACTTCTACACCTGATGACAACTCTCCATCCAAGGTAACTTGCTGTCCCTCCCCCCCCCCCCCCCCCCCCTTCCAAAAGGTCCTGAATCCAGTCACAAATTTCACTTGATATCCCATATGATCAAACTTTTGTCTCTAAGCATAGATGAGGTACTGATTCAAATTCTTTCGGAAATCAAGAAATACTGCGTCTATCTGATCTCCTTGATCCAAAGCTTTCAGTATATCATGTGAGAAAAGTGTGAGTTGGATTTCACATGATCTATTTTTTCGGAATTCATATTGGTTAGCTTTCAGTATGTCATGTGAGAAAATTACAAGTTGGGTTTCACATGTCGAAGTTTTCAGAATTTTTGCCGGTTGACATTGGGGAGGTCATTATGTTCATATGTTTGGGATAAGAATATATTGTGAGATACTATAACAAACTGATGTCAAGGATATTGGATGATAGTTTTATGGGTCACTTCCACTACCCTTCTTGTAGATGGGTGAGATCTGTGCCTTTTCCCAAGAACTGGGCACGATTTTTTATTCAGGGGATGCATGGTAGATTATAGTTACAAGAGGATTAACTCAGACACAAATTCAGTACATTATCTGACAGGAATTCCATCAGGCCCCAAAGCGTTATTCATTTTAATGATTTCAGCCGTTTCTCAACACCACTGACACAAATACTTATTCATTAATCTTTTCAGTGGTACAAGGATTAAATTGGGGCAATCAATTCTCCTGGGTTTTCCTTTGTAAAGGAACATTAGAAAATGGAGTTAAGCATTACAGCTTTTGTTTCGTTATCCTCAACTTCAGTTCCTATCTCATTTGCTAGGGACTTGACACTAACTTTGGTGCCATTAACAGTCTTTACATACAACCAGAATATGTCTGGGTTCTGAGAAAGATCATTTCACAATATTCTGCTACAGTAGTCCTTGAAGGCACCACGCATTGCTCTCTTCACAGCCAAACTCGTTTCATTCAGAATTTCACTATCTATAGCCCTATGCTTTGTTTTACACCTATTATACAGTAATCTCTGTTTCTTTAGAAGTTTCTTTACAGTGGCTTCCATTATGGACTGTTCTACTGCGTACATATCTATCTAGAGTACGGTCAACTATTTTTTACACTTGAGCCATAATCCCTCTACATGTTCCTGCCTTGTGCTGAAAGTATCAAGTTCCTCTTTGAGATATGACACTACAGATTTTTTACCTAGTTTACTGAACATATATATTTTTCTGATTGGTTTATTTGTCCTTTGTACTTCGGTAATCATTGTTGCCACAACCACATCATGGTCACTGATACCAGTTGCAATGTGGGCATCCTCAAAGAGGTCATGTCTATTTGCTGCCATTAGATCCAATACATTTCACCAGGAGTGTGGTTCCTACCTATCTGTTCTAGGTAGTTTTCAGAGAAGGCATTTAGTAATGTTTCAGAGGATGTCTTATCATGCCCACCAGTAACAAAACTTATTTTCCCACTTAATTGTTGGATGAATAAAGTCTCCGCCAATGACGACAGTATGATTGAGGAATTCACATACAAGTGAACTGAGGTTTTCTCTAAAGGTTTCGGCTACATCAGGAGAAGAGTCTGGTCCACCTGGATATCTCACATTATTTGTCTTTACTGCAGTGGTTTGCATTGTCTTCTAAATCCTCATGCCTTTGGCGATTGTTGATTCTTCCATCTTTATGGAAAGTTTCGCCATCTGAAGGACAAGAACGTGCTCAGAACCTCTAATCTCTGGATGACTCCTCCATCAAGCTGCCTCCAGATGATTAAACTTAGTATCTGACAGTGATTCCTATTCCCCACCCAGTCCAAATATAAATACGGAGAAAGGTCAGAGATACGCTTCATAACGTACCTGCAGCTTGCTCCAGCAGAGTGCGCCACCGGCACATAGGCCCATCTACTGATGTGGCAGTGTTTATAAATACCACAGTCCCTCATTTGACCAATAATTCTCACTATTCTCTGAAGCCTTCAATAAGCTCTATTGATAGCAAAGTGACTGACCTTGCTATTTTTAAATTTTGTGATTTGTATCGCTCCCTGGACTTTTTGCACACACTTATAATTACTTTTGCTACACACTGGACTTTGCTTCTCGCCATTCACTTTGTGAACTCCGTTGTAATCGACCATGGAACTGCCTATTTGTTTCACTGGTCTCTGCATTAGCACCTGTGCAAATGATCGTAAACTATATTCTACTAGTGCCAAGTAGAACAGAAATTCAGTATGCACTCTGTCTTCTAGTAATAAAGTGTACTAAGTGGTGCAAAAACTGTGCCCACTCTTGGCTCCTAGCAGTTTCAGCTTTTCTACTGACTGAATTTTAAGGTCATCAAATGCACAATTAGGTTCAAATTTAATCAACGTATTAAGCAACATAAACAAACATATGCAAAATAGACTCCTGATTTGCAAAGCGTACCACACAAATGTGATTTTTTTCTGTGATGTTAGCTCCTGACGGCAAAATTAATGCAAATGATTTAATCATCTGATCCAAACCTGAACAATGTGCTGAAAATTGCCAAAGCTCACAAAGTATCGGTACCAGCACAAACTACGTTTCATGATAATTCATTCTTAATTATAGTACTAGTAGTAACAGTAGTAGTAGCATTCACCAGTCAACTGATGACAACCAATTAAAGTCGTCATCTGGTTTACCAGGTGCCAGTATTTTAGCAAGATATCATTCAGTAGCTACAGCGGTAGTTGGCTGTCCACTGTTCTCATCACTAGTAGACACACATCAAGAGACAAGCTTTGTTTGCAGTTGGCGTGTTCCAAAATGAGCATAAGTTCATACAAAAGTCTGCTCCATGTTGCTGTCAAAGAAGGAGGGAAAAAAGATTGGAGCTTATTGTTCAATCAACAATGGGGTCATTAGAGACAGAGCACAAGCTCTGATTAGGGAAGGGTGAGGGAGTAAATTGGCTATTCCCTTTTCAAAGGAACCAACCCAACATTTCCATAAATGATGTACGGAAATCACAAAAGGCTGAATCAGTATGGTGGCATGAAGATTTCAACAACCATCCTGAACGCTTGACCAGTGTACTAACCCCTGTGCTACCTCAAACGGTGTGCTGTCGAAGTTTCCCAGAAAAGTTGGTGCAACCTACTCATGTCCAAATTGTGGCCCAAGGCATCGATAACATCACTGCTGTCCCATGATGTCACCTGTTTTGCAAGTCGCAAACTGGGGCATCTAACACGCATCTGCCTTGGCAGTGACACCAGCAGCAGCAGACAGGCTGCAGAATTTCATGCTGCAGCTGGATGTTAATGGAGTAATAGCAGAATTCCAGTCGGATACAGGTGCAACCGTGTCTGTGATTAATCTGGACACATACAGGCATACCAGATCACCACAGCTGCAGCACATTCAGTGCACATTGGTGAGGTACAATGAACCATCAATTGCGTCATGGGTCAGCTTGTAGACCAAGCTAAGTAAACATACAGCTTGGGAAATAATCCTACTGGTAGTAAACTCTTGCATGACAATTAATATTTTTGGATTCGACCATATTATGCTTTTTAGTTTCTAAATTCAGACCAAAAGAACCTAGTTTGAACCACAATTCCATTCAAAGAGCTTGATACAGGGTGTGTGCAATATAGGTTTTGAACCTACATTAAGTTGTGCCCATGTATCTTTAAAGCAATCACCAATGTCTAAGTTTTGTAGAGCATGTGCAATCAAGTTAAAGCAGAGCTACTTAGATTTCATTGTATGGAAGTAATATCCCCAGTATCATCTAGCCTGTGGGCAATGCCAATGGTAGTAGTTAAGTAGCCAAATGATGGTGACTTTATATCTTTCATTAAAGCTTAAGCTTTAGATGTGTATCTCATTTGTAAGCTAGAGGAATTGTTGGAAAAATTGAGGGAAAGGAGGACGGAGAGATTATTTTTCCAAAATAGATCCTTGTGATGTCTGTTTTCAGTTGCCTTTAGCTGCCTGTAGATGGTCAGATGAAACAGTTTTTACTGATTAATATTCCATTCAGCATATATTGTTGTAACAAATAACCATTTTGAGTCATTACCACTCCTGCAATATTTGAGCACCTTCAATTCCATGGTCTGCACTGTCATCAACAAATGTAGTTTCTTTGAGCCAAGTGTAAACTACCTCAGACATATATCAAGTAAGCAAGAGCTCATGCCCACAAAGGATTATATGGACACAATCAATAACTTAACAACTCCTCAGCACCCGAAACAACTACAACTGTTCTTGGGCAATGTTCATTATTGTGCAAAATTCATTCCCAATGTGGCCCAGATGTCCTTCCTGCTTATTCAAACTGGGCAATCAGTGCTTCATCAAGTGAATGTTCAACATTTACACGTTTCCTTTTCTTGGAGAACACTGACTTGATATCACATGATTGACTGCTGTTCTTCCAGAATACATACTTCAGATGATTAATTTCAAAACCCAAGAGGTCCTTGTCAGGAACAGTTTTTGCTCTGTGTACCAGCATATTTAAAGTTGCTCTCTTCTGGACTGGATAGTGAAAACTCTGTGCACTAAGATAAAAATCAGTGTGTGTTTGCTTGCTGTACACTGAGTGGCCGAGACGTTGAGCTGACTTTCGTTGTACCAGAACATCTAAAAACTGTAGTCTTCCATCTTTCTCCGTCTCAATGGTGAACTGGATGTTTAGGTGCAAGCTGTTCGCATGTCCCTGGAAATGTTCAAGAGCTTTTACATCGTGTCACCAGATCATAAGCATGTCGTAAATCTAATGATAAAGTGAAGATGGTCAAATGGGAGCCGAATTTAATGCACATTCCCAGAAAAAAAAAAAAAAAAAAGGCATTGCTGGAGACAACCCACAGCCATTCCATCCACCATGTCATAAAATTTACTGCTGTACAAGATGTAGGTGGTCTTAATAACATGTCGGAACAACTTTATCATTTGAGGAGGAAAACGTTCTGCCAACAGTTTCAATGTGTCCTCCACATGAACTTTTGTAAATAGTGAGACCACATCCAGGCTGAATAAAACATCTTTTGGGCCAACTCTAATTTGTTTAATTTTCTCAATGAACATCTGCGAGTTTCTGACGTTATGTTCACAGTGGCCATGGCCTCAATGAATACCTTCCGTGTGGACTTGATGTAATCCATACAACCTAAGTCTGGGAACTTGTGCTCTAAATTTTTGATGACATACTCTGGTAGATGAGAATTCTCCAGGAGCTCCACTGTTTTTCTGCTGCATGACAGAGTAGGGTCCCATTTTAGGCATCTGAATAAGCTGTCTTAATTATGTTGGCAAAACTATTGATTGCTGCACCACAGCTTGGTTATTGGAAGAACGAATACATTGTCTAGTCTATATTCATTGTTGCTAGATGTTGATTGTCTTCTGTTTGGATGGTTACCTCCACATGTTCCAAAATTGCCACTCCGCAACAGAAATAATTTTGTGCTCTCGAGTTTACAATGTGTAATTCTGTGATTGCAGTGCAAGGACATTTCAGGTTGAGGTACCAAACTGATCCTCCAAATGAATAGAACACGCACATATCATACCAACAGTTTGCAGACAAAGGAATGTATATAAAGGAAAGAGTCCTGGCTGTCCTTATGTTTCCAACAAAAATGTTGCATGAATTCAAACTGCTTTCCAACACAGTCCTACAAAATCAACTTGTTGTGCCAGTCAAGGGTTGCAACGGCCTACAACAATTATTTGTCACATTCTGAGGCATCAGTTAGTTATGAAGCCATTCAAGTTACAGCTGTTACAGGCTCTATGTTATTACGACAAATGCAAATGAGTGGCATTTCCTGATGAGCTTCAGAATTTGACTGACAGTGATAACACTTTTGCCCAATGCATCAGGTTCAGTTATGAAACTGATTTTCCACCTTACTGGGAAAGCAAACAAATACAATGTTCAAATCTGGGGCCTATAGAACCCACAAGCACAGAACATGTATGACATTCACCCAGAGTCAATGTGTTTTGTGTGATATCCCACTCATCTGCTTATGGTATTTTCTTTGTTGATGGAAAAACGGTTAACAGTCAGCAGTATCTTGCTATTTTAGAAAACTGGTTGTTTCTGAAACAGAACAAGGAAAACTTCATTTTTCAACATGACAGGGTACGCTCTCTATGGAGTCCCCAAGTACATGAATATCTGAGTGAAAGTCTGCCAAGCCATTGGATTGGCCGTCAAACAGAGCAACTTAGCACTTCTCAGCTGGCCTCCACAGTTACCAGATTTGACATCCTGTGATTTTTTTCTGGAGGTTTCATTACGGACAACATTTATCCATCAACACTACCACAGACTCTAGAAGAGTTGATCCCATAATTTAGAAAAAATCAATTAAATAAGTCATTATTAATTAGTAAAATTTTTGAATGTTTCTGTTAAGGGTATCCAAATGATTCATTATTCTGTTGCACCAGTCATCTGTGTAGACATCCATACAATATTTTTTGTTTTTTTTTTTTGTCCTGAACATGAAGTCTTTGCTCTAGAAATTACAAATTTTGCTACTGTTTATTTGCTGTGGGTCACACAAGAAGCCAAATATTTCAGAAATACCTATTCACTCAATCTTGAATAAAGAATTTACACTGTGTTATCAGTTTTCAAATAAGTAGTAGAGCATGCATTCTCACTTACTTTTCTGAAGCGAGAATCATTTTGGCCATCATGGGATCAACTGGAAATTCTGCCATTCTTCGGCCAAGCTTTGTAAGTTCCCCATGATGATTTAAAGCTCCCAATGCATAGAGCTGCTCTAATGCCAACACCTAGAACATGTTTCAGAACATCACTACGAATACTATGGTTAAAGTTACATGATGTTTACACAGAAACAATCACATCTTGGTACTTCTTCCATGCATTTCTTACAATGTTTTAATTTGCAGGAACACATTTCATGTCTCATTTTTATCTTAAGTGAAATGTACATAAATAAAAGTAAATCTAAACTATGTATTCTTGTTTGTGACTCCTCTGCAGACTTTCAGTGTCATTTGCATATGGTATAAAGTGAAGTTCAATAAGAAATCTGTAAGATACATCTGTGCGTAAAACAACATGGTGTAAACAGATCTTAATTTATTTCTACAATTTGATACAACAGATCAGTCACTGAAGATATGAACTGAAATTCAGTCATTAGAAGACAACATTATCAAAATTATTACAAATGCTGAGTCTAACACCTATACATGATGATGATGAAGTCCCATACTCCTTGACAGAGCATAGGGGAGGAATAAGAGAAACAAAGTAAAGCCTTTAAATTTTACATGTCAAAAATATTATTTATTTCTGTTCTGACTACAAAGATATAAAGTCTTCTTCTATGTGATTTCACTAATCCCAGCAATGGTTTGACTTCACAAAATGACTTATCAGCACATACCAAATTATTACTGATAATAAATTACTTATATGTTTCATTTTATTTTCTTCTTTGCTAACTACTGACAAGTAGTAGTCAGAACATGATTTTTTTCATTTAGTGCTTAGCTTGTACTTATTTCCTTCATAAAAGAGTAATTACCACACATAATCTTTGACCTATGAACAAACTACGACAGAGAACTGAAACATATGGCAGTATTACTTTATGCATTACCAGATTAAGGTAAGTATTCAGATTCAAAGTTAATGATCCAAAAATGAATGTTTGACACTTGAAACAGTAGTAAATTAAAATGGAAGTAAAAAATAAATATTAATAAAAGACAAAAGAGAGAGTAGTAGTACCTATTTACTAGCAACCGAACAGGAGCAACTGAAGCAAGTCAGCGAGACAAACAAATCTAAAACACAACTGCATCTCTTTCAGAATCATAAAGTAGTTCCTTCATCAGCCACAATGAAACTGGGGAGAAGGGAGATAAGACATACACCTGTCAGAGGGCAGCAAAAGTCATTCCAAACACTGAATCAAGAAAGATGAAAATATGCAATAATGCAGTGAATGTTGTTCCAACTCCTTTCCTCCATCTTACATCACTACAAATTCTAAGCTCAGACCGACTTTTGCTACCCTTCACCACATCCTCTCACCCTTTCACACTTTTCTTTCATATGATGAAAGTAATGAAGGAAATATTAAAAAGCAGCACAAGCTAGATATATAATCAAATCTTTTAATCTGTATGTCAGTCAAATGCTCCAAATATTGCTGTTCAAATGGATGGCACAGAGACACTTGTCTTCTCACTGTCAAATATTGTAATGTAAACTGGGTGACATAAAGAAAACAAAGCTGTTTCAGTACTATATATTTAATGTACTTAGTTTATAAATTTCATGGGATTGATTTCAAAAATAGGCTAATGCAATTTAAGCTGCACCACTCCAAGATTTTTTCTTTCTACACCTCTTTTTTGTTTTGTTTTTTCCTCAGTTTATCACTTTAATGAATAATAATTATAATAATTTCTAATATGCTCTCACTCATCTTCTAAGCATACAGCATAATAGTTAAGCACTGTGCTTACCAAAGTCTCATGAGGCGGTGGATCAAGGAAATCAAAATGCAACAGGTCATTAATGCCTAAAGCCTTCAGAGTCAGGACTGCATTCCCCAGGTTGATCCTTTGTATCTCAGGGATTGTATTGTCTTCCAGCTCATGTTTGTATGCCCATGCTGTATATAGTCGGAAACACTTGCCAGCTGCCACACGGCCAGCACGGCCTGCACGTTGATTAGCTGATGCCTGAAAAATAAACCAACTAACCCTCTTTTAATTATTAGAAACTGTACTAAGATTGTAATGTTTCAACACAACATAAATATATGCTTCACTAACATAACAAACACAATTTTTCAGAAATACTGATATAAAACACAATTATGAAATAATTATCTAGAAGTAATGAGTAGTAATTTTCTAACATTACAGTTCCACAAAATAGGGTTATAAAGAAATACAACAGAAAATGTTTAGTCATTTCAATAATGAAAATGTTGTTAAGTTTCCCTTCATATGACAACAGCGGTGAAGGAAATCAATGTAATGAGATATTATTAATCATTCCTTAGTCAGTGCTTTACACACATTTGGGAGAATCACTATCTGTTCATAAAAAATAGATTGTAGATGTTAAGTTTCCTATACCAACTGATCAATGAATATTGTGTGTGTGTGTGTGTGTGTGTGTGTGTGAGAGAGAGAGAGAGAGAGAGAGAGAGAGAGAGAGAGAGAGAGAAGGGGGGGGGGGGGAGGAAGAGGGGAGTATAAAATAACACCTTTCTACAGATTCATCATTTTAAAAATAAAGAACACTGCAATGATTAAATTGTGTACAAAATTTTATCAAGTAAACTGCAAGTATTTATTTTATTGTTGAATTTTTCTCATATGACAACTGTTTTACATATTAAGTGTCCCTCCTATGAGTCACTGCATCTGGTATTTTTTTTCTTTTGAGGTCAGCTGGGAATCAGGAAAAAAGGACAGCTCACATGGTTTTTTAAATGGTGATAAATAAAAAAATAAGAAGCAATTTTGATTCATTTCATCAACAAAATATTGTCTAAAATGCAATTCACAGAGCCATCTCAAATTAGTCTGGATTAGAATAAGATTACATCTTAGTTTGTAGCAGCAGCTGAGAAATGACAGTAAATTGTATCCAGTTTCCACCCAACAGTTCCAAATTGTGTGTTTAGTTAAGACTGAAAGCCACATAACAAGATATTTTTCAAGATATTCCAAATACTACGTGCTGGGTGGCAAAAATCAGAATGTAAATATAGTAAGGAAAGTTGTGGTAGAATGTAAATAGTTTAGAAGTAAAGGACACCACACACCGAACAGTAGAAGCACCGAGTTGTTGATAAAACACTTCTACTATTTGAAGATTGGTCTCCTATACTCAGTTCTATAAAAAATCAGAACTGGGTGGTTTAGTTAGAAAATGGGGCATGTCCTTTGAGAAAAAAATCATTTAAACACGATCTATTGTTTATTGCAAATAATACAAACAGCACACACATGAAAACCTTTTTCTTATTTTTTTTATATCATCATGAACAGCAAAAAATTACAGTTAGAATGAAATTTGCCTTCCAGTGGCTGCTTTTGAAGGAAAAAGTTCTGTCTCTTATTATAGACAATCTGAGATTATGAGGAAAATTGGAGCCGGAAGAAAGTGAAGAACGTGGAGGAATCGTAACCTTGCCATATGTTGACAGTTTTTCTTTGAAAATAGTAAGATTACTGAAGAAATATGAAGTTCTCAGAGCTCTTCTAGGTTCAGTAAAAGACAAACTTGGTTTGAGAAAGCCTGGTGTCCTGTAGCTGATTGTAGTAGGCACTGTCAGTCAGTTGAACTGTGTTCTTAAGAGAATAAGGATACACGACATATTTAAATCATCATGTAAACATAAACAAGTGTGCAAATGTGCACTGTTATGCAATTCAACATCCAACAAGCATCAGTGGAATGTTACATGTGCAGACATCCCTTGTTACACAAGGTGCTTTTTAACTGTATTGTTTTCATTTGTGATAAATCTGTTTTTATTTTTAACAAACCTGTGTGGAATCTGCTATATGCTACTCACTATAATGTCAACATGGCATGTCTGACACAGTCATAACTAAAAAGGACATACAACAAGTTTTTAAAGATTAGAAGATGACAGTCTTAACCATTGAAACCAATCATCAAGAATAAATAGTACTGAATGCAATCTAGGTTGTTAAATTGTCTTTAAAAGGGGAAAGATTGTCAAAGTAAATTACTTGTGCAAGTAAAGTATTTTTAAGAAAAACTAATGCACAAGTACATAAAATTTGCACTTACTGCTTTAAAATACCTGCATTTGGGAGTCGTACTTCCTAAGTCAAATTATAGCCCACGCACATCACAAACTTGAATATACGGATAAAGTTATGGTAGTGTATGTTTACCTTTGATATTGGGACAATGATCAATGATTCCATCCCAGTTCTTGAATTAAAATTGTTTTGCTTACAAAAACCAGGATCAATAACATAAATAATATTGTCGATAGTTAGAGAAGTTTCTGCAATGTTTGTTGCTAACACAACCTGAAAACAAAAGATAATTGTTACACTCTATATGTACAAAAATAAATGTTTGTGAGAACTATTTTATTAGTAACATGTCGAGGTTGGAAAGCTGTGGCATGTAAGCATAATTTTGGAATTCCTGGGGTAGTTTCAACAATATCTGGCACAAATATGACTTACTACCTGGAAAAATATGATGTTGGGTGTGACAATATAAACTTAATTAACAATCAAATTATGGGATGGAATGTACTTAACTTCAGGAGGCAAAATATTTAGTAATGCCAATAGACAGAAATAAAAGTATCTACATAACTAAATGACCAAGGGCACCCATCCCCAGGGGAAACAGGTCCCATATGGAAACAATATAGTGTTATCAGGTGCTTTCCTTTCAAGAAAATAATTTAAAAGTCAATAATACGCAGGTTTTTAACAGGGTCAGAACAGGACTGTTTTTTATAGCTACTCACAAGTCACCCTTTGTCTTCCAAAATATTAAAAGTACTCCATAGCCCCAGGTCTACCATACCCCCCCCCCCCCAAAAAAAACTCAAACTATCATAGGGGCACCCTTGTAAGTGACTAACCTGCGGCATAGTAACCCAGTCCCAGTTGCAGGTTACCTACCAAATGGCTTCTAGGGGGCAAAAAAAATTCAATTTTCTGTATTTCATATAATTATTGGCAGAATTCAAAAATTTAAAATGCTGTCGTAATTAATTCATTAAGGGGGGTAGGACATCAAATGGGACGACTTGGAGCAGAAGAGACACCACAGGAATTTTCAATTTCCACTGTTTATACTTTTAAAAATAAATTCATAAAACTTTGTCAGGAAGACCAGAGAGGATTCAGGATTTACCCTTATACTGGTGGAAGCTCAAAAATATAAGAAAATAATTTATTTTTTTTACATTTGTATTTCACCTTTTGTTCACTTACCATTGGTTGCATTTGTTGCTATAGGTACACTTTTCTTCATAAGTAAAGGAGATCCTTTGATGAATTTTGCACAGCATACAAACCATACTAACAGCTGTATGAAACTCTAGAATTTTCCAAATCTATTAAAAACTGTGGTAAAAATTGAGATAATTAACTGTAAAATTTGAGTTTTTTCTAAGCATGAAGTTTAAAATGTAATAGCACATTCATTTTTTCATAAATAAAATAATTTCTAGAGTTTCATACACCTGTAAGTATGGTTTGTATGCTGTGCAAAATTCATCAAAGAATCTCTCTTACTTATGAAGAAACGTGTACCTATAGCAACAAACGCAGCCAACAGAAGTGAAAAAATGATGAACTTTCACATGTAAAAAAAAAAAAAAAAAAAAAAAAAAAATTATTTTGTAATTTTTTTGAACTTCCACGACATCCTACCCCCCTTTAGAGGTATAATGTTATGTTATGGGTTTAACATAGTAAGACAAATATCAAATTAGAAACTGAATATATGTCTTATGGCAGCAGAACTCATGGCACACACATACCTAGCGTGTATTCATCCAGTATGTGAGAATGAGTGCACTTAGTGACTTCCAATAAACTTTACACGTAGTTTCCAACCTTTATGGAAACTTTTGCTCATTGCGACCCCCCCCCCCCCCCCCCAAAAAAAAAAGGATTAAAGAAAAAGAGCTTATCGCGTGCAAAATTTTCGTTATTCATGCGACTTTAGCATCAGGCTACATATTTTAATTTATTATTTCTTTACTACAAACACTTTCACATTTTGTAGACAGTATACACATATATCACTGAATGTACCTGCAAAATTATATCATTTTATGATACACAGTTCATGAGGTTGATGCCATAAACTTTTAGATGCATGAAAAATTAGCTTCTACTTAAAATATAGCACAAATCACCCAGACTACACTCATCCAGTGTTTGATAATGAGAGCACTTAGTGCCTTCCAACAAACTTTAAACATAATTTCCAACCTTTTTGAAACTTTTTCTTGCATACATGTTTAACATCAAATATTTAATCAAAATTCTGAAACCGTTTTATACATGATCATTCAATTCTGTAAAGAAACCAGGATTTACTGGTACAACACAATAATAGCTTTTCGAACTAACAGCCCCTGATCACTCACACCAGGAATAGAACGGACCATTTGAAGTAGGGACGAGTTTGGAGTAAGACCTTGGACTTAACTTCCATTAATAACACGATCCCACTCCCCACTTTTTTATCATAATATTTTTCATTTATTATTTCTTATTTAATATCTTCTTTATAGATATTTTACTTTTAATCTTCCTTCTCTACTCTTCATTCCCAATTCTTGTTTTCTTCACTGCATACTATACTCATTTTAATTCTCTTCCTCTTAATTTAGCTTTACTTCTCACTCTGCCTTTATCATCTTAGGACCGAAGGTGAGATAGTGCTCACCAATGTCTTATGATTGACCTCCTACCGTATTTACTCGAATCTAAGCCGCACTTTTTTCCGGTTTTTGTAATCCAAAAAACCGCCTGCGGCTTAGAATCGAGTGCAAAGCAAGCGGGAGTTCTGAAAAATGTTGGTGGGTGCCGCCACAACTAACTTCTGCCGTTGAATATATGTAGCGCCACACAGGCATGCTTTGTAGGCACAAAGATAAATACTGGCACCAAAATCTCTGCGTCAGTAAATAAATTTAAAAAAAAAGTGGGAGACGAGCCTTTTTCCTCCACCCAGAGTTTCGACCACTGCGTTTTGGTACATTATCCAACAAAGTAAATACAAATTCTGTATTGTTGATCTTCGAATGTAGCAGCATTTCAATGTACTACGAAAATCCGACTGGCAAGATTGTTTGGGATGTTTGTCAATATGGCCAACTCTACGTTCTGAATTTTTTCCTACCTGTGAGAAGAGATGGTTGCTAATAGGAGCTTTTATGAATTGTGAATCACATGTAGTATTCTCTTCGCCATAAGATTAATACGAATATAAACATTTTGCCATGTATTGTTTCGTGTTTGCTACTATCTCATTTAAATCCTGTCTGCCTAATAAACTACGAAACTAGAGTGAGACAACAGCAAATGCGGAAGAATATACATATCATGTCATGTTTATATTCGTATTATTCTTATGCCTGATAGTGATACAGTCAGAAATGAAGCACGGCAACTGACTAGATTTTTAAATCTAAGATGACTCTAATTTCTGTGCAGAATGTAATGAACTAAAGAGGCGCCTGCAAAGATTTTCAAATGGAGAAAAATTTTCGCTAAAATTTCGTTCAGAACATCATCAATCATACACAGTCTATTAATTGGTTCTTGTTGATCATTATCAAAGAAAGAAGTAGTGTAAGTAACAACAAATGTTTCGCTAATGAGACGACTCCTCTCTATTTTTTATTTGTAAGCGGCGGTAGCGAGCACAAAAGCAAGCCACGCCGCGAGCGGCGACAGGCCGTAAACACGCACTATCAGAATGCGACAAACAAAACATGACACAGTACAGTAATGCATTTTCAGCTTAGAGTGACGTAAACACCTATAACAAAGAGAACGGCACTTATCAGATCAAAGAAAAATAAGCAATCAATTCATACCAGACGAAGCACGTGAAAAAGGAAGGATATCCGTATAAATACAGACGGAGCGCGTGACGCGTAGCAATGGCTAACTGGTAAACCGTAACTGCTAAGCTTACGACTCGAACCAAACTACTGCAGCTGTATCGTCATTCATCCGACCTAAATTGTGTCTCATATTACAACTAGGCGAACTTTGTTTCGATTTGGAGGTGCGACCTAAAACTTTTCTCTTCCCTTGAATTTCGAGTCTCAAATTTCAGGTGCGGCTTAGATTTGGGAAAATTTTTTTTCCTTGATTTCGAGTCTCATTTTTCAGGTGCGGCTTAGATTCGAGTAAATATGGTACTCTTTCTGATCCCCCACCCTCTGTCCTAAATCATCTCTGTCTGTCTCCATCCTTATAACAGCTTAGTAACTCTCTTCCTGGATGAAAGTGATCTGCTCCTCCTTTTTAACCTTCTCTAATCTATCTCTCTTTCCCCTCAGAAGATGGAACTAATAATTCTGAAAGTTAATAGGGCTTCATGTACTTTTACATGTGTCTATCAGCAATATTAAAAATTTTGCCTCCCGTGAATAAATAATGGGCAGCAATTTTGTTTCATAACTGAATGTAAACTTTCATTAATAACACAAAAATGATGGTTGTCTCTGGTCATACTTTTACATGGAAATGTTTTCTTGTTTTGGTGCAAGAAACCCTACCCCACTTTGTAGAAGTATTTCTGATATAACATGTACAGTTTTCACAGGCAGTGTGATTTCTGGATAAGATAAGTGACATACAACATAAATAAAAACCATATAAAACTTGAGGGCTTAGAAAACATGCTATACATACCTTGCGAGCACCTGGTGGTGTCGGTTGAAATATTTTTGCCTGCATATCACTAGGCAGATTAGCATATACAGGTAATATAATCAGTTCCTTTATTTTGGAACCTAGCCTCCTTGTTCTCTCTTGAAGCAGTTCCTGACAAGTTTCAATTTCATCTTGTCCTGTTAAAAAAACCAAGATATCTCCAAGTGGTTGTGTAGCATGTATCTGTAGTATCGATACAACACATGCATCTATATAGTCTGCCTCTGGAGCTTTCGTATAGTATATATCCACTGGAAATCGCCTTCCTGTAAAAACAATAAATGTATAACTGGCATAAACCAGAAAAAAGGGTAATTATCAAAAAAACAACACAGCAAGCTTCCGATGAACAAGGTGTGGATTAAACAGCTTGAATACTATCCATGTAATGTTTGATGGGAGGCGGGAAGATAACCTAAACTGTCAAATTAGAATGGATATTTTCATTTAAAATACAAATTTCTGGTTGCGAAGCTGTGTATGATGAAAACATCCACATGTGATTAAATTGTGATAACTATGCATTTGAATTTGAGCAGCTAAGTGACACAGATATAGTGAACAATGTGTGTCCAGAAGAGGAAGAGATGTGACCTAGAAGTACATTATCATGCATACTGAGGCACTGAAATGCTTTGATCTATTATTATAATGTGCAGGGCAAAACTTGTTTGAACCATACCAGTGTACAGATTCCATTAAATAAAGAGATGCCTATTACAGTGTGTTTTTAAATGTGATTACTTAAATAAATTGTCAGTTTCTGGTGAGTAATGCATAAGTAACACAAAGCGGCTATCTACATCTACATCTATATCCATACTCTGCAAGCCACCTGACGGTGTGTGACGGAGGGTACTCTGAGTACCTCTAAATCTCTCTGATTTTATCCTCATGGTCTCTTCGCGAGATATACGTAGGAGGGAGCAATGTACTGCTCGACTCTTCAGTGAAGGTATGTTCTCGAAACTTCAACAAAAGCCCATACCGTGCTACTGAGCGTCTCTCCTGCAGAGTCTTCCACTGGAGTTTATCTATCATCTCCGTAATGCTTTCGCGATTACTAAATGATCCTGCAACGAAGCGCGCTGCTCTCCGTTGGATCTTCTCTATCTCTTCTATCAATCCTACCTGGTACGGATCCCACACTGGTGGAACTTTAGCTTTTGTGTATGTGTGTGTGTTTTCAGTTTATGCTAAAACATTTATACAGTGTGTACATAAAGTTAAGGAACACTTTCAATTATTTATTTCACAAGAACCAAACATTGTACAGATATCATACATATGTCACTTTTCATGTATACTGCCACAGCACAGTTTGGTAATTTGCCGATTGCGCTAGTCGCATACACGATGAGTTCAGGTGCAGAGTGAGCTTTGTGTGTGTAGGAGTTCGACTAAAAAGTGGACAGTCATAATTGTCGAATCTGAGGTACAAAGCATCCACAACAATGCATTGAATTTGAGTGTGATTCCCCAAAGGTAAATGTTTTTTTTGTGCCTTGTCACATCAACAACTGTACGTGCCATTCTTCTTCGCCGAGAGCACTGTCACTGGATATTCCTAATTGGACAAGTTGCAGCAATGGCTGATGCCTCAAATGCAATTGGACTCTCCGTTCATCTTTTTTCAGCAGGTTGGGGTTCCACCCCATATTCATCGTGAAGTTCGTGGGTACCTGAACACGGAGCTGCCGCATCAATGGATCGGCCATGCTACAGAAGGGGACAGCCATTTCATGAAATGGGCTCCCCGATCACCAGATCTCACTCCGTGTGACTTTTTTCTGTGGGGACACATTTAAGATCTGGTGTTTATACTGTCTCTACTACGTGATGTAGCAGAGCTCCAGGAGAGAATACGGGAAGTGACTGCCAGAGTTGACGATGGCATGCTGGGACAGGTATGGCAAGAATTCAATTACCATACTGAAGTCTGCCGGTTTACTCATGGTTTGCATATTGAAAGTTTGTAAAAACAATCTTTCAGAGTTTCTCTTCAAAATGCTATATGTATGACATCTGTACAATGTTTAGATCTTGTGCAATAAATAACTGAAAGTGTTCCCAGACTTTATGTACACCCTGTATTTTGTATTACCCAATTTCTTTGCTTATCTGTACAGTCTCGAGTTTACATTAAAATGGATAAATGAGAGCTTGCTGTATTTTCTTTTACGCACATATTTTTTCTATAACTTAAAATCAATCAGGAAAGCCACCAATCTTATAATAATAATAATAATAATAATAATAATAATAATAATTATTATTATTATTATTATATAATAATTATATATTATATATTATATTATATTATATATTTTATTATATTATTATTTATTATATTTATATATATTATTTATATATATTATTTATATATATTATATTTATATATATTATTTATATTTATATTTATATATATTATATTTATATATATTATTTATATATATTATTTATTATATTATATTATATTATATATTATATTATATAATTATATAATAATAATAATAATAATAATAATTATTATTATTATTATTATTATTATTCTCTAGAATAACTAAAATTAAGATGATAATTGAGAATTCTGGGAAGGATTGAAACAATGCAATAAGTAAAGTCAGCCACTCACTATAGAGTAGAGGCACTAACTGTTGATAAGCACACAAAGAAGAAAATGAACCTATCCCCTTTATTTTGATAAATTATCCATTTGCAGTATTCTGAGCATGATGTGCTGCTCGCAAACTACTGATTCACAACCTGCGCCATCTGGATGCTTTCTACCAACACCAGCTTTTCTGGATCGCGCAGGTGTGAATTCTTCCTAGAAGTGTGAAAAAGTGACTGGTTAAAACTGGTACTGATATTTTAGTTCTGGATAATCGGCACTGTTCGGCATTTATTATCCCTCAGTTACGACAGACTTTAATTTTTTACTAATAACCGGGTCAAAAACCGAAAAACAAATTAGCCATAGCAGCAGTGCTAAAATTTTTTGTTTCCAAATGAACCTTATTTAAAAATGAGTAAATTTTATTTGTAAAATTTCTTTCACTTTCAAGTACCGTGTTGTTATTGAAAATCGGAAAAAGCAATCAGTGCTTTTTTTAATAACAATGCCAACAGAAATGAGTAAAAAGTGCATGGGACAATTCATCATATCAATATCATATGATCATGTAATCATAAGGCATAGCCAATTGGATAGTACGTGTGTACATGCAATGTCCAAGACTTGCCCCTTGTAGTCTATATTTATATGATAGTTTCTCACTGTCGTCGATAGCCACCGATTGTATTACTGAATGGCACTGTCTTAGTCTGAAAGTACTTTATGAAATGCTGTACAAGTGAAATACAATGTTCCACTTGCTTTAAAATGATAAGAATTGGGGGAGCCATATACACACTTGCAACATCGTATAAGGAGAAAACTTAAAACTTAACAATTTGCTCATAGTTTACGATAAAAATGGAAAGTAGCTAATCTGGTGCCCGTGTCTATAATATGCCTTTATCTGGTTGTAGTCATTGAAAACAGACAAATTAACATGGAAAGTAGTGTTCTTTAACCTCAGTTTTCACCCTTCAGTACCAACTATTTGTAGTGCCCAAATAGCTATGATCTACAATTAGAACATGATTTTTTTTTTTTTTTTTTTTTTTTTTTGGCAGCTTTTCAGAAAATTATCACAATATGAAGTTACTAATGACTTCTTGTAGAATTCAACCAATTATCATTTTTGAGAAAAACACTGAATGATGGACACACTAAGTTTCCTTTTATTTATCTATTTAATTTGATATTTTTGTTCTGCGTATCTTGAAAATGTGGAAATCAATTTTTTTCAGTCTTTGTTCAGGTTCTACAGTTATTACAGGAAATATTAGCAATGAAAAACAAAAAAATTGGTTATTTCAGAAACCGGTTATTTTGGACCAGTCAGGTTGAACTGGCATTGAAAGAAAAACTGATATAACTGAAAACCGAAAGTTTCAGCAATAATCACCATTCCTAACTCTCCCCACAACATATTCTTCATTGCTGTAATCCCTCTGGTCTCAACCTTCACTAGCCCCTGTCCTCCTCCTACTTATCACCTTCCCTTCCCCCAATCCAGCGGAACGCATACCTTCTATTCTGCTAATGCATCTACAGTCTTTTCCCTTTCTCTACCTCTTGTAATCTTCCCTCTCCCTTTCCCACTTGCCCCCCCCCCCCTCCATCCCTCGAGCAAAGCCTCCCAATTCTGCACTTAGCAGCCCTATCCTGTGGCCATGAAGTCCCTGCACAGTCTCAAGACAGCACAATGTCTTCCCCCTCCTACCACCACTCCCCCTTCCCCACTGCAGTCATGCTGTAGAGGGAGAAGACAATGGCCATGGGAGCAGCCCTATCCTGTGGCCATGAAGTCCCTGCACAGTCTCAAGACAGGACAACATCTTCCCCCTCCTACTACTGCTCCCCCTCCCCAATGCAGTCTGCTACATTGGGTGGAGACAGTGGCCATTTGAGCAGCCCTATCCTGTCCCCACCAAGTCCCTGCACAGTCTCAAGACAGCACATCATCTTCTCCCCCACCCCCACTATCACTCTCCCTCCCCACCACAGTTGTACAATAATGCACGGAGACAGTGGCCACGTCTGTATGTGAATCGTGCTTGTGTAAATGTATGTGTGTTTTTTGGTTCCAAATAAATACTTATTGTCCAAGAGCTTAAATGTTTAGCAGTCTTTTCATTGTACCTGTCTAAAAGACTCAAAACCTCCTCTATGTGGTGAGTAGTAATCTATCTTTTTCATAACACTGTTGTTATTCCACCCTACATTTTTCCTTGTTTGGTTGAAAACCTGAGACTTATGGCAGCTTCAGCTACAACAGCTCCTATGCCTCATGAAACACACAGTCAAATTCCAGCCATCGTATTAGAGCTATTTTCAGGAGAAATACAGAAGTGGTCTTGATTTTCAGAACAGTTTAGTCTTCTACAGACAGCAGTCCTTCAGTTTCTGCTATGGACAGAATGTCTTCCTCCATGAGTGCTTGGGTGATGAGCCAAAGAACCTCACTGAAAAAATTCCAATCACTGCCAATTCATATGAGGAAATGAAACGAATCTTTGTTTTATGCTATGGAGCCAAAACTGTATAACTGAATTTGATTATCTTGGAGCTATGAAAACAATGCATCAACAGACATTGTGAATGCTGCGTATATCACATGTAACAAATGCATATAAGCCTTACGAGCCTTAGGGGAAAATGTGGATGATTACAGCCATGTGCTGGCACCAAAAATTCTATGTGGGCTTCCTGACGAGATACAATTCGACAATGGACTATTTACGCATGAAGAGAAAAGATTTCTGAAAGCCGTATCATGAAGCTAATGGAATTTTTGACTGATGAACGGGATGTAGTAATGTTTCAGACACCTTCACATCCACAGCTGCCACACTACAAGTGAATGCCAAGGGAATGAAGCCCGACAGAAAGATGAAAAGGTTTGTGACTTATGATTTCATTCAGCACAAGATTATTCTGTGGTGTAGATAATGGTTGTGAGGCACAACTGTAACTGCATCTGAGATGGGAAACATTCTTTGCTGTGTTGGGTAGTACATGTACAGAAGCGAGGTGGGGCAGGGAGGGAAACAAATAGCAGGGTAGGGATATGGGACTACGCAGGGATGCTGGCTGGACAGAAGGTGTGTGTAGGATTGGAATGGGAGGATGGATGGGGATAGGAAGGAGGAGGAAGGAGACTTGTAAAAGCTGACACCAGAAAGCTTAAGGGAACAAAGGATATGCTTGAGGGTGAGTTTCCACCTGTGCAATTCCGTAAAGCTGGTATCGGAGGAAAGAATCAAGGTGGTACACACTGTGAAGCAATTGATAAGTCCAATACATGATGCTGGCAGCACATTTAGCAACTGAGTGGTCCATCTGTCTCTGGACCACAGTTCGGAGGTTGAGATTCATGTATACAGACAGCTTATTAGTAACCATGCTTACATTGAATGCAGGGTAGTGGTTGCAGGTAAGGTGGTAGATCATATGGCTGCTGTCACAGATGAATTGATGGGTTAGGAGATGCCACTGGCAGGACTGCAGTTGATGCTATTGGGAGGATGTATAAGACAGGTCTTGCATCTGGTCTACCAGGGGTGTGAGCCACAGGACAAGGGGGCTGGGAGCATGGGTGGAACAGGGACAGCCAAGGATAATGCATAAGTCGGCTGGGTGGCAGAATACTGCTGTGGGACGAGTAGGGATAATAGTGGGGAAGATAGTTTCATTTCAGGTCACAACGACCGGTAGTCAAAACCCTGGCAGAGAATATGATTCAGCTGCTCTGTTGTGGGCATCTGATGAACGATTTAGTTTGATAGCTAATAATATCTAGCAGCACTTTCTTCTAAGTGCCTGTTTACCACTCAGTGCTTTCTCTGTGTGGTGAGTAGCAATCTATCATTTGCATATTGTTGTATTACATCCTTGATTCCCCATTACAGTTGCAGTTACGAGGCAAACCTCAAAGAGTATTGCTTTTTTTGGGGCTGGACACTGGGTGATGTGGGGTGGTAGGTGACTGGGGAGACAAGGCACAAGAGGTCTGTTTCTAGAATAGGAAGTACTGTTGGTGGCTGGTAAATCTGATGTAGACAATGATACTAATGAAAACATCCTTGAGATGGGGGTCAACACAAGGAAGGTAACTTGTTGGGCTGAGGAGTAAGACACTAAGTGAATGGGGGAGAAAGTATTGAGGTTTGGATAATTGGGTGTCCTCACCCTCACTCCAGTTTAAGAAGACATCATCAGCGAACCTGAACCAGGTGAGAGTTTTGGGATTCTGTGTCATTAGGAAGAATTCCTCTAAATGGCCCACGATTAGATTGGCATACAATGCCATCTTGTAATGTACCACAGATCTGTCTGTAGATGATCCCTGCACTAACAAGCTGTCTGTACACACAAATGCCCATCCAGGATGAATATGCAAACAACAACAAAAAATTCCAAGATTTTTCCCAGATTTCCCGGTTAAAAATGGAATTTTCCCTGCCTGAAAATACACATTTTCCTCAATGAAAATACACTTTTCCCTGGGTGAAAATAAACATTTTCCCAGGTGAAAATACGCTTTCTCTGTGTTAAGTGAATAGTGGGGAAGATAGTTTCATTTCAGTACACAACGACTGGTAGTCAACACTACAGTGTACTTTCCCTCAGAACTGTAAAACATATCATTCCTTTGAATGGTAAAAATTTTATACACCAGGAAGGAATTACTAGGCACTTTAGAAACAAAACCTAGCAAAAAAATAAGTGTTTTGGGATGATTTTTGACGCACAGCAACATGTATGATGCACGTTTTCATATTATGGAATTATTAATGTGAACTCCACCACACACAGCGCATTAGTTTCCGAAGTACTGAAATTGAGATTGTGATGTGCTTTCATTAGCCAATCACAGCTCACGTCACATGATCTCACCAGCTAATGAGAGCAGATATTCAAAGTATCAGACACATGATGTAGTCAGCCAATAGCAACATCACTATTAAGAAGCACAAACACATAAATGGGAAAAGTTCATGATTTAAATTAGTATAATTACAAGAAGCTAATCTTTCACGTATGATATGGTGTTTTTCTGCATGTGTTGCCCTTTAAGAATTATCAAAACAAATGAAAAATTTTAAATTATGACACAGATGTCGCGTCTTCTTGACCCAAATTTTTCTAAGTGGCTGGTCCTCAATGTGTTAAGTTTTGAATAAGAGTCAAATGCTCTGTGATCAAGAAATTCATCACACATTCTCACATGTAACATAATATAGCTCGTATAAAAGGAAATTTACTTCGAAAGTAACACTTCTCAAACCTTCATTTGCAATATTTTTCCATGACCCATTATAAATATGTTCATTTGAGCAATTGCTAGAGAGTGCCAGAAAATGCACAGCTACGACAACACAGGAAGCCCGTGCTTGGTGTTTGCTCTGCCTATACACCTTTCATCGCGTTTCTGTTTGGAATTTCATTTGTAATGGGGCATCATGTGACCATGTACAGCAATGTGGTATGTTGTTCAGAGGGGACACACAGAGTTATTGTATTTCGGGGAGTTGTTTGATTGTATCTTATGCAGATAAGGCATGCAGGAATAGAAAGCAGTCCTTGGCACAATATTCATTTTCAAAACTAGACTCTGCAGTCAAAGTACCCCAATATTTTGCCATGTGGTAACTTAAAACAGTTTTTTTTTTTTTTTTTTTTTTTTTTGTGTCCTAGTCTGCAATACTGTTACATAGCATTTCTACTTAAGTTTATGTGCATTAAACACTGCAAAAAGCTAGTAAGGAGCACAAATTTGTTACAAAAATATTCAAAATATTTGTTTGTATACACCAGAATTAAGAACAATAAGCTTGTCATGACTTTTTCAAAATGTTTAAAAAATCAACAAGTTTATTTGTGAAGCAAAGAAACTGTATAACTGGTAGTTTATATTCTACTCAAGGAGTAAATATAAAGTCTTGTGGGGAGTTACAGTGATAAAACAAGGTATGTTGGCAGTCTATAATTTACTGAAGAATGGCGTTCTGTAAATTTATGATGCAAACAACACAAATTAAGAAATAACGTTAGGCGTAAAGGAAGTAGGAGACAAGTGTTGAAACATGTCTTGCAATTGGGGAGGCAGCTATGTAAAATTCTGCTAAAGCTTTTCAGTGTGGTTTTCAGGAAGCCAGTTTTCTTGGAGTACCAGCATTATTTTATCTCATGTTTGGTTCTTTACTATGGCATAATGCCATATGTGCCATAAGGTGAAAACGTGCACTCAAAATCCAGTGAATAGTTGAAACCAGCCAACAGTGTGGAATGAAGCACATCATTTCAAATAAATTGACTGCTACTGCAGTAAAGGTTAATAAAAGTTGAATTTGTGTGGCAAACCAACAAAAATAACTTCATTGTTCTGCAAGATGATTATGCTTGATTGTCAATAACATGGAAACAAAATAAAATCAGAAAACTGAAACTAGTAACATATTGTGATCTTTCGTAATTATGTGAATGTATTTTAATTCACCTGACAGCTCCCAGCCACAGAAATCTGTGGCGTTTTCATTTGACGTGGGAGCTGCAAACAATGAGAGAACAGCAAAATCACGAACTGTAAACACAGGTCACATGGAAATTAATCCCTACTACAACTCTCACTACTCTGTGCATGCACAAATCTGGCAGCTTAGCTGCACCAGAAAAAAAATTTGTGGGTAGCACCTGGCTGCTTGCTGCTACTGTTTATACAGCTAACAGCCACACACTATGTAACAAGAAGCGGGAGAAGGTGCTGTCCATAAGCAACTTTTCAGCTCTGCACATGTGCATGAACCCATTGGCAACATCAAAAGCAGTTTTTTGTTATGAAGTGTTGCATAGTCTTCATACTAAAGCCTTTGACACATTTTGCTGCCAGCAGACACTTGTGTGTGCTTTGTGTTTTGTTGTTGTAAATAGTGCATTTTCTTTCAACTTAAGTTTTATATTGCTGCAGTATTATTCTGCTGTGGCAGGCTGAAGTAAAATTCTTTGTTAGAGTATCAGTTCTTAACAGTCAAAATTTTAAAAAAAAATTAACTGAAAACTAATACAATTAAAAAAAACAGAATTCTAAAAAATTCCCAGGTTTTTCCTGGATTTCCCGGGGAGCATACACCCAGCTAAACTGTGCCCAAGAAACATCTGGACCATCCCCAACAAGATGTACTTGACTTCAAAGGCTGCTCCACATCCTATGCCATTTGGATTCTTCCCACCAACACAGGCTTTTCTTAATTGTGCAAGTGGGAACCCTCCCTGCAAACATATCCTCTGTTCCCATGACACCTGTCCTCCATTTGCCTATCTCCTTCCCGGTCTCTACTTCTCTAATGTCCCCTTCGCACAACCTCCTGGTGCTGCACCTAGCAACCCACTACCCTGTTCCCACCACTTTGTTAAACACTCCTAAAGGCTGTATTAGTATTTTCCCCCAGCCCTATCCTGCTATTTCTTCTCCTCCCTGCCCAATGTTTCTTCCATATCCCTATTATCAACCCCAGCAAAGAATGCTGCTCACTTCAGACACAGTTACAGTCGGGCCTTAGTGCCTGGCAATGACAGTGGCTATATGGGTGCGAGTTATTCATGTGTGTATGTTTTGTATTGCTAATAATATTTAGCAGTCTTTTTTCAAAGTGCCTGTCTGCTACTCGATGCCTCCTCCATGTTGTGAGTAGCACTCTATCCATTTCATATTTTCATAACTTAAGTTACACCTACACCTAGACATACTGTTACAATATTCTACTTTGCTCCCGTTGGTATGTCCAAGCCTAAGCAATCCGTGAATCTATGCATGCCAATTGGGAGGCCATTGCATGTTTACTTTTTTAATTTCATAATTTCTCTAAATAGCATTTTAGTCATACCCATCATTCTCTACTACACAGGTAACACTTCTTATTAGTCTTCTATCCTGCTCTTACCATCTTTTGACATTATTTTTACAGTCATAGTGTCCTCTTGATGCTTGCTTTTTTTGATATTGATTTGAATCAAATTAACTGTAATCCATAAATTGGACTTAACAACTAGATAACAAAGACAGCATAAGGTAAGAGCAATGAGGACAACAGAGCACCACATCATCCTCAATAACTGCAAAAGTTGTTCAAGCCCTGGCAATGTATTTAATGTACACTGTCATACAGAGACTTAGAAATTTTAATATATACTGCTTATGGATTGGAATGTATAGCGCAGAGAGAGGCTGAACAGTGAAGAGGGAGGCGTGTTTACAGCGATAAAAAGTGCAATAGTATCGAAGGAAATTGACAGTGACCCGAAATGTGAAATAATTTGGGTGAAGGTCACAGTTAAAGCAGGCTAAAAAAACATGGTAATTGGATATCTCTATAGGCTCCCTGGCTCAGCAGCTGCTGTGGCAGAGCACCTGAAGGAATATTTGGAACATATATTAAGTAAATTTCCCGACTATGTTATAGTTCTGGGAGGAGATTTTAATTTGCCAGATATAGACTGGGAGACTCAAACATTTATAATGGGTGGCAGGGACAAAGAATCCAGTGAAATTTTTTTAAGTGCATTATCTGAAAACTACCTTGAGCGGTTAAACAGAGAACCAACTCGTGGCGATAACATATTAGACCTTCTGGTGACAAACAGAACTGAACTATTTGAAACAGTTAACACAGAACAGGGAATCAGTGATCCTAAAGCAGTTACTGCATTGATGATTTCAGCCGTAAATAGAAATATTAAAAAAGGTAGGAAGATTTTTCTGTTTAGCAAAAGTGACAAAAAGCAGATTTCAGAGTACTTGACGGCTCAACACAAAAGTTTTGTCTCAAGAACAGATAGTGTTGAGGATCAGTGGACAAAGTTCAAAACCATCGTACAAATGTAGTGTGAGGAGGGCTATGCGAGAGGTGTTCAATGAATTCGAAAGTAAAGTTCTATGTACTGACTTGGCAGAAAATCCTAAGAAATTTTGGTCTTACGTCAAAACAAAATGTCCAGACACACTGTGACCAAAATGGTACTGAAACAGAGGATGACAGACTAAAGGCCGAAATACTAAATGTCTCTTTCCCAAAGCTGTTTCACAGAGGAAGACTGCACTCTAGATTGTCACACAGATGACAAAATGGTAGATATCGAAATAGATGACAGAGGGATACAAAAACAATTAAAATCACTCAAAAGAGGAAAGGCCGCTGGACCTAATGGGATACCAGTTTGATTTAACACAGAGTACACGAAGGAACTTGCCCCCCTTCTTGCAGCGGTGTACCGTACGTCTCTAGAAGAGCGTAGCATTCCAAAGGATTGGAAAAGGGCACAGGTCATCCCCATTTTCAAGAAGGGACGTCGAACAGATGTGCAGAACTATAGACCTATTTCTCTAACATCGATCAGTTGTAGAATTTTGGAACACATATTACATTCGAGTATAATGACTTTTCTGGAGACTAGAAATCTACTCTGTCGGAATTAGCATGGGTTTCGAAAAAGGCGATCGTGTAAAATCCAGCTCATGCTATTCGCCCACGAGACTCAGAGGGCCATAGACACGGGTTCCCAGGCAGATACCATGTTCCATGACTTCCGCAAGGCGTTTGATACAGTTCCCCACGGTCGTTTAATGAACAAAGTAAGAGCATATGGACTATCAGACCAATTGTGTGATTGGACTGAAGAGTTCCTAGATAACAGAACGCAGCATGTCATTCTCGATGGAGAGAAGTCTTCCGAAGTAAGAGTGATTTCAGTTGTGCCGCAGGGGAGTGTCATAGGACCGTTGCTATTCACGATATACATAAATGATCTTATGGATAACATTGGAAGTTCACTGAGGCTTTTTGTGGATGATGCTGTAGTATATCGAGAGGTTGTAACAATGGAAAATTGTACTGAAATGCAGGAGGATCTGCAACAAACTGACGCATGGCGCAGGGAATGGCAACTGAATCTCAATGTAGACAAGTGTAATGTGCTGCGAATACACAGAAAGAAAGATCCTTTATCATTTAGCTACAACATAACAGTCAGCAACTGGAAACAGTTAATTCCATAAATTACCTGGGAATAGGCATTAGAAGTGATTTAAAATGGAATGATCATATAAAGTTGATCGTCGGTAAAGCAGATGCCAGACTGAGATTCATTGGAAGAATCCTAAGGAAATGCAATCCGAAAACAAAGGAAGTAGGTTACAGTACACTTGTTCGCCCACTGCTTGAATATTGCTCATCAGTGTGGGATCCGTACCAGATAGGGTTGATAGAAGAGAGAGAGAAGTTCCAACAGAGAGCAGCGCGCTTCATTAAAGGATCATTTAGCAATTGCGAAAGCATTACGGAGATGATAGATAAACTCCAGTGGAAGACTCCGCAGGAGAGACGCTCAGTAGCTCAGTACGGGCTTTTGTTGAAGTTTTGAGAACATAACTTCACCGAGGAGTCAAGCAGTATATTGCTCCCTCCTACGAATATCTCGCGAAGAGACCATGAGGATAAAATCAGAGAGATTAGAGTCCACACAGAGGCATACCGACAATCTTTCTTTCCACAAACAATACAAGACTGGAATAGAAGGGAGAACTAATAGAGGTACTCAAGGTACACTCCGCCACACACCGTCAGGTGGCTTGTGGAGTATGGATGTAGATGTAGAAGATGTTATATGCATTCATTGCATTCATTTGAAGCTGAGCCATTTAAATTGGGTGTTGGCATTTAAAGAGTTTAATCCAGTACTAAAAGAGTTTAATCCGGTATATCATAAGTATTGAATCTGATGGTGTGCAAAAGATTATGTGTAAGAGAGAAAAGGTAACAATAATATAAGAAACCATAAGAATTAGGGTACAAAGATATTATGTTCAAAGTCACTGAAAGCTAGGTTGCGCAATCCTCTAGATATTTTTTTTTTCTTTTTTTAAAAAAAGGTAGTTCCAAGGAAACATGTAAATGACCACTGTGTCATTCAGCACTTTCACACTGGTGTGCCAACAAGGCCTGCTCTTTGGGCTACGCATGCACAAACCCAAACTGAAACCTTACAAAGTAACAGCAGTGCATCGACTGACCAATTAACGCACTACTGCTCAGTGTCAGTACTGCAATTGGATATCACAGTCAGTGGATGATGCTCTGATTTCCGATGAAGCACACCTGCATTTATCAGGGAATGCAAACATCCAGAACAATAGAATTCTGAAAATCCTCATCAAAAGCCTTATCATTGTGTGAAAACAGGAGTATGGTATGCAATTAGAACAACAAAAATTATTGGACCGATCTTTTTCCACCACATCATGGCTTTGTTAGGTTTGTGAATAATATACTGCATCCTTTTTTTGAGAGACTTAACAAAAACATCTACCATTACATCACACAGACAGTGCAGCAACACACATCACCAACATGTCTATGATAGTATTATTATGAGGTGTTTTTGATGCTCAGATGCTACTGATGCACTAGTCTGATAAGCTAAATGGTGCAAAGATTTTCTTGGACTTCTTTCCCAGGCCACACCTCGCTTGTGTACTTTATTCTTGGCAAAAACTGGTACACCATCTGCCACACTGGCCAAGAAATGGGCTGAAGCATATGCAGCAATCAAAACCTGTTTATAGGAGTAACGGTCCCTGCACAATGCTAGATACAGTGCTTGCACCATATAAGGAAGAGCCTATACAAACACAAACATCAAAGTAAGCTGGTTCTACAATGACCATTTATCTCTAGTTTTACCATACCTGGTATTTTAAATATGGGAGCATCATCAAAAAATTCAGAGAACTTTTGTGCGTCCAGTGTAGCACTAGAGATAAGCAGTTTTAGGTCTGATCTAAATCTTGCTATATCCTTTACAAGTCCAAACAATATATCTGTGTGTAGTGTGCGCTCATGAGCTTCATCGATAATCATTACACTGAAACAGACAGAAAGATAATATTGTATGATAAATATTAATGATGATTAAATCAGTAGCTAAGTCATAAATTTATTATATATTTTGAAGGCATAATACCCAAATAAATATTTGTTGTTTATGGAGACTTATCTTTTTCTACAATACACGTCTAATCTCACTGCGTAGCACATAATACAACGGCAGTATCAAACTGCAACCCATGGAATTAAAAATAATGCAAATAGATTAGAAGCATAATGCCTGTTAACACACTTCCACAAAAAAGGTGGAAAATGTCATTTGGAAAGTCCATGCACTTACAGAATGGAGTCGTAGGCAACATGTGGATTCTTATTTTTGTGCTCATGATAATGCCGACAACTGTCATTATTCTGGAATATGAAAACTCGGATGTGAGAAGCCTTAGTGATAACATATTCTTGAAAAAATTAGCATTACCCAAAGGTCCCAAAATCAAAGTCAGTTTGAACCTTTAGGCAACATTTTCAAAAGTTCTCTCTGAAACTTCGATAAGTTGCAGGTAGTTTCAAATAGTGGATAAATTAGTTGGTTGGTTTGCGGGATTAAAGGGACCAGACTGCAACGGTCATCAGTCCCTTGTTCCAAAACTTAAAAACTACCACACAGAGTAAAAAACAGATAATAGAGACAACAGACAACACAGGACAAGAAAAACTTAGACATAGAACAGACATAAGAAATTAAAGTTACACTGAGTGTGGCAGTGGTTGGCCGACCATAGAATAAAAAAGGAAAAGCCAACCACCGAGAACACATTAAAAACTCAGTTTAAAACCATAGGCCAAAGGCCAGAATCAACACAAAACAATAAAATAAAACATAAACACTCATATTAAATGATAAAAAACCCCTGCCCGAATAAAACGAAAAACTAAGCCAGCCATAGCAGGGTCATCAGTTAAAAGGGCAGGGAGCGTATCAGGCAGCGCAAATGTCCGCCTGACCACAGCTAAAAGGGGGCAGGCCAACAAAATGTGGACCACTGTCAAAGCCGCCCCACAGCGACACAGAGGAGGGTCCTCCCGACGCAGTAAGTAACTGTGTGTCAGCCGGGAGTGGCCAATGCGGAGCCGACAAAGGACGACCGAGTCCCTGCGGTTGGTGTGCATGGATGACCGCCATACAGTCGTCGTCTCCTTAATGGCACGGAGTTTATTGGGCGTGATCCGATCGCGCCATTCAGCGTCCCAAATCAGTCTCTGGGAGGCCAACATCCAGAGATGGTTGCCTGGAGGCCTCTTTCGCCAGGCGGTCAACATGTTCATTGCCCGGGATTCCGTCATGACCGGGGGTCCATACAAAGACCACAGAGCGGTCGCAACGGGCAAGAGTACGCAGGGACTCCTGGATAGCCATCACCAGACGAGAATGAGGGAAATACTGGTCAAGAGCTCGTAAACCGCTCAGGCAATCGCTACAGATCACGAAGGACTCACCTGAGCAGGAGCGGATATACTCTAGGGCTCGAAAGATGGCGACCAGCTCAGCAGTGTAAACGCTGCAGCCAGCCGGCAAGGAACGTTGTTCGGAATGGTCCCCTAGAGTTAGCGCATAACCGACATGACCAGCAACCATCAAACCATCAGTGTAAACAATGTCAGAGCCCTAATATGTGGCCAGGATGGAATAAAACCGGCGGCGGAAGGCCTCTGGAGGGACTGAGTCTTTCGGGCCCCGTGACAAGTCGAGCCGAAGGCAAGGGCGAGGAACACACCATGGGGGTGTACGCAAAGTGACCCCGAAAAGGAGGTGGAACACTGAAAGCCCTAAGCCCAGAGAGAAGCTCTTTGACGCGGACCGTGATCGTACAACCTGACCGGGGCCGACGTTCTGGCAGATGGACGACCGATCGCGGGAACAGGAAACAATAGTTTGGATGCCTGGGCAAGCTAAAAACATGGGCAGCATAAGCGGCCAGTAAATTTTGGCGCCTGAACCGCAATGGAGGGATACCTGCCTCCGCAACTATGCTGTCCACTGGGCTGGTCCGGAAAGCACTAGTGGCAAGGCTTATTCCGCTGTGTAGGATTGGGTCCAGTACCCGCAGCACAGATGGGGATGCTGAGCCATAAGCCAGGCTCCCATAATCCAGATGAGACTGGAATAACGCCTGGTAGAGCCGTAACAGGGTAGATCGGTCAGCGCCCCATCGGGTGTGGCTCAAGCATCTCAGAGCATTTAGATGCCGCCAACAGGCCTGTTTAAGCTGCCGAATATGAGGCAGCCAAGTCAGCCGGGCATCAAAAACTACACCCAAAAACCTGTGGGTCTCCACCACAGCAAGGAGTTCGTTGGCAAGATAAAGCCGCGGCTCAGGATGGACTGTTCGGCACCGGCACAAATGCATAACGCGGGTCTTGGCAGCCGAAAACTGAAAACCATGCGCTACAGCCCAAGACTGCGCCTTGCGGATAGCGCACTGTAGCTGACGTTCAACAGCTGCAAAGCCAGTAGAGCAGTAGTAAAGGCAGAAGTCGTCAGCATACAGGGAAGCGGAGACAGAATTTCCCACCGCCGCAGCAAGCCTGTATATTGTGATTAAAAACAGGCAGACACTGGGGACAGATCCCTGTGGTACGCCGTTCTCCTGGACTCGGGAGGAACTATGGGAGGCCGCGACTTGCACGCGGAAGGTACGATACGGCAAAAAATTTCGGATAAATATCGGCAGAGGGCCCCGAAGACCCCATCCATGAAGCATAGAAAGTATGTGATGACGCCATGTCATATCGTACGCCTTCCACATCTCGAAAAAGACAGCGACCAGGTGCTGACGGCGGGCAAAGGCAGTACGGATGGCCGACTCCAGACTCACCAGATTGTCGGTGGCGGAGCAGCCTTTACGGAACCCACCCTGAGACGGAGCCAGAAGGCCCCGAGACTCCAGTACCCAATTCAAGCGCCGGCTCACCATCCGTTCGAGAAGTTTGCAAAGAACGTTGGTGAGGCTAATGGGGCGGTAGCTGTCCACCTCCAAAGGGCTCTTGGCCGGTTTCAAAACGGGGATGACAATGCTTTCCCGCCATTGCGACGGAAACTCACCCTCGACCAAGAGACGGTTGTAAAGGTCGAGGAGGCGTCGCTTGCAGTCCACTGAAAGGTGTTGCAGCATCTGATAGTGGATGCGATCTGGCCCAGGAGCAGTATCAGGGCAAGAGGCAAGGGCACTGTGAAATTCCCACTCACTGAATGGGGCATTGTAGGATTCGGAATGGTGGGTGCAAAAAGAAAGGCTCCGACGTTCCATCCGCTCTTTAATGGAGTGGAAGGCCAGGGGGTAATTGGAAGAAGCGGAACTCAGAGCAAAATGCTCTGCCAAGCGGTTGGCAATTTCGTTGGAGTCTGTACAAACTGCTCCATTCAGTGAGAGCGCAGGGACGCTGACAGGGGTCCGATAGCCATAGAGGCATCGGATCTTGGCCCAGACCTGCGATGGAGAGACATGGAGGCCAATGGTGGACACATATCGCTCCCAGCACTCCTGCTTGCATTGGCGGATAAGGCGGCGGGCACGCAGACGTTTGAAGGTAATGGGGTGTTCAATGCAGGGATGTCGCTTGTGACGCTGGAGTGCCCACCAGCGATCTTTAATCACTTCAGCGATCTCAGGCGACCACCAAGGCACAGTCCGCCGCCGAGGGGACCCAGAAGAACTGGGAATGGATGATTCGGCGGCAGTAACGATGCCCGTGTTGACCGATTGAACCACCGCATCAATGCCATCATTAGAGAGGCTCAATAGCGGCAATGGAGGAAAACAAGTCCCAGTCAGCCTTATTCATGGCCCACCTACAAGGCCGCCCAGAAGACTGACGCTGTGGCAGTGACAGAAAGATCAGAAAGTGGTCACTACCACACAGGTTGTCATGCACTCTCCATTGGACAGATGGTAAGAGGCTAGGGCTGCAGATCGAAAGGTCAATGGCGGAGTACGTGCCATGCGCCACACTGAAGTGTGTGAAGGAACCATCATTTAACAGCGAAAGATCGAGCTGTGCCAATAAATGCTCAATGGTGGCCCCTCGACCTGTCGCCACTGACCCACCCCACAGAGGGTTATGCGCGTTGAAGTCGCCCAGTAATAAGAAAGGTGGCGACAATTGGGCTATCAGCGCAGCCAGGACATGCTGCGCGACATCACCATCCGGTGGAAGGTAAAGACTGCAGACGGTAACAGCCTGTGGCGTCCACACCCGAACAGCGACAGCCTCTACAGCTGTTTGTAGAGGGATAGACTCGCTGTGAAGAGAGTTAAGGACATATATGCAGACACCACCAGACACCCCTTCATAAGCTGCCCGGTTCTTATAATAACCCCGATAGCCATGGAGGGCGGGGGTTCGCATTGCTGGAAACCAAGTTTGCTGAAGAGCAATGCAGAAGAAAGGGTGAAGGCTGATAAGTTGTCGGAGCTCAGCTAGATGGTGGAAGAAACCGCTGCAGTTCCACTGGAGGATGGAATTGTCCATGGCTGAGAAAGGCGTGACGGGACTGGGAAGGCAGATTACGCTTCTGGGTTACCTGCTGCCTCTGATGGAGCACCCATGCAAGTGCTATCCATTGCGTCTGAGGGACCGGCAAGACTGAGGTCCTCAGCGGACGCAAGAATCTCCACCGCATCCTCAGACGCAGAGCTTGTAGGTGGCGGTGGAGTAGGTGCCACCGCAGGTGCCTTGGTCTTACGGGTCTTCAATGTCATTTTCTCTCGCTGTTCCTTTGGTTGTCGTTGTTGAGAGGGCTTATTGGAGTCAGTCTGCGGGACCGAAGATGATCGTGAAGCTCGACGACCAGCGACCTGTGGCTTCTTCAGCCACTGGTTGGTGTCTGCTGTGCCGCTGGTAGGAACCTGGGAAGGGAGTGACCCAAGGGATCCCTTCCGAGCAAGAGAAGCCGAAGAAGACTTACACTTCTCCGGCTTAGAAGTGGGGACTGGTGTCCCCGGTGGTTTAGTGGGTGCTGCTCCCGAGGTAGATGGTGTGGGAGCAACAGCGAGAGAAGGGGCCCCCATCGTCAAGGGGGCAGGTGAGGTCCTCTGACTCTGAGAGCTGACTGTTTGTGGTACAACTAAAGGAGCTGGACCAGGAGTGACAGTTGAGGCATAAGATGTCATCAAGCGCCCTGGATGTAGCCGTTCAAATTTCCGCTTAGCCTCAGTGTAAGTCAGTCGGTCCAGGATCTTATATTCCATGATTTTGCGTTCTTTCTGTAAGATCCTGCAGTCTGGCGAGCAAGGTGAATGAGGCTCTCCACAGTTGACACAGATGGGAGGCGGAGCACATGGAGTATCGGGATGAGATGGGCGTCTGCAATCTCGACATGTGAGGCTGGAAGTGCAGCGGGAAGACATATGGCTGAACTTCCAGCACTTAAAGCACCGCATCGGGGGAGGGATATAGGGCTTGACGTCAAAACGGTAGACCATCACCTTGACCTTCTCCGGTAATGTATCACCCTCGAAGGCCAAGATGAAGGCACCGGTAGCAACCTGATTGTCCCTCGGACCCCGATGAACGCGCCGGACAAAATGAACACCTCTACGCTCTAAGTTGGCGTGCAGCTCATCATCAGACTGCAAAAGTAGGTCCCTGTGGAAAATAACACCCTGGACCATATTTAAACTCTTATGTGGTATGATGGTAACGTTAACATCCCCCAACTTCTCACAAGCAAGTAACCTGCGTGACTGGGCGGAGGATGCCGTTTTTATCAAAACTGACCCAGAGCGCATTTTGGACAAGCCCTCCACCTCCCCAAACTTGTCCTCTAAATGCCCTACAAAGAACTGAGGCTTCACGGAGACAAAGGATTCCCCATCAGCTCTGGTACAAGACGAGCAAGACGAGATACCGGGGCGAATACGTGTCACTGTCATTCATTGCCTTTCGTTCCTCCCATGGTGTGGGCAGGGATGGGAACGATTTGGGGTCATAAAAGTTACCTTTAAATTGAGCCCTCGAACGCTTAGAGACTGCTGGTGGCTGGCCACCAGCAAGAGATGATGTGCCACGCTTCATTGCGTGTCATCCACCCTGATGCCACCTACTCCGACCAAGGGCCCTCCCCATGGGCGCCACCCAGCCACAGCAAGGGCCACCTGGCAGGATGGCCATTGCTGGGAGTCCTGATGCCCCAGGGAGATGAGCATCTACTCCTTGGCATACATGGGGAGTAAACGGCGCAGGCATCAGTAGAGCGATCCCTGTGTTGTCAGGGGGCTACAACCAACAGGGTACATGGTGGCCCCACCACAATGGACTGGCTACTGTGCTGGATCTTAGGTGCAAAAACGTATGAGGTCGTTGTCGCAGCAAAAAGCAACACTGCACAGTGCAGCGTGGAAATCGCACCCATGGACGTATCCTCGCCCAAGAGATAGAAAACGAGCTGGACACCACTGCAACGATGAGAAAGCCGGCTAAAGGTCTCAATGCACGACAGATACAGTGCACCATGTAAGGCACCCTTCCCCAATTGGCTCGCTCTTCGGAACAATTTAGAAAGATGGAGGTCAAACCCGAGAGGGGACCATCACATAAGGCCGAAACATATGAGACTCCTTTTAGTCGCCTCTTGTGACAGGCAGGAATACCGCACCACGGGCCTATTCTAACCCCCGAACCCGCCGGGGGGAGTGGATAAATTAATAAGAGAATTACCCAACTGCTTATTTTAAAACTGTTACTGTCAATAAAAATGTCCAAACATAAAAATACTAATTCCTTGTAGTACTTTATTACTTCTTACGTCCTGGAACAGGCTATAAATTCTAAAAATGTTCCAGTTACGTAAAAGAAATGCATGTTCAGTACCCTGTTTTCATTATAATCTATTTCTCATCTACCAATCTGTTACATATGACTACCACTGCCTACAAAAAAACTGAGTTAGTTCAATTTCAACATTCAACTGCCAGTACATCATCACAACTACAATGAAAATTATTTTGAATGAAACCTGTCTGTGGTATCGGGACATAACTGGCCCTTCTGTGTGCAATGCTCTTACCGTCATAGCCATGTCTCATGGCCTGACTCAAAGTTTCATTACCCAAATATGTCACCGTTACTCTTACACAGAATTAGGGATCTTCAACCCATAAGGTACCTAGTCTATGGAATTCATGAAGTAGGAGACTGACTGAAGGCTAGAAGTGGCCATACAGGTATGCTTGGATGGCACAACGGTAAAAAAAAAAATTGCCCACAAAACATGAAGTTACTAGTATATCTGCCAGTCTGAAACACAGTTTTCATCTGTCACAACAGTTACTACTATTAGGCTGCTCGTTGTTTTCTTTTCTCATTTTGAAACAAGTGAAGTGACTAATCCTGGTCCATTGTGGATTTTAATTACAACCCATACAAGAACAGATGAGATCGGCGATCCCTGTGTCAATTTGTCAGTTCAGGAAAGAGTTGCTGCCCTGCAAAAGGGAGGTGGGGCTTGTTTCCGAGTGCCGCTCCTCTCCCATCCTGTAGTCAAAATTCTAATTTGTTCAAGTTCGTGGTCATCTGCCATTATAGCCTATAGTGCCCACACTCAGTACTACAGTGACCGGGAGGGAGGGGGGGGGGGGGGGGGGGAAATCTTTAACATTTCTCAAGATTCTTCCCCTAATGTTATAGACTTAATGCACGTTCAGTTCTACTTCTATGGTAACTGCCTTGCCAGTTCTATTTGTAGCTTTCATGGGTTGCACGGCTATGAATGCCCATGAATGACTGAAATTAACAGTCTGCATATTTTTTAATCCTTGAATTGAGCATGAAAAGACAAATAATGCCTAGAAACAATTTAAATCAGAAATGAAGTTCACTGGTGGTAATATGCTCTTACTTTTCAACAGAAAAATTAAAGCTCAAAAACAGCCAAAAGAAGAAAACAAAGCCCATTTCAAAAAAAAAAGTGGTGAAGTTTTTGCACAAGTAAATATTCCAGTCACAAAATTGCCAATCAGCAATTTTTTTTAACAGTTAATTTCAAACAACTAAGGCTTTGTTTGTCTTCTCTTTTAAATATGCGTGTCTAATCATTCACAAATAAATAAATAAATAAAAGGCACAAATTTTTACAAAAATAATGTGACTTTTGCAAAAAATAGATGCAAACTTTGCCAAAAATAGATGCTACATTTTCTTGTCCCTAGCCATACGTAATGCCTCATATGATGATGTGTATTTGAAAATTAAGTTACATATTTCCGAACCATCTTCTCTAAGAAATGAGTAAATCAAGCTGCTGCTGGAAAGAATATTCTCCATTTTCAAGGTTCTTCAACTGTGGATCCAATATCCGAACTTCATCAAGATGTGGAAACTAAATCATATTTACAATGAATATCCTACCTGTAACTTAAAAGATCAGGTTCAGACAAGAATTCTCTGTGCAGGGTTCCATCTGTCATGTACTTGATAATTGTTCGTTCTGAAGTACAATCTTCAAACCTGATACTATATCCAACCTGAAACAAAAAATGGGCTGTGTATCATGGTCCCAATTATTTCAATTTTTCAGTATATAATTCATAGTTACAAACATTATACAATTTGAACATACGTACTAGAGGACTTTGCTATGGCTATCAACAATTCCACGACACCAACAGTATCATGTGCAAAAGATATGACCACTATTGAGCATTTCAAATGAAATCCGAAGCTTGAGAACCACAGTGGAAGCACTGGCAGCACAGATGCCCACACAACAGCAATGACAAGACACTAATAGTTGAATTCAGGACCAACAGAAGAGCTTCCCACAGGGTACACAGAGAATCAAAACTGTATGCACCACTAATAAACACAGCAGCGTTACAACACAGAAGAATTCTGAGGACTGTGCAAGCAATCCACCAAGTGATTTGCAGGTACAGGTTCACTGCAATAGCATCAAGTGCAATTCAGTGCATGATATCCATACAACACTCAGACAATCCAACCCACTATGTACACACAGAACTGCACCTGAATGCTCAACAGAGCCAAAAGCAATTTAGCAAGGAAATAATGCACACTGGAATTGTTCACCAGACTGACAGCCCATGGTCTCTGCCCCTATATCTTGTCCAGGAGAAAGATGGCTTATGGAGGCCATGTAGTGATTACTGGGTGTTAAATGGAAGAACAATACCAGACCGGTGTCTGGTCACCAACAAGAGAACTTCACATATGCGCTAGCTGGCACATAGCTTTTTAGCAATCTCAACTGTGCAAAAGCAAGTAACAACATACAAGTAGTGACAAGTGACATTTGGGAAGACTAGTGATCACATCTTTTGGTTTATCTGAATTTTTATTCATGTCTTTTTGCCTCAAAAACTCTGTTAGGGCATGGCAATGTCATGTGGATGAGGTACTTTCATTTTGTTTCACTTACGTGGATGAGATCTTGGTGTTCTCGTCTGGTGCGCAAGTGCATGAACATTGGTGTAATTTAGACCAATGGGCATTTGACCATGGAGCAGTATTAAAAGAAAACAAAAGCATCACAGGGAAGACTCAAGTCACCTTCCTGGATCATACTGTTTCGACTGATAGCATTTGATCGTTGGCGTAGAAGATTACAAAGCTACAATCTTTGCCAAAGCAGGCAGATTACCAGCAATTGAGATTACTGTTGGGTATGGTAAATTTCTATCACTGTCATCTCCTAGCAAAGATAGCTTTACACACACCACTTGTGGATGCACTTGTGGGCAGTGACATCACTGGAAGCAGACATGTTAAGTGGAGATTCCAAAGGGACAAGGCGTTCCGCAACCTCCAGGTGGTATCTCACACATGCCTGGCTATAGTGGTTGATGTAAGTCAGTTGGCAGTCAGAGCAGTACTCCATAAACAAGTACACCAACACTGGCAGCCACTAAAGTTTTTCTCTAAAAAGTTGCACCCAGTCCAACAGAAGCAGAGTGCATACGATAGAGAGCTGTTGGCAATTTACGAGACAATTCAGATACTTCTGACCTCAAATGGAAGCTTCACCACTGACTATTTTTACATATCAAAAACCCATTACTTCGGTTTTGTATGTCCGTCCTTTTAAGCAGGAGGTCTCTGGGATGACTGCCATTTACTATTGTGACAAATAAATAAAAACACCTACAGCTGTCCTTATTATTTTATTTTATTTTGTCGCTACAGTTTCCATGCTTCAGTGCATCATCTTCAGGCTGTTTATGATGTGATACAGGTTGATATGATCTCCATGCATAACACATCAGTTGCCAGCATTACTTATCTGCATATCCAGTAATGCTGGCAACTGATGTGATGTGTTAAGTGCTACCCAGCAATAAATAAAAAGCTCTTCCATTCCTACAGAAGATAAAAGATACCTTTGCAAAACTGAAGCTTACCCTCCTAGACTGTATGGGTTACCTAAGATACACAAGCCCAATGTCCCATTGAGACCGACAGTAAGTGCCATTGGGGCTCCTACTCAAGAGCTGGCTAGATATATTGCTTCTTTATTGCAACCGTATATAGGTAAAACTGACACGCATATTAAAAATTCCATGCATTTTATCGAAAAACTGAGGGAGATCACAGTTAGTCCAAGTGACATCCTTGTCAGTTTCGATGCAGTATCCCTGTTCACCATGGTCCCTGTTGACGAAGCTCTTTCTTACATAGCTGATATGTTTCCTACTGATATAATAGCTTTGTTTCGACATTGTCTATCCTCGAATTATTTTGAATATAACAACGAGTTTTATGAACAAATTGATGGGGTGGCCATGGGTAGCTCTCTAAGCCCTGCTATTGCTAATCTATTTATGGAATTTTTCGAACAAAAGGTGCTGCAGTCGGCCAAAAAAAGCCCTTTAAAATGGTATCGATATGTGGATGACACCTTTGTGATATAGAATCATGCTGAAGAGGAACTGAGTGATTTTTTGGTGTACATAAACAGTTTCAATCCAAGGATACAATTCACCATGGAGAAAGAGAATAATGGACAACTAAATTTTTTGGATGTATTGGTTATTAAACGGGCAGATGGGACTTTAGGGCACAAAATATATAGGAAAGACACACATACCGATCGTCACCTACATAAGAATTCGAATCATCATCCTAGGCAGAAGAGAGGAGTCATAAAAACTTTAGTGGACAGAGCTAATAACATCTGTGAGCCAATTTACTTGCAAGATGAATTAAGCCATTTGCGAACAGCTTTCAAGAGAAATGGGTACACTGACAAGGAAATAGATCGAGCACTCCACCCTAGAAGAAAAGTGTCCGAAAATACACGACAACAACCACCGTCGGCTGGAAAAGTTTTTCTTCCATTTATTCATAACATCACGGACCGTATTGGTAAAGTTTTGGCCAAGTTTCAAGTGGAGACAATCTTTCGACCTACCAAGAAAATTAGTGAAACTTTAAGATCGGCAAAAGACACACGACACCCCTTAGCTACCCCAGGTGTGTATAAAATTCCGTGTAGCTGTGGCATGGTTTACATTGGAACAATTAAAAGGGGTGTTAATACCTGCCTAACGGAACACAAAAGGAACTGTAGATTGGGACAGATAGAGAAATCAGCTGTAGCGGAACACGTTTTCAAAGACGGTGATCACGAAATAAAATTTAGTGAGACAAACGTCATAGCTAGGACCTCACAATATTATACTCACATGCATAGAGAAGCTATAGAAATCTACAAGCACGGAAATAATTTTAATAAAAAAGAAGAAGGATTAAAACTAGACAAGATATGGCGTTCAACTTTGTACCAACGAAGTGACAATCGATTACCTGTAATCGAGAGAGATGGCACTAGCCAGAGATAGTTTTGAAGTCGAAAGCACGTGACGAGTGGTGGCGCCATCTAAGCACTCTATATAAGTGGGACCACCAGCGCCTAGCAGCCAGTCGCCGACTCACCTCAGAAGATGTGGCCCGCAGCCAGCAACGAAATGTCAGGAAGAAAGAGAAGTTTTATATATGGACCATGGCAATTCAGCCCGGAAGTTTTAATTAATGAAGACATTTGACACATAAAAGGAGCTGAAAACTTAGTGGTTGGCAATTTTTCTTGTATTTGTGATGTGACAGAGAGCTTGCTGTACAATAGGCCACGGGTCCACAGAGAGGGAGGGAGGGAGGGAGGGAGGGAGGGAGGGAGGGAGGGAGGATCATCACTCACTGGACCACACTTATCGTCTCCAGTCAGCTATTGTCAAATTTCTGTGTTGTTTGACCAACAGAGGGTGCGCAGCATTATTAGCTGCGTTTGTGAGGTAGCTGACTCTAAATGTCCATTTGTGGTGTCCCTTTCACAATTTTTCCTCAGGAACTGCTCAAGATGGACTAGCATTCACTGAAAGCAGAAAATCCTGTCATGTCTGAAACTGACTGTCACTGACAAAATGTGACCCCCCCACCCCCCTGTACCTTTTGGTTACGATCTTTCTACAACCACTGTTCTTGCGCTGTTTTACACAGCTGCAATTGGTACATCAACTCTTGTGAAAATGGACAGTCTGTGAAGGTACAACAAATATGTTGTTGTTGTTGTCTTCAGTCCTGAGACTGGTTTGATGCAGCTCTCCATGCTACTCTATCCTGTGCAAGCTTCTTCATCTCCCAGTACTTACTGCAACCTACATCCTTCTGAATCTGCTTAGTGTATTCATCTCTTGGTCTCCCTCTATGATTTTTACCCTCCACGCTGACCTCCAATACTAAATTGGTGATCCCTCGATGCTTCAGAACATGTCCTACCAACCAATCCCTTCTTCTAGTCAAGTTGTGCCACAAACTCCTCTTCTCCCCAATTCTGTTCAGTACCTCCTCATTAGTAATGTGATCTACCCATCTAATCTTCAGCATTCTTCTGTAGCACCACATTTTGAAAACTTCTATTCTCTTCTTGTCAAAACTATTTATTGTCCATGTTTCACTTCCATACATGGCTACGCTCCATACAAATACTTTAAGAAACGACTTCCTGACACTTAAATCAATACTCAATGTTAACAAATTTCTGTTCTTCAGAAACGCTTGCCTTGCCATTGCCAGTCTACATTTTATATCCTCTCTACTTCGACCATCATCAGTTATTTTGCTCCCCAAATAGCAAAACTCCTTTACTACTTTAAGTGGCTCATTTCCTAATCTAATTCCCTCAGCATCACCCGACTTAATTAGACTACATTCCATTATCCTCGTTTTGCTTTTGTTGATGTTCATCTTATACCCTCCTTTCAAGACACTGTCCATTCCATTCAACTGCTCTTCCAGGTCCTTTGCTGTCTCTGACAGAATTACAATGTCATCGGCGAACCTCAATGTTTTTATTTCTTCTCCATGAATTTTAATACCTACTCCAAATTTTTCTTTTGTTTCCTTTACTGCTTGCTCAATATACAGATTGAACAACATCGGGGAGAGGCTACAACCCTGTCTCACTCCCTTCCCAACCGCTGCTTCCCTTTGATGCCCCTCGACTCTTATAACTGCCATCTGGTTTCTGTACAAATTGTAAATAGCCTTTCGCTTCCTGTATTTTACCCCTGCCACCTTTAGAATTTGAAAGAGAGTATTCCAGTCAACATTGTCAAAAGCTTTCTCCAAGTCCAAAAATGCTAGAAATGTAGGTTTGCCTTTCCTTAATCTATTTTCTAAGATAAGTCGTAGGGTCAGTATTGCCTCACGTGTTCCAATATTTCTGCGGAATCCAAACTGATCTTCGCCGAGGTCGGCTTCTACCAGTTTTTCCATTCGTCTGTAAAGAATTCGCGTTAGTATTTTGCAGCTGTGACTCATTAAACTGATCGTTCGGTAATTTTCGCATCTGTCAACACCTGCTTTCTTTCGGATTAGAATTATTATATTCTTCTTGCAGTCTGAGGGTATTTCGCCTGTCTCATACATCTTGCTCACAGATGGTAGAGTTTTGTCAGGACTGGCTCTCCCAAGGCCGTCAGTAGTTCCAATGGAATGTTGTCTACTCCCGGGGCCTTGTTTCGGCTCAGGTCTTTCAGTGCTCTGTGAAACTCTTCACGCAGTATTGTATCTCCCATTTCATCTTCATCTACATCCTCTTCCATTTCCATAATATTGTCCTCAAGTACATCACCCTTGTATAGACCCTCTATATACTCCTTCCATCTTTCTGCTTTCCCTTCTTTGCTTAGAACTGGGTTTCCATCTGAGATCTTGATATTCATACAAGTGGCTCTCTTTTCTCCAAAGGTCTCTTTAATTTTCCTGTACGCAGTATCTATCTTACCCCTAGTGAGATAAGCCTCTACATCCTTACATTTGTCCTCTAGCCATCCCTGCTTAGCCATTTTGCACTTCCTGTCGATCTCATTTTTGAGACGTTTGTATTCCCTTTTGCCTGCTTCATTTACTGCATTTTTATATTTTCTCCTTTCATCAATTAAATTCAATATTTCTTCTGTTACCCAAGGATTTCTACTAGCCCTCATCTTTTTACCTACTTGATACTCTGCTGCCTTCACTATTTCATCCCTCAGAGCTACCCATTCTTCTACTACTGTATTTCTTTCCCTCATTCCTGTCAATTGTTCCCTTATGCTCTCCCTGAAACTCTGTACAACCTCTGGTTTAGTCAGTTTATCCAGGTCCCATCTCCTTAAATTCCCACCTTTTTGCAGTTTCTTCAGTTTTAATCTACAGTTCATAACCAAAAGATTGTGGTCAGAGTCCACATCTGCCACTGGAAATGTCTTACAATTTAAAACCTGGTTCCTAAATCTCTGTCTTACCATTATATAATCTATCTGATACCTTCTAGTATCTCCAGGATTCTTCCATGTATAGAACCTTCTTTTATGATTCTTGAACTAAGTGTTAGCTATGATTAAGTTATGCTCTGTGCAAAATTCTACCAGACAGCTTCCTCTTTCATTTCTCTCCCCCAATCCATATTCACCCACTATGTTTCCTTCTCTCCCTTTTCCTACTCTCGAATTCCAGTCACCCATGACTACTAAATTTTCATCTCCCTTTACTACCTGAATAATTTCTTTTATCTCATCATACATTTCATCAATTTCTTCATCATCTGCAGAGCTAGTTGGCATATAAACTTGTACTACTGTAGTAGGCATGGGCTTCATGTCAATCTTGGCCACAATAATGCGTTCACTATGCTGTTTGTAGTAGCTTACCCCCACTCCTATTTTTTATTCATTATTAAACCTACTCCTGCATTACCCCTATTTGATTTTGTATTTATAACCCTGTATTCACCTGACCAGAAGTCTTGTTCCTCCTGCCACTGACCTTCACTAATTCCCACTATATCTAACTTCAACCTATCCATTTCCCTTTTTAAATTTTCTAACCTACCTGCCCGATTAAGGGATCTGACATTCCACGCTCCAATCTGTAGAACGCCAGTTTTCTTTCTCCTGATAACGACGTCCTCTTGAGTAGTCCCCGCCCCAGAGATCCAAACGGGGGAATATTTTACCTCCGGAATATTTTATCCAAGAGGACGCCATCATCATTTAACCATACAGTAAAGCTGCATGCCCTCGGGAAAAATTACAGCTGTAGTTTCCCCTTGCTTTCAGCCATTCGCAGTACCAGCACAGCAAGGCCCTTTTGGTTAGTGTTGCAAGGCCAGATCAGTCAATCATCCAGACTGTTGCCCCTGCAACTACTGAAAAGGCTGCTGCCCCTCTTCAGGAACCACACGTTTGTCTGGCCTCTCAACAGATACCCCTCCGTTGTGGTTGGACCTACAGTACGGCCATCTGTATCGCTGAGGCACGCAAGCCTCCCCACCAACGGCAAGGTCCATGGTTCATGGGGGTAGGACAACAAATAAGGAAATTTCATTCAAAGGCATGTCCAAACACAACTGCTGCTTTCTGCCATTCTATCACATCACTAGGTCCACCCATCTTACTGTGCCGGTTCCACACACTTGATTGAAAGTATATGGATATCTATTAGCGGACATTACCATGTGGTGTGTTTACCCTTCATCTTTATGGTGGCTTGTACTGTGCTAGGGACACCGAAGTGTCTGAATGTCTTTAGAGGAACAGCAGCTGATTCTTCCTCAAAAACGGAATGCAGAGAAGGCAGTGATGTTCAACACTGGAGTCGACTTTCTAACTGGAGTCGACTTTCTAACTAAAGTCAAAGATGCTCCAATGGTTTCAGATCCGGGTAGGGCAGTCAGTTTCAGGTATGTTATTGTACACAAACCATTGCCTCTTATGACAAGATGAATTTTTATGTTGATATAACCAGTGTCTTCATAATGTTCCTCTGCTGTATATAGTACTCAATGCTATAAAATGTGTTCATATCCTTCCCCATATAACATTTCCTTACCTCTATACAGTAACACCATCTACTTCACACATACAGATGCTACTTTATGACATGGTGCACTGTCATGCTGATACAAACAATCATCATCTCCAAACTGTTCCTCTGCTGTACGCAGAACACAACACTGTAAAATGTGTTCATAACTTGCATTTAGCATTTTATTGGATGCAATAAGTGGACCACAACTTAACAATGAAAAACACAACCTTATCCTAACACCACCTCCTCCTACTTCACTGCTGACACTACACACGATGGCAGCAATCTCCAGGCATTCGTGAAGTCCAAATCCTTCCATTGGATTACCACAGTGTATAGCATGATTAATCACTCCAAATCACTTGTTTCCAGTCATCCATTACCCAATGGCATTTCTCTTTATGCCACTTCAATCATTGCTTAGCACTGATTAACAGAAATGTATGGCTTATGAGGAACTGCTTCATCCATGTAACCCATTCTTTTTAACTCGATAGATCCAATCATTGTGCTAGTTTCGAACTCACAAGTAATTCCTTCCACTGACTTTGTGTGATTTTTTTAATACCACCCTCTGCAATGACTGATGGTCTCTGTCTGCCAGTACATGAGGTCTGCCTCATCTTATTTTCATTGTTGTCATTCCCCTATGTTTTCACTTCACAATCACATCACCAACAGTTGACTTGGGCAGCTTTGGAGGGGTTGAAATGTCCCTGATGGATCTGTTACTCTGGTGACATCCAATGACTACTCCATGTTCTATTTCACTGAGATCTCCAGAGCAATTTGTGCTACTGTTACTGTTTCTCAATTGACAACACAATAATCCCCAATTTCGTTTATACTGTTGGGTCCACCTCTCATGACATCTAGTTGTCAACTCTGCATTCCATAGGGGTACACGGATACTTTGTACCAGACTGTGTACATGTTGCTTCACTGCCATGATTTATGTCGATGGTGGAGGGCCACATGACTGCCCGACATCAGTTCTACATCATCAACACTCCAAAGCGACCAATGTGCTTCTTTATGGGGATGACTAATCTTTTGTCCAGTGAGCTTAGATAAGGAGAAAATCACCACAGTGTCAGAATTGATGGATGGACATAATGTGTCTGCCTTGCAGTTGTAATGCACTCAGTTGTTGGCATGCCCTATAGTACACCACAAGAAACTTTAATGCCTGTTATAACACACAATCCACACAGCCCGTTTTCATGATTTCCAGGGGTAGACATATCCCCTCATTTTGTTGCCCTCCTGAGTTAACCACAATTAATCTACAATCCCTTCCGTCCCCTAATTTCCTTCCTTCTTGGTGTCTGTTAGAATTTTGTATTATTAGATTTATTTATTTATTTATTGCTCTTCTATGTCCCTACTGTTCTCTTAATAGTTTAATAATTTTTCTCTCTCCTAATTATCTTTGACTATATGCATCCCTTCTAAGATCTCTGAACTGCAACTGGTACAATACTTATTGATGCACTACCTTTTATCTACTCTCTCTCTCACTAAAACATCTTCCTTCATATAAACTTGTCTTCTATATCATAAAACATTAGCTTGGGAAATTGCAGGTTCTACAAGATAGAAGAGCTATTATCTGGCTGCATATTGGGAGGTGTTCCACCTAACAGTATGTACTGGGCAGCATCTCTGTGGATTTAACAACTGTTTGAATGGAGGTTTCCTTTTTGTAAAATTAAACTGCATTAGTGCATCATTTTGCAGGCCTGCTTATGAGTGGATTAGATTACAAGATTTCTATGTTGCTACCAGAATTAAATTTCTTGTTTGCAAATGTACTGTTCTCTTTAAAGGACTTCCTTAACGCATTGCTATTGGCTATTATCTTTGTTTGCAGTTTGTTCATCATTGTTGGGAGTGTGTAGTTTTTCTACAGAGTTTGTGGAAGACTGAGGAAAGGATATGTACCATTAGCAAACAGTAAATGGTTTAAAATGGGAAGTGAAGAAGAAGAAGAAGAAGAAGATTTCTTTCTTTACTTACTCCCTCGTCAGTCACACAGGTACTTCACAACTTATTTGTTTTATTCTTCTGTTCCGCATTTTGACCCAGTTCTCCCCCCCATAAGATTTACTAACCTATGAGAAAATGTACTTAATATTCCTACAACTGCTGTTTCTATTAGTATGCCTTTGTGCTTGCTTTGTATTTTAATGTACAGGCATAGTTTTTCATGGTACATCCTATACTGCATACAGACAAGCCAGATACAATGTCTCAGAATGATTGCTTTTTGAAACAAAGTGAGCTAATTTATCACTGCAGGGAACAAATTTTTTCCAACCTGTTTAGATTTCTGAACGATTCATCTAACCTTCAATTTGCACAATGCAGTACAAATTAAGTTACTCTTCTTACAAGTTTGACTGAGTCTCATGTTCTGTACCATCCCACAAAATCTCAGATGCAGCCTTATGAACCAGTTATATAAATGAAAGGGAAAGCTTGGTGCACTTGTGCTAAATTTTTTGTTGTGTATGTTATTCTCTTAAAATGTTGTTTTAAAGGTCTATCTGATGTGCAAGTATTTTGCTATGAATATTTTGTTTCATTCCTTAAGCATGAGAAACAATAGCTAACCGCTACACAAATCATGCAGAAAATTTTATATTTAAAGAGACAGCCACAAAAGATGTTAAAAAACAATGTAATGGCATGAAACTTCCTGATAGATTAAAACCTTGTGCAGAACCTGCAGAACCTGGACTAAAACCCAGAACCTTTGCAAAGTTTCTGGCTTTGAGCCCGAGTGTTCCACACAATTTTAATCCGCAGGAAATTTCAAATCAGCACACACTCCCCTGCGGAGTAAAAATTAATTCTGGAAAGATTATAGCATATTAATGTAGGCAATATCCTGTGTCTGGTAAAGGGAGCTATCATAAAACAGAGAAAATAAAAAGTAAAAATGAGATATTTCTTTCAACGTATACTGAAAACAAAATCACAGAAAAATATTAAAATCCACGTCAGAACATTATTAGAAACAAAATTTTTCTGATCTAAGGCACACTACACTATGTTAGAGGCAACAGGATGGCACTCAACAATAGAAATTATAAAGAGGAGATGGAATTAATCAAACAAATGGCCAGGTATAATAAGTGTATTACACCTGTACAATATACAACAGACAGTTTCAGTTACAAATTTAAGACCTGATTACACAATGCAGACAATCTGAATAATAAACTGTTCCGGTGTAAAGTCAAGCATCGGCACGTCAGGCGGGAACGTTAGAGCAGAGAGGGCTGTGAGATGACGGCAGCGCCGATCGAACCCACTCCAGGATGACAAAGTGATGGCAGCGCCCTCTACACGCATTGCCTGGCCATGGCCCAGTTTTCGCAGTTCTACATGTTCTACAGCAGTGAGTTCAAGAATAGCATCAACACTAGTCATTTTGCTTCTACTATGTAGCATAGTCTATACTGAAGAAATTTGTTATTTTGTCAGTCGCCCTTTGACTGCGACACATCTGTTTAACACAAAGTTAACTATTGCAATCATTTCCTTTTGCAATAAAAATTTATTGACATGATTTGCTTGAATTGTTATGTAGTGACCCAAGAAGCACGTTTCCTAGACTCCCCATATTTGATGAGTACAACACAAACAACATACAAATATGGATAACAGTGCATACATACAAAAGTAAAGATCAAAGACTAGCACACAAACTAACATAAAGAGTTGTGTAGATTCAAATAGAAACTGAACGTATGAGCAAGATACAAAACAAATAACACACTTCAACAGGTGAGCATGTAATAATTTAAAACAGCACAGTCATCACCACACAAATAAATGGTAATAATCAACAATCACTCATTAACATAAATGTTATTGCTAGCATATCAATACAAGAAGAATTATCATTTCAAAAGAAAAACATAGTTTACTATAAACAATTGGTAAATGAACCATTCTCACAGCTTTAACTGACTGACCACACACACACACACGCACACACACACACACACACACACACACACACACACACACAGGGGGGGAGAGAGAGAGAGAGAGAGAGAGAGAGAGAGAGAGAGAGAGAGAGAGAGAGAGAGAGAGAGGTACAATTTCAGATATATCTATTGCTGACAAAGGACGGTGTACTGAACAATATTACATCAGTATTTGCAACATTCACATACTAATAATTATAGATACTAGGAGCAGTATTTTTTTGACATTGTTAGTATCTCCAAGTGGATGCAGTAAGAACAAGCCATTAATGCTTATTTTCCCCTGGGCAGCAAGTCAGGTATTGAATTATGGACGTGTTGTAACTTTGCACAAACACTGCAACAGGATACCAACCAACCAACTTTTAATTCACTTTCCCATACACAAAATTACTGATAGACTGAATGATGTACTAAACAGTACAAACACATGACATAGAGACACAATCTGACAGTGAAGTAATCCATAAGCCCCTTAAACACTAGAGTGGCCAAGGGACTAAACATTAGTGTAGCCAAGGAACCAGGGCACTTATATACAACAGTTTTGCACACGGCCGATGTGAGGCAGCCTCTTTAGGCCAGCCGCAGAGGGCACGTGCTGTCTAAATATGCATGCTCATTGTATAGGATTACAACAGCACCCTTGGAGGCAAAATGCTAAATCTATACTGGCAGACGTACTCCACTCGGTGGCGCAGTTATGTCCACGTAGCAAACATCAGGTCATAAAGTTTGTGATGTGTTTGTGGGAAGACAGTTTGACAAAGAGAAAAAACAATGAGCACACTGATGTGTGCACATATTAAGGTACCATATATAAAAATATCTGCACTTATACCTGTAACACCCTGTATATATGGAGAGAAAGAAGTGGAAATAAATATATGAGTAGAGGGTCACAGAATGCGAGAGCCACAATATCTAAAACACGTAGGTGAACAGTGAAGTCACACAAAATTGTGAATGTTAAAATAATAGAACAGAATAATTATATGCTGTTTGCTGAATTTGAATGTGATATTTCTCCTCCAAGAAATAAAACCGCTTAACCTTTAAAAGAGAGAGAGAGAGAGAGAGAGAGAGAGAGAGAGAGAGAGAGAGAGAGAGAGAGAGAGAAGTATTCCCTTAGCACATCCTACACTGCTGCTGATGAAAAAATGTTTACCTCATTTCCCAACTTCACTCCCATTTCTTCTGCTACTCTTGCTGCTACACTCATTGCTGCCACTCTTCTTGGCTGAGTGCAACCAATCTTCTTCTTGTCTGCTGTGTAGCCTGCTTCATGTAAGTACTGAGGTATCTGAGTGGTTTTCCCAGAGCCAGTTTCTCCTTGTATGATCAGAATCTGTTTTTTCGACAGTCTTTCATTAATAAAATATATTGAAGTTTATTATTTTCCATAAAACAGATCACTCATTCTTCAACAACCATTCATATTTTATTTTTTAAATGATTAAATGCAAATTAAGACAAATAGGGTTCATCACTGGTACTTTTTGCAAATACAAATTCTTAAAGAAAACTCTTCTTATAGGAACAAATATAAACTAATTCACTATGCTGAAAAACAAACCCATACACCATAATTTTGTTGACAGAAAATACGATAATTTACTATATATTTCAGCCTCAGGTCATCAGAGATTATTTAGGGAACTACAGAAAATCTAAATCTGGATGGCCTGGTAGGTATTGGGACTGCTTTCCTCCCAAAAGCAAGTCCAATGCCTTACCACTGCGCTACCGCATGCCATTACACCAAATGGTTGAGTATTTCTGCATCCATAAGCAAAAAAAAAAGTCTTCTCAGAAGAGTGCTTGTACCTTCATGTGTCACTGTACTGTTTCTTGTTTTTGACAATAATTTTAAATTCTTTTTATCTAAAGTGAGTGAAAGAATGAACACATTATTATACTCTTGTTCCATATCATTACCTCTCCAAATCCTTGCTCTCATATACGCAGCACACTAACATCTACTTTTCCACTCATTTCAATTACTTATAGTCCCATACTTCTCCAGTCAGTCCTAGGATATTTACTTGTATTTTATTATTTCTTTCACTTATTTCAGACTTTGTTAGTAAGAAAAAAGTTGTGATGCAACGTAGTCCAAATTCTACGTTAAAATATAGGTCCCTCTATAACTGGCTGGGTGAGTCAGTTCAATGGCTAGAAGAAGACAACAGCATACAACCAACAACAGGACTATGCCTAATAAAGTACTGTAGCGTTCACATGAACTTCAGGTTCTTGACAGAATTTCCTCTAACACACTTAAATTGACTTAATGGCCATAAACAAAGCAACTCAGTATCACATTCTATGGTCAGAAGTACTTTTAATGTACAACAGGAAACAAGTAATGTGTGCAATAGCCCCATTAGAGTAGCCTAATCTGATTTCCTGTTGAGTGAGAGTGAAGAGAAACCTTCCTACTGTTTGTGTCACACAGAAAACAGCTATATGTCTTTTCAGCAACTCTACAATGTTCAAAAGTATTCAGCAATATACTATGGTCTACAGAAGCCTTTCTTGCAACACCTATTTGAAAGTTTTTAAAAACAAATATTGCCTCCTGAAAATTTAATAAATAAAAAAAGAAAGAAAGAACACTTTATGATGCACTGTAAGTACATATGTAGACGGCTGAAAGTTGAATTATAAGGAATTACACACATTCCAAGGATTAATTTACATACAGGGTGATTTTAATTAAATGTTGACTACTTCAGAGGGCCCCCACAAAAGACGAGTGATTGCAGGAAAATTAAACTTTGTGAAAACATTTGTAAGGGCACACAAAAGAAATAACAAATAAACCATTGAAAGAAACACATTTTGATTTTCACGTGAGGGGGTAATATTTGTTAATTGTGTACCATGTTCACATTCCAGGTTTCAAACATTGCTCGGTGTAGTGACCATCTGCATCCACGACAGCCTGGAATCACACTAGATATTCCATTTCACAAGTGTTCGCAGCACTTTTCAAGTGGAGGACCAAAGAATGGTCAGCTACTATGACACACCTTGTGCTCTGCTTGAAGATTGCACATTGTGTCCAGCACTCTCAGCCAAAGCAACAGCAAATTCTTCGTCAACAATTTGTAACACAATTGTCCATCGACCACTCTCAGGAGAAATTTCTGAATCGTCAGTCAATTTCAACTTCTGAATCATGTTCTTCAAACCCGGTGTGGAGAGAGGTCCTCTCCGTATTCCTTTAACACATCAATACTTGTGAAGAGCAGCAGTACTATTGTCGTTTTGATAAAACGGATTTAGGAATTAAGCCCTGTTCACCTTGTCCAGACCCCTCATTGACTACCTGCAACTGTAATGCACAGTGATGCTTGTGTTTCAACCCTATGTCACCATACCAGTACAGGCGCCTAATGGGAAGTCATGAAACTAACACTCTAATAAAGCAAATCATGCAATACTCAGTCTGAACATCATTCCTATAACGTTTGGTACCCATGCGATAAATACTTTTCCATCTACACTGGCTCAAGTAGCAGAAGTTTAACTGTCCCCATTCTACGATTTAAAGCACCTTAAATTGTTCAGCATTCAAACACTGTTTCAGAAAAATACACAGTTAAAATTACAAGGAAATTTACAAAATAAACAGTATCAGTATTACCTTGTGAAGAAAAAATCTGTAACAACACTTTAAAATCACTATTTTAAAAAAACCCATACAATTTCATTCTCTCTTACCTGGTGGTCCTTCACTGCTTGTAGTAGCTGTTCCCTGTAAGTATATACTGGTAAACTTTCTTTTGTCTCCTTAATGGTTAATCTTTTCCTTTCTGCTTCCGTGATCTTTGGTTTATCATCCTGAGGGAAGGAAAAACGTAAGTAAAAATCTTCTGGATACTATCCAATAGAACACTTGGTTATTAGCTAAAATGTAAAAACAAAATGAGATTATTGCATTCATGATGTCGCAATGCATCTTTCATCAAGAACAGAACAATTAGTAAATAGAATACTACTGTGTATATGTTTTATATCTTCTTTTGGACTAAGACCACTGACCAAAGAGTATAAGTGTTCACAGTCACACACACACAAAAAAAAGAAGAATCTTTTTTTAAGCTAGAGAAAACACACACACACACACACACACACACACACACACACACACACACACACACACACATATGTGGGTGTGCCTATGCCCCTACGTGATGCTGGCTGGACGTACAATGACAGTGCTGCAGGTGGGCTAGGGTTGAGTGGGGGTTGTGTCAGGTGAGGCTGGTAGAGGGAGAGTGGGTTGAGGAGGCAGAAGAGGGGTTGGGGTGGGTGGCCAGGGAGGAAGCCAATTTGTTGGCTAGGAATGTGGGAGGGAGGGGCGGCAGCTGCACATACTGGCATGTGATGCTTGGGTGTCAGAACTGATGGGGAATGCCACACGCTGAAGGTAAAGTGGGTATGAGAGTTGGGAGCGGGGTGATAGGACAGAGGAAGGGGAAATTTTGGGTGGAAAGAAAGGAAGGAAACCTGGATTTAATGTCCCATTGAAATCAAGGTCATTAGAGATGTAACCCAAGTTTGGATTGTGTAAAGGATGGGAAAGGAAATTGGCCATGCCCTTTCAAAAGAACAATCCCGGTATTTGCCAGGAGGAATTTAGGGAAATCACAGGAAACAAGTCTGGATAGTGGGACAGGGATTTGAACCATCATCCTCCTGAATTATTGGATGGAAAGTGTGGCGAGAGTAAGTTACTGGAGACTGAGATTCTATATAAAATCACTAAGCGGGTTTAATGACTCCATTCAGTCACTTGCTGATCAGTTAAGTATGGTAGTAGAAGAAAGCAAAAGGAAGGTTGCAGTTTTAAATTCCATGTTTAAGAAATCATTCTCACAGGAGAATCGTACGAACATACCATCATTTGACCATCCCAATGGACGACATAGTAATAAGCATTCCTGGCATAAAGAACAACCGAAAGAGTTGAAAACAAATAAATTGCAGGTCCGGATGTAATCCCAATTTGGTTTTACAAAGAGTGCTGTTCATCACTGGCCCCTTACTTAGTCTGCATTTATCGCAAATCTCTCGACCATAGCAAAGTGCCAAGCGACTGGGAAAAAGCACAAGTGACTCCTATATATAAGATGGGTAAAAGAATGGACCCACAAAATTATAGACCTATATCCTTAAAATTTGTTTGCTACAGAATTCTAGAATGTGTTCTGAGTTTGAATATAATAAATTTCCTACAGACTGAAAAGCTCACGTCCATAGCTTTAGAGAGCGTCTCTTGTGCAAAACCCAGCTTGCTCTTTTCTCACATGATATACTGTGAACTTTTCTCACATGATATACTGTAAACTAAGGATGAAGGGCAACAGGCTGATTACATACTTCAAGATCTCCAAAAAGTATTCAACATGGCACCCCACTGCAGACTGTTAATGAAGGTACATGCACACAGAGTAGGTTCCCAGATATGTGAATGGCTCGAAGACTTCTTAAGTAATAGAACCCAGTATGTTGTCTCTAGTACCTTCCACTGTGGAAGTCGAACATGCGCCAGAACAAATGGACATTGTCAGCCCATAGAGGGCTCCGCCTCCGCGGCGGCTATTCCACCGATTTCGTATATAGGGATCCGCTCTGTCCTAGTCCAGTCAGTCTGGTACTCGCTCTGGATTTCGTTTCCATCTCGGCGGTACTGCGTTCTGGTCGTTGCTCGTTGTTGACATTTGCCTGGCTCTGGTTCTGAGTGGATTTACTGTTGGTATTTGGTGTTGTGGTTTCCACAAGCCTCCGTTGTTTATTTCTTCCTTGTTGTGTTGGTCATAGTTGGTCATGGTCGGTTGTTGTCAGTTGTCGTTGGTCTGTTGCCTGACTCGTCCTGTGTTTACCCGGTGGTGCGTGCTCCACCGCCGCCGGCTTCCCCGCCTGGCGGCTCCGATCTGCAGCCCAAGGCATCCCTGCAGTTGGTTTTGGTTACTACATTGTCCTTGATGGCAAGTGTTCATTGGAGACACGGGTAATATCAGGAGTGGACCAGGGAAGCATGATAGGACTGTTGCTATTTTATATATACATAAATGATTTGTCAAACAGGATGGGCAGCAATCTGTGGTTGTTTACTGATGATGCTGTGGTGTACAGGACGCTGTAACAGATAAGTGACTGTAGGTTGATATGAGATGACCTAAAGAAAATTTCTAGTTTGTGTGATGAATGGCAGCTAGCTCTTAATGTAGAAAAATGTAAGTTAATGCAAATGAGTAGGAAAAACAAACCCAGATATGTCTGGATACAACATTAGTAGTGTCCTGCTTGAAACAGTCACATCATTTAAATATCTGGGCATAGCGTTGCAAAGCCATATGAAGTGAAACAGCATTTGAGGATTGTGGAAGGCAAATGGTCAACTTTGGTTTATTGGGAGAATTTTAGGAAAAGAAGGATCCTTTCTTGATGAAATAAAAGAAATTATTCAGATTGTGAAGGGAGACGAAAATTTAATAGTCATGGGTGACTGGAATTCGAGTGTAGGAAAAGGGAGAGAAGGAAACATAGTAGGTGAATATGGATTGGGGCTAAGAAATGAAAGAGGAAGCCACCTGGTAGAATTTTGCACAGAGCACAACATAATCATAGCCAACACTTGGTTTAAGAATCATGAAAGAAGGTTGTATACATGGAAAAACCCTGGAGATACTAAAAGGTATCAGATAGATTATATAATGGTACGACAGAGATTTAGGAACCAGGTTTTAAATTGTAAGACATTTCCAGGGGCAGATGTGGACTCTGACCACAATCTTTTGGTTATGAACTGTAGATTAAAACTGAAGAAACTGCAAAAAGGTGGGAATTTAAGGAGATGGGACCTGGATAAACTGAAAGAACCAGAGGTTGTACAGAGTTTCAGGGAGAGCATAAGGGAACAATTGACAGGAATGGGGGAAAGAAATACAGTAGAAGAAGAATGGGTAGCTTTGAGGGATGAAGTAGCGAAGGCAGCAGAGGATCAAGTAGGTAAAAAGACGAGGGCTAATAGAAATCCTTGGGTAACAGAAGAAATACTGAATTTAATTGATGAAAGGAGAAAATATAAAAATGCAGTAAATGAAGCAGGCAAAAGGGAATACAAACGTCTCAAAAATGAGATCGACAGGAAGTGCGAAATGGCTAAGCAGGGATGGCTAGAGGACAAATGTAAGGATGTAGAGGCTTATCTCACTAGGGGTAAGATAGATACTGCGTACAGGAAAATTAAAGAGACCTTTGGAGATATGATAACGACTTGTATGAATATCAAGAGCTCAGATGGAAACCCAGTTCTAAGCAAAGAAGGGAAAGCAGAAAGGTGGAAGGAGTATATAGAGGGTCTATACAAGGGCGATGTACTTGAGGACAATATTATGGAAATGGAAGAGGATGTAGATGAAGATGAAATGGGAAATATGATACTGCGTGAAGAGTTTGACAGAGCACTGAAAGACCTGAGTCGAAACTAGGCCCCCGGAGTAGACAACATTCCATTGGAACTACTGACGGCCTTGGGAGAGCCAGTCCTGACAAAACTCTACCATCTGGTGAGCAAGATGTATGAGACAGGCGAAATACCCACAGACTTCAAGAAGAATATAATAATTCCAATCCCAAAGAAAGCAGGTGTTGACAGATGTGAAAATTACCGAACTATCTGTTTAATAAGTCACAGCTGCAAAATACTAACACGAATTCTTTACAAACGAATGGAAAAACTAGTAGAAGCCAACCTCGGGGAAGATCAGTTTGGATTCCGTAGAAACACTGGAAAACGTGAGGCAGTACTGACCTTACGACTTATCTTAGAAGAAAGATTAAGGAAAGGTAAACCTACGTTTCTAGCATTTGTAGACTTAGAGAAAGCTATTGACAATGTTGACTGGAATACTCTCTTTCAAATTCTAAAGTTGACAGGGGTAAAATACAGGGAGCGAATGGCTATTTACAATCTGTACAGAAACCAGACGGCAGTTATAAGAGTCGAGGGACATGAAAGAGAAGCAGTGGTTGGGAAGGGAGTAAGACAGGGTTGTAGCCTCTCCCCGATGTTGTTCAATCTGTATATTGAGCAAGCAGTAAAGGAAACAAAAGAAAAATTTGGAGTAGGTATTAAAATTCATGGAGAAGAAATAAAAACATTGAGGTTCGCCGATGACATTGTAATTCTGTCAGAGACAGCAAAGGACCTGGAAGAGCAGTTGAATGGAATGGACAGTGTCTTGAAAGGAGGGTATAAGATGAACATCAACAAAAGCAAAACAAGGATAATGGAATGTAGTCTAATTAAGTCGGGTGATGCTGAGGGAATTAGATTAGGAAATGAGCCACTTAAAGTAGTAAAGGAGTTTTGCTATTTGGGGAGCAAAATAACTGATGATGGTCGAAGTAGATAGGATATAAAATGTAGACTGGCAATGGCAAGGAAAGCGTTTCTGAAGAAGAGAAATCTGTTAACATTGAGTATTGATTTAAGTGTCAGGAAGTCATTTCTGAAAGTATTTGTATGGAGTGTAGCCATGTATGGAAGTGAAACATGGACGATAAATAGTTTGGACAAGAAGAGAATAGAAGCTTTCGAAATGTGGTGCTACAGAAGAATGCTGAAGATTAGATGGGTAGATCACATAACTAATGAGGAAGTATTGAATAGGATTGGGGAGAAGAGAAGTTTGTGGCACAACTTGACCAGGAGAAGGGATCGGTTGGTAGGACATGTTCTGAGGCATCAAGGGATCACCAATTTAGTATTGGAGGGCAGTGTGGAGGGTAAAAATCGTAGAGGGAGACCAAGAGATGAATACATTAAGCAGATTCAGAAGGATGTAGGTTGCAGTAGGTACTGGGAGATGAAAAAGCTTGCACAGGATAGAGTAGCATGGAGAGCTGCATCAAACCAGTCTCCGGACTGAAGACCACAACAACAACAACAAGGATGCAAATGGCCTAAATTGTGAGCATGTTATGTTCAGCTGCATGTTGAGCCACCAAGTGGTCAACTTCATTCTTGGCACGAGTTTGGCAGTGACCATTCATCTTGGTGGTCAGCTAGTTGGATAGTCACAAACACACACAAAGCTGTGAAGTGCTTGCAGCAAGGTTGGTATATGACAGGGCTGCTTTCACAGGTGGGGTAGGATAAGGCTGTGACTGGACTGGAGTAGGAACTGCTGGGTGGGTGAATTGGGCAAATCTTGTCCCTGGGTCTTCCACAAGGATATGATCTCTGTGGCAAGGAGTTGATTGGTTATCTATCATCATGCCCTGATATATGGGACATCCTACCCAAAGATACTTCCCACACCTCCAAAACTTATGTTCTACCGCCTACTCAACCTACACAACATCCTAAGTCCATCTCTATACCAACCCCACTCCCAACCCCACGCCACAGTTATCATATCACTGTGGAAGATCCAGGAATGAGTTACAAAAACTTTATAAACAAAATATTTTCAGCTATGTAAGAAAGGGTCCATCATTAACTGGTTCTTAAACTATTGACTTGGTTATTGATACTGCTGGTTGCATAATGTATGATTCTTGTGTTGTAAAGCATTGAATTAAATCATGTTAGCAATAAGGAACGTTGAGAGGCATGTGAAATATTTAGGTTTCTTAATATTCTGAAACCACTCTGAGTTCTTTGCAGAGAGTAATTGTCTTCCAGATACCATTCCAACAAACCATTCCACAATTTTGTTGACACAAGAACTTAGCCCATTTGGCCAACAAGATAGTGATGGTGACAACTGCATGAAAATAACAAATTCAATGGGTTGTTGGACAACAATGGACTCATTCGGTTACAGTTTTACATATCAGATGAATTATCTGAACAAACAAATAAAAATAAAAATGAATGACTGAATCAGTTGTAGTTTTATGTATCGGCTGGATTATTAGTCACTCATTTCTTTTAAATAAAACCAGTGTCTGGGAGGAACCGAAAGATAAAGTCAACAGAGCTTTATTCATTCTTTCTTTTCAAGTGAAACCAGTATGTAGTTCTTCTGTTGGTTGAATCATGTATTTATTTGTTCTTTCAACTGATACTTTCATTAGCTGAAATGAAGCAGTGGTACACGGCCGTGTACACATACCCCTAGAAGGTAGCCATACACCCAGAGGTACATGAAGACATGACAGGGTGTATGGCAAAGTTAAAATAAGTAAGCATTGAAATATGCATTTAATTTTGTACTGAATAGACTAATCCTTCTTTTCATCACTTAAAACTGATTAATATGTTGTTGTGCATTAAGATGATCCAGATGCCAATTAACATGTAGCTAATGAAGCTGATGTTTCATTGGGAGTACAGAGTTGAGCATAAAAGTGGTTTTGGGGGTATGTAAAGAGGAATATAATGTTGACAAATTTTGAAGAGCTTGCATTACATTTTACTGAAAATGGTGTGAAAAAACATTTGCCATTCCATGCAATCCTCATCAGCCTCCAGCTGTTAATGTTAGGACAGAGAAAGGCTGACAATATATGCAAGTGAAGTCACTCAAACTGAGAGACGAAGTAACCACCAAAGGCTTGGATCATCAGCCAGTCAGTTGGTTGTCTCACATAAAGTGAAAGCACTGAAGATCAGAGAGATCAAAAAATTCATACAGTTGATGTGCCACACAGACAAGTTTCATTTGATTTTTTCATTCAACTGAGAAATCCAACACAACGAAAAAACAATCGACTGGCCAATCGTCTGTTAAAACCAGTCAGTTGTCCCATCACTACTGCAAGACCCTGTGTGATGGAGTTATTTCCCTAGCTTCAGTAAGGGCACAATGATTTTTGTGCATAGCAGGTGTTGTAATGCTTCTGATGAAAATTATGTTTTCACTGGGCAACAAATGTTGTAAATTTGAGACTCTCACATTGAAACAACAGTGGTCCTTTGCTATGAAATGAACCTGCTTAGGGGTTAGGAGGTGGTGGGGCAACTGCGTCTATGAAGTCTTCTATTCAGCCTGTGACAGAACCTATGACACTGTGAGCATATTTTTGGTTTCTAAACTTCTTGAATTTCTATCATATGTATGCGCATCAGAGAGAGACTCAAAAAGAATTAAAAGTGCCACTTTTACGTTCATTAAACAACTGCTCCAAATTGAATCCAATAGGTTTTCATTTTAGGTACATTTCTTCAGTGGATGTGTGTCTAAATTATCTTAATGCTGATGTTAAAAAACAACCCAAGAAGACTGCAGGCTCTACCATGTCATAGGCTGTTTGGTGCAGGAGCAGTGAATAATGTTTCTGAAGGCTGTGTTCCCCAACACATTGAAACATAGCATGTTGGAATTACTTCATCTGTTATGATTCCAACTCCTGGTAAAGACAATTTCTTTCCTCTTATCTTTACACTACCTAGATACAGTTACTTATTTAATTTACATGTCACATATGTATCATTATTTCAAAATGTCATATAGGCTGAATTTCATTTAGATTCACTGATCAGGTTATTATTTTTAACATGCTGATTCTTCCAAGGCATGTAGTTTTCATGAAAATATTGCTAATCAAAAGATATGGGTAATTCAACTTTTCATTACAATACAACTCTGCAAACATAATACAAGCTAATATGTATTTGGGGACTTAGTGACACCACTCGGTATAAAATCTGATATTTTCACTTTTCAATAATATAGTTCAAATTCTGTGAAACTAATAAAAGGGGAAACTACAGTCGTAATTTTTTCCTGAGGGTATGCATCTTTACAATAGAGTTAAATGATGATGGCACCCTCTTGGCTAAAATATTCCAGAGGTAAAATAGTCCCCCATTCGGATCTCTGGGAGGGGACTAAACAGGACATGATTGTCAGGAGAAACAAAACTAGTGTTGCGTGGATCAGAGCATGGAATGTCAGATCCATAACTCAGGCAGGTAGGTTATAAAATTTAAAAATGGAAATTTATAGGTTAAAGTTAGATATAGTGAGAATTAGTGAAGTTTGGTGGCAGGAGGAACAAGACTTCTGGTCAGGTGACTATAGGGTTATAAACATAAAACCAAACAAGGGTAATTCAGGAGTAGGTTTAATAATGAATAAGAAAATAGGAATGAGGATAAGCTACTACGAACAACATAGTGACCGCATTATTGTAGCCAAGACACACACAAAGCTCACGCCTACACAGTAGTACACATTTATATGCCGACTAACTCTTCAGATGAGGAATAGATTGAAAGATGTATGGTCAGATAAAAGAAATTATTCAGACAAAAATTTAAGGGAGACAAAAATTTAATCACCATGAGGGACTGGAATTCGATACTACGATAAGGAAGAGAAGGTGCAATGAATGAAAGAGGAATCTGCCTGGTAGAATTTTGCACAGAGCATAACTTAATCATAGCTGAAACTCGGTTTAAGAATCATGAAAGAAGGTTGTATGTGTGGAAGGGACCTGGAGACACCAGCAGGTTTCAGGCTGATTATATAATAGTAAGACATAGATTTAGGAACCGGGTTTTAAATTGTAAGACATTTCCAGGCGCAGATGTGGACTCTGACCACAATATATTGATTATGAACAGTAGATTAAAACTGTAGCAACTGTAAAAAGGTAGGAATTTAAGGAGATCGAATCTGGATAAACTGAAAGAACTAGAGGTTGTAGAGAGCTTCAGAGGGAGCGTTAGGGAATGACTGGCAAGAACAGGGAAAAGGAATACAGTAGAAGAAGAATGTGTAGCTTTGAAAGATGAAATAGTGAAGGCAGCCCAAGGATCAAGTAGGTAAAAAGACGAGGGCTAGTAGCAATCCTTGGGTAACACAAGAGATAATGAATTTAAATGATGAAAGGAGAAAATATAAAAATGCAGTAAATGAAGGAGGAAAAAAGAAATACAGATGTCTCAAAAATGAGACTGACTGTAAGTGCAAAGTGGCTATGCAGGAATGGCTGGAGAACAAATGTAAGGATGTAGACTCGTATACTGTATCACTAGGGGTAACACAGATGCCACCTACAGGAAAATTACAGAGGCCTTTGGATAAAAGAGAACCACCTCTATAAATATCAAGAGCTCAGATGGAAAACCAGTCCTAAGCCAGGAAGAGAATGCAGAAGAGTGGACGGAGTATATACAGGATCTATACTAGGTGATGTACTTTAGGGCAATATTATGGAAATGGAGGAAGAGACAGACGAAGATGAGATGGGAGATGTGATACTGTGTGAAGAATTTGACAGAGCACTGCAAGATCTAAGTCAAAGAAAGGCCCAACGAATAGGCAAAATTCCATTAGAACTAGTGATAGCCTTGGGAGAGCCAGCCATGATAAAACTCTTTCATCTTCCTTTCCCTTCAAGCCTCTTCCTTATGCTTCAACCTTTTTGTCAGAAGGAGGAGCCGCTAGTTCCGAAAGCTTGCAAATTTAAATATCTTTATATTTGTGTTCTCCAGTCACTGCTTGGTAAGTAGATTTGATGTCTATTGAGTTACATTATATTTTCAGTATTTTAAAGAACAATTATTTTTGTTGATATATTATTTTCATACTACCACTCATATAATTGTGTATATTTTCAAGCCTATGAATGCTTAAAATCCTTGGATGGAATGCGCTATTATGGAGATCTTACAGAGTAAGTTTGCTCCATATTATGCATACTGTTCGTCCATGGATTCAGGTGGTTGAGGAGACATGGTTCAAGACTTACTCACAGATCAAATATTCCAGATATTGCTTAATTCAAGAGACTGGATTGTTGGAAAGAGTAGCACTGCCCTATATACTCATGAAGCTACAGCATGCCATCATTAACAGTAATATGGTGCAGACTACAGTCACCTTCCAACTCATGGTTGTAGGTATACGTCTGAAAGGTAGTTCATTTGTGACCAAGTCACTTTACTGCTCACTAAGACGTAGACACCTACAGCTTGGGGATGCGAGGCAACACATTAGAATGGTGTGGCTGATCTTTAACTAAGACCAAAACCTAGTATTGTTAAAATGACCTTTATCCAGGGTGGTACCTTAACCTTATTGAAGAAGCTCATTTGTTGACATCTCTTATTGTTATTGATCTCTTTCTGTCTTAATGTGACTGATAGGTCTTCAAAGAGCCCGTGGAACTGGATCATTATGTCATCCTGACCAATCATCTACTCATCTGGTCCATATAGCTGTGCCAGGCAAGTGAAACTGTAACAAAGCTCTTTGGGAAGGTTATTTATCAAGGGGAATAGAAGAAATTTTGCTGAATGTATGGCATATGATTGGTTCATAGACGTTGGAATGGTCCCATACCTGCATAACTTGTCAAGTCCTTGGAGTCTCATAGTTCCATGTTTTGGTAGAATAGTGAAAACTATTTTCAGGAATCATGAAAATTACATAGGCTACTTTGTTTTTACAGTTAAGTGGTTCTTTCCATATTTATTAGCACTGTGAATGATGGAACAACCAGGTCTGGTTTCACATTCACATGTCTTATGTATCAGTGAAAGAATCAACAGGTAAACCAATTGCTGTACAAATCTAGATGTTAACTGGTAGCTATTTTGACACACATTTTTGAGGATAGGTTTCATATAACTGTTACATGAGCAGACTCTACATATGTATTGCTCATTTGCGTTTTCAACAGGGATTTTCAGGCAGATGTTATGCAGTTCATTGCCAGTCACTGATTGAAAATTTTGGGTGATGTCCAAACATTTAAAGGCTGGTGTACGAACAAATTGTTATTTCAGAAACTAAATAAGCATTTGATAAACTGCTTGGTTAGATTTTGCTTCTCAGAATGGACTATAAGTATTAACCATAAATTTATTTGTGAGATACCTTGTGGTCAAGCAATTTCGAAAAGTTTATGAAACCATTTTTTGCATCCACATTGGGAATAAACTGTTTACAAGTGTCATATGAAAATTATGGTAGATTGTGCAGAAATCATAATTAATGGTAACTCAATTAACGAAGTACACCATCTTCCACATAAAATATCAGGTCAGCAAAAGTATAATGGAAAATAACAGAATCTAACAAGTACAGAGGCAAAATCTGCTTTGGAAAGTGTAACTGCTTCTGAACTTCACTGTTAATTATCTTCAAAAGTTTATTGTTGTCGTAGTGGTCTTAAGGCCAAAGACTTGTTTGGTGCAGCTTTCCATGCTACTGTATCCTCTGCAAGCCTTTTCATCTCTGAGTAACAATTGGCACCTACATCCTTCTGAGTCTGTTCAGTGTATTCATCTATTAGTCTCCCTCAATGATTTTTCCCTCCACACTTCCCTCCAATGCTAAATTCATGATTCCTTGATGCCTCAGAATATGTCCTACCAACTGATACCTTCTTCTAGTCAAGTTGTGCCACAAATTCCTCTTCTCCCCAATTCTGTTCAGTTCTTGGTCATTAATTACATAATCTTCCCATCTAATCTTCAGCATTCTACCATAGCACCACATTTCAAAAGCTTCTATTCTCTTCTTGCCTAAATTGTTCATTGCCGCGTGTTTTACTTCCATACATGGCTACACTCCACACAAATACTTTCAGGAAAGACTTCCTGATATTTAAATCTATATTCGATGTTAGCAAATTTCTCTTCTTCAGAAACGTTTTCCTTGCCATTGCCAGTCTACATTTTATATCCTGTCTATTTTGATCATCATCAGTTATTTTGCTGCCCAAATAGCAAAACTCATCTACTACTTTAGGTGTCTTGTTTCCTGATCCAGTTCCCTCAGCATCAACTGATTTAATTCAACTGCATTCCATTATCCTCACTTTGCTTTTGTTGGTGTTCATCTCACATCCTCCTTTCAAGACACTGTCTGTTCCATTCAACTGCTCTTCCAAATTCTGTGTGATCTCTGACAGATTTAGAATGTCATCAGCAAAACCTCAAGGTTTTAATTTCTTCTCCCTGGATTTTACTTCCTGCTACAAATTTTTCTTTTGTTTTCCTTATTGCATGCTCAATATACAGTTTTAATAACATCGTGGATAGGCTGCAACCCTGTCTTACTCCCTTCTCAACCACTGCTTCCCTTCCGTGCAGATCCCAGGGTTAGTGGAGACTTACTGGACAGGAATCAGTCTTTCCTTCGCATCCCATGTGATAAGTCTCCCCTAACCTGGGGTTCTGGGTGACTTTTCTGAACTCTCCTCATTTCCTAAACCTCACCAGTCCTTTACCTTCACCCCTATTCCTTCCCCTTCAACCCTTCTGCCAGCAAAAGAAGCCACTGGCTGCAAAAGCTTACAAATTTAAATATCTTTATATGTGTGTTCTCTAACCACCATTGTATGTAAATAATGTTTCAATTGCAACTGCCATAGTGTATGAGTAAGAATCTGTCAAAGATTTGATCTCCTTGTAATGAGATTTTGTGAATAATGATAAATTCCTGAGCCATTCTCCTTCTACAAGACTGTATGTATGATCTGGTCCTTCTGTGATACTGTATGTATGATCTGTCTGTAGAGAAATGTTTGTCACTGCAAGTGGTACATACACACCGCCTTAGAGTGGAGGTATGGCAAAGTCAGGTACAAACCTTATGAATAAAAACACCAATCAGCAAAGCTTGAAAGCAAATGATACCATGTGCATGACCTGTCTGTGGAGAAATGTTTGTCACTGCAATTGGCACATTTAATAAGGAGCATTACAAGTCTGAATTTAATGGGAACCACCACATTTAAACATCTGATTTGGTTCTTGTACTGTTTGCAGATACGTACAAAGTGTAGGCAGCTGAAGCACCACTAGGTACTAATCTCATGAATAAAAACACCAGTTAGCAAATCTTGGAAATCAAGGCTCAGAAAGCATGTATGAAATTCCAAAACATGCTTTTGGTTATTTCATTCCATTTCCTCCATTAATTGTTTGATGCTGATAACAGGTATGCCTCATTATACAACAGATTTTAGTCCACCAATTAGAGGTGGGCCAAACGGTTATTCGGGAGTAACCGTTATCACAGTTCCAGTTATTCTTTGATAACCATTATCGTTAATGGTTATTAATAACTGCCAAGTTATTTTTCGCTAGCGAATACCGATAACTCCGACAGTTAAATAACGACATAGTTGGAATCCATCAGTTTAGTTATCAGTATAACTGCGAGTAGTGTGAAATAGCAGGAATGTCGTATGAATCGTGTAATAACCTCAGCTTATTAACTCCGAGTACATTTTAGTTGATGTTAGAACGATTATTAGTGTTTCAGATTATATGTTTGTAGGTTATCGGTCGCTATTAGAAATATTATCTTCGCAGCTGCGACAGAAAGTACGCGGAACTTCGCCAAAGCACTGTTTAAGTAAAATGTTAACAACGTACGTTTTTAAGTATGAAGTAATATGTAAACTGAGTACTGTAGGTTAAATTCGAAGCTTAATTTCTTGTGCTGCTCACATAATAGAATAAAGTGTACAGCCTTGTAATACAACAAAAAATATACGTAATGTGACAGATTCGTTTACTCCTGTGCTATAAAAGCTAGTCCTATTGGGGAAAGTGTGAGTACGCTAATCCAAGTTTTATGTCAGATTTGCAAACTGCTTGATTTCTCCAGCGACAGCATGTTTATAACATATGAAGACATGCAGATCGAAAAGGTTGACAGTGTTACATTTCTGGGACTACAACTCGATAAGAAATTCAGTTGGGAAGGGCATACCACATTTTTTCATTCTATTATTTCATAAGGGAACATATTCTGTGGTAACTCATCAAACGTAGCAAAAGTTTTTCGCATGTAAAAGCGTGTAATAAAAATCGTTTGTGGTATCAATTCAAAGAACATCATGTAGGAACCTGTTCAAGGAACTTTGTATTCTAACCACTGCTTCCTAGTATATTTATTCCTTAATGAAATTTGTTACAAGTATTTCCAACCGATAGCTTAATACATAATATCAGTACTAGAAATGGGAACAGCAATCTACATAAAGACCTAAAATTACTTACCTTGGTCCAAAAGGGGTCCAATATTCAGGAACATGCATTTTCAATAAGCTGCCAGCAAGTCAGCAACCATTAAAAACTTGGTTTCAGATAAGGCACGGTTTACAGTGTGTTTGAATGACTATTTGATACGTAAGTGTCTGATTCCACCCATCATCAATATGCTGGAAATGTCTATTTTAAGTGTGTCTATGACGTCACTACATACACATGGCAACAAACACGAAGATACATATAAATAATGCAATAACATTTCCCACCAAAAATACAATCAAACCAATGGGACAACTGCGGGAAGTTGGGGGTTTTAGGGTGAGGACAAGCTAGTAAAAAAAACACACCATGATCCCAAAACACAAAATGAAGAACAAAAAGAAAAAAAATACAGCATTCTGCTACACCAACAAAAATCTGCAGGAATCGGACACTTCCCTTGAACAATATAGGTCAACTATAGGTGACCATACCAAAACACCAATACCCACAACTAAAAGTACGAAAATTGGAATCAGACATTTCCCTTGACCTACATAGGTCAACCTCAGATGACGATACTAAAACATCAACACACACAATTATGAGAATGGGAATCGGTCATTATCCGGTGACCTATGTAGGTCCACCACAGCTACTGTTGCCAAAAAACCAACACCTACAACTGCGAAAAATAAAACCGCAATCCCAAAAGTCCACAAATCAATCATCCCTACATAAATTAAATCACATTCAATACTTCATAAATACACAAAACATCACAGCTAGAAAAAAAAAAATTAATTCCACCAGCAAATTCCGGCACTGCAACCTAGATCGACAGCCCCCCCCCCCACACACACACAAAAACCAACTCATAAACACCGTGCCGTAATGACATTCACACACCACAACACCTTTACGTCGAAGCAGACGGGTGGAATCAGACGCTTCCAGTGACCCCTCCTTCTACTCTGTAGATGAATATCGTAACAGAGACTGATAGACCAGCTTAGGTAAAAATTCTGCTATATTTCAGTTTTGACAGCACTTGGTTGCAACAGTCAAGATCGGGTATTCTGTGTACGATAAATTTATTAAAAGTACGTAACTGTGTTTTATTCTGTCAGTGTACCAATTCTGTAAATATTAGCAGTTACTGTGATATATTCACGTATTTTGACAATCTCCTGACAAATGATGAGGATAATAATTATTATATTCCACTGTATTATGTTATACTTTCTGACATGTTATTTGTCATTCGTGATGGCCAGCGGCTATTTCCGTAGCAGTACGAAAATATTTGTTCGCTCCAGTTACTATCCTCTCTGGAAATATCACCTGGAACTACGACCTTTAACTGGAGTCACCGAGTCAGGAACGTCTAGACACACAGTTATTCCGTTACCAGCTTCCAGGTTATCTGTGGTGGTAGCCCGATAACTACCAGAGAACTAGAACTACGAGCCAATAACGATAACTGCCAGAGGAGAATACCGGCTCTGACAGTTATTTCCATAGTCGCTCGAATTCCTTAGTAACTTTCCTTGTACTATCCGTCCAAGCTAAATTAACACGTAAGGCGGTGGCTTAAGGGAACGACCGTACTTGTTAATGCCTGTACTGCAGCTCCTATCAGCCACGGCTCGAACATTAACTTTATTTAATTGTTTATGCTAAAAGTAACGAAGGCCCACGAAATAGTACACAGTTATTATCAACAGATGGCGCGCAGTCTCACAGTTATTCCCATGGTCTATAGAACGCCTCCAAATGTGCAGTACGATCTTCGGTCAACAGATGGCGCGAGGCACTGTTGACACTAAACAGTTATTGAAATAACTGCCAGAATCAGAGGAACGGTTATCGCAGTAACCGTTACTTCTCAGTAACCGGTTATTTCTATCAGTTACGTTATTTTTTGCCACCTCTACCACCAATAATTATGCTTTTGTTGGCACCTTTGATGACTCCCTGACTATGAGCCATGTGTGTAGGAACATGGGCCTCTAAATATTTTTGCTGCAATATACGTGTGGTCACTAATATGTTAACGCTGTCAGTGCTAAATAACTCATGTGTCTTCCAGAATTACAATTGTTATATAATATTGTCCATGAAAGGTGACTGAGTCGTAAAGTATTTTCCTCATAATCAGAAGGTGAAGTTTTCCTAGTTTCTTGTATTTTCCTTCAATAAAAACCTTAATAGCCATGTATCATCAATGTCTTTACATGTGTACTTCTGAGAGCACTGCAATTAACAGAAACTTGCGAATCATACTGTCAGAAAGTTTCTCAGGCACAAGAACAAGGAACAATGCAAGACAGTAATGACAAAGAACAAAAATGGCTAACTATAAAAAGAGCTATAGGGATTTCAGCTAAGGGAACTCTAGGGATGGAGAGAAAATCAATAAGGCCCACATGGTTTGATGAAGAGTGTAAGAGTGTGACTGAAGAAAAGAAAACTGCACACTAAAAGACATTACAGCAAACTGCACAAGAAGCTTGTTGGAGGATTATCATGAGAAAAGGAGGGTCGAAAAGATGACACATCACCAAAAGAAAAGGGAGTGGACTAAGGCTGAAATAGAATGTACGGAATTGTCCAAGAAGAAGAATGAAACAAGGAAGTTATTTATAAAAGTGAACAATGCTAGAAGACAATTTGCTCCAACAACAAGCTTGATTAGAGATAACGAAGGAAACATAGTAAGTGGGAGTAAACAGACTCAGGATAGATGGCGAAGATGCTTTAATGACCTGCTGAATCAAGAGATAGAGCAAGCAGAGGTTATCTCTAATGATTGTGAGCAAGGATTGGATGATGAACAGCCACTGGTGGATGGCCTAGGGTTGGAGGACGTTAAAAAAGCTTTAAGGAAATTGAAGAATAACAAAGCCCCTGGCACTGAAAGCATTCCTGCAGAACTGCTGAAATGTAGAGGAGCAACATTAGAGCAGTCCCTGTTTGAACTTATCACTCTAATATGGGAACAAGAAAGGATACTAGATTAATGGAATGAAGGAATATTATATCCCATACATAAAAAGGGCGACTGAATGGAGTGTAGAAATCACTGTGGAATCACCCTCCTGAACCTGGGGTACAAGGCTTTCTCTAATAAACTCCCACAAGTGGATACAGAAATTGGTATGTACCAAAGCGTATATACAAGAAAGGTCAACAATAGACCATATTTTCAACCTGCGCCAAATTTTGGAGAAAACTGTTGAATATAGAATTGGAACACATCACCTCTTTACTGACTTTAAAGCTGCATCAATAAAAACCAGTTGCTTCATGCCTTACAGGAGATGGGGATACTGATTTCTGACGTAAAAGCCTGCATTCGAGTTCGAGGAATTTACTCAGACCCCCTGGAAATAAAAAATGGGCTATGTCAAGGAGATGCATTAGCACGCTTATTATTTAATGTAGCACTCAAGAAGGTGATCAGGGAAGCAGGCCTAAAGACCAGGGGCACAATCCTCTACAAGTCAGTGCAGATTTTAGCACATGCAGTTGACATAGACATCACAGCACGGACAATACCAACACTGAAAGAAGCTTAAGTCAAGCAAGTAAGAAGATAGGTCTTATGATAATACATACGTACATACACTAATCCTTGTTCCACATATCATGAATACGACATTTCATAATGATGTGAAATGTGTCGCTTTAACATAAGTTTTCTTCAAACAAAATAATTTATTTTTTATTTTTTATTTTTTTTTTTTTCAGTTACTACTTCATATCTAAGAATTCATCTATTGAGTAGAAGGAGTTGTCATTCAGAAATTCTTTTAATTTGATTTTAAATGTTGGTTGGCTATCTGTCAGACTTTTAATACTATTTGGCAAATGACCAAAGATTTTTGTGGCAGCATAATTCACCCTTTTCTGTGCCAAAGAGAGATTTAATACAGAATAGTGAAGATCATCCTTTCTTCTAGTGTTGTAGCTATGCACTTTGCTGTTATTTTTGAATTGGGATGGGTTATTAATGACAAATTTCATAAGTGGATATATGTATTGCGAAGGTACTGTGAATATCTCAAGTTTCTTAAATACACATCTGCAAGATGATCTTGGGTGGGCTCCAGCTATTATTCTGATTACACACTTTTGTGCAATGAATACTTTCTCTCTTAATGGTGAATTAACCCAAAATATGATGTCATATGAAAGCAGTGAATGAAAATAAGCATAGTAGGCTAATTTACCAATATGTTTATCATCAAACTTTGCAATAACCCTAATCGCATAAGTAGCTGAAACTAAAAGTTTCAGCAGATCATCGATGTGCTTCTTCCAATTCAATTTCTCATCAATGCACACATCCAGATATTTTGAGTATTCTGCCTTAGCAACAGACTTCTGTCTATATTTAACAATGGTGTCATGCCATTTACTGTACAGAATTATATAAACTATGTTTTCTCAAAATTTAGTGAGAGTCCAGTTGCAGAGAACCACTTAATAATTTTCTGAAGACATTATTTGCAATTTCGTCAGCTGATTCTTGCTTGTTGGCTGTGATTACTATACTTGTATCATCAGCAAAAATAACTAGCTTTGAATCTTCAGGAATACAGAGTGGCAAGTTGTTAATACATATTAAGAACAATAAGGGACCCAAGACTGAACCCTGTGGGACACCATTCTTGATACCTGCCCACTTAGAGGACAATGCTGATTTTTGCAGACTATTTGAGCTGTTAATTTCAACCTTCTGCATTCTTCCGGTTAAGTATGAATTAAACCATTTGTGCACTGTCCCATTCATACCGCAATACTTAACCTTATCTAGAAGAATTTCATGATCCACACAATCAAAAGCTCACGAGAGATCACAAAATATCCCAATGGGTGACGTTTGGTTATTCAATGCATTTAATATTTGATCAGTGAAAGCATATATAGCATTTTCTCCTGAAAAGCCTTTCTGAAAACCAAACTGACATTTTGTTAGTACTTCATTTTTACAAATACAAATGCTACTCTTGAATACATTACTTTTTCAAGAATTTTGGATAAAGCTGTCAGAAGTGAGATTGGGCGGTAGTTGTTAGAATCAGATCTATCCCTTTTTTTTGTACAATGGTTTAACAATAGCGTATTTCAGTCTGTCTGGAAAAATGTCCTGTTTCAGTGAGCTACTACATACGTGGCTGAGAACCCTACTTATTTGTTGGGAACAAGCTTTTAGTACTCTGTGGGAAATGCCATCAATTCCATGTGAGTTTTTACTTTTGAGTGAATTTATTATTTTCCTATTATAAAATGTGAACCAGAGCTCCAGCAATGAAATTTCAGAGGTAATTCAGGGATATTTTCTAAGTAGTTTGGTGTAAGGGACTTGTGGTCTCCAGTGGCTCTTTACAGAGTAATAATGTAATTATGTTTTATTTGGGTTTGTTACCAGAATTATCTTTGTTTTTGTGAAAGTACTTTCACAACAGTAAAAAAGTGTGTAATACACAATCATTAAAATGTAGTAACACAAAAGCATCCAGTTATGCATGGGATCCTATGCATAGATACAAAACTAAAACGATGTGGGTGTCATCACTGCGCGAACATCTGAGTATAGCATCATTGTGCTCCTTTTCCACTGCATTCAGTGAGCCCACACATGTGATGTGTATCAGCTGATTCTTCATCAATAAACCCATCCCCACATTGCTGCATATCACTGTTAGTGTACAACCAGCTCCACCGGAAAAACAAACACGAGATAGGACAAAACACTACTGAATGCAAGCTTGAGGGCCAAGAGTAAAGTGTACCTTACTATTGTCATCAGCAAGTACCAGAAGTGAATGGGACAAGTTTGTTTCCAAATGAGACAAGGAGCACATACTGTCTATATTTGCACTGTTGTGCAGACATTTTTGTACGATACCAATACAAGGACGTAAGAAATCAAACTATATGTAATTACTCTGTAATGAGCCACCAGAGAGTACAGGCCTCTCATACTAAAATACTTAGAAAATATGCCGAATAATCTCTCAAATTTTGTCAGTTTAGCTCTGGTTCACACTGAATACATTCACGTCCAAGAGTAGTATTGTGCCTTGTTCGTGGACCATGCATTTCTTTAGTTCTGTAGCAAGTTAACATCATTTTTTACACAGTTTATGTTTTCTCAGAAAACAAAGTCATTAAAAAGTTATCTGACATGTGTATTATTACACTAGTAAATATTCAGATCATTACAACACAGCTATACCACAAGCACACAAGAGCTATAAAAGTTCATTAACCAAAAATCATTACCTGTCTGTCACCAGGCATTTGAAGTGCCTGAATAAATTCAATCTGATCATCTAAAACTAAATCATATTCTTTCAGTTCTTCTTTATATTTTCTTTCTTTAGCGTCTCTAGCTCCAAATTTAAAAACTGCTGATGACATCTGCTCCTCCTCCCACTTTCGCTGCTCATAATGGGGGACTTTTTCTCTCTCATCGATTTCTTCATATTTCTCATGGGATTTATCCTGAAACAAAAATTTCACTGCTATATAAATTTAACAGTTTCTACAGAATTACAGTCTGCAGTAAATAAAATCTGCTATTAACTAATATATGTTTCAGAATACCGTATATAAATGTCCTGTAATTGGAAAAAAACAGATTAATTGATAACTTTTCAAATCTGTCAAGTCACTCCATTAAACAATAAAGCATAACAATTTGCAAAGCTATTTTGCCAAAGTAGCAGCAAGCTGGAACACAAAACAATTGTACGAAAAAGTCAAGAGACTGGGAAACAAGGAGGAAGTGAAGGTGAAAGAAGAGAAAGAAATGGGACATTTGGAAAGTTCCCCAAGTTTCACGTAATAATATAAAAGAAACGAAGTTACTTTATGCAGTGAAACATGCACATACTTTCAAAAGACTGCACAGTGCTATGTTGTCTGCTGACAGCACCTCAGACATATGCATGCGCGTGCACACGCATATGTCTGTGTGTGTGTGTGTGTGTGTGTGTGTGTGTGTGCTCAGCCTCAGTACTCTATGTGTACTATTACAGAACTTTATGTACATGATTGGTTTATGCTGAATGTTACTTAAATGTTTCTGTGGAATAAAGTTGTGTTCAGTCTACTGGTCGTGTTGTACCGATATCTAATTACAACATGACTCAAGAATCATTTGCCATGGCATTGCACCACCAATCATAGGCATTGAACAATCAAACTCAGGTACTTCAATCACTGGCTTCTGTTTTGTCTACTCAGCATGCTCCTCTGTCTGTGTCACCTGCTGTTTTGCCCTCCGCAAGCCCCATGGTTTATCCACCTCCCTTTTCTACAGACAACGAGTCCATTGAGGAATGGGACGCATACAGGAAATGTCTGCAACCACACTTTCAAGCTTTTGGGATTACTGACACTATTTTATGCTGTGTCTTGCTCCTTTCATAGGTATCATCAAGAATGCATCAAATCCCGTGTCAACTCATCCCTTTGTGGGATCCATCTTCTTTAACATTTGACCAAATGTGTGAACTTTTTTCAAAATACTACTGTACGCGCACCCATCTTATTGCATCTCGGGTTGAGTTTTACCATTGTAGGAAGCAACCACATCAATCCTATCTAGCATGGGCAGCTGATCCATGGGTTAAGTCTTCATTGTCATTTTGTGTCCAATGTGCATAAAGAGCTGTATGCTAATCAGATTGTGTGAGAGGCTATCATTTATTTAGCTCTGGATCAATGAGGTGCGAGAGCGTGCCCATCAGTGTGAAAATCCATTGCTCTCTGAGGTTTCAGCTACTGCACAGTCATTTGAGGAGTCGCAAGCTGAGGGTAAACAAACTGAGTCATGGTGTGATGTATCAGCAATCCAACCCACTCCTCCACACCAAGCTTCAGATAGTTTGCAGAGGGGAGACATGGATGCTGCAGTCCGCCTACAATCACACAGTGTCAAGGTGGCCGGCCTGCTCCCAGCAGCAGCCGCATCAACAAAGCACACAGGCTAGTAAACAGCAACATATGCATTCCATGCTCCCTTCCATCCCTTATTGTTTCATTAACCTTGAGAGACCAGATTGCCCAAAACGCTAGGCTACGTGTCATAATTGCAACAAAAAAGGTCAAATTGCTTCTGTTTGTAATGCAAAAATTCAGCACAATAATCCTGATACAGATATGGGTGTAAACATTGTATCAGCTGCTTCTGTTTCACCAAACAAGCTTTTCATGGATTTTATGGTTCTTTGTATGTTCTACACATGCAAGTGGGTATAGGAGCTGCGATAACCATGTTAAACTCACAAACTTATACGGACTTGGGTTCCCCTCCGCTTCTACCTGTGTCATGAAAGTTAGTAAATCACAAAACAGAGTGCTTCTATTCTCGGCCAATACTCTGCCCCAGCGCCCTACAAGTCAATAGTCCAGTCACTTCCATTCCTTGTTGTAGATAAGACATGTACAAAGAATCTGTTTGCATTAGACACTCTTAAGTGGCTTGGTTTTACCATTTCAGATTAAGTGAATTTAGTGTCTGAACAAGTGCCTCATACATAGTTAGATGCTTTACGTTCTGAGTTTTCCTCTTTGTTCTCTCCTGGATTGGGGTGTGCCAACAATTTTCAAGTGCACATTACCACGAAACCTGCTCGACCTCATTTTTTCCAGGCCCATCCAGTTCCCGCGGTACTCAGGGAACAAGTCAAAGATGAATTAGGTCACCTCATGGAATCTGGCATTGTTCAGCCTATTGCATGAAGTACACAGTGTACCCCTCATTTATTGTAAAGAAACCGTCAGGCCAGTTATGCCTCAGATACAGTCACAACGCATGTTAATTGTCAATACTACTTTTTTACTGTACCAATATTGCAGTTGCCTTTTGGAGTTGCTATTTTTCAACATTTTTTGGAACAACTTACAGTGTCTGTGAAAGGCCGTGCAAACTATTTGGATGACATTATAGTTTCTGGTACCTTCAGTGAGGAACATTTACAAAATCTCTGTACTCTTTTTTTATGTCCTCCAAGCAACTGGGTTGAAGTGTAATTTTAAAAAACGTCAATTTTTTCAACCTTGTATTGTTTGTCTTGGGTCTGAAGTTTCTCACAAGGGTCTGAAGCCCACGCATCAACACATTTCTGCTATTGTGTCCCTTCCACACCCTTTGTCAATCAAAGTACTTCACATTTTTCTCGGCAAAGTCGCCTACTACCATCGATTTTTGCCAGGGGCAGCAACAATCGTGCAACTGTTACATGCATTGTTGTGCAAAGGGACTCAGTTTCACTGGTCACCAGCTTGTAAACCGCATTTACCACCCTTAAGACCACATTGCAGACTGTGCCCTGCTTAGTGATGTATCAACCAGGCCACCACTTGGTCCTTGCAACAGAACCTTCGCAGAATCGGCTGTAGGTTGTACTGACATAGGTAGTCCAATGGCTCTGAGTGGCCTGTTGCTTATTCCTCAAAAATGCTGACTCTTGCTCAAACTAGAGACTCTCAGACAGGAAAGGAAGCTTTGGCTACTGTATATACTGTGAAGAAGTTCCATGTTTTTCTCTATGGTACGAAATTCCACCTGGTCACCAATCACAAACCACTGGTTGTCTTATTCAGACCTTCTGCATCACTGCCAGATAAAGCGACACATCACACTCAATGTTGCACTTTTTTCCTTTTGAGTTACAACTAACAGATCCATTTCCGCCCAATGAATCAACACGCACATGCCAATGTTTCCTCCGACCTGCTGGCTGGTCCAGATCCAGGATTTGATCAGGAGGAATTGCTTTGCTTCCACAATGATGTTGCTGTACAGCAGACAGTTGACGATTTTCCTGAAACCAGCACACGGATTGCAAAGGCTGTAGCTTGAAATCCCATTTTGCAGGTCATAAAATTCGTACAACATGCTTAGCCGGATTCAGAACCTTCTCGTGTGTACGACCCCCTCCATAATTATTACTTCTTTCACCATAGATTTTCTGTTGTGGATGGTGTTCTGCTTTTAGACATGGATCATGCAACCCCTGGAGTACTGATCACCTCAGTACTTCGTTCGGAGGTACTCTGTTTATTACATGCAGCTCATTGGGTGTATCACGCACAAAAACATTGGCTTGTCAACATGTGTTTTGGCCTGGCTTGGACGGTGATGTTACCCAGCTAGTTGCCTCCTGTTCATAGCATGCGATCGCAGGTGTCATTATCTCCTTGGCCACTTTCTCAACACTTATTGGCTGTTGGTTGTTGACACATATTCTCATTTCCAAATGCCATTCATTGTGTTTCCATATCCACAACTGCCATCATCGCAGCTTTTATCCAAAATTCTTTCACTGTAAGGCTTGCCCATGATGTTAGTGTCTGGTAATAGGCCGCAATTTTCATCACAAAAGTTAGTGGCATTTTACGATTCCCATGGTACCCATCATATCCTTGCCCCGCCGTTTCATGCACAATGTAGTGGTGATGCGGAACATTTAGTGCAAACGTTCAAATCTCAGATGAAAAGGCATGCTGCCAACTCTTCGTCTGACATTGCCTTAGTTTGGTTGCTCTCCTTATACTGTTTCACAGCGTTCAGCGAGACGAGCCCAGCGGAGCTACTCCACGGGCACCAGTCAAGGACATTGCTACACCTCCTACATCCTCCACCTGAACATCAACCCATGGAGCCGCCGCGTCCCTTCCAGCTGGGTGTGGCTGTCTGGGTCCGCTGCTTCAGACAGCACGCTAAATACATTCCAGCTGTCTTTGCCAAACACCAGGGATTGTGTCTCTGAGACATCAACACGGACAACAGCCTCTGCTCAAGGCAGAATAATGAGCTTTGCCTTCGCCGAGCATCACCTGATGTCATGCCATCACCTCTCACCACATCCACATCATACGCTGCTGTCAGTTCCCTACTCTGCCTCGATGGCCAAACCAGCAGCTCCTCTATTGCTTCTCACACCACCATCAGGGATTCCATCACCCATTCCTGAGCAACCACTGATAGCTGTATCATCAGCTTTGTAAGCAATATCACCAGAGCCAATGCCCAAGATCAACATGGGAACAGCACTGCCCGTGTATCATATGATTCATTCGACACAGGAAGGTGGGTACAGAATGTGTACACGTCTGTGGCACTTCAGACTGTACGCTCCCACTGCAGCACGCCACTTTCACCAGAGCCCAACATATGAGGAGGACAGTATGGATGTCCCAAGAATCCATGATCTCCCTAAGAGAGGAGGAATGCAGTGGCACATACAGTTACTTTCAAAAGGCCATGCATGCAGCAGTACTGTGTTGCCTGCAGAGGATACCTCAGACTTACGTGTGTGTGTGTGTGTGTGTGTGTGTGTGTGTGTGTGAGAGAGAGAGAGAGAGAGAGAGAGAGAGAGAGAGAGAGAGAGAGAGAAAGAGAGAGAGATCACCATCAGACCCCATGCTATTTAAGACTAGCCGAGCTATGGTCAGTGCCAGTTCTCTATGTGTATTGCTACAGCTCTTTGTGTACGTAATTGGTTCCTGCTGAAAGATGTTACTTAAAGACTGTGTTCAAGTAGTTAATGCTTCCGTGGAATAAAGTTGTGTTTAGTCTACAGGTTGCTTTGTACTTATACCTAATTACAACACTTTACATACAATACAAACACATGCTACAGATTCCAATGATAAAGAATAAAAGAAAATGGGAGAATAAATGAGAATCGATGAGACACATATAAAAATGGATGTTATGTTTGTGTGGGTTTTAGAAGTTTTATATAATGATTGTTTACAAAGTTACAAAAATCATTGATTTGATTCAGTAGTCATTTGGGTTATATAATAACATCCTAAAACACACATCATTACACAAAAAATAGTAAAAATATTTGTACCACTATCAGAAGCACATTTATATGTGAACAGCCATAAATTTTGTTTCATTATATTATCCAAACACAAGCTACTGCAGTAACATACTCCACACATCATCCTATCTTTGACAAATTGACACTAGATGAAGACAAATGCAGCACATGAAAAGCTGAAGTCAGAATGCAATCATGAGAGTACTATATCTGCCTGTCTCTGACTGGAATAAATATTAATTTTTGAGCAGACTGCTATAAAGACAAAATATTGCTCAGATTTATGCAGAATGGAATGAAATATCACACTGTAAATAATTCAATAGATAGATCTGAAAAGGAAGTGTGGTATATGAGTGAAGCCATAACTGACAGCATTAGTAAACTGGAAAGTTGGCTACGATGGCGGAAATACTTCCATAGGATGGGTGGAACATTAAATGTGACATGGCAATAACATGTAGGAACCACGCAGTAAAATGTATCTCTTTCATAAAGCATTATAAAGACCTTTCACCTGAAACTGTAAATGCCAGTGGCAAATACGCAAGCAGCATCACCTGGCTGTCCAATATTTTTTTTAATCACAAAAATAACACTGGTCCAGTAAATGGCTGAATATCCAAAATCTTTCTGTAAAACTAACATCCTTCAAAGTTTGAGAATATGACAAAGTTATTGCCGAGTAATTTTCTACGGTTTTGGAAAAGATCTGAAGTAACACTCAACAATGTGATGGAAACAAGTAATATTTTATCTGAGTTGGTATTATGGACAGTCATAAAATTCCAATTAAAATGTCAAAAACACAATGTTCTATAAATACTTTTTTGTTGCAGGAACATGTCTGTTGTCCTGGTACTCACTGAATTCTCCACACCACAGTGCAGCAGCATGCCATTAGAGAAGCCAAAACAACATGGTGCAACCCATTGATGTAGTGGAGTATTTTGAGGTAATTTGTTTTCGGTAGCAGCAAAAATGTTGTGTTACATTCAGGCAAATTCAGACACCTAAAGAAGTCATCGCAATTGGTCTGACATGGCTACAACAGTTCGATTGCATTCAAAAACGAATTACCACAAAATACTTTATTTTACTAATGGTATATGTTATTTTGCTTTGGTTCCTCTAACAGTGTGCTATAATTATGTGGCATGGGGATTGCAATGTGCACTAGCTCTGCAGACATTTATCTGTGACCAACCTGGGTTTTGAATCCTACTCATTGTGCTTGAGATGAGGGATATCCTACCCAAAATCCTATGTGTGTCCCCCAAATTAGTGTTCCGCCACCCATCCAACTTATAGAATATCCGTCTGTCCCTATTCCAATACTATTCCCAATCCTGCACCGCATGGGTCATTCTCTTGTGGTTGTCCCAAATGCAAGATCTGCCACATGCACCACCCATTACGGTAGTCCACCTACAGGCATTTCTTAGCCAATACAAGGAAGGGTCACCTGTGAAGGCACTCATGTTATATATCAGCTGTGCAGCAATTTCTGTGCAGCATTCTATGTGCATATGACTAGAAACCAACTGTCTACTCACTTGAATGGCCACTGCCAAACTGTGTCAGACCACAAAGTCGACCATCCAGTAACCGAACATGCAGCATAGCACAACACAAAAGACTTGCACTGCTGCTTTGCTACATGGGCCATCTGGATACTCCCTTCCAGCACAAGTTTCTCTGAACTACGCACATGGGAATTCTCTCTCCTGAACTTTCAGCATTCTCCCAATTCCTTGGCCTAAACCTCTGCTAACCTATTCCCAATGCCTTCTCTGTTCCACATCACTCCTCCTCCATTCGGATTGCGTACTGCCTTCAAATACCACTCCCTCCCCCTAACCTCATTTTCCAAAAAGGCATATTCTCTCTCTCTCTCTCTCTCTCTCTCTCTCTCTCTCACACACACACACACACACACACTCTCCCCACCCCCCAATTTTCCACCTCCTCTCTCTTCTCTTCACTCCCTTTCTGCCTCTTTCTCTTTTCCTCCATCATCCTCCTACTACATCTCTTTTTCCTCTACCCACTGTACTCATTTTGTCTTCTTGTGTGGCCACAGAGCCATCTGTCCAAAGATATACCTCTTTCTCCCTATCCCCTACCCTCCCCACCTTCAGCAGCTCAGCCAACTACTTCAGTAATCAAATAACAATATTCAGTCTTTCCGTGGCCACCATAGCGTATGTTTGGGTGTCTGTGTGGCTGTATGTGTGTGAAAGTGCATACTTTTGCTAGAAAAAGTGCTGGTGCTCGAAAGCTAGTGTGAAGTGGGCTCCATACGTTCATCTGCTATAGGTGAGTGGTTGCCTTTCCCTTATTGTATATATTGCTCCATTCAGGAATTTCCCTACTGTTAAAGAATTAATTATACAACTTTATTTTTTCAATGTGATAATTAAAAATTTATGATTATCCTTTGCAGATCATCTCACTACAAAACTCAATTTCAATTGTTTTACATTGTTTACAGAGGTATGAAGGAAATAAGGAGTAAGCCTACACCTGAAAATGTGTCTAAGTGATGAAGAGATGTTCTCAAATTTAGCTTCACAAGAGCTCTTCAGACCTGGCACTCAATTTCTGACAAACTGTGTTAGTGAATTTCAAATAAATGTCTCTAAATCAGATAAAACTGGCCTCTCAATATCCACCCAAGTTGGAACTGCCATTCACTGCTAGAAAATCAGTCCTCTATGGCTTGTTGGGTGAATGAATATAATGCAACGAAGTAAGCCTGGTACATTAGGATGAACCTGCCATCATAGTACATAATACAAAACGATCTCTACACCTGACTTATTTCACCTGCCTAAAGGCTTTTTGTCCCGATGAAAATACAATAAGTGAGTTAATGTGCCATCTTCATGTGTATAAATACTGATTTATGATAAATCACAACTCTGCAATTAACAAATTTCTAGATAACAAGCTTGTATTTTATTTACCTTTCGAGCATCCTCAGGCATGTGATATCGTTGAACTTTTTCCAGTTCTCTGGCTCTCTCATGTTCTTTAGCAAGCTGAAGCAATTTTTTCTTATGATCTCTCTCCTTTCTTTCCCTTTCAGTAAGCCTGAGTGAATACACAAAAAACAAAGATTAACATCTGCAATGTATCTGTTAAGTCCAAAAACGCAATGTTCAAATTTATCAATTAGCTTTCTAGTATAACTACTTATGACACACAATGGAAAGTATGCAAAATACTACAGTTCAAATATAACATAAACACACTGTGCAACAGTGCAGCACTGTGCAACAGATCAAATGGAAAAAAAGATAGCTTTAGAGTTTAATGAGAGGGAAAATTTTTGGCAATTCTTTTGTAAAGAGTTTAATGAGAGGGAAAATTTTTGTCAATTCTTTTGTAAGTAAAGATGCCAGACAGTAGGGAAAATTTCAAGATGAAAGGAAAATATCGGTGTTGATAACATAGCTCATTTTGGTATGAGCTTGTCCAAAAATGTCATTGGATGAATGCTGCTATAGCAACTAAGAGAAATCAGGAATTAAGAAAATTCTCACTAGAATTTTTACTTGCAAAAACAAACAAAAATACACACCCTCAATCACTGTATGTGTGGGTGAGTGAGCAGGCATGTCATACTTCCTGATACATCTCTTGGATATTCAACAGCATTTACTAATAATATGGTGGTGGTGGTGGTGGTGGTGGTGGTGGTGGTGGTGGTGGTGGTGGTGCAAGCCTCTTCACCTATGAATACCTTCTGCTGCCTGCATTCATTTGAACCTGCTTATTCTATTCATCTCTTGATCTCCCTATACAATTTTTACCCCAAACACTTCCCTCCAGTACCAAACTGATACAGTAATTCCTTTATGCCGCAGAATGTGTCCTGTCAACTAATCCTTTCTTTTTGTCAAGCTCTGCCATAAATTTCTTTTCTCCACAATTTGGTTCTGTACTTCCTCATTAGTTACACACACTACTCATCTAATCTTCAACCTTCTTCTATAGCACCACATTTCAACGGTATCTATTCTCTTCTTGTCCGAACGGCTTATTGTCCACGTTTCACTTCTGTACAAGGCTACATTTCATTTCATACAAGTACCTTCAGAAAAAGACATCCTAACACCAAAATTTATATTAGATGTTCACAAAATCATCTTTTCCAGAAATTTTGTCTTCGCTAAAGTCAGTCTCTATTTTGTATGCTCTCTGATTTGGTCAACATCAATTATTTTACTGCTCAACTACCAAACTTCGTCTCATTTCCAAATCTAATTCTTCAGCATTGCCAGATTTAATTATACCACATTCCACTACCCTTGATTTACTTTTGTGATGCTCATCTTATAACCCCCATTCAGCTACTCTTCAATTCATTTGCTGTGTCTGACACAATTACAATATCATCAACAAAGCTTAAAATTTTCATTCTTTCCCCCTGAACTTTAATTCCTTCTCCAAATTTTCCTTCGGTTTCCTTTACTGATAGCTCAATGTACAGACTGTATAACATCAGGGATAGGTTATGACATTGTCTCACTCCCTTCTCAACTACTGCTTCCCTTTTATGTCCTTCAACCCTTATAACTGCAATCTGGCTTCTGTACGAGTTGTATATGACCTCTTGCTCCCTATATTTTACCCCAGCTCCTTTCAGAATTCCAGAATGTATTCTAGGTGTGGCGGTAATTTTTTAAGTTAATTAAAAGATGTGCTCTCTGGCCGCTAGATAACGATAACATCTGTGACAATGATAAAAGATATCAAGGTCAGAAAAGATTATTAATGAGCAATCCAGCACACACTAATTAATTAATAGCTGCTCATCTGTGATGAGATCTGAAAGAGACAAGATGTATATGAATGCTTGTGTAAAAGATGTACGCACACTTTGTGAATGTATTATGTAAAGTTTGCGTGTGAAAATATATTTAGGACAGTTTTTAAAAGTTGTTTGAATATTTATTTATTAGTCCATGAAAGTACATCATAATAAATGTTTGGAAGATCCTGAGGATCAGTAATAATGAAGGGAAACACCAACATGTTACTGCAGAGCTGAAGAGGTATAAAAAATCTTTTGAAGAGGGGACATAAGAACATTTTCTTATGTCTATGTACTCATAATGAAATCTTATTGTTCAATGTCTTCTTCATTAGCTACAGTGACTGTTTGGAAAGCCAAAATCCTTCATTTATCTGATAATATATCCAAGAATAACCTTAAAAAATCATTTAACCATTTAAATAATATTTCCCTTATCATTTACAGATCCTTTTCCCATAATAATACAAATGGCGACCATGACAGACCGGATGCATAATTTTAGCCACTTGTGGAAGGAACTGACAATAATAATTCATCTTTCCAAAAAAGCTGCAGCTCCTGCAAGTTTTGGGGGCAGAATCAATGGCAGAAATATTGCGGTCAGTGGGCTGAATACCTTCTTTGTTGAGTAAATGGCAAAGATATTCCACTTGCTCATGAAAAAACTGGCATTTGTGTAAGCAGCACTTGAGCCCTGCATCACACAACACAGTAAACAGGGTACAAAGGTTGCAATGATGGTCCTGACGGTTAGTGCCTGTGACAATTAAGTTGCTGAGACAGTTAGTACAAGCAGGGATCAACATGGTTAACTGTTCGAGGTATCAATGGAAAATTGCTGGAGCAGAAGAGATCCCAAAGCACAAGAGCTCGTATTTATATAAGACAAAGAAAATATTCACTCCAACAAGCTTTATGAGGAAGTCCTCTGTACGTGGTATGGGGTAGGTTTCTATCTGTGCTGGGCTTTGTTTGTTAGTTTAAAATCTCCACACAGCCAGAGGGAGCCATTGGGTTTCTTGACCACCACAAAAGTTATGGCCCACATGCCGGTTTCAACAGGTTCAATTAGCCCGGCTTTGTGGAGGTGATTGAGTTCTCGCTTAACTGCCACCCATAAGGAAGCAGGAATAGGACACATCCGGCAGAAATGGGGCACTGTGTCTGGGGCATAAGGAGATATGAACCTGAAAATCTGTTGTGCACCTCCAGTCTGGTTCAAATAAGAGGCGTTTAGGCAGTACAGATGTCGTCAAGTTCTGGGAAAGGAACCGTGCCTGAGATGACCTGAACCTCATTTTTCCACACTGTGCCCAGTGATTCGGACAGTCTTCATGTGGGTATGCTGTAGAGCAGCCAGACACAACTGGAGATCCCTCTGCTTACACCAAGTGGTGTGACAAGCTATTCAGAGGCCACTGACACATCCAAAAGCAAAGAATCATGATGCCACTATCGGGAAAAAGGCTTACGAGAATTCCACCCCCTAAGACCACAGCTGGACTGCTGCTACTTGGGGTCAAGCAGCATCGTCTTAAAAGAGAGGACGATTTTCAAAATATCGTCCAAGGAAGGGTTGTTTAGTCTGAGGCCTGCAGGGCATAGCTCCAGATCAGGAGCCAATTGGACCACTACGTCTCGTCTCAAAGGAACAGGACAGGAAGTTCTGCAAGTGAAACTACAGTGTCGAATAAATTCTTGAAAATATGTCAACTACTAACAAAGGCTGATCAGACTGCTTGTCGCAGTGATGGAACTCGCGGCACAATATAACCACATGGAACCATTGCAAATATCAATTTGACAACAACACACAAAAAAACATAAGCATACATGATCCAGAGTAAAGCAGACTTCTTTAGCAAGAAAAACATCACTGGGCAAGACCAAAAACGTAAGAGTGACCATTGTTTCAGCCACTGAAAATACGTGCCCCAATTCTCTTTTTCATCATTAAATGGCAGAAAGACAGATGGGCAGCTCTCTGCCTGGGAACCAATCACAGTCTGAATGTGTTGTAAACTCTGAAAATGTAAGAAATTTGAGAAAAGCAAAATTTTCTGATGGAGCAATTCAGTATGTTGTTCAAACTGCTGCTGCAATTATTGTTGCTGGAGCAGCTGTTGCTGTTCCACGAGTTGCAAAGTAGAAGCAACAGCTCATGCTAGCTTTAACAGATGACCAGTTGCAATGAATCCAAGTGTTCTACTGCTTCACAGTGAATGCTTGCGCAGCTTCTGCAATATCTAGTAAACACATGCCTTGGCCACACCATCAGCATATGATAAAGACACCTATCACGCCATATGCCAATGGTACAGCCTAGGTACTTGTTAAGCAACAGGAATGATGCCAACTTGGATACTACTAGTGCCAATGTATGATCCTTGACGATATGCCGGTCCCAAACAAAGGTTGAATAACAATAATAAACAGGTAGTACGCAGCATAAAGATTTCTTCTGTCAATTAGCAAATACAGTAATTTGTTGGTATATTACTTACATGTTCAATTTAATGTAATTACATTCCCATATGTTTAAATGTAAGGGCAAACTACTGTTAAAGATATCGCAAAAGCAAAAAGAAAGATAAAACATACTCTTCTTCCTGGAAAAGGTATTCATCATCAATTATGTCTGCTTCCAGCTCTGCTACTTTGTCTTCTTTTCGTTTTTCTAAGTATTTTCGTCTTGACTCCACTCGCAGCTTGGGAATCAATCTCTCTTTGTCTTCTGCTTCCATTTTTAAACGTTTCACAGCCTCCTCATAAGCCCGCTTTTCTGTTTTTGGAGACAAAATTTAAAATTTTTTAATTATTTAAACATGCAAGACAAAACAGATAGATTTAAAATAATTTCTTCCACTTACCAGCTGCAGTGTTATGTACTACATTGCGTGTTTTCTCTTGGTCTCTCTTCTTAAGACGTTCTGCAAATTCGTCTCTTTCACGTATATCTTTTAGCCGTTGTTTCTCAATGTCATCACTTTCTGAGTCTGAGTCGGAACTATATTTCTTTTTCTTGTGTTTGCGATGACTATGCCTATCCCGATCATAGTCTGAAGAATGCTTCTCTTTTCTCTTCTCATCTTTTCTGTCTTTATGTTTTCCCATGGTAGCTACAGACAACACAAGATGTAAAAGTAAATTAAAAAAAAAATCTATACGTGTATTAAATTTTTAAATGAAACTACTGTACGCCACAACTTAATTTGTAACAGAATACATTGGGGATGATTAACAGAAAGTTTCAATGAGCCCTCTTACTGTTGTTATGAATGAAATGAAAGAAGTGAGGGTACTGGTACTAAAAAAGAAGTCTGCATCAAGAAATAAGGAAGCATAACCAAAAATTAAAGCCTGTGCAAGGAGCAGGTAATTAAGATGGGGATTGGTTGGTTCGGGGGATTAAAGGGACCAGACTGCTACGGTCATCGGTCCCTTTGTCCAAATGCTAAAAACACCCACAGAGAATAAAAACGAGTAACAGAATAGATCACAGACGACACAGAACAAGAGAAACTTAGACAAAGACCAGACAAGACGAACTAAAATCACACAGAGTGTGACGGTGGTTGGCCGACCATATAAACAAAAAAGGAAAAGCCAACCACCGAGAAACACATTAAAAACTCAGATTAAAACCATAAGCCAATGGCCAGAAACAACACAAAAGAACATAACAAACGCTCAGATTAAAGGATAAAAACCCCCAGCCCGAATAAAACGTAAAACTAAGCCAGCCATAGCAGGGTCATCAGATAAAAGGGCAGGGAGCGTATCGGCCAGTGCAAATGTCTACCTGACCACAGCGAAAAGGGGGCAGGCCAACAAAATGTGGGCCACCATCAAAGCCGCCACGCAGCGACATAGAGGAGGGTCCTCCCGCCACAGTAAATAACTGTGTGTCAGCCGGGAGTGGCCAATGCGGAGCCAGCAAAGGACTACTGAGTCCCTGCGAGTGGCTCGCAGGGATGACCGCCACGCAGCTGTCGTCTCCTTGACAGCACGGAGTTTGTTAGGGGTGGGCAGACCGCGCCATTCAGCGTCCCAAAACGAGATAACTTTGCGGCGTAAGACTGCGCTCAAATCAGTCTCCGGAAGGCCAATGTCTAGAGTGGGTTCACTGGTGGCCTGTTTGGCCAGGCGGTCAACACGTTCATTGCCCGGGATACTGGGGGTCCACACAAAGAGCACAGAGTGGCTGCAACGGGCAAGAGTATGCAGGGACTCATGGATAGCCATCACCAGACGAGAACGAGGGAAACACTGGTCGAGAGCTCGTAAACCGTTCAGGGAATCGCTACAGATAACGAAGGAATCACCTGAGCAGGAGCGGATATACTCTAGGGCACGATAGATGTCGACCAGCTCAGCAGTGTAAACGCTGCAGCCATCCGGCAAGGAACGTTGTTCGGAATGGTCCCCTAGAGTGAGCGCATAACCGACACGACCAGCAACCATCGAACCGTCAGTGTATACAACGCCAGAGCCCTGATACGTGGCCAGGATGGAATAAAAGCGGCGGCAGAAGGCCTCTGGAGGGACTGAGTCCTTCGGGCCCTGTGCCAAGTCGAGCCGAAGGCAAGGGCGAGGAACACACCATGGGGGTGTACGCAAAGTGGCCCGGAAAGGAGGTGGAACAGTGAAAACCCTAAGCCCGGAGAGAAGCTCTTTGACGCGGACCGCAATCGTACAACCTGACCGGGGCCGACATTCTGGCATATGGACGACTGGTTGCGGGAACAGGAGAAGATAGTTTGGATGCCCGGGCAAGCTAAAAACATGGGCAGCATAAGCAGCCAGCAAACATTGGCGTCGTAACCGTAAGGGACAGACACCTGCCTCCACTAGTATGCTGTCCACAGGGCTGGTCCGCGAGGCACCAGTGGCAAGTCATATTATGCTGTGTAAGATTGGGTCCAGCACCCGCAACGCAGACGGGGATGCTGAGCCATAAGCCAGGTTCCCATAATCCAGACGAGACCGGATTAATACCTGGTAGAGCCGTAACAGGGTAGATTGGTCGGCGCCCCAGCTGGTGTGGCTCAAGCATCTCAGAGCATTTAGATGCCGCCAACATGGCTGTTTAAGCTGCCGAACATGAGGCAGCCAAGTCAACCGGGCATCAAAAACTACACCCAAAACCTGTGGGTCTCCACCATATCAAGAAGTTTGTCGTCAAGATAAAGCCGCGCCTCAGGATGGACTGTTCGGCGCCGGCAGAAATGCATAACGCAGGTCTTGGCAGCCGAAAACTGAAAACCATGCGCTACAGCCCAAGACTGCGCCTTGCGGATAGCGCCCTGTAGCTGACGTACAGCAGCTGCAATGCCAGTAGAGCTGTAGTAAAGGCAGAAGTCGTCAGCATACAGGGAAGCGGAGACAGAATTTCCACCCGCTGCAGCAAGCCCGTTTATTGCGATTAAAAACAGGCAGACACTGAGGACAGATCCCTGTGGTACGCCGTTCTCCTGGACTCGGGAGGAACTATGAGAGACCGCGACTTGCATGCGGAAGGTACGATAGGACAGAAAATTTTGGATAAAGATCGGCAGAGGGCCCCGAAGACCCCATCCATGAAGCATAGAAAGTATGTGATGATGCCATGTCATATCGTACGCCTTCCGCATGTCGAAAAAGACAGCGACCAGGTGCTGACGACGGGCAAAGGCAGTACGGATGGCCAACTCCAGACTCACCAGATTGTCAGTGGCGGAGCGGCCTTTACGGAACCCACCCTGAGACGGAGCCAGAAGGCCCCGAGACTCCAGTACCCAAGTCAAGTGCCGGCTCACCATCCGTTCGTGAAGCTTGCAAAGAATGTTGGTGAGGCTAATAGGGTGGTAGCTGTCCACCTCCAAAGAGCTCTTGCCCGGTTTCAAAACGGGGATGACAATACTTTCCCGCCATTGCGACGGTAACTCACCCTCGACCCAGAGACAGTTGTAAAGGTCGAGGAGGCGTCGCTTGCAGTCCACTGAAAGGTGTTTCAGCATCTGACAGTGGATGCGATCTGGCCCGGGAGCGGTATCAGGGCAAGCGGCAAGGGCACTGTGAAATTCCCACTCACTGAATGGAGCATTGTAGGATTCGGAATGGTGGGAGCGAAAAGAAAGGCTCCGACGTTCCATCCGCTCTTTAATGGAGCGGAAGGCCAGGGGGTAATTCGCAGAAGCAGAAATCAGAGCAAAATGCTCTGCCAAGCAGTTTGCAATGACGTCGGAGTCAGTACAAACTGCTCCATTCAGTGAGCGCAGGGACGCTGACAGGGGTCCGATAGTCATAGACACGTCGAATCTTGGCCCAGACCTGCGATAGAGTGACATGGAGGCCAATGGTTGACACATACTGCTCCCAGCACTCCTGCTTGCTTTGGCGGATAAGGCGGCAGGCCCGCGCATGCAGACGTTTGAAGGTAATGAGGTGTTCAATGCAGGGATGTCGCTTGTGACGCTGGAGCGCCCGCCAGCGATCTTTAATCACTTCAGCGATCTCAGGCGACCACCAAGGCACAGTCCGCCGCCGAGGGGACCTAGAAGAACGGGGAATGGCAGATTCGGCGGCAGTAACGATGCCAGTGGTGACCGATTGAACCACCGCATCAATGTCATCACTAGAGAGAGGCTCAATAGCGGCAGTGGAGGAAAACAAGTCCCAGTCAGCCTTATTCATGGCCCACCTACAAGGCCGCCCGGAAGACTGACGCTGTGGCAGTGACAGAAAGATCGGAAAGTGGTCACTACCACACAGGTCGTTATGCCCACTCCAGTCGACAGACGGTAAGAGGCTAGGGCTGCAGATCGAAAGGTCGATGGCGGAGTACGTGCCATGCGCCACGCTGAAGTGTGTGAAGGAACCATCATTTAAAAGTGAAAGATCGAGCTGTGCCAATAAATGCTCAATGGTGGCGCCTTGACCTGTCGCCACCGACCCACCCCACAGAGGGTTATGGGCACTGAAGTTGCCCAGTAACAGGAAAGGGGGCGGCAATTGGGCTATTAGCGCAGCCAGGACATGCTGCGCAACATCATCATCCACTGGAAGGTAAAGACTGCAGATGGTAACAGCCTGTGGCGTCCACACCCGAACAGCGACAGCCTCTAAATGTGTTTGTAGAGGGACAGACTCGCTGTGAAGAGAGTTAAGGACATATATGCAGATGCCACCAGACACCCTTTCATAAGCTGCCTGGTTCTTATAATAACCCCGATAGCCATGGAGGGCGGGGGTTCGCATTGCTGGAAACCAAGTTCCCAGATTAGCAATGCAGAAGAAAGGGTGAAAGCTGATAAGTTGTCGGAGCTCAGATAGATGGAAAAAACCGCTGCAGTTCCACTGGAGTATGACAGTGTCCATGGCTGAGAAGGCATGAAGGGACTAGGAAGGCAATTTACGCCGCTTGTTCACTCGCTGCCACCGATTCAGAACCTGCACGAGTGACATCCATGGAACCCACACGAGTGACATCCATGGTGTCTGGGGGACCGGCGAGATCCAGGTCTTCAGCAGACGCCAGAATCTCAACCTCGTCCTCAGACGCTGAGCTTGTTGGAAGCGGTGGGACGGGTGCCACCGCAATGTTGGGATTCTTGGGTACCTTTTTCTTTTTCAGCTTACTTCGCTCTGCCTTCGGTGATTCAGTCTGGGAGGGCTTCACTGGGTCAGTCTGAGGGACGGACGACGACCGTGAGGCCCTACGACCAGGGACCGGTGGTGGTTTGAGCCACTTGCAGCTGTCTGCTTTTGTACCGGTCGGAACTTGCGAAGGTAGGTCCCCAAGGGACGCCTTCCTGGCAACAGGAGCCGAAGAAGTCTTACGCTTCTCCGGCTGGGAAGGGGGAACTGATGTCCCTGATGGTTGGGGGGCGTTGCTCCTGAAGTAGATGGAGCAGGAGTGACAGGGAGTGTAGTGCCCCCCACCAACAAGGGGGCAGGTGTGGTTCTCTGGCTCTGAGCACTAACGGTGTGTGGTGCAGCTATAGGAACTGTAACAGGAGCGACAGTGGCGGCATAAGTGGACATCATTCGTACTGGATGCAGTCGTTCAAACTTACGCTTAGCCTCAGTGTAGGTCAGCCTATCCAGGATCTTGTATTCCATTATTTTCTGCTCCTTCTGGAGAATCTTACAGTCCGGCGAGCAAGGGGGATGGTGCTCCCTGCAGTTGACACAGATGGGAGGCAGGGCACTTGGAGTATCAGGATGGGACAGGCGACCACAATCGCGACATATGAGGCTGGAAGCACAGCGAGAAGACATATGGCCGAACTTCCAACACTTGAAGCACCGCATCGGGGGAGGGATATAGGGCTTGACATCACAACGGTATACCATCACCTTAACCTTCTCAGGTAACGTGTCACCCTCAAAGGCCAAGATGAAGGCACCGGTGGCAACTTGGTGATCCCTCGGACACCGGTGGACGTGCCGGACGAAATGGACCCCTCGTCGCTCTAAGTTGGCACGCAGCTCGTCATCAGACTGTAAAAGGAGATCTCTGTGAAAAATAATTCCCTGGACCATATTTAAGCTTTTATGTGGGGTGATAGTAACAGAAACATCCCCCAGCTTCGTACAAGCGAGCAAGGCTCGTGACTGGGCAGAGGATGCTGTTTTTATTAACACTGACCGTGACCGCATTTTGGACAAGCCCTCCACCTCCCCGAACTTGTCCTCTAAATGATCGACAAAGAACTGAGGCTTCACAGATACAAACGATTTCCCGTCAGCTCTGGTACAAACGAGATACCAGGGCGAATACCTTTCGCTCTCATTCATAGCCTTTCGTTCCTCCCATGGTGTGGCCAGGGAGGGGAACGATTTGGGGTCAAACACATTAGCCTTAAAGAGAGCATTGGAACGCTTATAGACTGCTGACAGCTGGCCGCCAGCGAGAGATGATGTACCACGCTTCATTGCGGGTCATCCGCCCTGATGCCACCTACTCCGACCAAGGGCCGTCCCCACAGGCGCCACCCAGCCACAGCAAAGGCCACCTGGCAGGATGGCCATTGCCGGGAGTCCCGATGCCCCAGGGAGATGGGCATCTACTCCTTGGCATACGTGGGGAGTTAATGGTGCAGGCATCAGTAGAGCGATCCCTGTGTTGTCAGGGGGCTACAACCAACAGGGTACATGGCAGCCCCACCACAACGGACTGGCTACCGCGCTGGATTTTAGGTGACATGTCGTCCATGGTTTTCATCTGTGCAGAATCTGGCACTGCTCATTGCATGGCGGAAAGTGCACGCAGAAACGGATCCATGCCCAAGAGATGGAGAGCGGGCAGGACTGCAATGCAACGATGAATAAGCTGGCGGAAGTTCTCAACGCAAGATGGACACAATGCACCAAATAAGGCGCCCTTCCCCAATCGGCGCACTCTTCATAAAAATTTTTTAGATATGGAGGTCAAACCTGACAGGGGACCATCACATAAGGCCGAAACGTTTGAGACTCCTTTTAGTCGCCTCTTACGACAGGCAGGAATACCGCGGGCCTATTCTAACCCCCGAACCCGCAGGGGGGAAGATGGGGATTGTGGCGAAAGAGAGGCAATAATATGTTACTACCTGTAGAAAGATTCAGGTTTTCACTAGTTTCTTAGTTTGTCTTATTGCTATTCCAGGTTTTTCCAAATTGTACTTAATCAAAATCAAAGATGTACAGACGTGTTTGCAAAATATATGGTCACTACAACTTGTTATTTCACTATACCTCCACAGCTATTTATCTTAACCATACTACTCATTAAATCCTCGTGAGCAAGTTTGAGTGTTGATGCTCTCACTATGCCCTGCAACTTTCTTCAATCATAAACATTATCTACGACGCTTCAGTACTTACTTCCAAATGTTCATTAATCAAGTCTAGATTTTCAAATAAATAACCAAAGCTTGACCAACTATAAACATTTTCATCTTCCAGATAATTTCCTATACAGGGTGATTGCTTACATGTACAGAGAATTTTGTGTTTCGCTGTCTCAAAGATGAGTGTACTTTTACAGAAATCCAAATTCACTGGTGGTTCCTCTCTCCAGTCAGTGCACAGTAGTGTTAGAACTTCAGCAGACATAATGAAATTACTAAGTAGCAGTGGCCAAAGACTAGACTACGAGCTGGCACCACAATAATGAAGTGTTTATGCTGCAAATCAAAGATTTTAGCCACAAAAGTTTTACACCTACAACAATATTCCACAACCTACATTACAGTTTTTGTTGGATGGTACTTCGTTTACCACAGTCACTTCCCTCCTTTTCTATTCCAGTCATAAATGATGCACAGGACGAGTGACTATTGGTAACCCTCCATATTAGCTTGAACCTAATTTTACCTATAGGCTCTTCTTGTGAGATATATACACGAGGACGCCCAATGTTGTCTGACTCCTGTACAAACATACACTCTTGGAATTTTAACAATAATGCACACTGTGAGGTTCAATGCCTCTCTTTCAGTCACAGCAACTGGATCTGGATGTACATTTCTGCGATACTCTCATCCTTACTAAATTAACTTGTGACTGTTCTTCTTCGAATATTCTCTGTTTACTCTATCAATCCCACCTGGAAAGGGTGCAAGACTGAAAAGCAACACCCAAGAATTGGCCGAATGAGGCTTTTGTAAGTTATCTTCATCATGAATGGATTGCACTTTTTGAAAATTGTTCTAGTGAATCTCGGTCTGACATCTACCTTTGCTACAGTTAGTACACTATGGTCATCCCACTTCCAATTACTTCATATACATACAACCAGGTATTTAATAGATTTGACTGTTTCCAGTGACTGATGGACAATAATCAAATAATAACAGGTTTTTCCACCTATTTATATGCAGTATGTTACATTTGTTTATGTTGAGGGTCAACTGAAAAATCCCTGCATCAAGCACTGATCCTCTGTAGATCTTCCTGTGTTTTGCTAGCACTGTAACTTCTTTGTACATATGGCTCATATCCCTTCCACAACAGCCAACTAGCATCAAAGCTCCTCCTTTCCTCCCTCATTCTACTTCAGTCTTTAAATCTCCAATGAAAAACTGCAACACTTGCAATGACTGTTGGCTGCCTGGTTGTGCATCTGTGTTTCAAATGTTACATAAAAGATGTGCAGTGCCAAATATTACGATTAACATTTTGTGCATATCCACTGGATCTAATAATTGGGCCTGTATGGTATGGTACCACATGCAGGCTGAATGCATAAAATAACAGCTGCCCTGGAAGTGTGTGAACTACATGACAGAAGCTCCTGTTCCTCGCATGCTGAGTAGAATTATTAATACAGCATCACTCTCATCAGTATTTTGTTTACTGGATTGTCACTTTGTTTCCTTTAGGCAGTATGCTTAGTCTATGCACAAACAACTTATCTAATGATTGCCTGCTTCCACTACACTTACCCTCAATGGTTAAACAATCAAATGCTTGGCCAATACTGCTTCACAATGACAGAAAGAACTGACAGTCAAGGGTCAAAATGTGATATCACAAAGAAAATTTGGTCAATATGAGCCAATTCTGACTGTTGTAGCTTTTCTGAGAGCTCTTAACAACCCTCCCAGAAAAGGCTATCCAAACACCATGCCTTGGAATACTCATTTTTACTGAATATAAGGGTAAAGTCAATTTTACACTGCTATCCACACTAGGTTTCTGTTCTCACACATGTTCTAAGGAAACCTTAAATTATCTCTTAACAGGTGTGACAACCCAGTCAACTCTCAGTGTCAATGCAATCAAATTATATCACATGACGAAGCAGGCAGTGCCTAATGTGTGCTTCTACCACTGCATGTGGAATCTGTAAGCTTAGGTTCACATACATCAAATGCTCAGGAAGGGTGACAGTGGAGTGCAACCTTAACTACAAAACACTAAGATGCCTATACCATGATGTACGTACGAGGCTGAGGATGAAATGAGCATGACAACCCACACACAGAGACAGAGATAGAGAGAGAGAGAGAGAGAGAGAGAGAGAGAGAGAGAGAGAGAGAGAGGGAGAGAGATAGTCCTGAGTGGGAAAATCCCCAGTCCAGCCAGGAATGAAACCTGGGGCCCCATAATTAAGAGTCAGCAGTGCTAACCACGAAACCAAAACCCGCTGACTGTACTCGGCCTAACTGATTGAGTACAGAAACAATGTTATATTGGATTCAAACATAATTACTCAAGATAGAGAACAAATACACAGACTCACACAGTTATCATTGTGCAAAAAGTATAGAAACAAAAAAGTTTTGTGTAGAGAAACATATAGAAGCATGTGCCTGTGAGCTTAAATTAAATAAAGGCACATTTATAATTGTAACTGTATATAGGTCCCCATCAGGAAATTTTCATCTATTTCTGAAAAATTTGGACTCCTTGTTGTGCTATCTGTCAGACAGGGGGAAGCAAATTATTATTTGTGGGGACTTCAATGTAGATTCTCTGAAAGAGGGTAATAGGAAAAATGACCTTGAAGTATTACTCGGTTCTTTCAATTTGACACCCGTTATTGATTTTCCTACTCGGGTGGTAAAGGATAGCAGCTCACTGATAGATAACTTCTTTATAGACCAAGATAAGTTTAACCAGATAAATGCTCAGCCTGTTGAGAATGGTCTTTCTGATCATGGTGCACAGCTAGTTACAATATATGACATAGCTCCATTCAGCAATACTAAACAGTCCTCCAAAGTAGTACGTTCAGTCAACGATTTAACAATTGCAAATTTCAGGGAAAGCCTACAGCAGTTACTGGGATGAGGTGTACCGTGAACCTGACGCCAATTTAAAATATAATTTATTTCATGACTTTTTTGTAAATGCATTTGAAAACTGCTTCCCCAAGAAAATAGTTAAATATACTCGTAAGAAACCTTGTAACAAACCATGGCTTACTAAGGGTATAAAAATATCTTGTAACCGGAAAAGGGAAATGTATCTGACAGCAAGAAAGAGTAGTGACCCAGAAACTATCAAAAATTATAAAAACTACTGTGTTATATTAAGAAAAGTTACTAAAAAATCCAGGAGTATGTGTATCATGTCTGAAATCAGCAACTCTGATAATAAAATTAAAACAATTTGGAATATTATTAAAAGAGAAACAGGTCAACCAAGAGCAGAGGAAGACAGTATTACCATCAAATTGAATGAAAACTTTACAAACAAAAAGTCAGAAGTTGAAAATATTTTTAATAATCATTTTCTAAATGTTGTGGATATAGTAGGATCCAGGTGTTCATTAGAAGATGCTAGGCTGTTAATGGAAGAGGCCATACCTATGCAATTTGATACAATTGAAATCTCACCCACTTCTCCCTCTGAAATTAGGAAAATAATAAACTTGCTTAAAAGCAAAAACTCACATGGAATTGAAACTTCCTGGCAGATTAAAACTGTGTGCCCGACCGAGACTCGAACTCGGGGCCTTTGCCTTTCGCGGGCAAGTGCTCTACCAACTTAGCTACCGAAGCACGACTCACGCCCGGTACTCACAGCTTTACTTCTGCCAGTACCTCGTCTCCTACCTTCCAAACTTTACAGAAGCTCTCCTGCGAACCTTGCAGAACTAGCACTCCTGAAAGAAAGGATATTGCGGAGACATGGCTTAGCCACAGCCTGGGGGACGTTTCCAGAATTCTGGACTCACATGGAATTGATGGCATTTCCAGCAAAATACTAAAAGCTTGTTCTCAACAGATAAGTAAGATTCTCAGCCACCTGTGTAATAGCTCTCTGGAACAGGGCATTTTCCCTGATAGACTGAAATATGCTATTGTTATACCTTTGCATAAAAAGGGGGATAGATCTGATGTCAACAATTACCGTCCAATCTCCCTTCTAACAGCTTTATCCAAAATTTTTGAGAAAGTAATGTATTCAAGAGTAGCTTCACATATCTGTAAAAATGAAGTACTAGCAAAATGTCAGTTTGGTTTCCAGAAAGGTTTTTCAACAGAAAATGCCATATATGCTTTCACCAGTCAAATTTTGAATGATCTGAATAACCGAACACCACCCATTGGGATTTTTTGTGATCTCTCAAAGGCTTTTGATTGTGTAAATCATGAAATTCTGCTAGACAAGCTCAAGTATTGTGGCATGAGTGGGACAGTGCACAAATGGTTTAATTCGTACCTAACTGAAAGAGTGCAGAAAGTTGAAATAAGTAGTTCTCGTAACACGCAAAGATCAGCACTTTCCTCAAACTGGGGAACTATCAAGAATGGGGTTCCACAAGGGTCAGTCTTGGGTCCTTTGTTGTTCTTATTATATATTAATGACTTGCCATTCTATATTCATGAAGAGGCAAAGTTAGTTCTCTTCGCTGATGATACAAGTATAGTAATCACACATGAGAAACAAGAATTAACTGATGAAATTGTTAATACTGTCTTTCAGAAAATTATCAAGTGGTTCCTTGTAAATGGACTCTCACTGAATTTTGATAAGACACAGTACATACAGTTCCATACAGTGAATGGTATGACGCCATTAATAAATATAGACCTTAATCAGAAGCATATAGCTAAGGTAGAATATTCCAAATTTTTAGGTATGTCCATTGATGAGAGATTAAATTGGAAGAAACACATTGATGATCTGCTGAAACGTTTGAGTTCAGCTACTTATGCAATAAGGGTCATTGCAAATTTTGGTGATAAACATCTTAGTAAATTAGCTTACTACGCCTATTTTCACTCATTGCTTTCATATGGCATCATATTTTGGGGTAATTCATCACTGAGGAATAAAGTATTTATTGCACAAAAGCGTGTAATCAGAATAATAGCTGGAGTCCACCCAAGATCATCCTGCAGACATTTATTTAAGGATCTAGGGATATTCACAGTAGCTTCTCAGTATATACACTCCTGGAAATTGAAATAAGAACACCGTGAATTCATTGTCCCAGGAAGGGGAAACTTTATTGACACATTCCTGGGGTCAGATACATCACATGATCACACTGACAGAACCACAGCACATAGACACAGGCAACAGAGCATGCACAATGTCGGCACTAGTACAGTGTATATCCACCTTTCGCAGCAATGCAGGCTGCTATTCTCCCATGGAGACGATCGTAGAGATGCTGGATGTAGTCCTGTGGAACGGCTTGCCATGCCATTTCCACCTGGCGCCTCAGTTGGACCAGCGTTCGTGCTGGACGTGCAGACCGCGTGAGACGACGCTTCATCCAGTCCCAAACATGCTCAATGGGGGACAGATCCGGAGATCTTGCTGGCCAGGATAGTTGACTTACACCTTCTAGAGCACGTTGGGTGGCACGGGATACATGCGGACGTGCATTGTCCTGTTGGAACAGCAAGTTCCCTTACCGGTCGAGGAATGGTAGAACGATGGGTTCGATGACGGTTTGGATGTACCGTACTCTATTCAGTGTCCCCTCGACGATCACCAGTGGTGTACGGCCAGTGTAGGAGATCACTCCCCACACCATGATGCCGGGTGTTGGCCCTGTGTGCCTCGGTCGTATGCAGTCCTGATTGTGGCGCTCACCTGCACGGCGCCAAACACGCATACGACCATCATTGGCACCAAGGCAGAAGCGACTCTCATCGCTGAAGACGACACGTCTCCATTCGTCCCTCCATTCACGCCTGTCGCGACACCACTGGAGGCGGGCTGCACGATGTTGGGGCGTGAGCGGAAGACGGCCTAACGGTGTGCGGGACCGTAGCCCAGCTTCATGGAGACGGTTGCGAATGGTCCTCGCCGATACCCCAGGAGCAACAGTGTCCCTAATTTGCTGGGAAGTGGCGGTGCGTTCCCCTACGGCACTGCGTAGGACCCTACGGTCTTGGCGTGCATCCGTGCGTCGCTGCGGTCTGGTCCCAGGTCGACGGGCACGTGCACCTTCCGCCGACCACTGGCGACAACATCGATGTACTGTGGACACCTCACGCCCCATGTGTTGAGCAATTCGGCGGTACGTCCACCCGGCCTCCCGCATGCCCACTATACGCCCTCGCTCAAAGTCCGTCAACTGCACATACGGTTCACGTCCACGCTGTCGCGGCATGCTACCAGTGTTAAAGACTGCGATGGAGCTCCGTATGCCACGGCAAACTGGCTGACACTGACGGCGGCGGTGCACAAATACTGCGCAGCTAGCGCCATTCGACGGCCAACACCGCGGTTCCTGGTGTGTCCGCTGTGCCGTGCGTGTGATCATTGCTTGTACAGCCCTCTCGCAGTGTCCGGAGCAAGTATGGTGGGTCTGACACACCGGTGTCAATGTGTTCTTTTTTCCATTTCCAGGAGTGTATACTCTCTTATGAAATTTGTTATTAACAACCAAACCCAATTCAAAAGTAATAGCAGTGTGCATAACTACAATACTAGGAGAAAGGATGATCTTCACTATTCAAGATTAAATCTAACTTTGGCACAGAAAGGGGTGAATTATACTGGCACTAAAGTCTTTGGTCACTTACCAAATAGTATCAAAAGTCTGACAGATAACCAACAAGTATTTAAGAAGAAATTAAAAGAATTTCTGAATGACAACTCCTTCTACTCCATAGAGGAATTTTTAGATAGAAATTAAGAAAAAAAAAGAAAAATATTAAAAAAAATAAAAAGTAAAGAAAAACAAAAAAACACAAAAAAATAAAGTTGTTATATTAACTTAAGTATGTTGTTAAATTAACCTAATTATGTCATGTATTGGAAAATTCGACTCGTTCCACATCATTACGAAATATCGTATTCATGATCCATTGAACTAGTATTAATCTAATCTAATCTAATCTAAACAAGTTAATGGGGAAAAATCAACATACACCACAGATGCTGGTCACAGGACTTCTTGATCTGATATGAACAGCTGAAAATCAAAAATCCTCCTATCTGCTACATACAGTGTGTGTCAGCACCTAAAACATAACCTCCTCTTTTATATTCATGTTGTGTTACTTTAGGTGATTTGCTTATGTGGTGACACTATTACTCCTTCTCACAGTATGAAAGCATGCATGCACCACAGAACAAACAGTGTAACCTAAAGCTGTCTTACCCAGTTACCTTTTCTTTCAGTTTGAAAAACCTCCACAATGCTTCACATATGGGAAAAAGACTGTCTAGACTGTGCACTTACCACTGTGCTCTCCACACTCAAACTAGTGCAGCAGCAGAGAACAGTGTAAAGGTGGACTCATAAAACATTTATTCATTGCTCAGCAGTCCAGGGCTACTGCACCACTACACATACATTTCTGCATGTTGCCAGTTTAATAAGATTTGCCAACAGCAGATACACCATGAATGTTTTATGCACTAATGACTACAATAATTGAATTGACAAATATTCTGTTAGTCAGCTTCATGGTGGTAGTCTCCTTCATAGAGTTAACAATTTTCTTGAATGTCTTTTCTATTTCTAAGAATTAACATTTGTCCTTTTTTAGCACACAAAGTGTTTCTACAAACTTGAGATGATGTTAATTACGTCTATAGAATGGATTTGTACTTTATCACTTGACAAGCTCTCAGAAAAATGTTGAAATTACTTGAAGTTTTAAGAGTGGTCATTAAACAGGTTTCACAATGTATATTTCAGTGAACTGCATCTCTAGTCATTGAATGAATAATGGTATGTAGACACTGTGAAGCTAAACATATAAGTCATTACATAATTTCAATTATTTTTTAGTCGTGTATATCAAGCCAGAAGTGCTCGTTTTCCTTGATCCAGTGGATTCTGTAATTGCATGTCACTGAAGCCATAATAACCAATACTATCATTTTTAAATAAATACAAATTTATTAACAATGATATCTCATTGATAAGTCAGGACAACACTGACTGTGGCTGGAGTGCATTAATTTACAATAACAACATAACAATAAAATTAACTCTATAATAATATCAAAGGTACAAACCAGTGTTGATGCTAGTTTTGTACCACTGAGTTGCAAGCTGGGCAACCATTTTTCTATAACTAAAAAAGAAATTATCCATAAAGTATAATGGATGTTCTTTACAGTCACTCAACATTTTTGCTTTAAACAGAGCTCCAAACATAGGGGCTCGACACCTGCCACTGGAAAACTGTCTTGTGTCTTAGTAAGTCAACATCTTGTCCTGTTTAGACTGTCCTTACTCTGCGTGTTGCGATAGTGAATTTGATGTCTGATGGTGTATGTAGAGCCGTATCTCTTAGTTAAGCAAATGGGTACCGGTTTACAGTGGACCATGTTTTTGCTATGAGTAATGATCTTCATTCCTTTCTACTGTAACACCAACACATTCACGCTTTCCTCAGAAGGCACAGGATACTGGAAAGCTTTCTGCAAACATTAAGTACAGTGTATTCTTTCCAGATTAATTTACTGTTGATGAAGGAGCCTGGAAGATTAACAGCTCCACCATTACCCACTGCTCCAGTATCATTATACCACATTGTCTTCAGCATTCTATTTTCATTTATTTTTGCATCTTATTTTCACTGGCCTCACTGAGCAGAACATCTGGTGGTAGCACAGCCTACAAATTGCTCTCCTCATCCGTGAACAATATTGTGTTCTCTGAAAACTGTACAATATATTTATTTGAACTCAGATCCTGGATTCTTGTGGCACATCGTCTTGCAAATTTTCTTCGCATTAGAGTGCTCCTTGTATGGATATGACTTGACATGTGTTGGGCTACATAAGTTTGAGAGTTGCCAGGACAGGTTTTCCAGTTCTGTGGGATTTTAATTTAATTAGAAGGTCCTCGTGTATGATTCAGTCAAAGGGAGCTTACTAAAATCAAATACCAGTGCAGCAGATTCTCTTTCTCCAATTAAGCTTTTTTTCCATGGTTGTAATAGAGTCAAGTCCCACGGCTATAATGAACTTTTCCCTCAGAAAACTGGGTAGGGGGACTTGAGAGGAGCGACATGCAGTTCAACATGGTCCCAGATCCACAATGCAACTTGGCATTTTCCATGTTAAAAATATTGTCCAAGGTGAAAGAATTGGTAAGAAACAGCTCACTCACCTGAGATCAAATTCCAGACCTTTGTATCTGTAGCCTGGCACTTAAGCACTAGGCCACCAAGCCACTCAAAGTGACTAAACTGAAAAATTCGATACCTCTTCACCAACTCACAATCACCTTTGAACCAATCTTATACCACAAGCTACACTACAGGTCAATATGTTAGCACATATAATATTCCTTATTCATATTTGTTGACAACACCAACTCAAAAACAAACTGCTGCCATCAAACCTAATCTCTACCTCAAACTAAGCTACTGATCTGCTTGCCACTACAACCCACATTAAAAAAATTTGGTATAGAAGAAAAAAAAAAAAAAATACTGTCAGTGTTATGTTATCTTTCTGTCTGCACTTGTGTGATGCCACACACCACACATCACTACGATATGGGACAATAAGAGATCTGAAGTCGGAAGGTTTTGTATGCTGCACAGCTGAAGATAACCGGAAGGCATTCAAAATATATAATGTTTTAATACTGTTTTACGTAATCTTGTAGCTTTATTAATATAAAAGCATTTTAGATTTTAGTTGTGAAAGTGTCAAGATAACTTCTATGAGTAGCAATGTACAGTAAACATGATGTCCATCCTTGTACATTGCGGATAGCAACTCATACACAAACCGCCTTTTCTCACGAAGTACACATATTCCAACAGTTCAAAATGGAGTGCCCTCAGTTTCTTTATTTATAACGTAGGCTCATTATTTTTTAATTTCTTTTAGATCAGCTAATTGTAACATTTTGCTTTTTTGTGGCATTAGCCCAAAGTAACTTTGTTAGTTTCTTTAAAGAAAGACAATATTACGCTTAGCCACATAAATATCTGAAATCGCGCTCAAACTTAAAATATTGTACACAAACATAAAAAAAAATCTGTGTCAACATAACAAATAACTAAACAGCCCTTCATAACAGTAATATTAAAGAAAACAAAAAAATACTAGATGCTTCGAAATATAAAAAAAATTCATTACTTAATACGTACCTACTACAACAAGCGTTCAAATATTAATTACCGTCCGTGTAAACAATTACTATAAACATTACTTAACACACATCTTTGGTAACCTTTAACAGGTGAACAAAGTTATAACAGTACAATCAACAGTTGAAGTCGCTGACTAGACTAATGCACAACGATATCGCTGCGCAAATCTCTACGTAATACATGTATAAAGTAGCCTAGTTTACACGACGACATTGGGTTGCGCGACTCGTTGCGTGGAATGAGTTCCACACAAATGGTTTCATATTTGACTGTAGACACGGCGAAACCGGTGTATACTGCATTTCGTCGTTTTGTTGGTCCCTGGGTCGTGTCTGAAACGAAAGCTTTGGCAGCTGCACGTCGCACGAGTTGTGATGGACTTACAGTTTGTTGCTTGGAATCGGTGCATAACAAAAAAATAAGAAACGTGTTTCGATTCGTGACTGGATGAAGAAGACGTCAGTTCAGTTGCTCAGCGTCCTTGCTGAAATAATTTATAACGTAAGATCCCAGAAGTTCTCTTAAGTATCTTACAATGTCACCAGAACTGTACGCGTTTCTTCTAAATAGAGTTAATTATTCGATAAGGAATAAAGGTACTGTAATGCATGACGCACTGTCGCGAGAACTGAAATTATAAATCATATTGCGAGCATTACAGTCGAGAACACTTGGCAGGCTATAAGATACGGTTTTAATTGGTGATGACGCTATTTCATTAACATCAATAATTATTAACATTAAAACTAATGATTATTAACATTAGCAACAATAATTGAAACTTCCTGGCAGCAACAATTATTCGAAGTAGGCCGCATTAAGAATAAAATGGTTTGCAAACTACACTCTTGAAGACAGATCTGTACAGTGGCAATATTTCAAAATTCTAACATATATTAATGGGGAGCACTGCAGCGACGTTTTAAATAGATGAATACTGAATAAAGAATGCAGCATCTTTAATTTGTATAGCCTTCCCTCCTGCCAACAATATTCCTTAACAAAGAGTTGGCCAACTCGAACAATGGGATTTTAGTCTCGTAGACGAGGGCATTGCCACAGCTAGAATTGCACTTGCTTGTATTTTTCTTGATTCAGTTGTATATGAGCTCCTAACTCAATAAATTTTGCCCTGCACCTCAGATATTGGCAAACCATCTATGTTATAATCAAAATATCCACGGGTGTACTGTCGGTCTGCAGTATCCAACGGGCACAATATTTCGGCGATCATACATGTCACCATCATCAGGTGAACTGACGGACTGAGCTCCTGTGAACGTGCCGGTACGGAGATCCAAGCCTTGCTACATAAAGGCTTGGGAACCAGCGATTGGGCTAATCAAGAGTAAATCGAGCAAACGTATAGTTGTGACGACCACGGCGGACAGAGCCATCACACCGACGTCATCTCAGATTCCGTCGCAATCTGTTCCACCGCGCGACCGTGGCGCGGGGCGCGGATGGCGGAGGGAGTGCGCCGCGGGCGGAGGGTATTTAAATCGGCCGCTGCCTGAGCAGCCATAGTGTACGGATCTCCGTACCGGCACGTTCACAGGAACTCAGTCCGTCAGTTCACCTGATGATGGCGACATGTATGATCGCCGAAATATTGTGCCCGTTGGACACTGTAGACCGGCAGTACACCCGTGGATATTTTGACTATCAAATACGCCGGGAGAAACTCAAGAATCACATCTATGATATGATGGCACACGACTGTCTCAGCGGCAGCAATATGTTGCTTATTTTCGTAATCAGCATCACTGAAATCCCACAAACACCCATGCAAAGCATAGATATCCAAAAAGCGAACATTATTCTCCGTTCCCCACTTCATATTTCAGTTTGTCTACAGTCTACGACACACATAACCTCAAAACTCATGCAACTAGTTTCGCTAAAGCTGGAACACGCCGAAAGTGTATAGTTTCACCAACGAGAAGCGCAAACGCGCGGTGCGCATGCGAAGTGGCCGGTAGCGCAGTTGCCTGTAACCTAGTGTCGCCGTGTAAACTAGCCTTTAGGGCGTATGTCCACAAACAAATAAACTTCTGCATTTCGCTTGATGAAGGTACTTCTGCAAATTATATCGACGTGCAAAGGATAGTAGGGAGTGAACTTCCGCAAGTATCATCAACTTATGGAAGTAGTTCCCGAGAGACAATGGAAACTGATCCATGTATCTTGCTGCAAGTACTTGCCGAACTTGACAGTTGCCAGAAGTTTTTGTTCGGACTTAAATCAGTTTTATGTGTTCAGCACCAATACTAAAATGACAGTGTCGAAAAGGAGGATGGCCAAAAGACAGATGAGCCGAAACAAATGTACCACTGGAACCGCTAAACATATATAACGGGTCACCAAGCTTGGGGAGCTCAGTTGGTAGAGCACTTGCCCACGAAAGGCAAAGGTCCCGATTTCGAGACTCGGTCCGGCACACAGTTTTAATCTGCTAAAAAGTTTCATATCAGTGCACACTCCACTGCAGAGTGAAAATCTCATTCTAAGAGCAAACTTAATTTACATATTACTTTGTTTCTCCGGAAGGGGGAGTAGAATTGAGTAGTGATGTCTCTAAATATTTGCCGATGTCAGCATGAATAACAAAGGAATTCCATTTGTGATAAAAGTAAGAATAGGTGTTTGCCAAAATCCAAGAGTAATTAAAAGCCCATCTCCTCATGGTTTAACTTGTCACATATTTCTATACTATTTTCGAAAATTTGATATTACAATTGACAAGAAAAGTACGAAATTAGTGTATGACATTATCAGAAAGTTTTTAATCTGAGTGAAGTCCTCTGACTTATTGTAATCATTAGTGAGTGTTGATAACTTAAATATGTACACCTCTATACCAATTTCTACACCCAAACTTTTCTTTGTTTCTTTATTTTATTTTTTGTAACAAGTATTCTTCGATAATGATGATGGAGCATTGATAGTGGTTGCTTTGTTTTTAACAACACCACCATAAATATCCATTTGGTTATCTCACCACAGAACTCTAGTTGAAATACTTCTGCAACTACTTGCAGCAAGTCACTGAAATTAACTTAACGAAGTGACATGCAAAATTAAACTTGCTCAAGTTTTTGTTCTAATGTAAAAACCCCAGCAAGTGCTTGCAGAAGTTACTTGCTAGTGGGCAAATGCCTAATTAGTTGAAATGTAGTATCGTGTAGACAAGAAATTTTCGCAAAGGAGCACATCTGTGTAGATGCATCATATTTTTGAATTTATAAAGACACATCTTGTATGGGTACTTTTTTTTGATCTGGTTGAAAAATATGATGCCAAGATATTTATAAAAGTGGTGGATCTTTGTTATTCTGATTTATGGCATGCCAATTACATGTTCATTTCTTTTATCATGGGGATGTAATGTGTTCCTGAGTTACACTGACTTATACACTCCTGGAAATTGAAATAAGAACACCGTGAATTCATTGTCCCAGGAAGGGGAAACTTTATTGACTCATTCCTGGGGTCAGATACATCACATGATCACACTGACAGAACCACAGGCACATAGACACAGGCAACAGAGCATGCACAATGTCGGCACTAGTACAGTGTATATCCACCTTTCGCAGCAATGCAGGCTGCTATTCTCCCATGGAGACGATCGTAGAGATGCTGGATGTAGTCCTGTGGAACGGCTTGCCTTGCCATTTCCACCTGGCGCCTCAGTTGGACCAGCGTTCGTGCTGGACGTGCAGACCGCGTGAGACGACGCTTCATCCAGTCCCAAACATGCTCAATGGGGGACAGATCCGGAGATCTTGCTGGCCAGGGTAGTTGACTTACATCTTCTAGAGCACGTTGGGTGGCACGGGATACATGCGGACGTGCATTGTCCTGTTGGAACAGCAAGTTCCCTTGCCGGTCTAGGAATGGTAGAACGATGGGTTCGATGACGGTTTGGATGTACCGTGCACTATTCAGTGTCCCCTCGACGATCACCAGTGGTGTACGGCCAGTGTAGGAGATCGCTCCCCACACCATGATGCCGGGTGTTGGCCCTGTGTGCCTCGGTCGTATGCAGTCCTGATTGTGGCGCTCACCTGCACGGCGCCAAACACGCATACGACCATCATTGGCACCAAGGCAGAAGCGACTCTCATCGCTGAAGACGACACGTCTCCATTCGTCCCTCCATTCACGCCTGTCGCGACACCACTGGAGGCGGGCTGCACGATGTTGGGGCGTGAGCGGAAGACGGCCTAACGGTGTGCGGGACCGTAGCCCAGCTTCATGGAGACGGTTGCGAATGGTCCTCGCCGATACCCCAGGAGCAACAGTGTCCCTAATTTGCTGGGAAGTGGCAGTGCGGTCCCCTACAGCACTGCGTAGGATCCTACGGTCTTGGCGTGCATCCGTGCGTCGCTGCGGTCCGGTCCCAGGTCGACGGGCACGTGCACCTTCCGCCGACCACTGGCGACAACATCGATGTACTGTGGACACCTCACGCCCCATGTGTTGAGCAATTCGGCGGTACGTCCACCCGGCCTCCCGCATGCCCTCTATATGCCCTCGCTCAAAGTCCGTCAACTGCACATACGGTTCACGTCCACGCTGTCGCGGCATGCTACCAGTGTTAAAGACTGCGATGGAGCTCCGTATGCCACGGCAAACTGGCTGACACTGACGGCGGCGGTGCACAAATGCTGCGCAGCTAGCGCCATTCGACGGCCAACACCGCGGTTCCTGGTGTGTCCGCTGTGCTGTGCGTGTGATCATTGCTTGTACAGCCCTCTCGCAGTGTCCGGAGCAAGTATGGTGGGTCTGACACACCGGTGTCAATGTGTTCTTTTTTCCATTTCCAGGAGTGTATTTTCTGTAGTGAAGAGAAGGAAAATACACATACATAAACATGGTACTGTCATAATATTTCGTTCCTTAAAATAATTTCTACAAGATTCTAGTGTTACACACCCACATCTAAACATCTTTTTCTGCCACTGAAATATTATTTTTGCCCCTCTGTAATTTCAACACATCAGAATTCCGTAAGTGAAATGAGAGTGGAAGAAGGCAAAGCATGCATATAATTAGAGCGTTTTCCTGAAACAGCCTTTCAGTATATGTAGTAAGTTAGTGCATGAGAGAGTCTGTTGGATAGTTTGTCTGTATGAGTACATGTAAATCTTCGGTCGCTATGAAAATCAAATAGTGTTAGTGTTATATTGTACTGTTTCAGTATATTTAAACTGAACAATATGTCTTTAATACGTCAAAGGTCCGCTTCAGTTGCGAAAAGTTACTGGTCTTCACCCAGGTTTCAGCCAGAGTAATCTAGCCTTCTTCAGAAGCATAAAATCAACTAATACATGCCAGAATAAGGCGTGGTCAAACATAAAAAGCTTAAATAGTGTTAATGTTTTATTGTACTGTTGCAGTATATTTAAACTGAACAATATGTCTTTAATACGTAAAAGATCCGCTTCAGTTGCGAAAAGTTACTGGTCTTTACCCAGGTTTCAGCTACAGTAATTTATCCTTCTTCAGACGCATAAAATAAACTAATACACGCCCGACTAAGGCACGGTCAAACATAGAAAGCTGAAGTACCGTGGTACCGCCTCAAGTTAAGTAACATAGCTTGACGTGGTACCACGGTACTTCAGCTTTTTATGTTTGACCGTGCCTTATTCTGACATTTATTAGTTTATTTTATTCTTCCAAAGAAGGTTGGATTACTCTAGCTGAAATCTGGGTAAAGACCAGTAACTTTTCGCAGCTGAGGTGGATCTTTGACATATTAATTTATCACAGTTGCTGACAGGGCTGCGACATGTTAAAAATTCTTAAATATGTCTTTAGTTTTTGTAATATATACCTGGAGTGCATTTCCCTTAAACCATGCTGTGGTTCTGTCTGTTGCTATTGCTACATTAACTATAGTTTCTCCAGGCTGTTACTGTGTGTAATTAGTATAGTATCAGCTCATAGAGTAGTATCTCACCAGGAGACAATGTGGGAAAATCATTCATATGTAATAAATAAAAATGATCTGAGTACTGAGCCCTGAGGCACTCCTTTTGCGACTGGTAGACAATTTGATTTATGGGTCTTACACACAAGCTTCTTCCTGTCATGTCATTTGAGGGTACAGAAACTCCAGAGTTTTAGTTTGGGAAGATTCCCATTAATGTCTTCTCCAATTTAAAATTTCTGTACTCTTTGCATTAAATATGAATGAGCAAACATTCTATGTCCTAAGTCTGAAGTAACACAAATTACCATTAAATAAGGTTTCGAGTTTGATTTAATTATGTAGCATTACTAGATTAACTTTCTGCTTGTATTTCGTAATTTATGTTTGAGGTACTCATTGGGCTTCGTGCAGTGTTTCAGATGCAGTCATTGATGCTTTAAAGTCAGCAGAGTTGTAGCAGAGTGTCCCCAGCGCCACACATTCTTTGACAGAATGTGTCAAGCAGAGGCCTTTCCTGTGAAAATGTGAACAATGTTATATACAAAAGGAATGTCTGTTGGGCAGGAGGGAGAGTCAGTCAACTGAGATATTTTAAGTTGAAAAGGTCTGTGTATTTAACTACTCGTGTATACATATATAAAAAAAAAGTTTTGCATCACCCTGGTTCCCAGAACTCCTGAAGATAGAAGTTGAATGTGGATATTGTATCACAGACACAGTCCATTTTACTGTTCCGAGAGGTCAGTAAATCCACCCACCGATGTAAACAACCATGCATGAGCAGCACTATTAGATGGAGGGGGTCCGACAGCCAATCAGTTTCAGCCATTCCACCAGGATGGAGGTACACAGCTCGTGTTGTCTGCAGTTCAACCATGCCTAGGCGGTCAATACTGCTGTTCTATTGCGTCTGCATTGTTACTTGGTGCCAGGAAGGGTTCTCGACAAGGGATGTGTCCAGGTGTCTCCGAGTGAACCAGAGCGATGTTGTTTGGGCATGGAAGAGCTACATAGAGAGAGGAACTGTCGATGATATGCCTCGTTCAGCTTGCCCAATGGCTACACTGCAGTGGATGACCGCTACCTAAGGATTATGGTTCGGAGCAACCCTGACAGCAACGCTACCATGCTGAATAGTGCTTTTAGTGCAGCCACAGGACGTTGTGTTACGACTCAAATTGTACGCAATAGGCTGCATGATGGGCAACTTCACTCCTGACATCTATGACGAGGTCCATCTTTGCAACGACGACGCCACGCAGCGCGTCGAATGGAACACTCAGGTTTGGCATCACGTTCTCGTCACCGATGAGTGTTGCATATGCCTTCAACCAGACAATCGTGGGAGATGTGTTTGGAGGCAACCCAGTAAGGCTAAACGCCTTAGACACACTGTCCAGCGAGTCCAGCAAGAAGGAGGTTCCCTGCTGTTTTGCGGTGGCATTATATGGGGCCGACGTACGCCGTGGTCATGGAAGGGGCCATAACGGCTGTACTATACGTGAATGCCATCCTCTGACCGATAGTGCAATCATATTGGCAGCATATTGGCGAGGCGTTCGTCCTCATGGATGAAAATTCGCGTCTCCATCGTGCACATCTTGTGACTGACTTCCTTCAGGGTAACGACATCGCTCGACTAGAGGAGCCAGCTAGTTCTCCAGACATGAACCCTATCGAACATGCCTGGGATCCATTTAAAAGGGCTGTTTATGGACGATGTGACCCACCAACCACTCTATGATCTCCGCCGAATCGCCGTTGGGGAGTGGGACAATCTGAACCAACAGTGCCTTGATGGACTTTGTAATATTATTGGTATTTCCGCCCTATGAAAGGTTTGAGTATTCTTTGAAAGACATTTATTTTGTATAATTTACGTAACTGTAAAGATGCGCATCTAGCGCGGACGCTAATACATCGATTGCGCAGTCAAAGAAACATTTTAACAGAAGCTGAACTGTCGTTGCGCTTCGATCTAAATAAAAGATGACGGTAACAAACTTTTGTAGATCTTCAGATTTTTAATGTGCTACTTCTGCTTGTTATGTGAAAACGTAAAGGAGGTCGACTTTAAGCTAAAAGAGTGAGCGGTCTTGCCAGCGTGCAGACAACATTATTAATTAATAACATTCAAGTAATTTATGTTCGAAATTGTAACTCGGCAAGTTATTGTTATCGGAGGTGTTGAACAATGCAAGAATTGTCTTCAACGAAAGGAGAAAAGTAGTGACTATAATTTGTGAAGGAAAAAAAAAAAAAACCTGAACCAAGGAGACAGCAAAGGACAGGCTGAAATCTGATCGCACCATACTGTTAGAAAAATAATTATGTAAGTTGTATTGTTTATAAATAAGCCCTAATTTGCTAGTGAGAATTGTTTGAATATATTTAGTGTTTACCAGACTTCTTATTCTGTTCTTTTCCTTTATACTTTTTTATCCTCCGTGCCATATTATTTCTGTAAATGTCAAACAGCCTTTACTACAGCAGAGAATACTGCGGCATCCTGGTCGTAGACAGAAGGCCGCTCCTTGTCTTCTATACAACTCATAGCTGCCCCATTTATTAATGATTTCATTTGCAACAGCAATTTTTTTTTACTATTCATTGTTAAAGGTCCCTTAGGTAATTTAAAAATCATACTGATTACGTAAAGAAATCCGGGTTGTTCTTTTCCAAGTAATAGAAGTCTTTGCGTATTCAAAAACTAGTCTCCTTCTGACAACGATCAGGAGCCGACCAGAAGACGGACGTCTTCGACCGCTTTCGTGTCTCCTGTGGCAAAGCTGTGCCAAACTGGGAACACGACATTCTAGTATGAAACACAGATTTAAATTGAAAGAATTGAGATATATATATTAATAATAATTTTTTTTTATCATACTAGATCTGGCGCCCGAACAGGGACATGATAAAAAATTTTAATCTGTTCTGTTATTGTTTCATGACATCATCCGGTGGACATCGGGAAGCCGTAAATGAAGTACTGAACAAAACTGTGGAAGTATAAAAAAAAAAAAAAAATTTTTTGAAAAGTAACAGCAGTGCGCAAAACGACTGATGTAAGTACGGTTTTCATTACGCATAAAATCTCGCGTCTTGCATAAAAAAACTGATTTCCGGAATTTCTTTCCTTACTGCTGTATTTTATCCTATCGCTGTTATTTCCTTGCAGAATTGCTTATTTACGTAGTTAGAATTCATTTCTGATCATCTCTTCATGCAAAGTTTATTTGTTAGTATTATGAGCATCTTCATTGTTGCTACGGTTAAGAACACAAGATGGATGCCATAATAGCAGGATTCAGTGTCTAGTAGGTGTTTGTCACTTATTTTCAAAGTTAGGTGCCATCTTGTCTTCTACCCGGTATAGCTCGGCAATTGTCACCTACCGCGGTGTGACGTTTGACTATCAGGAAGCGTCGCAGCGTGCGCATCTGAGAGTTGACGATCGGCGTGCTGCCAAAGATTTCTTTGAGCAGTTACGTCACAAACTTGAAAATAAACATGTCAGATGACAAAGGAAAGCCGACAAACAGTGTGGATGACGTTGATGACACTGTTGTCAAGTCATACCCACTACGTTCGCGAACGGGAACAGGCAGACCCGATTCGCGAATGGAGAGAATGGCAGACGATGATGGTGTGCGTGACGTATCGTCACAGCAATCATCGTCACAGCAAGCGGGAGAAAATTCGATGGTTGAAATGATGAGAATTTTTTTTCAAGAAAGAGAACAGGAGAAACTGGAAAGGCAAGCTTATAAATTACAAAAACATCGTGATAGAGAACAGGAGAAACGGGAAAGGGAAGCTTATAAATTACAAAAACAACGAGATAGACAAGAAAGGGAACAAAAAGAAAGGGAAAAGGAACGGGAGACAGAGCGAAAATGGTTTGACCTGAATACCATGATTGGTACAATGAAAAATAGGTTAGATAATATTGATGCCAACTTAGAGGCAAGAATAAGGAAAGTCACGGTGGAATATATCTCGGAATTAAGTACTAAAGTTAATGAAAGGATAGAAGATATTCTGCAGAAGGTAGATGCATGTGAGAGCACAGCAGGTAACGTGCACAAAGACATCAAAGTACAAATCGAAAGTTGCCAGGCAGTTACAACAGAAGTTTCAAAAAAATCCGCTGAGGTCGGAGCTAAAGTAGACAAGCTTGCAGACAATGTCGTCACTCTGCAAGGCCAGGTCAATGACCTGACACAGGCGCTATCCGAAATAAACATTGAAAAGAGGGTGAATGATGCTGCAGCAAACGTACGTTCCACGATAGGAAAAGAATTTGTAGAATGGGTCGAGACTAAGGAACAGTACATAGAAAACAAGGTTCAACACGACTTAAAAGAAGCCGTTAAGTCAGCCACAGTTGAAGTTTTAGCTGCTCCAGGTACATCAGGAGATACGATTCTCACTGAATTAGGGGAGATTCGTAGAGTTTTTCACCGAGATCTTCCCGAGTGGAAACGACACCTCACTGAGGAAATCGAGCAGTTGAAACAACAAGTCAATAATTTTCCTAATGACAATAGAAGTGAGCATTCACACTTGCTTTCTTCAGAACATGAATACAATAATAATCCCGTGTCTCGTGTAGAATTCTCTCCACTTGTACATGGACACAGCAATAAGAATCCGTTAGTACGCAACCAGAATGATCAAGTAAATCTTGTCGACCTAATGAAAGAAGAAAGCGTTCTCAAGCACCGCGTGTTCCAGCCTTTTCTGCCAGAGAAACGCAACATCCACCCAATGGTTTTTCTGAAGTCATTTAATGGTGTTTTTCCTGAGAGCTGGGATGACAAGCAACGTATGCGCTTTATAGTAGGTTACATTCAAGGAGAGGGTTCTGTCTGGGGAACAGAAGTAATTGACAGATGTAATAATTACGCTGACTTCGAAAAGCAATTTCTGAACAAATTCTGGAGTTCAGGCATACAACAACGCCTTAGAAAGGAGGTATATAATGCTGAACCGTTTAATACGAGAAGTGCTGGTCTCCGTAGGTACTTCGAGAAATACCTGCGAAAAATACAATATTGGGACACGCCCATTTCCACGAAGGACGTAATTATGATCCTTAAGTCAAAGCTACCGTTATCAATCAGGGAGAAGTTAGTAAATGTCAGTGACGACGACACGGAGGCTTTTCTGTCAGTACTTGACAACCTTGACATGATTCAAGAAGACGTGCGTGCTAGTGCGCGGAGTAATTGTAATCTTGGCCCGCACACTACACAGCCGCACGGTGTAGGCGCAGACTCAGGTATGTCATACCAACCCAACAACAGTAAAGGACACGACGTTCCGTGTGATAATAACAACTACTATCGCCGTAACGGGAAGCAGAAACATAAATTCCAGGATCAAAACAGGTACCACCCCATATACCAGACAACACAACAGCAATACGGTAATTCACCAGTTAATTACAATGATCGCTATCACTACAATAACGATCGCCAAAATAAGAATAATTTCAATGGAAAAGGACGTTGGATTAACACCAACAGTCAACAGCAGTATGGTAACCAGCCTAGATTCCAGCACTGTTCTCAAGGGAGAAATGCTCCAGATCCTTCCAAGCAATACAAACAACAGTATGCTCCAAACTTTAGGAATAGTCCTCCACCTTTTACTAACTATCAAAGTCAAAATCATGAACCTCAAAATTCTCGCATCTATTATGCCCGAGCAAACCCGCCAACACACACCATCTCCACTGAAATTCCGGCAAATAGCTCGCAACTTAGGTGGAATACGGAAGCAAACTTCGTACCGAGCGTACCGCCCGGTACTTCAAAAGTAATTGTGAGCGAAATTCAATCTAATGAACATGCGGAAAACTAAAAGCACACTTCTACCGATTTCATACCTTCACAACTAATCTCCATGCAAAAGGAAAGCAATGAATGGACTGATCCTATCCCCAAAATACAAGGTCCAGAAGTCAACCTAGATAATAAGTTACGACAAGCCCTGGTCTCCCTCACAACTCATGCCAATTTAAGAAAAAAGGCATTTGACAAGCATGTCAATAAAGTTCTGTCGTATCGCCTGAACGAGCGTGTTCTTCTGAGGACACACTTCAAACCATCTCTCATCTTACGTAAAAATCGTAAGTGGCAACACCTACACGAAGGACCGTTTGTTATAGTCAGGAAGCCACATATTGGTTGTTACGTGTTGGCAGATCCAGTTAGTGGACGAATAAAAGGACTTTACCACCATGTAGACCTGAAGAAGTACCATGAAAAACATTTTAAAAAAATATCATTTATTATGTTAAGCTGCAACTTGAAACAAGAGTGTGATCTGTTTAGAAAGTATGTGAATCAACAGCATGTACAAGTATTCTGCAGGTGACGTAATCATTTGAGTGAGGTGGACACAAAGTAATGATGGAGCTTGAAAGATATGAAGTGAGTGAAGAAGGTACTCTACGTATTTGGAAAATAAGATTTGCTTTAGTTTTAAGGTAGTTTTAAGTTTCTTGAGCAATTGAAGTCTGCAGTCGTTGAATTGGGTAAGGGATGTGCCAAAGTGCCACCTGCTGCTTTAGTTTTAAGTTACGGCAAATCTTTTTTTTTTTTTTTACCGAGTACTAAAGGTTTTCTTTAAATCCCTCATTCAGACCATAATGTCCGTATATGTGAAGTATTAACCTAAGATAAGCTTTCAAAGGATTTATATTTTAAGTCGCTAGAACCATGTACGATGCAAAACTGATACATTGTAATCTGTAGATTACACCGAGTATAAGCAGCAACATATAGTTAATGTACAAAGAAATGAATAATGGTACCCGCATCTGGAGAGCAACTTTAATTTATTTATTACTATGAGTCAACCAGTTAAGAAATGTGCATTTATAATAAGAATCAGGTCCTGTACTGGAGAAACTTAGAGAGACTATTCCTATGTCACGAGTATTATACAGAAACCTTCGATATTAAGACACCTAGTTGAGAACTGAGATAATCTGCTTATATTCTTCTGCTATGTCCGCATGCCATGATTTTGAGATATATTTGAAGATGCTTTGGAAGCGGATTTGTGCGACATTTTAATACTGAAGTCAAGTTATGCCATGTGGATGACATTAAAAACGGTGGAGCCGAAGAATGAATTTGCTCAATTGATTATTTCACCTATTATCTATCTTCGTATCTTTCATTTCCTTGCACTATCCTATTGTAGTTTTCTTCTTTAGCGTTCTTACCTTTCTACCCTACCCGGTAGGGGAAGAAATTTGGAAATTGGTTCAAAAGACTTGACGTGTGTATGTTGTGTGTATTGACGATCGTGGCTCGTTGGTTAATGCGTACCTGCAGTTACTTATCGAAACGTGATGTAAATCTGATTTGCTGTGAACAAAAGCATCCTAGGAAATAGGAATAATTTTCCCGATTTCTGTTAGATGAAGTTTTGAACGTGAACTGTTCGGCACGCCAAAGTGGGTATATTTTACTGATTATTGATGTAACCGAATAAATGAACAAGAAAAAGGGCTGTTATAGAACAATAAGGAAAAGAATCAGATTTAAAAAATATGTAAAATCTAACGTGCTTCAGAAGCACCATTCAGAATAGCAAACACGTTTTTCGTTAGGTCTTGGACAGTAATAAAAAAAAAAACTATGTATATTTTGTAAATGATCCTTTCATGATAAGTAATTTTAGCATTACCTGTGCTAATCTCTGGTATAGAGAGACCTATATGGACACGTATGGATTGCTGCGTGTGACTCTGTGACAAAATGATGGACACGTGTGTAAAATAGTAATTTGACACATGTATGGGCACGAGAAACTAGTTATCTCTTGTGTGAATCAGAACTGTAATAAACTTATGGACACGAGTGATGTTCCGCGTGTGAAGTAGCATTACAAGTATTCTCACGTTGCAACGACGATACAGTGACTATCAGTCAAAGGATAGACAAGCTATTGTACTTACTGCAATAGGTGACAGTAGTCATTTTCATCGATGACTGTTCTTCGTCGCTGGTGCAGTCAATTTACCGTCCAGGTTGACCATGTCGCCTTGACGAGCTGCTCCAGTACCCACGATTCAACAAAATGCACAAGTTAAAAGAAAGGTTGGCAGCCACAGAACTATCTGCCTCGTGCAGGACGCGGACTGCCAACGCTGTTAAACCGCCAGTTCGTTACCACGTGACTGTGAAGCACTGTGCCAACATTTAATGACTGCTCGCCGGCCCGTACTCAACAATAAGCATTCCTCTCCATAACGGGCGCGAGCGTGCTCCAGATTTGAGATGAAAATGGACATAAAAATAATAAAACGTTGATAAACTACGCACGATTTTACTATATTTACATTTAAAGGACACTAATGATGACTTTTCCTTAACTATAAAAAATTGCTACGGCAATATTGCTAAATACATTGCTTAAGAAAGACCTGTACAAGACGAAACGTGTTTTGCTAATATTTGCTAACGAAAGAATGTAAAACCTAGACACAAAATATGAATGATATATAATGTATATGTACATAGTCTATGTAGTAATTTTTATTGTCTTAAATTCTTACTCTATATTCCCTTAGATTAAGATGCTAGTTAATGAGCAAGTACTAATACAGATTTTTTTTTCTGTATTTTCATGTGCTGAAACATGAATTGGAATGAGATTAAGACAGCCACCAAACGGACTCATTCGTCATTGAACCAGTCATCAACTTTCCTGATTCCGACATGACCCGATGGATCGTCAAGAAATATCACTTCCCCCTTCACATAGTGAAATTCCCAGTGTTTTTCCACCAGAATGTGAAAAGGTGATCCCCAGTTTTAGTGCAGTGAAAAGTGACAGGTGATGAAAGAATTCCCCTGTGAAAATCACCCGAGTTCATGGGAAATACTCCCAACTACAAAGTGAAGAGTGACGTCGCTACGAGAAAGACTGATAAATTTTTATGTTCTGTTCAAAATTGGTGGAAATGCACCAATACAGTAATAGAATTTTTTTCTTATTGTCAATATTTATGTATATTTGTATCTGTATGTGTATTTAATTTGTACTTGTATCTATGTTAGTATTTCAATGTTTCGATTGACTGAATGAGAGTCATTCTTGAGAACCTATGTTAAATCCTTGAACACTTATGATGAGATCATGCCACAACCAAGTTTGTTAATGATCAAGCAACTGTGAGTAGCTTTGACGACTTAGTATGAAACGCATATAATTCTATGTGCCTTATGTTATGTCTGTTTTGCTCCCTACAAGGAGACATCCTTAAATACTTCATTCACTAAGTACGTGAATCCAATAATATTACGACTGCGCGTGAGTCGTAACGATCTTTCAGACTCATTACTCCTCACGCGGGAAGCGATGTAATATTATTGGTATTTCCGTCCTATGAAAGGTTTGAGTATTCTTTGAAAGACATTTGTTTTGTATAATTTACGTAACTGTAAAGATGCACATCTAGCGTGGACGCTAATACATCGATTGCGCAGTCAAAGAAACATTTTAACAGAAGCTGAACTGTCGTTGCGCTTCGATCTAAATAAAAGATGACGGTAACAAACTTTTGTAGATCTTCAGATTTTTAATGTGCTACTTCTGCTTGTTATGTGAAAACGTAAAGGAGGTCGACTTTAAGCTAAAAGAGTGAGCGGTCTTGCCAGCGTGCAGACAACATTATTAATTAATAACATTCAAGTAATTTATGTTCGAAATTGTAACTCGGCAAGTTATTGTTATCGGAGGTGTTGAACAGTGCAAGAATTGTCTTCAACGAAAGGAGAAAAGTAGTGACTATAATTTGTGAAGAAAAAAAAAAAAAAAAAACCTGAACCAAGGAGACAGCAAAGGACAGGCTGAAATCTGATCGCACCATACTGTTAGAAAAGTAATTATGTAAGTTGTATTGTTTATAAATAAGCCCTAATTTGCTAGTGAGAATTGTTTGAATATATTTAGTGTTTACCAGACTTCTTATTCTGTTCTTTTCCTTTATACTTTTTTATCCTCCGTGCCATATTATTTCTGTAAATGTCAAACAGCCTTTACTACAGCAGAGAATACTGCGGCATCCTGGTCGTAGACAGAAGGCCACTCCTTGTCTTCTATACAACTCATAGCTGCCCTATTTATTAATGATTTCATTTGCAACAGCAATTTTTTTTTACTATTCATTGTTAAAGGTCCCTTAGGTAATTTAAAAATCATACTGATTACGTAAAGAAATCCGGGTTGTTCTTTTCCAAGTAATAGAAGTCTTTGCGTATTCAAAAACTAGTCTCCTTCTGACAACGATCAGGAGCCGACCAGAAGACGGACGTCTTCGACCGCTTTCGTGTCTCCTGTGGCAAAGCTGTGCCAAACTGGGAACACGACATTCTAGTATGAAACACAGATTTAAATTGAAAGAATTGAAATATATTTAACCAAATAAAATAATAATTTTTTTTATCATACTAGAACTTCTGGATAGTATGCCAAGACGAATACAGGTATGCATCAGTGCAAGAGGATGTGCTGCTGGGTATTAGAGGTACCGGTGTGTACAGCAGTCTAGACCACCACCTCTGAAGGTCTCGCTGTATGGTGGTACAACATGCAATGTGTGGTTTTCATGAGCAATAAAAAGGGCGGAAATGATGTTGATGTTGTTCTCTATTCCAATTTTCTGTACAGGTTCCAGAACTCTCGGAACCGAGGTGATGCAAAACTTTTTTTGATTTGTGTATATATCCTATTAATGAGTGTGTTGTTGATCTGAATGTGTTTTTTTATTATTTCATTTACTTTAATTTGATTTTGGTTTCACTGCAAAGATATGTGGAGGCACGGATCATTCTTAGATTTTACTGACACAAAAATTTAGTGTGGGATCCTGTATAATTATTGAAGTTACTTAGATGAAACCGAGCTCAAAAACAGTTAATCGTTATAGGCTACATACACACAAAAAAAGTATTTGACCATTTTCAATGTGTATGGATCTACATGTCATTTAATTTCGTCTTAGTGCAGGCCAAGTCTCAGTCCTATTGCACCTAACAATAATCGTCTGAAAAAATCGTTAAGCGCTTTGAAAATGTCAGTTTCCTATAGATCATGAATGAAGGTAGTAATATCGCCGGTCTCCAGCGTCGCCTGTGGAAAGAACGGGGTAGTAATTACGATAATTTGAAATTGCCGCGTAATGGCGGCCAATAGTCGCCGTCCAGCGATGTTAAGCTTGTTTCCCGTGCAGCGTCTGAAATTCTTTCAAAAATGATGGGACAAGGAAACGGAATATGTGGTGCAGGTTACAGTTAAAATTAACAACAGCATTACTTTAGACATATATTGTGGCTCACTGGTCAAATAAGAAAACATGTACACACCTTATTGTGGAGATTGTGCACAATGGAGTCCAATCCGAATAAGACAAAGCAAGAGAGAGTCTGGCACTTTTTGCTTCACGCCGATACCAAAAAGAACAAAGATAATAATAATACTTATGTTACAAATAATAGTTTTCTTTATAATCGCAATATTCCTTGACTTTCAGTAGAGTTTCTTTCACATATGACAAAATAATTGATTAATATCGTGGAAAAATATTTAATAATTTCTAGTTCTCTTAATCTGGACCATGGGACATCATAAGGCTCCCTGGAATGCCATAGCCACAGGTTCTAATGTCAGGGAGTGGCATTCCACATTCCGTCAGATGAAGCACGTTCGCTAAAGTTTTCACTTCGCATCACAATATTTAACATAGAATTTTATGATTGTCTGATGCATTGAGTTCACATCAATATGCTTTACATCGTTCAACAAGGTTTCAAACTTTTAACATCGTTGGTACATATATTTATGTAATAATTTTTATTTTAGAAAGGATAGTCTGTTATTAACTGAAGCTGTGTACAATTACTTTTTATCGCTCTCCATTCGGATGTGGGCCCAGGGGGAAACCGCAGAAAACCTGGGTGGAGCAAAACAGACTATCTTTCATCTCTGTCTGTTACTCATGTTTCAAATATTATCAGGTATTGCATTTCTGATTTGAAAAGATTGCATTTCATGGATTATATACATAATTGGACGGTTGACTGACGATGCTGTTGGTTGATGGTGTTGCCAGTTGGAAGGGGTTGACATTGACCATCGTCTGCGTGCGTGGGACGTTGCAGGTACGGCGTCGCATAGTGGATGTTGCGTCATCATGGATACACCCGGCAGAAACGTACGTAGCGTCGGCCCCCCTCCCCCCTTCGTTGGTTGACGTTTAACCGCGATACCGGCCGCCATCGCTGCTTCGGCGTCGCTTCCTGCGTTGTCGTCTCACCAAACCGCTCGCAACGCCAAGGAGTGACCATGAAACAAGTTATATTACGAAGTATTATTTGTATGACACACAGATGGGAATTCGAAATGGGAAAAAATGCACACATTATTAGTCAGTGCTATTGTATATTTCAGGGTCAGCTCTGTAACTGTTCATTACACCCCACCTGCGTAATTCCAGTAATCACATAGTCCTGCAAAAATGTTTGTTTTTCTCACTTGTTATGATGTTCTTAATTTTTCGCGCTATATATGCGTCCTAAAGTCGTCAAACGCTCTACACTTCATCGTGTCTAAGAACGATTACTATTCACTGTTTATAACCTGTTCTAAAAACATCACTCCGAGCGCGGCACGTCACTCGCCGACCAAGTGTCCGATTGCTGCAATGTTCATTGTTGTCGCGCGTGAGACGCTGTTTATTCTAAATACATTGTTCGCACAGTTTACAGGAGATGAAATTACACAGTTTTCCCATATTCACGCACTGTGTTCGCTTAGCAACATCTGTTCGATAAGTTGTTGTTGTTGTGGTATTCAGTCCAGAAACAGGTTTGCTGCAGCTCTTCATGCTACTGTATCCCGTGCAAGCTTCTTCATATCTGAGTAACTACTGCAAACTACATTCTTCTGATTCTGCTTAGTGTACTGATCTCTTGGCCTACCTCTACTATTTTTACCCTCCACGATACCCTCCAATACTAAATTGGTGATCCCTTGATGCCACAGAATGTGTCATATTGACTGGTCCGTTCTTTTAGTCAGGTTGTGCAACATTTGCCTCTTCTCTCCAATTTAATTCAGTACCTCCTCATTATGCATGTGATCTACGCATCTGATCTTGAGCATTCTTCTGTAACACCGCATTTCTTCTTGTATAAACTAATTATCACCCATGTTTCACTTCCATACATGGCTAAACTCCATACAAATACTTTCAGAAAAGACTTACAGACACTTAAATGTATACTCGATGTTGACCAATTTCTCTTCTTCAGAAACGCTTTCCTTGCCATAGCCAGTCTACATTTTATATTCTCTCTACTTCGACCATCATTAGTTATTTTGCTCCCTAAATAGCAAATCACATCTACTACTTTAAGTGTCTCATTTCCTAACCTAATCCCCTCAGCATCACCTGACTTAATTCGACTACATTCCATTATCCTCATTTTGCTTTTGTTGAGGTTCATCTTATATCCTCCTTTCAAGACACTGTCCATTCCATACAGCTGCTCTTCCAGGTCCTTTGCTGTCACTGACAGAATTAAAATGTCATTGGCAAACATCAAAATTTTTATTTCTTCTCCATGGATTTTAATTCCTGCTCCAAATTTTTCTTTTGTTTCTGTTACTGCTTACTCAATATACAGATTGAATAACATCTGAGATAGGCTACAATCCTGTTTCACTCCCTTCTCAACCACCACTTCCCTTTCATACCCTTCTACTCTTATAACTGCCATCTGGTTTCTGTACAAATTGTAAATAGCCTTTTTCTCCCTGTATTTTACCCCTGCCACCTTCAGAATTTTAAAGAGAATATTCCAGTTAACATTGTCAAAAGCTTCCTCTAAGTGTACAAATGCTAGAAACGTGGGTTTGCCTCTCCTTAATCTATCTTCTAAGATAAGTTGTAGGGTCAGTACTGCATCGCGTGTTCCAACATTTCTATGGAATCCAAACTGATCTTCCCCGAGTTCGACTTCTACCAATTTTTTCATTCGTCTGTATAGAATGCATGTTAGTATTTTACAGCCATGACTTAGTAAACTGATTTCTTTGGGACTGGAATTATTATATTCTTCTAGAAGTCTGAGGGTATTTCGTCTGTCTCATACATCTTACTCACCAGATGGTAGAATTTTATCATAGCTGGCTCTCTCAAGGCTATCGGTAGCTCTAATGGAATGTTGTCTATTCCCAGGACCTATTTTTGGCTTAAGTCTTTCAGTGCTCTGTCAAATTCATCACACAAAATCGTATCTTCCATTTCATCTTCATCTACATCCTTTTCCATTTCCATAATATTGCCTTTAAGTGTATCACCCTAGGATAGACTCTCTACATACTCCTTCCACACTTCTGAATTCTCTTCCCGTCTTAGGATTGGTTTTGCATCTGAGCTCTTTATATTCAAACAGGTAGTTCTTTTTTCTCCAAAGGTCTCTTTAATTTTTCTGTAATCACCATCTATCTTACCCCTAGTGTTATCTGCCCGTACCTCCTTACACTTGTCCTGTAGCCATCCTTGCTTAGCCATTTTGCACTTCATGTCAATCTCATTTTTAAGACGTTTGTATTTCTTTTTGCCTGCTTCATTTACTGCATTTTTATATTTTCTCCGTTCATCTATTAGATTTAATATCTCTTCTGCTACCCAAGGATTTCTACTAGACCTCTTTTCACGTACTTGATCCTCTGTAGCCTTCACTATTTCATCTCTCAAAGCTACCCATTCTTCTTCTACTGTATTTCTTTCCCCTGTATTTGTCTATCGTTCCCTAATTCTCTCTCTGAAACTCTCTACAACCTTTGGTTCTTTCAGTTTATCTAGGTCCCATCTCCTTAAATTCCTACCTTTTTGCAGTTTCTTCAGTTTTAGTCTACAGTTCATTACCAATAATTTGTGGTCAGAGTCCACATCTGCCCCTGGAAAAGTGCTACAGTTTAAAACCTGGTTCCTAAATTTCTGTCTTACCATTATATAATCTATCTGAAATCTTCCAGTGTCTCCAGGCCTCTTCCATGTATACAACATTATTTCATGATTCTTAAACCAAGTGTTAGCTGTAATAAAGTTGTCCTCTGTGCAAAATTCTACCTGGCGGTTTCCTCTCTCATTCCTTACCCCCAGTCCATATTCACCTTCTTATTTTCCTTCTCTTCCTTTCCCTACTATTAAATTCCAGTCCCCCACGACTAGTCAGTTTTCGTTTCCCTTCACTATCTGAATAATTTCTTTTATCTCATCATACATTTTATCAATCTCTTCATCACCTGTGGAGCTAGCTGCTATACAGAGTTGTACTACTGTGGTAGGTGTGGGTTTTGTGTCTGTCTTGGCTACAATAATGTGTTCACTATACTGTTCGTAGTAGCTTACCTGTGCTCCTACTTTTTTATTCATTATTCAACCTACTCCTGCATTTTCCCCGATTTGCTTTTGTATTTATAGCCCTGTATTCACCTGACCAGAAGTCTTGTTCCTCCTGCCACCGTACTTCGCTAATTACCACTATATCTAACTTTAACCTATCCATTTGCCTTTTTAAATTTTCTAACCTACCTGCCTGATTAATGGATCTGACATTCCATGCTCCAATCCGTAGAACGCCAGTTTTCTTTGGTATGATAACGATGTCGTACTGAGTAGTCCCCGCCCAGAGATCCGAATGGGGGACTGTTTTACCTATGGAATGTTTTACCCACAAAGACGCCATCATCATTTAACCATACTGTAAAAGTACATGTGCTCGGGAAAAATTACAGCTGTAGTTTCCCCTTGTTTCAGTCATTCTCAGTACAAGGGCAGCAAGGCTGTTTTGGTTAATGTTACAAGACGAGATCAGTCAATCATCCAGACTGTTGCCCCTGCAACAACTGAAACGGCTGAGGCCTTCTTCAGGAACCACATGTTTATCTGGCTTGTCAACAGATTCCCCTCCACTGTGGCTCAAGCCTCCCCACCAACGGCAAGGTCCATGGTTCATGGGGGGTGAGTCTTTAAGGATGCCTGCCAAAGCGTGTACATGGTACGTTGATCTCTCACTTAATATTTTCTCATACTATAGATTGCGAATAACACAGTTCCATATAGTTCAAGTCACGATTTTTATTGTCTCTGTGACTCCACAAATTTTCTCCACAGAACAAGGTAATCACATATTCTGTTGCTTACATTATCTGTCTTTTCGTTTAGAGGCCGGTGTTACAATTTGTGAATTACACAATTCATTGCTTACGTTCCATCACCCATGTCACGTTTGTCTGACCAATAGATCATCAGGACTTGTACTCAGGCTCTGGTCTGACTTAACAATAATAATGGCTTTACCATATTATACTCAATAAATTGCCTATATTTGTATATTTTCTCAGGACTAGCATGCATTTTCCTGTGTTACACAATGTCTAATACACGTTTCTCAAGCCAAATCTAAGTTTAGCTATGTATCCAAAAACCTAGCAAAGTCATGTTGTAAAATGGCATGACTTATCACTGCTAGATTAATTCTAAAATTGTTTCATCGAAATCTGCTTTGCTGATGAGCCACAGTGTTTCCCTCCAACATGAGTTTTACTCATGGTCATCTTTCTTTTTACTCTAGTGTTTGAAATATTACCTAATAAATGCATATTGTATATTTAAGAAAATTGAACTTACATGTCTAATAAATATTTCACAAGCTGAACATTCCAATGAAATAATATTCCTAACTTTAGATTACAGTATGGAGTTAAATCAAATGATCTCATTAAAAACTGATATCACTTGATAGTCGCTATTCTACTTCAGTTTTTTGAACTTGTGTTCTTTCAATACACAGTTTAGTGTAATGTCTTTCCTATGCATCTTAGGAAAGCAAGTAATATTGTTCTTTAGTCAAGTAAACTCACCTGGATGGCACTTTCTACGTCCTAAATACAGAAAAATATACCATGGATAACACTTCTATACTACTATTTACATGAAAAATACATCAAAAACTGAAAGAAAATTTTATGTATCTACATTGTCATTATGAATCATTTTATATACAGTTTGACGTCTTTACAACAGTACAGAATATGTGGCGTGACAGAAGTTTCATGGGGCAACATCCCTATGTTATATTCATAACCATTTATTACTCCAGCTTTCTCAGAGAAAACATTCAAATGATTTGACAGCATACGAGTAAGCTCATGTTGCTGGCTATTGTTCAGATAACCCGATTCCTTAACCTTGTTGTAAACCATTTCCTGTATTTCCATAGTGTTCTCTATTCCCTTTTCAGGATAATAGTATTCCTTCACTTTAAATTCACAGTGAACTTGTAAAATCTTTAATCCATGGCATTCGATTTGAATGCTCTGGCAGTACTTGCTATGTACTTCGTTCATTGTGACCAGCTCCAGTAAAATTCTCCTTCCACCATACATTAAACTAATTTCCCCCGTGGAAAGGTCTATATTTGCCTTTATGCTCCTCAGGAAATCACAACAACCGAGGATACAAGCTTCTGATAAACCTTTTATTACTAGGAAAGTGCACGTGATCGCTCCTTCCCTAAATTGAAGGTCAACCTGTACCTGGAATTTAACTATTTGCGCCTGTGCCCCAGTAGCTTCAAACAAGCGACAGCTTTGTACTGGACAAGTTTGTATTTTATTTGTCTTACATAGTGCCTTATACAGTTCCAAACTCACAACACTAGTGGTCGTGCCATTATCAATGTATGGTGTCGACTGGAATATCTTCATCTGCGTTTTAATTACAGCCTGTATCTGTTCTAGGTTGTTACTTTTGCCTTTACTAGGTTCATTTAATAATTTATCCTGCATTTCGACATCACCATTATGGCGCATAGATTTTTTGTTTATATTTTTGTTTATTCTTGAATTTCTGCTTCTGTGGGGTGTGTGTAGTTTTTGGTGGCACTAGATCACTTAAAAGATTTGAACTTGTATTGAGATACCTTGCCCAAATAAAGACAAGTTTTCTTGGATCAAAAGAAACCTTTACATGTTGTTACTTAGTAGCTGTTGCGTGTAATTCATTGTGTTGTAGTTGCAAGTTTATGTGTCACCGTAAAAGTGACGTGTTTGAAGGATATTTCGTTTCAAGGCGCAAGGGAAACTTATTTGGTCGAAATTGAGTGATGAATAATCTCTGAAAACAGTATTGTTACGTAAAGCTGAATCACTAGAAATGAGGAAAGCAAAGATGTAAGCTTCTTGCATAACATAATCCGAAGTTGGTATTAGGTAGTTTTCGTTTCAGTGTAATTAACGTAATTGCTTAGGTACAGAAAATTACACAAGAGCCTGATACTAATAAAAACTAACAAGATTACATTTACGTAATGTAAGTTCTAAGTGAGTGAAAATCAGAATTGAAGTTTTTTGAAGTTGTTACGGAAAGTCAGCTGTCATACGCAGAAGGGAAGCCTAAAGCCCGGTCCACACGCAACGATCTGTCTGCGCAGACATCGGCACAGATGTCTGTACATGCAAAAGATCGCTGCAAATGTGGTGTGTTCACACGACACAAACCCCAATCTATTACTCGCCCGCCATCTGTCGGTGTAGAAAAGAAATATCAGTGGCAAGCGACTACGCTCCCCGTAAACGTCAAAAATTTAATTCAGTTATTTTGAATTATAGAAATAGAGAAAGTTCGGTTGTGGTCTGTGTTCGCAACTTGTGTTGGAAAAAACATTCAGACCAACCGCAGGAAACAGAGAAAGCGGTCAAAATGGTGTAGACAGTGGCTGCTAAAGCGAAAGCAGTTTTCTCACGTAAATTTACTGCGAGAGTTGCTGGGCGAGCCTAACGACTGGCGAAATTATTTGCAGATGGATGTCGAAACTTATAATTATCTCTTAAAGCTTGTAACCCCTCATATTATGAGTAAAAATACTTGTATGAGAATGACAATTTCTCCTCACGAACGGCTGGCCAAGCAGATCAAAATACCATAACGTTGGCTGGTATACTTGATCTACTCCTACAACAGATCTTCTAGATTTCTGAACTTTGGATAACTCTTTTCGGTAAACAGTTCGCAACGAATTTTTTAAAAGTATATATTACTGTTTCTCTGTTTGCCGAGGCGTCAACTGCCCGCAATTTTTCAATTAGAGCATTCATTGTATGTTGCTCTCTTTTTGTCTCGGTCATTGTATTCTTTACTTTTAATCTTCCACTAACATGGGTGGTTTCTATATATTTCAATGAATTCACTTACAAGCTCTCGAGGACACTAAAGAGTATCAGCCATTTTAATGCCCTGTGCGCACAAATACAAACACTAGACTGAGCAAACAGCTGTTTCGCGCCAGATTTGCGGCGATTTCCTGTCCACACGCTCCAACTTGTCTGCGCAGATGTGGTTTGAACCCATAGATTTGAGAGGTTTCGCTCAAACCTCCTACTCCAACTTCCAGGTTTGCACACACCTAAGGTTGGTGCAAATCTTCTGTCCACACGCAACGATCTGTCTGCGCAGATGTGATGTGCGCAGACATTTGCGCAGACAGATCGTTGCGTGTGGACGGGCCTTAACAGACACATCATTGTGGTCCAAAACCACTCGGAAGTGACGTCAAAATGACGTATAAGCAAACGTGCTGCACACTTGTCGAGTATCGAGATCCGTGGTCGAGTCGAGTTACGTGAAAGTCGGTGCGTGTCTGCTGAATCGTCCTGAAACGAGTGTGATCCGCTGATATGTGACCGTAATGTGAAAGAAATGTGGCTGTTATCGCACGTACACTGTAGCGGAGAAATGGAAATGTATTTATAAATTACGTAGAAGTAAATAAATCGTACAGATTCTCAGCTTATCGGATTTTACCTGTTTCTTGACCATGCTGTGATTGATCTGCTTATTCTGTCGAGGACCAAATAGGTAGCATAAAATGTTATACACCTTAATAATAAATGCAGTATTTCCGTTACACATTTCATAAACTATCATGTATAACCGTTGAGAGAAGCTAAACATTGCCATTGCTTACGAGAAATAGCATTTGTTGTCGAGTATGCAGCTCATACTGGGGGAAAAAACAAACTTAAGAATAGTGTCGTGATAAGGCTATAAATTTTCGTTTCCTGGGATACGTAAGATTCCAGTGCAGTTATAATGAAATATTGGTTTACCAAGAGCTGTTACTTGTGTTAAAAAAAATAGATATGTTTTCTAAATTATGCCTCACAGGAAGTTAATTGTGAAAACAACTTTTCAGAAGAAGCAGGCTTTGTTATACATTTAAGGGGTAGTTGTTTGGCTATACATAAGACAGCTAATCTTTTATATTAATAATAGCTTCTATGATCATACAAATGAATTTTGATCATGCAAAAGCGGCCTTAAAGGATCATGAAAGAAACCTCCAAGGGCAACATAAAATTCTTTAAAAAACTACTTCCTGTGTTCATTATACCACAGTTAAATTAGTAAGAATACTTGTGTGTTGTGCCATGCAGTGTCACACAACAACTATATATGATTTAAGAAGAATGGGTAAATAACTTGACTGCATAAGAAACAAGGCAGTTTGCTATGGGGTGCATAGCTCACTCAGCAAGAAAGAAGAGTAAATGACAGGCTGTGTTACAAAGAGTGTTGTCTTAAACCTTTCACATTATTTCCACTTTCCTGGCAATTCCACTTTCCTGGCAATTTAACTATGCACAATTCATAGCTGAATGAAATATTTCATGTGGACTTTCTTCTCATGTGGCTGTGACTTCAGTTTTGGAAAATTTTACTAAAAATTTACAAACAACAGAACGCTATGAAGCTTTCCATAAAGCATTCTTGTAACCATTCTTACTGTGAGAGCATATAAAAATTAGTTCTGCACCCCTCCAGTATCACAGTACATTTACATTTTGCACCACATAATGCAGAGTAACTGTAGATTTGATTCAGATGTTCAAATACTGAGAGATGTAAGGTATTTATTGTGCTACACAGTTTTGATTAAGAAATTGTCTCCAGAAAACACTTGTTTTAGTAATGCATCTGGTATCCTGTAAATAATAAGATAATCTGATACACTACAGTCTGACAAGATGACCAAATTTAAAGAGACTACAGTAACAGCTATGTTACATTAACTGTGATTAGGAAGACAGGCTACTGTTTGCCTTACAGATAACACTGAAAGAAAATCATTTCTGCTGCCATCTGTAAATTAAGTAGCAGTCTGACTTCCTATTGAGATAAAGCCATGTGTTATTTAAACTTGTTGTTGATGCTGTGATACATACAGGTTCTGAATTTTGAAAATTCCAGTAACACTTCAAATTAAAGTAAATGAGACATTGGTAACAAATGCATGTAGTGTTGCAAACTTCTTAAATAGGTACAGTACTTTGTATCTGTTACTGACAGCTTCAAGTTATCAGGTTCAGTTAACAGTGCAATTGAACATCTGAGACCACTCCCTACAAATAACTTCAGTAAAATGGAAATGACACTCACTTCTCCCTAAGTAGCAGCATCCATCATAAAATCCTTAAAGTATTCTAGTGAAGTTTTTCAAAGTGTATTCATGTGAGTTGAGTTGTACCTCAAATTATTTGTGTAATCAATCTCTTATCAGTGGAACATTTCCAGGCTGGCTAAAATATGCCTAAGTTAAGCCTCTGTACAAGAAGAGCGTTAAAGAGATACTATCAAATTATTGATCATTTTCACTTTTGCTGGTGTCTTCAAAAATATTTGAAAAGGTTGTGTCTAAGCATCTTCTTAAGCATCCAACTGCAAACCATATATCATCCAAGCCACAGTTTGGGTTCCTTATGCTTACTGATATAGAGAAGGGTATTTGCACATACAGTGGGAATAATTCATAAGAAAATAAGTTAGAGGCTACTGGCATTCTCTGTGACCTGTCAAAAGCCCTTGACTATGAATCACAGCTTTCTCTCAAGAGAATTAGAATATTTTGATGACTGGCAGTGCTGCAAAATGGTTAGAGTCTGACCTAACTAAAAGGAAACAAGGGTGTCACTGCAAATACATGCAGAGTAAGCAAATAGTCTTCGTCTGATTGGGAAGTAATTACATGTGGTGCTCCTCAAGGTTCCATCTTGAATCTGTTGTTTATTCCTGTCTACAGTAATGACCTCATCTGTTAAATTGCCAGATGCTAAGTTTGTTTTGTTGGCACATGACACAAACATTGCAACAAATAGCAAGTCAAGTACAGATTTAGAAATTGCTACTAATCAATTTTCACTTACAATAAATGGTTTAGAAGTAATTTACTGTCATTAAACTTTTGGAAAGACCCACTATATGCAGATAAGAACCTGTAAGAAATTTGTTTCCAGGATGTGTATAATGTACAAAGACACGCAGATAGAAGCAGTTGACAGTGTTAAATTTCTCAGGTTACAACTCAGTAATAAATTCAGTTAGGAAGGGTGTGTACCACAAAATTGCTGAAGCACCTAAACAAGTTTGTATTTGCAATGGGAATGATGTCAGATGTAGGAGATAGAAAAAAAACTTGCTTACTTCATTTGCTTTCATATTTTGAGGTACCTCGTCAAACCGAGCAAAAGTTTTTAGACTGCAGAAGCATTTAATAAGACTCAATTGTGTTGTAAATTCCATATAATCATGTACAAATCTGAGCAAGGAAGTGGGTATTTTAACCAATGCTTCAGTATATTTATCCCTTAAAGAAATTGGTTGCAAATAACATGTTTATTTCCAGACAATAGCTCAGCACATAGTAAAATACTAGGAACAGTAAGACCTAAAATTGCTTACCTTGGTCCAAAGAGGAGTCCAGTTTACGGGAACACACATTTTCAATAATGTGTCTGTGACTGCAGCCATACTGTTTGTACATCGCTGGCGCGGCCCAGCGATGATGAAATAAACCAGCTAATCATCGTATCTGTGCATTTAACACACTACAACACTGTCAACCTCACCTGCTGAGCTACGTGCATACGAACAACGATATTTCCACATGGGAACTTATGGCAGGTACAACGACACACTTTCAAGTGAGATTTGATACAAGCACTATGTGGGTTGCACATTTAGCACAGTAAAGAAACTTAAGACTTTTGATGCTTCAGCACGTGTTATAGAGTTCAATCGGCGCTAGAATAACATTGAAATACCTAAAATCTAAGTATGACCTTCTTCTGGTAATCATATGACACCAGATGCTTGAGCAATGTAACTGACAACTGCTGGCAGATATGTATATGTTTACACAAGGAAATGACTTAGATGAAAATATCATAGCTGTCTATAGGTATTATTTATCAATCAGATAAGGCTTTTTCTTGATTTCTTTTTTAATTATACAGGAGGTGGTACCAACTCAATCTCGGGAACAGCAAAAGCGCTGGTTGGAAGGACATACAATATTACAAATCTGTCCATATTTTTCCCTTACTTCTTCCACTGTTGCATCCCACTTCAGTCTTGAGTCGGCAGAAACCGGGTAAAATCGAGAACATTCATTCAAATAGCACACTTGCTTCCGCATTCACTCACCAAGGTCAGGCCTACTAAAAAGCAGGAGAGGTTACAGTTTTCAAAACATAGCTGTCTCTTAGCAACCGCATATAAGTTTTAAGGTAGGAATCCCGTAGTTCAGTACACCCTAATTCCAATGAAAAAATAATCTATTCAGCCATTCATTGTGCCATTTGTAAATCTTTGTCACCTGACAGGCTTAATGAAGAGGTGAATTAAATAAAAGCTATTGCAGTTATAATGGCTGTGATCTCTCATGAGTTGAAAATATCTTCAAAGTTAAAACTGACGCTAAAGTGATCACTTTATGTATTAGGGCTGTTTCTGATACTAACAAATATAAAAAAGTTTTCACGATTCCATTTTAGGCCCTATTTCGTATAGAATTCATTGTCTTCTAGTTTAAAAAATATGGATGCAAAGCACCTTTACCACCTACAATAACTTGCAAAAGAATCTTCTTCACAATCTCCAGACCACAGTTGCTCTCACACACAGCTTAGCAGTTTATAAAATCACTTGTGACATGTGTCCCGTTTATTATATAGGACAAACTGGAAGATGTTTCAGTGTCATTTAGAAGGAACATTTATTGGGAAAAAGAGGCACTAACGTACATAATTCCACGTTTGCTGATCATCTATCAATGTTGAAGACATTTCCATTGTACATAGGGAAAATAAAGGTCATAGGCTCGATGTACTCTAAGGGCAGGACATTTTCAAGCATATTTCTAAGAACAATGGCCTCATCCTCAATAAACAATTACAATTACGTAAAAAAATGTTTAATGGCTTCAATCTACTACTCGCAGAATTTCGATTCCTTTGTTTTTTACTATGTTTTCCTGCCTCTTGTTCCGAAACATCTTTTTTTCGAATCTTATAGATGTGTACTACTGAAGTTATCTTCAAGAAGATTTTTTTGGATTCTACATCTGTTCCTATAAATATTCTATAATATTCTGTGCTTTATGTAATGAGAATTTCTGTAATGCCTAATAGCTGGCTCTTAGTTATGCAAGGTGACACAGAAGAACAGGAATGTTTGAAATGAGTAGTGGCAGCTATGGGCAGGTGGCAGCACTACGGAACTGTGACAGTTAGCGAGTAAACAGCCCGCCATTTCAGTAATCATGAATCAATGGAACGTGAGTTAGCCATAAGAATGTTTTATAAAAACAATGAAAGTTTGGTAGCAGCGCAGAGGGAGTTTCAACGTTTATAATTTAGGACGTCCTGTTGTCGTTTCGTCGAAACACGCGATAACATGTTGGATTGATAACTTTGAAGAGACTGGATCTGCCCTTTTAAGAAACCAACAGGCCGACCAAGAAGTGTGCATTCTCCAGCGCAGAATTCTTCATCTTGATTTAAAATTTTATCTGTACAAACTACAGATAGTGCAACAATTGAAGGATAATGAATACTGGTTACGATTAGGATTCTGTCAATAAATGATAACAAAAATAACAATGATGATGAATTTCTAAACAAGTTATGGATGTCAGATGAGGCACATATTCATCTCACAGGTTATGTGAATAAACAGAACTAACGTTACTACAGATAGTGCAACAATTGAAGGATAATGAATACTGGTTACGATTAGGATTCTGTCAATAAATGATAACAAAAATAACAATGATGATGAATTTCTAAACAAGTTATGGATGTCAGATGAGGCACATATTCATCTCACAGGTTATGTGAATAAACAGAACTAACGTTACTGTGCAAACGCAAATCTTAACGACATTCATAAGCGTCTTTTACATGCTAGTAAATTGACAGTATGGTGTGATGTTTCATCACATGATATTATGGGACCGTATTTTTTCGCAAATGAACAGGGAAACATAATAACTTAATGCCGATCGTTACGTGGAGGTGTTACGAACTTTCGTTACACCTGCATTGAACAACTTTCCAAACGTTCAAGAAGACTGGTTTCAACAGAATGAAGCGACATCACACTCTGCAGGGCAATTAATGGCATATGTATGAGAATTGTTTGGCTAACGTGTGATCTCACGATTCGGTAACATTCCCTAGCCCCCTAAATCGGCAGGTTTATACATTTGTGATTTTTTTCTTGTGGGGCTACCTCAAGGGCAAAGTCTACACGACTCGACCAAGAACCCTGGATGAGTTAAAACAGAGAATTCGGGATACAATTCACAGTCTCCCAGCTGAGATGCAGCGATCAAGGTGGAACCTCAACAGCCGCTTTCACGAATTGCTCGTACAGGAGGACGCCATCTAAAGTATGTAATTTTAAAAAAATGACAAATGACGCCAATGTCTCGTAAATGGAAAATTTGTAAGGTTTCAATTACTATGAATGGAATTTCTTTCCTTCATCGCTTCTAGTTTTATTGGATTGTGGAAATGTTCCCATTTTTCTGTGTCACCCTGTACTTTATTTGCTTGTCTACTGTGTATTTTCAAAACTATGCTAAGTTCCCGTCCTTTGTATTTTGCTTTATAATTAACTCATGTTTAATTCAAATATTTCTGTTATAATGTTTCAAATGGGCACATGTCACTGTCCATGCCCAATAGGCGGCGCAACTTGTATTGTTTTCATGGCAGCAATGTAAGCCACTGGGCCAATCAGTCTGATGTCCCTAGCAAGGTATATGTACCAAAGGCTGAAATGTCGTTCATTTTAATTTTTAACTTGAGCATATCCGCTCTAGACTTTGACCACTGCCTTCTCACAGTTTAACTTTACGAAAGTATACTTTGAATGTCATGACAATTGTCGCCTTCATTAATGTTGTTGTCAAACTTAATTTTCTATTTATTATTTTGAAGGATTTCTTAAAATTTCATTCTAATAAATACATCCTTAGAGGTGTCGAAACGTAAGTCAAAGTACCAAACAATTATTTGCAACTGGTTGGCTGTGATTACTATGTTTATCGATCGACGAGTGCCACAAAAGTTTCAGCTGTGAGTTCAAGTGGTGCATCTTTTGATTTTTCAACTTGATAACAAATTCATTATATAGACTGTTGATTTATATCATAAACTCCATTGTTGAACATGAGTAACTCTGCTGGTGGCAGTTACATGACACAAACGCAGCCCATATGTCATATTATCAATATACAACTGATTCACAGTAGTTATTTCTTTATGATTCTACATCAACAAGATGACATTTTCAGAAATTGCACGGTAATAGCAGCGTGCATTTAGAAGGGAAAAGCTCCTTATCGCAGGAAGAAGATAAGAACACTTGTGGTAGGAGAAGTCACTTACCTCTACTGGTTAATTCTTAAACCATATTTGTCTCTTGTTTCTGTTTGGTCAGTTTTTGTAACCCTATGTGCCTGCAGCCTTGACAAGACCCATTCTTGCCATCCCATCGGTGGCTGGATTTCACAAATTTAAATCAGTCAATATGGCGAACTGAAACCAAGTAAGTCTGTTACGTTCACAAGAATCCACTGGATGTATCCACTCGTGGAGGGGGTCCTTTATTCGAACAAATCACTTAAAGGCTTCTACAAGATGGCGCCGATAGAAGAGTGTTGTGACACATCTCAGTCCTCAAAAAAGGTTGAATTAAATAGTTCATCGTGTAGGGAACGTTCGAAACGCGTCATGAAAGGCATCTTTTGTGTGAAGTGTAACTCTTGGTTTCAGGAAATATGTGCGAAAGTGAATTTAAAACTCATAAAAGACGAGTTTCCATTGACGTGTCCATGTTGTTTATGTATTGAGATGGCTGAACTCGTATGTACCGTGAACTGAAAAGAAGAAATTATTAAAGTGCTTCAAAGTGACACTGAAGCGCTGAAGGCGGAAATTTTAGCACTGAAACAAGAAAATTCTGAACTAGTTACTGAAAGAAAATCCTGTGTGTGTAGAAATCAACCCATTACTGAACAAAGTGGCAAACATCCGCATATGTGTAATATGGCGAAAAATACTACAGAGAAATCAGTAAGTGAAACAAGTGATAAGTATAAATGGAAAACAGTTTCCTATAAAAAGGGCAAACGTAAAATTTCAATGAACAAAGAAGATGACAAAAACAATTTTCTGTTGATAGGTGATTCTATATTAAAAAATGTTATTGTGACAGACTGTATGATAGATGTTCGACCTGGTATTCGATCGCATCAACTCAACAAACATTTTAAGCATGTATTGTATACGAAAAGAAACACGGGCGAAAGTGGTAACAAAACTTTAAGTATCGACGATTACAGAGGTGTCTTAATCCACGTAAGCACAAACTCCATCCACAGTAACAGTGAGGAAGAAATCATGAATGAAACACGGAATCTGATTAGATTGGTGAAAACTGTATACCCAACATCCAGGCTGGTAATTAGTGGAATTATTCACCGAAGATAGGTAAGTGATACTTATATCAATAGGATAAATACTGGCATTAGGGAACAGTGTAACAGACTCGCTGCAGCGTTCATTGACCCAAACAAGTTCTTAAGGGGATACGGAATCGGATTTTGGGTTAAAAAATCGAATTTTTTTTTATTGGCGTATTATATTCTGCCATGTTTCCTCTTTAAAATGACGTATCATACATAGCTCTACTACAATTATAACTATTTTATTTTTATATATTTGTGAGATCGGGTATTGCGCTTTAGTTATACACGTCTCTCGTGGCTGACCATGAACTTTTTGGCAGTACCTTTAAAGTGACATGAATTCAAATATCCCGGTTTCCAGCGACTATTTATACACTAGTTGCCCGAAAATGTTTCTCTCTGGTTTCCTCAAGTTACTCTTTGACTTTGTGGCGGGACTGTTTTGTAAACAGTGTGATATAAGAAAGTAGTTGTTGTTGAGTTATTTCGTATTTAGTGCTTCATTTTTCGCAGTGAAAATGCCTAGAGCTAAAGCAAAAGTATTTAAAAAGCGTGTGAACTGGCAAAAGAAAAGAAATAATGATTCATTAGCAAAGCAAAGCAGTTCATCATCATCACTGTTGGAAAATGTGAATCCACTTATTACTGATTTACCGAACGAACTTACACCAAATGAAAACAGTGCTTCTCATAAAAAACTAAGAGATTTGGAAGAGAAATATAATTTACTTGATAGAGGGAATGAAGTTTTTGAACTCATTGATACGAATATATTGTGTGAAGCTCTTGAAAACAGTTTGTGCTGCAAAAAATGTCATGGAAACGTTTCTCTGAAAGTAGAATCCCATGTTGGCCTGGCTGCCCAGTTTAATTTAATATGCAGTGTTTGTAAATACAGCTGTAAGTTTCCAAGTTCGGTTTCAGTAACTGTAAATAATGGATACAAGAAAACTGAACTTTATAGTGTAAATATTAGGTTAGTTTATGGATTGCGAGCAATTGGTAAGGGCAAAGCAGCTGGTGATATGCTATGTGGTGTTCTAAATCTTCCAAGTGCACCTTCAAAGTTTGAAGCTTACAATTATGTACTAGGATCTGCAGTTGAAGATGTAGCACAGAAGTCAATGCAGGTTGCTGTGGAAGAAGCAGTGGAAGAAAATGACGGCAGTCGTGACCTCACAGTGGCGTTTGATGGCACGTGGCAGAAAAGGGGCCACACCTCCAACAATGGTGTTGTAACAGCAACTAGTGTTGATACTGGCAAGGTTATTGATGTTGCAATAATGTCTAAATACTGTAGGTGCACAGGCAGGCTGAAAAATGAACACAGTGATGACTGTATTGCTAATTATTATGGTAGTAGTGGTGGCATGGAGGTTGCTGGGGTGAAGAAAATTTTTCATCGCTCTTCACAGTGGTATAATGTTCGCTATGTCAAATATCTGGGAGATGGTGACTCTAAAGCATTCAAAGAAGTTTTGCAAAGCAAACCATATGGGAACAGTGTAAATATAAGCAAACTTGAATGTATAGGACATGTGCAGAAGAGAATGGATGCCAGGCTGAGAAGGTTAAAATCAGTTATGAAAGGGAAAAAACTAGATGATGGGAAAACCTTGGATGGCAGAGGAAGATTGACTGATTCCATAATAGACCACATTCAGAACTGCTATGGCCTTGCAATCAGGCAAAATACAGGCAATCTTGAAGAAATGAGGAGAGCTATATGGGCTTTATATTTCCACACCGCATCCACGGATGAGCATCCACAACATGGTTTGTGCCCCAAAGGTGAAAACAGCTGGTGTAAATACAATAGGGGACTAACAACAGGAGAGAAATACATTCACCACCACAGTCTACCATCAGCCATCATGGCAGAAATAAAGCCCATTTTCAGAGATCTGGCTGACAGAAGTCTTCTGATGAAATGTCTTCACGGAAAAACGCAGAACCCCAACGAGTGCTTGAATAGTGTGATATGGCATCGTCTCCCAAAAACAGTGTTTGTCGGAATTAATACACTACATTTTGGTGTGTATGATGCTGTGGCAACCTTCAATCTTGGAGATATAACTAAATGCCAGGTCCTTCAAAAGTTGGGTATGTGTGTTGGTTCCCGTACGGTACGTGCTATGTTCTTTTTAGATCAGCACAGACTAAGGCATGCTGATAATATAATCAAGACATTAGTGAAAAAAGCAAGACAGGTGCAGAGGGGTGCCAAAAGAAGACTTGAAGATGATTATGAAGACTGTGAAGGGGGTATTAGCTACGGATCAGGAATGTTTTAATCTTCTTTCTCCGTTTCCCGTAAGTTTACTTTTTACTTCATCTAGGAACATTATCTCAGGTACTGGTCAACCTAGAAGTCTGAAATTTTTATGACGTAGTGACATAGGTCCCTATTACATACTGAAACAACGATTTTTTAATTACTTGATTTACAAAAGACTTAGGGGTGATAGTCTAGTAAAAAGCGATGGAAAAAATTTACTTAAAAATAAATGTACAATATCTCTGTAAGAAAATACTTTGACAATAAACTGTTGTTTCAGTATTGTTGTAACATATGAATGCACATACAGTAAAATTTTTACCTCTCTGTCTCCAGTAGTTTGTGAGAAAATGTTCCCTATAGTAGGCATATATTAACATTGCGGGGATAGGTGATTCCGTATCCCCTTTTAAATGATTAGTGTCTGGGAAAAGATGGCTCTGTGAACCTTAGTAAAATGTTCATAGACATGTGTAAAATCCTAAGAATCAAAAGAAACTAATTCATTCTGATAGGAGTGACAAAGAAAAAACTCAAACTGAATATAAAAAGTTTATGTACCCAACAAAGGATGAATGTGAAATAACAAAAAAAAAATGATCTATTGATGCACTGGAATATAAATGGCTTAGGGGCAGAACTACCAAATCGTAAATACTCAAAAATCGATTAACTAAAAATTCTGTTTTCAGAATCTGTAAATATTCAAATAATCTGCCTAAACGAACACTGGTTACCAGAAGATAGTATAAAAGTATTAAATAGTATTAATAATTTTAAGGTAGCTGCTAGCTTTTCTAGAATAAGCAAATCTCATAGAGGCTCCTGCATTCTTGTCAGTTCTTCTGTAAGTTATACAGTACGAGATAGTTTTAATTATTTAAATGAAGAGAGAAAAGTTGCTCTGTAGAACTAAGTGATCTGAACACACTGGTTATAGCAATCTACAGAATTGCTGGATGTGCAGTAACAAAAGTGTTCTCAGCCAAATTCGAATGCCTCGTAGAAAAACTCCAGAAAGAAAGTAAGAAAAAAGTTGTTTTAGCAGCAGACTTCAACTTAAATATCTTAGTTGAAAGCAATCATTCCACAAAATTTCTTGACCTAATTGAGAAATCTGGTTTCAAGCTAAACTCTTCTGAAGGCACTAGGGAAAACAGCAGATCAGTGACCTGCATTGATAATATTATTACTAACTTCAAATTTGATGGTGAAAATAAGCACAAATACTGCTTAGACTTTGGTACTTCAGATCACTCGGCTCTGTTTATTGAGCTCCAAAAAGCAAATAACCTAAAGCCTCCAGAAGTGTATATAAAAAGGGATCTAAGTAAAAGTAAAATGGATTTATTCTGCAGTAAATTAAGTGTAATAAGCTGGCCTGTAGACCACAATAGTTCAAGCTCGATAAACTATGACAAATTCTTAAATTGTTTCTTAGAGGTATTTAATGAATCATTTCCTCCTAGATATAAGCAAAAGAAAGTAAATGGTAAACTCAAATGGATTACAACAGGAATAAAAATATTTAGTGGCTGGAAGAGAGAGCTCCAGAGTGAGTTAAAATCAAACAGAAATCCGGATGTTGTTACTTATGACAATCATTATAAAGCTGTATTTAGGAAAGCTGTAGTGGCAGCTAAAATAATGGCAAACAATAAATTCATAGAAGAACACAGAAATAAGACAAAAGCAGTGTGGTCAGTTGTTCAGTCTGAATAAGGAGCCAAAGTAAAAATTCAGGAGATTTTGAAAATTAGACGTGATAATGAAAGTATAGTAAACCCTGTTCAGATGTCAAGTTGTTTCAATGAATTCTTCTTAAATCTAGTAAGATCAGATGTGGATATGACATTCTATCAAAGCATCACAAATTCGGAAAACAGCCAGAAGACATCTTTTAAAGAATTTGAAAAAATCACCCAAAGGGATGTGCAAAAGGAAATATTGTCTCTAAACATGGGTGGGATGCAATAACAACATCTGTAATCAAGTGTGTGTATGATATTACTTCTCAACCACTGTCAATTATTATAAATCAATCTTTTGAACAGGGATGCTTTCCAAATGTATGCTGAGATCAAACCTCTATTCAAGAAAGGATCAACAGAAGATATGGGGAATTACCGCCCTATCTCTCTCTTGCCGGTCTTCTCTAAAGTGTTTCAAAAGATTGCAGCAAGACAAATTAATAAATTCCTTACTGTAAATGATATAATTTTTAAAAACCAGTTCGGATTCCAACAGGGTAAAAGCACTGTGGACGCTATAAATGAATTTATACAAAAAAATATGCTCAACGTTAAATAAGGGTAGAAAGGTCACAGGAATATTCTGTGATCTAACTAAAGCTTTCGATTCAGTGAACAATGCATTACCCACCCACAAACTACAGATGTATGGAATCGGGGACACTGCTTTAAAATGGTTTAGCTCTTACCTGTCAGGTAGGAAAAAAAGAGTAATTTTAACTTCACATGGAACCAATTATTCCTCAGAGTGGAAGAAAGTTCCCCATGGAGTCCTACAAGGTTCGATATTGAGTACATATCTGTTTCTTTTTTACGTAAATGACCAACCACTTGCTATTGATGTTCATTCAGTCTTATTTGCTGATGAGAGATCAGTTCTAATTGCAAATGAGGTATCTGAAAGTATTCCAGAAAAAGCCAAAAATACTTTACAAAAACTCGAATCTTGGTTCTATCAAAATGGACTAAAACTAAATGTAACTAAAACCAAAATGATGCAATTTGAAGCTAAATCAGTAGAAAGGACTCAAATAAAGATAACTTGCAATGATCAGGATATCACAGAAGCAGCCCACGTGAAGTTCTTAGGCCTCAACCTTGACAAAAATTTAAATTGGAAGGTACACATAGATTAATTAGCAAATAAACTGAACAACTTAGCATTTGTAATGTGTATTTTGTCAGGTGCCACAAACATGGATACCAGAAAGATAGTTTATCACTGCTACTTCGAGTCAGTTATTCGTTATGGCAAAATCTTATGGAAAAATTCAGCAAATGTCGCTCCTAGTATTACAAAAAAAAGTAATTAGAAACATGTGTGTTGCAAAAAAAGACGGGAATCCTGTCGACCACTGTTAAAAAATTTAAAAATACTATCTATCGCCACACTTTACATATATAAGGTGTTGGTGTTCCTATATAAAAATCAACATACACTAGACACTTTCCGTTTTGACCACAACTACAGCACTCGCCATAGAGATAACTTCAAACTTCCAACACATCGTTTAAAACTTTATGCCCAAACGCCATAGTATATGGGGTTAAAAATTTTCAATAAAATAAAAGGCAGTAATATATTTAAGATGCAACTTGGTTCACTGAGAAGATTGCTCTTTACTCTTCTTGTGGAAAAGTGTTATTATTCTGTCAATGTATTCATTGAGGACAGCTTCATAGTCTGAACACAGGGATTGTATTACATGTATTATTTTATGTACATGTTTAGCTGTAACTTAGAAATGTAAAATATAATGTAAACTTTTGTATTTCTCTTAAAGAGAAAAAAGTTTCTTTTGTGAATCTTGACATGTCTCCTGTACATCAAATCAACTGATTTGAAAATTGTACGTAATGAGATGAATAAATCACATAACACATAACATAACAATGTTCACAAACAATGCCATAAATTACCGCCACTTCCGCGATGTCACTTACTGTAGTGGCTAGAGCCCTCTAGCTGCCAGAGTCTGGGCTGTGGAGTCAGGAGTGATTCATCTCTGTGATCATAGTTATGCCGTGGTATGCTTTTTAGGAGTTAATAATACTTATCATCTAGATACTTTACAGTATTTAGAGTATATCAAGTTACTACCTCATTTTTAACTATTCATCAGTCATCATTAAATATAATCTATGCAAAAGGACATCATTGTTACAAGAAGGTAGGTATTTGAGAGTTTATGTACACCTGTGTCAGACTGTCAGGGATGTGGAATGAGACTACTAGGAGCTATGCTGTAGGTTATCACTCAATAAGTACCATCACAATTTCAGCTGAAAGCTCAGGAAAGCAACCATTTGAAGCCTTGTAATCTTTGCAGCTTGATAACAAGATTGTGATACAGATAAGAGATTCTGTTTCGAAGTCTGCAATTTATCTGACCCCTGCATCCTTAAGGGACTTTTGGACTTGAGTTTCCATTCATTGTGGGATGTTGGCAGCATGTCATAATATGACCCTGAGAGTGAAAGGCAGTGAATTGTATTATACTTCCATTGTATATGATCTTTCAGATGTCTTCTGGTTCCTCTAAACAATTTCAGGTTAGATTATGTTTTTTCTGTATCAGGTTAAATAATTAGAAGTAATAGATGGTTACAGCAATGTAGTGACTTTTCACTATAAGACAAGCAGTGTCATATTTTAGATTTTTAAAGATCAATAACCTGACTTACATTGCCATTTCATTTCTTATCTTATGAGATATGATTCCAAAGCAAATCTTTATTTAAGAAAGAAGAGTTCTTTGTAAAGATACTTGCGGAAAGCATGAAATTTATTACCCAGCACCAATGCCCATGTAATCGGCTCTTTATGCTGCTATTCATAATCACAACCATCTAGTAGTTCATCGAAATTTGTGCCAACAAGCAATCACAATTTAAAAATTACAGTAATGTTTACCAGTATAACACTAGAAGGGAAAGGAAGGTACACTGCATCCCATTCACATAGAGGAAATGGATCACAATGGAGAAGGAACTGGTCATGGCCTTGTTTAAAAAACCATTCCACCTTCAGCTCTAGCAATTTAAGGAAACAATGGGAACCAAAAATCAGGATGGCTTGTTGAACTTCCAGGAGACATTAACAAACTCAGGACTGCTTTAGAAGAAACATTTGTTGGCACTTATGCTCCTTTTAAGCAGGGACAAGGAGGGCATCACTCAAGACTAACGAAAACAGCTAACAATTAATTCAGTCGATGTGTTAATCATCTCATCTGGTCAATTAGAAGCATGCTGAATTTTACAGAACTCCAGGGGAGACAAGATTCGAGATTTTTGACACTCGTACTGCTTATGTGAGAGAATTGATTTATTGCTAGGTTGATAGAGGCTTTAGATGTGAGTGTAAGAAACCAGTTGGAACTTGACACTGCCTCATGCATACCATTTGATGCTGTCTTTTCTGGAATGTAGATTAGAAACCACATGGCGGTCGGCGCTGTCAACAGACAGATGGCTCCCAGGTAACAGTGTATACTAAAGTACCTTAGGAAGAGCCACTTGCACATCTTTCGTTCGTCTAAAAGACATATACATCTACATCTATACTCTGCAAACCACTGTGAAGTGCATGGCGAAGGGCAGGTCCCACTGTATCAGCTACTAGCTCTTTTCCTAATTCCATTCGCATATGGAGCACAGGAGCAATGATTGTTTAAATGTCTTTGTGAATGTTATAATTAATCTAATCTTGTCCTCACGATCCCTGTGGGTGTGGTATGTAGGGGGTTGAAGTATATTCCTAGATTGATCATTTAAAGGTGGTTCTTGAAACTTTGTTAGTGGGGTTTCTTGGAATAGTTCCTGTCTATCTTTAAGAATCTGACAGGTCAAATCTTTCATCATCTCTGTTACAGCGTAAAGTGAAGCGTCAGCACACCATTCGGGAATGCAAAGAAGAGATTGCTGCGAGAAGATGTCAGCCAATCGCACGCTGACCGGCCCATCTCCAGGACGACAACGCGACAGCAGCGGCCCCTATGTGAAGAGGACATAAGCGCCATGACCGACTAGTGACGGCCTAGTTCTATAGCAGCGTCAACTCTGCTTTCTATGGGATTGTTTATACTGAAGAAGATTAATTATGTTGTATGTCGCCCTTTGCTTGTGACGCATCTGTGTAATTGACAAAGTTAAGTATTATAATTTTATTCTTGTAGTAAAACTCATTAATACGACTTGTTTGAATGTTTGTCTAGTGAGCAGAGTATACAGGCTTTCTAGACACCACATAATTGGTGACGTGGAGGTGAACAAACAACTACTCGGCAGTCCAGGGCATTGCTGCCACAATTTTGTTTTTGTCATTGGCTTTTGTTTTTTGCTGGCTTCTTAATTGTATCTTGTCTTTTCTTTGCAGGTGTGTATTTTCATGTTTCATAGTGTCTCTTATAGTATTTTTTTTATTCAGTGTTTTCAAGTGGGCGTTGCAGAATTTTTTTTTGCTTTTGTGCTTATTTTAATTGCTTGCATTGTCTGTTTACTGCATTTGCCTATTCCAAAACGAGCAACCCACCTCTCCCACCCCCTGCCCAGGCATCTCATTTGCAGGCGATAGATGCAATCCAGCTAACTCAGATATTTCAGTTTCAGACGCAGCAGATAGCAACTCTACTAAACACTGTACGGCAGCTAATGGCGAACCAAACACCTAATGCAGCGCAACAGACAACTGCAACTCCGAGTGCCATACTGCCTTTTCGTCAGTTTAACGAGAATGAAGAGGAATGGCTTGAGTGGTTGCAACAGTATGAAGTTCACATCATTGCTCACAACGTGTCGGGTACTTTGAAAGTACATTACTTTTGTCAATGGTAGGAAGTGCAGTCTTTCGCCTCATTCAGAAATTGTTCCCTAACGCCACACCGACTGAACTTTCCTACGATCAGGTTATAGGTTCGCTAGTTAAATATAATGACCAACAACTGAATGTGGCGGTAGCTACGTACCAATTCTTTCGTTGCAAGAAAGGTTCAGAACAAACTTATCGTGAGTGGGTACCAGATTTGCAAGGTATGACGCGGAAGTGCAAATTCAAATATGCTTGTCGTGCTTCATATTCAGATGTTATGCTGCGTGATGTGATCGTGCACACTGTAACTGATCCATCATTTCAGCACATAGCGCAAATTCTCGATCAGTATGATTCAGGTGCCGTAGCGGCCGATAAATATGAGCAGCCACCAATTTGTTGGGTTGAGTCGTCCCTTGCTTATAACTGGTCCAGTAGGCACCGACAACACGCGCATGCCAAGCCATGTAAACAGCTCTCTAAACAGGCGAACAGAATTAAGTCATGCCCTCAGGGCTATTCATGGCACAAACGCCAAGACTTCCCGTCCAGACAAGCACAGTGTTACGCTTGTGGCAAAAAAGGGCACGTACAATTCATAAGTTTGCAATGGAACAAACATAAGAACTCTGCCCACTCACAAAAATCTAGTCACCAGGCCCATGTCGTCAGGGCATTGTATTCAAAGCCTGCTGCAGGCATTAGCAAAACTAGTAAGCCAACAGTTTCTTCAGTGCTACGCCAGCCCAACAAACTTTTTGTTCATTTGCATATTAGTGGAAATGTATGAAATTTCAGTTGGACATGTGTGCCTCTGTTACATTGCAGAATGATACACATAAGAATTGTTAGGCTCCCCATACCTGTCTAAAACTAGCACTCACCTGACAGCTTATAATGGACAAGACATTCCCATTCTATGAAAATGTAATTTGCCTGCCATGCATCAAGCGCACAAGTGAAATGTGACTTTGACTGTGCTACAACCACGTGATTATCAAAACATATTTGGCCGTGATTCATTTGATTTGATTGGCTTTCAAATTCAGGACAATGTGTTGTCAGTGACTGCATTCAATGTAAAAAACAGTGTAGCTTACTTGCTGAAAGAATTCCCTGATCTCTTTTCTGAAGGTTTAGGCAAGACTAACAATTTTGTTGCACATATTAATGTGAAAGACAATGCTCAGCTGAAGTGTTGCCAGGCCAGAACTGTTCCCATTGCGTTATGGGACAAAGTGGCTGCTGAACTTAAAGAATTACAAGGTAGCAGAGCTATTGCGCCCACACAAGCTAGTCAATGGGCAAGTCCACTGGTTTTGCTGCCCAAATCTTCAGGTCGCATTCGCCTCTGTGTTGACTTTAAGTCAAGTCAACCCACAAACTATGATTGATACTTATCCATTGTCATGGCCAGGGGATCACATGGACAGATTAGGCGCTTGTCGCTACTTTTCAAAAATTGATTTGTGCGATGCGTATCTTCAAATATCACTAGATGAACAATCTCAAACCATGTGTGTTGTGAACACTAATTTGAGCTTGTTTAAATATTTGCGTTTGCCTTTTGGCAATGCTTCCGTACCCGCCATTTTCCAAAGGTAAAAAGAAAAAAAATTGACATGTTCCACATCCATGAGCATCTCCTCAGCACGGATCTATGGAACGAAAAACTAATCTAATCTAACAGCTGATTGCTCAAGTACCAAACGGTTCAAACTATTCAGGTGATACATATCCTTTTGGATGGGGACCGCCTTTAGCAAAACACAATTTTGTCTTTTATCCCAAACATGCTTCACTGCAGTTGCAGTGTCATCAGTGGCCTTTTATTTTATGGCTGTCAAATATAAAGAACATTCGAAACTGTTTATATACAAGTAAATATTAGTTTTAAAATCGTAATTACAAGTTTTAGAAGAAACACATAAAATTATCAATTCATACCTTTTCACCACATGGTGTGGTTTTCCTGGTGTGTTATGTTTTTATACTGACTGATTTATTACACAGTTGTCATCTGCAAGCATATACAACTTAATGTAGACAAAGTATGTAAGCAAAAACAAAACAATACAAACACTATAGATAAACTGAACCACTAAATTAAAGCAAACTAAGGGCAACCAACACAAGCACAGACAAACACAACACAGCGGAGTGTGCACTGGTATGAAACTTTCTGGCAGATTAAAATAGTGTACCAGACTAAGACTCGAACTCGGGACCTTTGCCTTTCGCGCACAAGTACTCTATCAACTGAGTTACCCAAGCACAACTCACGCCCCGTCCTCACAGCTTTACTTCCGTCAGTACCTTGTCTCCTACCTTCCAAACTTTACAGAAGCTCTCCTGCGAACCATGCAGGACTAGCAGTCCTGAAAGAAAGGATATTGCGGAGTCATGGCTTAGCCACAGCCTAGGGGATGTTTTCAGAATGAGATTTTCACTCTGCAGCGGAGTGTGCACTGATATGAAACTTCCTGGCAGAGTAAAACTGTGTGCACACATTTTTAATCTGCCAGGAAGCTTCAAACACAACACACCTGGTATTTACCAAATAACATGTAGTAATAGTAGTAGTAGCTTTATTCATCTGTAGATCTCTTTTTACAAGGATATAGGACATTTCTGAGTATTTACAAATTTAGACCAATTTAAAATAAGCTAATTCGTATTCACATATATTTACAAACTTCTAGTTAGAGACAATCATTAGATTTACTCCTGGTATACAATCCTTTTTTTACAAATAACTTATTAAATAATGCAATGCCACAATGTTCACTCATATCTCACTGTCAATCACTGCACACACTATACACACATTTTTCATAACACTTCACACACACACAAACACACACGCACACACACACACACACACACACACACACACACACACACACACACACACACGCACGCACACACACACTGGTGATCTCTGGGCCATTTTCTGTACCGCAACTTCCCATTTGCTATCCTGAAAAACTGATTCAGCATCCATCCATAATGAGTGAGATGTTGAGCTCAGAAAGAAGAAGAGGTGTTAGTATTGTGCTATCCATAGCTTGGGGGTAAGTATTTCTAGAAAGGAAAAAGGAAGGAAAGAACATAAAGTGAAGGTGTTATGTGAAATGTTGGATATTTTATAATCATTATTATTTATTTATATAACGTTTTTTATCAAACTCCTACTCTGTTTTAGCTAAGTAATTCTTCAATGTATAAGATGTATTCCATAACAGGTACTTTTTAGCTGCCTTTTTAAATAAGTGTATTTTTGCAATTTCTTTAATCTCTTTTGGTAACTTATTGTACAGTTTTATTCCTTGGTAGAAAATGCTGTTTTGAGGTTTATGTTTATTTTTTCTTGGTAAATGTAAGTTGAATCTATCTCTTGTTGCATGGTAATGAACAGAGCTGTTTATGCAGTTATTACCAATGTTATTTTCGATGTGTACAACTGACTGATAAATGTATTCACTTGGAGCAGTTAAAGTCCCCTGTGTTCTGAACAGATCTTTACAATGAGCTTGACTAGCATTTTTGGTTATTATTCATATGGCTCTTCTCTGGAGTTTGAAAATTGTGTTCATATTTTGTGCATTTGTTCCCCAAAAAAGAATGCCATAGCTAAGAATTGAATGTACATATGAATAATATGTAACTAAAAGACACTGCATGTTACACACTGATGATAGGATCCTAAGGGCATAACATGCTGATGACATTCTGTTTGCAAGTACCATTGTGTGTTCACACCACTTCAACTGAGAATCAATATTCATTTCTAGAAATTTTGCATTTGTTACACAGTCTATAAAGGTGCCATCTACATTTAATTTCACATTGTCATTTTTCCTCTTCTAACTGAAATTCATGGCATTAGTTTTCTTTATGTTCAGTGTCACTTTATTGCTTATTGACCAATCATAAACTTCCTTGAGAGTTTCATTTGCTTTCTCAGCAAGGAGTTCTTTTGTTTTCTCAGTGACTATAATATTGCTGTCATTAGTGAAGAGGATTTTTTTTACCATGAGTAACACTACTGGGAAAGTCATTGATGTATATCAGGAACAGTATTGGTCCTAATATGCTACCTTGCAGAACCCCTATATTAATGTATTAATGTATTTTGGTTCTGATAAGTGTTTTACTAAATGTTTAGATCTATTTGAAGTATGTGTTAGCTCTACTCTTTGTATCCTATCTGTCAGGTATGATTGAAACCAGTCATTAGCTACCCCTCTTATTGTCCGGGTTTGATTCCCGGTTGGGTCGGAGATTTTGTCTGCTCTGGGACTGGGTGTTGTGTTGTCCCCATTATCATTTCACCATCATCAGTGGAAGGCAACAGGAAACCGCTACTGGAATCACTTCCCTAGTTGCTCATGCAGTGGACCTCTCAGACGAGGCTTCCCCCATGACAAGACCTGCCGTATGGCAGAACACAAACTCAGTTAGTTACCCCTCTTATTCTTAATGCTTCTAATTTATTTAATAGAATCTTGCGGTCGACTGTATCAAACGCCTTAGAAGGATCCAAAAACATGCCTGTGACACACTCATCTTTATCAAGAGCATCAAGTACAACTTTTGTGAATTTTACTATGGCTGACTCCATATTTTTGCCACTTTGGAAACCAAACTGTTATTCGTGTAAAAGATTGTATTTATTCAGGTAATTCATTGATCTGTCTTTCATAATTGCTTCTATTATTTTTGAGAATGCTGACAGCAGGGAAATGGGCCGGTAATTTTCTATGTCTTCTGCATTACCTTTCTTAAGCAAAGGTACACTCTTGCCTGTTTTAACTGCTCTGAAAATGTCCCTGATGTGAAGTGTCTGCACTACCACTGGGAGATCTATACACACACAAAATGATTAATTTCTTGGTGATATCAAGCTCTGTTAATTCAATAGCTGATATTTCAAAGTGTTTGTCTTCACTTAAGGCACTTAGGTCATGTCTTGATTTGAACTGTGTTCCTTTTCTGATATAAATCCATGATCGTCCACCCCTGAAGTAGTTCTGCAGTAAGAGTTTGCCTTTTCATACAATGATAATACTACTTGTTGGATTTCTGTGTCTCTACACCAGTGCTCAGTAACTCAGTAATACAAACCACTGTGCAGTTCAAAGATTGGAGCTCAACTTGTAATAGTTGTATTTTATTTTTTATTAATTGCATGTTTTGATGGAAGATTGTTAAGTCTGTGAAATGCCCCATGTTACTCTTTCCAATGGTTTGTTTTTCTTTGCGACATCTGGTAAATGTGATATTTGAGTTGAGGGATTGTTTGAGTATTTTTTAAAGTGCTAGAGATACTCTTTAGGCAGGGGAACCAGTTGTCTGGATTTATCCTAAAAAAGACCTACTTTTCATACCTTTGACAACATATATTTGACCATGTGTGGCCAGTGATCAGCTGTACCAATGTTCTCTCTCCAGTCCTGCTTAGGTGTAGGCCATGCCTAGTGAAACCCCATCTGTTGATAGTCCCAACGGGCACCAGAGAAACATGAGCAAAGTTGGCTGTCCTCTGAGCCATTCCTAACACCACATTGATTCGCCTCACAGCTCCATCAAGGTGTGGTTGATCATGACGCCGGAACAGTTCAACAAAGTGTATGTTGGTGCCATGAGTCAGGGAAGCTATCTTGTCCAGGTCACCACCTATGTCATATGCCCCATCCCTGTCCAACCCTACCCGCTATCACTACATAGTCCTCTTTTGTGAAGTCCTTACATAAAGAACCTAGATCCTCTAACACAAGACTTAGCCCTGCATTTGGCTAGAGGATACTGGTGGCCTGATACGCTGCCCCTAAACTATCCTGTAACTGAGGGCCTACATCTCTCCCACGGCTACTACCTAGCAGCAGCACTTTCTTCTTCCTAACACTTTGTACATTCCTAGGCTTCTTGGCCTTAGTTGAAGTGTGCTGCACATTTCCTGCTCCTCGTTCTACCTGAGGCTCTTCTGCACTTAACTCTGGCAGTGGCAGATACCTGTTTTTGGTGTTCATGATAAAACTGTCAGATCACGTTCTCTTTCTTCCTATCCTCCTACCAGCTGTCAGTTCCCAACCACCCTCATCCCTCGTATCTCCCTTGATCATTATGAGTTCCTTCCTTCCTTCCTCCAACTGCATCTGAAGGGCACAGATTTTCCTTTCCTGTTCCCCAATCAAAATGTTCCTACTGCCTACGCTGTAGTTCCACGACAGAGCCTCTTCTGTTATCTCAACAGTCTCGCCACTGCATCCCTCCCAGTGAAAATATTTCCTACAAGATTGGCAACAAATCCCTCTACTCACTACCTTATAACAGCTCCCACATTCCTCACTCATGATCAGTTTCGAAAGAATAATTAAGTTTAAACAATGTTTTAATTTTGTCAAGGACACGAGATTGGTTGTGTGTAAGAAAAAAATAAGCGACACAAAGGTCTTATGTACGGTTGTTTTTTTTTTGTACTAATTTAAAGATACAATGACAGAAGACTGAATTTGTAATTAATTTGCTTTTAGAGAATTTACGTTATCATCAGGCATGTCTGGTCAGGTTTTTAAACGTTTAAAACTCGGAAAATTTAGGCCTACGTCGCGTCTATCTAAGTAGTAAACAATACAAAATGTGTTAGTTAAATACGATTTAGAAACGTTAGTTACACTTTTATTGCCACAATAGACACTGATGAAACTAGTAGCAGTATTTTTTAAACGAATTTTGCACTATCAAGAAAAGTTGAACAGAATTTTTTGTGTTTGTCATGTAAAATTTCGGGTTTTTCGCGATTATCGCGACTTCAGCTAAAGAACAAGTTTTTTCAAGAAAAAGCGCTGGTGGGACACTAACGTTCAGTTGTGTGACAAGAACGGACACTACAGCAAGTATACAAAACAAAGAAAATTTAAATTTGACGCTCTCCTCTTAAATAAGTATTTTTTGCGGATGAAGAAAATACCTGTGATCTCAGTCGGCGGCCATCTTCTACGCAGGACTGCAAATCAGTTTATATAGGACAGACAAGCAGAAATTTTGACACCAGATACACAGAACACAGAAGAGCATTGAGAAGTAACAGCAGTCTTTCCACATTTGCTGAACACCTTGTGGTTATGACGTTATGCTGGTTGCTAATAACACACTTTAAATATCGTAAATACATTTATTAGACACGAAGTAAGAAGAACAAAGCATGACAGTACAAAAGTTGCCCGCCGAGAGAGTCATAGAACAAAGCAATTCACAGAGGTCAGAGTCAAAGATAGGGCACTCTGCGCCAGAGACGCCCCAGAGCTCCCCCCCCCCCCCCCTTCCTCTGGCAGTGCAGAACACGGAGGAAGGAAGCTTCATCACTTGAAATCGTAATGCTCGTGCCATCGCCGTAGTTGTAGGTGGCTGCCGGCGCGAGAAGTAGGCGTGTCGCAAATTGCACTGCAAGAGTCCCATGCGGCCAACGGCTGCATATGCAGAGAGGCGTCGGTCTAGGGCAGGTCGGCGGCGTGAAGAGGCGGGGCGGCATCGACGAAAGGCAGATCGGACGCGTCAGAAGGCAGGTTGGAGACTGTCCGCGCTCGTTTCAGATGATTAACAGACACAGTCTGTGATCGTCCATGTAGAAGAATTACGAACGTGTTCACCCCTCGATGTAACACTCAGTGAGGCCCCGAATAAGATGGTTGCAAGGCCACTCACATGGAGTCATCGTGCAGCATTACAAATTCACAAGGTGCAAGGTCCTTGTGGCCAAACACGGGCGGGGTGGAATGAGGGCGAGGTAGGGGAGTGTGGAGGCATGCGACATGCACACGAACCTGTTCAACCAGAGCTGGAAGGTCCATAGTAACGACCGACAGTGAGTCCTCTACGAACTCTGCTGGAAGGAGGAGGGGCTCGCCCTATAGCATCTCAGCAAGCAATGCATTCAAGTCTTCTTTATGTGCCAAGCAGATTACCAACAGGACCCAAGGGAGAGCCTTGGACCATAAGTCACCGTGGCACATAAGCGCGGCCTTGAGTGTGTTGTGCCACTATTCGACCACGCCACTCGCCTGCAGGTGGTAAGCTAGGGTGTGGAATTTAGCAGCACTACAGAGCTCGCTCAGCCATGCAAAGAGGATGGATACGAACTGTCATCCCTGGTCAGTTGTGAAGGAAAGAGGACAATCGAATCGCCCGACCCACATGGACGCGAAAGAACGAGCGATGGTCTCAGCCATGACGTCAACTAGAGGGACTGTCTTGGTCCAGCGAGTTACACGGTCGACAATTGATAAGATGTATCCGTACCCTTCGGAAGGGGGGAGGGGGCCAACGATGTCGATTTGGACGTGCTGAAAGCGTCCTCTTGCAACATCCAACTGGCCTAATGGAGGTTGAGTGTGCCTGAAGTCCTTGCTGCACCAGCAAGGTACACACGTGTGGGGTGCAGCAGTCGTGTTTCATGCTGGGCCAGGCGTAGCAATCAGTAACCAGCCTCATCGTGGCCTGCGTTCCCAGGTGGGCCAAGCTATGCAAAGCAGTAAAGACCCCTGTCGATGAGCGATAGGGAACAGGGGGCGGGGAGTGCCCGTAGAGATGTCTCAAAGAACCTGAGTCATTGACCCATGTAGGATGTGAGGTTGGACAGATAGTTATCGCTCGTTGTCCGACATTAATCGCTGTATATTGTCGTCTTCAGCCTGAAGTTGCGCGAGCTCTTCCAATTTCAGTCGTGTGGTTAGCATTCAGATGTGGGATAGGTAGTCTGCCACAACATTCTCCACGCTGCGGATGTAGCATGCGTCAGAAGAGTGCTGAATGATGTAGTCCATATGACAGAAACAGCGAAAGGTCCTTAGTGGGATTACGAATAGCGTCCACGTGAGGCTTGTGATCTGAGTAGATCGTGAAAGGTCGCCCCTTGAAATCACTACGGAAGTGTTTAATCACCTCGTACACAGCAAGAAGATCACAATCGAAAGCTGACCTCTTACACTGGCTCTTAGTCAGTTTCTTGGAAAAGAAGTGGAGCGGTTGGTGTGCTGTTGTAAAACAGCGCTCACAGCTGAGTCACTAGCATCAGTCGTGATGGAAACACGGGCCTCAGGGTCAGGTTGGGCGAGTGTAATGGTTTTGGGGAGGGTAGTTTTAAGGTTACCAAATGCATTGAGCATGGGTTTGGTCCAGTCCAGTTTCCGTTTCCTGGTGGTGGTTTTGCCGGGGAGGGCGTTGGTGAGGGCTAATTTTGACAGAGGCAGCCTGAGGAATACAGCGCCGGTAAAACTTTGCAAAACCCAGAAAACAACGGAGCTGAGCACAATCTTCAGGAAGAGGGAGATCATGTATGGTTTCGAACGAGAACTCGTCTGTCAGAGTCTGTCGGCAGAGACGGTATGGCCAAGGAATGTAACAGATGTGGAACAGAGTTGAGATTTATCATTGTTAACGACCATGCCATTGGCAGCGAGGGCCAAACGGACTTCATCGTGGTGATCTTGATGTTCCTCAGAGCAGGAAAAGATTAATATATCATTTAAGTAAGTGAATGCAAATGACAAAGATAGCAAAATGGAATCAATAAACTGCTGCCATGTCTGCACAGCATTTTTCAGTCCTTAAGGCATGTAACAGCATTCAAATAGACCGAAGGGTGTGATGATGGCCATCTTCGGAATATCTGGAGAATGCATAGGAATCTGATGGTATGCCTTTGAACAATCTAAAACAGAGAAAAACTTAGAACCATGTAGTAATTGCATGAAATCCTGGATAAGAGGAATGAGGTAGTTATCGATAACTGTGCAAGCATTAAAATACCTGTAATCCCCACACATGCATAAGGAGCCAACCTTTTTAGGAAGACCAGTTGCTATCAGAGGGGTGGAGCATGGCCGAAGCCAACAAATCCTGAATGATTTCTTTTGCATGGAGAAGTTTAGAAGTGTCTGATGGCTGATACTTGCAAAGGGAGGTTGGCAAGAGAGGTCGAGAGAGGGTCCAGAGGCAATGTTGGTTCACTGAACTTGCCAGATTGGGGCAGTGTGGGCAGGGCATCGGCTGTAGTCGACAAAGGAAGGCATGGTGTAGCAGCCATGCAGTGCAAGGAATCCTGAGTAGTGCAAGCAGGTGCAGCCTGGAGATTCGTCTGTGGCGATGCGAAAAAGCAGCAGGCAGTGGAATGCTCGACAAATGAGCAGGTTCAGGAGAACATGCAGTAGAGGCGTGTGATGGGTCACCTCGTTGCAGTTCTGCAGATAAGCAACATATCATACACCGTGCGTGTGACAGTTCAGCAGAGACAGATGCAATGCGGGCGTGTAACGCATCGTTCTGGGTGCATAGTTCATCGATACGTGTCTGCACGTCTGACATGTAGTAATATGCGTGATCAGAGATGCACAAGTGGAAAGCATAGCCAAGGAGGCAGAGAGTAAAGTTGTGCTGAACTCGTTTGAGCATAGGACAGTAGAGCCAGATTCATGGCAGAGCATGCCGGCCCGTAGGTCTGGTGCAAGTTCGTAATGGAGTAGAAAGTCCAAACTGATCAAACGCTCATCCATATCACCAATGTGGAAAGTCCAAGGGAAGGTGTGGACTGGTAATAGGCGAAGCGACATCTTGATGGAGTCAAGGACTGCAATAGGAGAATGATTTGCAGCGATCAAGATGGGGTTAGCAGGTGAAATTATGTTGCCTGCATGCTTGGCTGGAATAACGCTAGCATCGGCGCAGGTGTCGACGAGAAAGCGAGTGCCTGATGACAAGTTAGTGGCGAAGAGGCATCATGACGCTGAAGCGAGTGGTTCAAATGGCTCTGAGCAGTATGGGACTTAACTGCTGAGGTCATCAGTCCCCTTGAACTTCGAACTACCTAAACCTAACTAACCTAAGGACATCACACACATCCATGCCCGAGGCAGGATTCGAACCTGCGACCATAGCGGTCATGCGGTTCCAGACTGTAGCGCCTAGAACCACTCGGCCACCCCAGCCGGCAAAACGAGCGGTGCTGCGTTGGATGGAAGCTGCCGTGAAGAAATGTGGCAGGACATGGATCTTAACATGCCCACCGGAATCATTTGGGTAAGTGCAAGGTGTCCCTGTAAGTAGCATGGTACCAGCACACTAGGTAGGCTGAGAAGTGAGGCGGTGTGGAAAAGGAGAGGGCCGCAGCTGGCTGCGTCATTGCCGGTAGCCACTCGGACTGCTGCTCGGTCGCTGCTGTAGGGAGGGAACAGGCAATACCCCCTGTGAGCTGTTAGATGGCAGCTCCTGACCGACAGCTGAGGTGCCAAGGCGAGCACACTGACCTCTGCCAGCAGGGCGCGGACCCGAAGGTGCAGGTGTGCCAAGTGACTGTGGTGGAGGCGTCCTCCGTGACAGGCAGTTTCGGTGACGAATGATAGTGTAAGCTCGATCAGCCATGCCTAAGTGATCCTCGAGTGGATTGGTGACGTGAGAAAGCAGGTAAAGTTGTTGATCCGAAGGCATTTTGCCCCTCCACAATGTCCAAAGCAAGGCATCAGGTAATGATTGATCATCGATTAATGTACGTAGGAGCCGCCAAAGTTGCGAAGGGGTGCAGTCATCAAGATGCTCCTCGTAAATAATTTGATGGATAGCCTCCACCAGGTTGGGAAAGGCGCTCGATAAGCAGTGATTTGTCCATCGAATATTTGTGCAAGGCAGGCGGTGAGAGGAGCAAGTCGCTGATGAGGTCCTTATGTGCATGGCAATGGCTCATCAGGCAGACAAAACGAACGCCATCGTCAGAAATGCCATGGATGTCCAGGAGGTGACCCACTGAAGCGAACCAAGTCTTCAGCTTATCTTTTTGCAAAGCACATAGCTTTGGAAACCTGCCAGGTAACACATGTTGAGGCAGCACTGGCAGACAGAGATCAGTGTGAGCAGAGGAGGACTTCTCCGACACTGGAAGTATGGTAGCGATGAATGGTGCGTCGCCCAATGTCTGTGTGGATGGAGGGGGGGGGGGGGGGCAGCCGCATGCATCACACCATGTAGAGTAAGCAGGTGCAAAATCGGCACGGTGTCTCCAAACTTGCCAGACAAAGAACGCGGCGTGGGTGTAATGGCCTGTGCCACTGCACCAGTGGGCAGTCAGCAATCACAGCTCAGGCACGGGGGGACTGGCCCAGTAACTGGCGTGGGTGAAGTGGCTGGCGCCATTACAAGAGCGAGTGGAAAAGCAGTCATGGTGCAACCACGATGTGGTGGTCGCGAAAACTGGTGGCCGTGTTAAGCCGGGTAAGGTTAGCTGGCTGCCAATGTGACCGGGCATAAATAATTGTTCACATGTAACAAAATTCGGATTAGGTACACTTGTCCACTCGTGATCGCAAGCAAAGTTAATGTGGTCCATTACACTTGCACCAAAAGACACTTGTAGATCCATTGTGGCGGAAACAATGTGGGCTGGCACACCAACTTGGTAAATGACGAAAACAAGCACAAAAAACTAGAGATCACGCGGTGACAATGTCGGGGTCAACACTGTGGTTATCACATTATGCTGGCTGGTAATAATACACTTTCAATATCGTAAATACATTTATTAGACATGAAGTAAGAAGAACAAAATATGGCAGTACCAAATTTGCGCACCGAGAGAGACATAGAACAAAGCAGTTCAAAGAGGTCAGAGTCAAAGATAAGGCTCTCCGCGCTAGAGACGCCACAACCCTATGGACAAGCAACATAGCCCAACAGACATCAATTCTGACTTGAAAATCCTCAAATGTAGCAACAGCCCTCCACAGAGACTAATAATTGAAGAAAATAATCAAATACAAAAAGCCATAGTTGAAGGAAAACAAGTAGTAATGTAATATACAGCTCTCTGCAATGGAACTCTGTTCTCTGTTCTCAAAGAATTATTAGATAACACCAGCACAGAGAGTCCCACCCGCACCCCCAACCCCTCATACACACAATCTTCCACATAGAATTAATGAATTCCAGGCATAGCCATAACAGGTTCCAAACCATAATTCTTTTTCTTACATAATTTGTCTACATTAAGTTGTATATTGTTGCAGATGACAAACTGTGAAAGAAATCAGTCACTGTAAAAACATAACACACCAGGAAAACCACACCATGTGGTAAAAAGTTTTGAATTCATATTTTTATTTATTTCTTCGAAAATCTGTAATTACGATTTTAAAAACTAATATTTACAGGTAAATAAATGTTGTGTGCCTACGGCCTCCCATCAGGGAGACCGTTCGCCAGGTGCAAGTCTTTCGATGTGGCGCCATTTCGGAGACTTGCGCGTCGCTGGGGATGAATTGATGATGATTAGGACAACACAACATCCAATCCCTGAGTGGAGAAAATCTCCGACTCAGCCGGGAATCGAACCCGGGCCCTTAGGATGACATTCTGGCGCGCTGACCACTCAGCTACCGGGGGCGGACACATCTACAGGTATACAAGCAGTTAAGAACATTCTTTATATTTTACAGCCGTAAAATAAAAGCCTACTGATGATGCTGCAACTACAGTGAAACATTTTTGCGACAAAAAAACAAACTTGTGTTTTGCTAAAAAAAAAATATATGTATTGTTAAAGCAAACACAGACAAAAGAGCTTCAACCCAAAGATGATTATGCATACGATATTGCCGAAGCAAATCGTACACCTGAAGAACTTATTGCTACTTTGCATGCTTGCATGGCTCACTTTGATCCTGACAAACCAGCTGTGTTGCAAGTTGACGCTTCCTCTTATGGAATCAGTGTAGTGCTTTCACACAGATTTGGTGATAAAGACAGACCTATTGCTTTTGCATCAAAAGTGTTGTCCAAATCTCAATGTAACTATTCACAAAAAGATAAAGAGGCATTGGCTATTGTGTATGGTGTCATCAAATTCCACCACTATTTGTATGGTAGAAAATTTTACTTAGTAACGGATCACAACCATTGCAGTCATTGTTCATCCGTTGAGGCCAGTTCCTGTACGAACTGCCCAAAAACTGCAAAGATGGGCTTTGTTGTTGTCTCAATACTAGTATGAGATTGTGTTTCATCCGACAGCTTAACAATGTAATGCGGACGCCCTTTCACGTCTTCCGATTGGCCCTGATACAGACTTTGACGCTTACGCTGCATCTTGCACTCACATCGATGCTCAGGGTTCTGAATTGCTTTAATCATTTCATCTGAGCTATAGGAAAATGGCACAGGCTACGGAAGCTGATTCAGATTTGAACATTTTTCTAAAATACATACGCACATCTTGGCCTCGCTCATTGCACAACATAAAGAACTCTGTAGTGCGCCAATACTTTGCACGTCGCCATAGCCTCACTATATGGCAAGGTGTGATTCTTGTTCAAAATGACAGTGGACAGTCACGTGTGTTGATCCCAACGCTTTAAAAAAAAAAAAAAAAAAAGTGTTGCTATTACTTCATCAACGACACTGGGGTACTGTTCGTCACTGGGGGACAGTCAGTGCGTCGACAGGATATGGCAGCCTATGGACACCCAAATGGAACAGACGACGTCACAGTGTCACGCATGCGCAGAAAATCAGTCTGTTCCTCCACAAAAATTCTCTGCTTGGCCTAAGTTGCAATCACCATGGCAACGAGTGCACATAGATTTTGCGTGATCTTTTTGGAACACTCGTTGGTTGATTGTGGTAGACTCTTATACCAAGTTTCCTCTTGCTGTGCCAGTGAACTCGACAACGTCATGCCGCACAGTTCAGGCGTTGTCCTCTATTTCTTGCCTCGAAGGTTTGCCTGAGGTCAGAGTGTCGGACAACGGCCCTCAGTTTACGTCAAATCAATTTGAAACATTCTGTGAACGCAATGTCATTCAGCATCTATCTGGTGCACCATTCCATCCACAGTCCAACGGTGAAGCGGAACGTTTTGTCAGAACCCTCAAGCAGATGGCCAAACTTTGCACCGCACACACCAGAGATCAACCATTAAAACTATTTCTCGCCTCCTATCATTCACATCCACGAGATGGACCATCACCGTCGGAATTGCTTTACGGCCGCAGCCATCGGACACTGCTCCACCTGCTCAACCCTCCTCAGCATATGTCGCAGAAGGAAGGCCGCAAGTATCGCTTCGCGCCACATGATATTGTGTTTTACAGGGTTTTTAGAGGCAGCAGACGGCGGGCACGAGGCGAGATCCTTCGTCGACTTGGGGCAGGCATTTATCTCATTTCAGGTCCAGACAGATTATAGCGCCGACATCACAATCAAATTAGCCACTGTCATGTGCACGGTGATCCTTCTGTATTTCTTCCCCCAGATTCATGGCTCCCGAGGATGGTGCAGCCACAGCAGCAGCCAGAAGGTGTCAACACGAAACCGCGGGACGACCCCCTGGAGATGGAGCCTTCACCTCCTCCGCCTCCTCTCGTCCTACTGATGGAGTTGGACCCATCCATGCCACAGCAGCTGACGCCTTCTACACTACTAGCCATTAAAATTGCTACACCAAGAAGAAAAGCAGATGATAAACGGGTATTCATTGGACAAATATATTACACTAGAACTGACATGTGATTACATTTTCACCCAATTTGGGTGCATAGATCCTGAGAAACCAGAAGTATATTATACGAGAACTGACATGTGATTGCATTTTCACGCAGTTTGGGTGCATAGATCCTGAGAAATCAGTACCCAGGACAACCACCTCTGGCCGTAATAACGGCCTTAATACACCTGGGCATTGAGTCAAACAGACCTTGGATGGCGTGTACAGGTACAGCTGCCCATACAGCTTCAACACGATACCACAGTTCATCAAGAGTAGTGACTGGCGTATTGACGAGCCAGTTGCTCGGCCACCGTTGACCAGACGTTTTCAATTGGTGAGAGATCTGGAGAATGTACTGGCCAGGGCAGCAGTCGAACATTTTGTGTATCCAGAAAGGTCCTTACAGGACCTGCAACATGCGGTCGTGCATTATCCTGCTGAAATGTAGGGTTTTGTAGGGATCGAATGAAGGGTAGAGCCATGGGTCGTAACACATCTGACATGTAACGTCCGCTGTTCAAAGTGCCGTCAATGCGAACAAGAGGTGACCGAGAAGTGTAACCAATGTCGCCAAATACGGATGCGACCATCATGATGCTGTAAATAGAACCTGGATTCATCCCAAAAAATGACTTTTTGCCATTCGTGGACCCAGGTTCGTCATTGAGTACACCATCGCAGGCGCTCCTGTCTGTGATGCAGCGTCAAGGGTACTCGCAGCCACGGACTCTGAGCTGATAGTCCATGCTGCTGCAATCGTCGTTGGACTGTTCGTGCAGGTGGTTGTTGTCTTGCAAACGTCCTCATCTACTGACTCAGGGATCGAGACGTGGTTGCACGATCCGTTGCAGCCATGCAGATAAGATGCCAATCATACCGACTGCTAGCGATACGAGGCCGTTGGGATCCAGCACGGCGTTCCATATTATCCTCCTGAACCCACCGATTACATATTCTGCTAACAGTCATTGGATCTCGACCAACGCGATAAACCGCAATCGCGATAGACTACAATCCGGTCTTTATCAAAGTCGGAAACGTGATGGTACGCATTTCTCCTCCTTACACAAGGCATCACAACAACGTTTCACCACACAACGCCGCTCAACTACTGTTTGTGTATGAGAAATCGATTGGAAACTTTCCTCATGTCAGCACATTGTAGGTGTTGCCACCGGCGCCAGCCTTGTGTGAATGCTCTGAAAAGCTAATCATTTGCATATCACAGCATCTTCTTCCTGTCGGTTAAATTTCGCGTCTGTAGCACGTCATCTTCGTGGTGTAGCAATTTTAATGGCCAGTAGTGTACATTGTCGTATGGGCCTTAGAAGGTGGACGCATACCTCTCTGGGTGTTTTCCGGTGTATATTTCCACCAGAGCGAAGGCCAGATGGCGGAGCACGTAATTCCCTGCAGCCACAGCTTCCGGTCCCTCAGAATGTCTGTTTCCCCTGCCGCTGTCGTGCTCCCTACACGACGACGGTCCGTCGCTTTGGGGGGGGGGGGGGGGGAATGGGGAGGAATGTTATGGCGTAAAGTCAAGCGCCAGCACGCCAGTCGGGAACGCCGGAGAAGAGATGGCTGTGAGAAGACGTCAGCCAACCCCACGCTGACCGACCCCTCTCCAGGATGACAACGCGACAGCAGCAGCCCCTATGTGAAGAGGAAATAAGCGCCGCGACCGACTGGTGACGGCCTAGTTCTATGGCAGCGTCAACTATAGTCACTTCACTTGTACTCTCTATGGAGTGCAGACTTAGGATTGTTTATACTGTAGAAGATTAATTATTTTGTATGTAGTTTTCCTTTTGTAATAAAACTCGTTAATATGAATGTTTGTCTAGCGAGCAGAGTATGCAGCCTCTCTAGACACCACATCTCTGTGACATTCTCCCAAGTGTCAAACCAACTTGTGACCATTTGTGCTGTCCTTCTCTGTACACATTCAACATTCCCTTCCAGTTCTATCTAGTACTGGTCTCACATACCTGAGCAATATTCTAGGATGGGTAGTACAAGCGATTTGTAAGCAATCTCCTTCACGGAGTGATTGGAGTCCCCCAATATTTTTTCAATAAACTGAAGTCTGTTACCTGATTTTCCCGTGACTGAACCAATGAGATCACTCGATTTCAAAGTGTTACTTCCAGGTACTTCTACGAGTTTAGAAATTCTAACTATGACTCACTGATATTATATTCGTAGGATACAGCATTTTTGTTTCCTTTTGTGAAGTGCAAAATTTCGTATTGTTGAAAATTTAAAGCAAGTTGCCAGTCTTCGCACCATTTTGAAGTCTTATCAAGATCTGACTGAATACTTTTAAAGCTTCGTCCAGACTGCACTTTGTTTTAGATAATTGCATCATCTGTGAAGCGAGGTTATTATCAATACTGACTGCAAGATCGTTAATATACAACACGAACAGCAAGGGACCCGGTATACGTCTTGGAGTATGCCTGAAGTTCCTTCTACATCTGTCGATGACTCTGCAATACAAGACAACATGCTCCGTCCTTCCTACCAATAAATCCTCAATTCACTCCAGATTTCGTCTGATACCCCATAGAATTGTACTTTTGATGTGGCTATGCTACTGACTCAAATGGTTTTCGGAAATCGAGAAATAGTCATCAACCTGACTGTGTTGGTTCGCAGCTTTCAGGATGTCATGTCAGAAGAGTGTAATTTAGATTTCACACTATCTATGTTTTTGTAATACATGCTGGTTGGCATGGAGGAGGTTTTACTGTTCGAGATATGTTATTGTGTTTGAGCTCAGAATATGTTCTAAGATACTGCAACAAATAGATATCAAGGATAATGGATGGCAGTTTTGTGGGTCACTTCTTCTATCAGCCGGCCGTTGTGGCCGAGCGGTTCTAGGCGCTGGAGTCTGGAACCACCCGACCGCTACGGTAGCAGGTTCGAATCCTGCCTCGGGCATGGATGTGTGTGTTGTCCTTAGGTTAGTTAGGTTTAAGTAGTTCTAAGTTCTAGGGGACTGATGACCTCAGATGTTAAGTCCTATAGTGCTCAGAGCCATTTGAACCATTTTGAACTTCTGCTATCTTCCTTGTAGACAGGAGTGACCTGTGCTTTCTTTCAGCTGCTGTCTGCAGCTTTTTGTTCTAGGGATCTGCAATAGATTACACTGAGATGGCAAAAGTCGTGGGATAGCGATATGCACATATTCAGATGGCGGTGGTATCACGTACTACCATGCGCAAAAGTATCCGAACTACCTGAATTTTGATCCGCCTGATTTGCATGCAACCAACATAACGTAGCTGTCTAGCAGGTCCTCTAATCGCTTTGCGATACAGTCTTTCGACTATACAAAATGGATACCACGAGAGACCACTAGACAACACTGTTCTTTAAGGCAATCAGTGCGATGTAACATCACGCCATTATACTGCAAAAACTAGAAAAACATGTAATTAGAGATGAGTTAGTCCCTAATTATTGTACAGGTTACAATGATTTTCAAAATCGTTACCACTCATTATAATCTGAAACAACTATCTATGGCACATAAACTATGTAGCAATCCTTAAACAAAGTAAATGTCTGCATGAACAAGATATTCTGAGATAATGTCTGGACTAATAAACGTCTATGACAGTTCGAAGTATTTTTCCTCTGTATAAGGTTTTCCCACACCTGCTAAATGTCCCAGTGAAGATTGGTTTTTGCATAAACTGGTCGTTAAAGGAACTAGTTAAAGAAATCGTGATAGACAGCGGTAAACGCTCTATAGAAACCGTAATATTAATGGAGTATAATCACTATACTAATTATTCTTGAAGAATTATTTGCCCACATGTTTGAACTATAAATGACATGAAATTTTTTGTTCTGGATCTGGACAGACACCCAGCAGACGTAGCCACTACTAACTAAAATACACTTTTTGCACCTGTCCGGAACTTGATAAAGGCAACGATCGTCAATGCTGACGATCCGTAAAGAGACGTGAAATATGAAGGTTTTCACCAGTATTAGTTAAGACATCTGAACTTGAAACGAAATGACGAAATTATTTCTACTATATCAAAACCATTATCGCCCTGTTAACTAACCACGAAAGACGTTTAATACACTCTCCTCCACAAGTAACCAAGTATGCATGTGCTGAAAATTGGAATGCTATGATTTAAAATGTTGTTACGGGATTTTCTAACCAGAACGTTATCGGATTGTTAAGTAAGTGAAATCAGATTTTAGAAATCGAATTTATCTACCGGCAGCGAGCTGTATTAATATGAGATAAGTGTACAATTTGTTTTGCTTGCCTCAAATCGAACCTGGCGCGTACTGTCGCTGTTTCCCATCCATAAATAGACGTTAAGTATCAACTGCTTAAACGAGGATAATGGAATGTAGTCGAATTAAGTCGGGTGATGCTGAGGGAATTAGATTAGGAAATGAGACACTTAAAGTAGTAAAGGAGTTTTGCTATTTGGGGAGCAAACTAACTGATGATGGTGCCGGCCGAAGTGGCCGTGCGGTTAAAGGCGCTGCAGTCTGGAACCGCAAGACCGCTACGGTCGCAGGTTCGAATCCTGCCTCGGGCATGGATGTTTGTGATGTCCTTAGGTTAGTTAGGTTTAACTAGTTCTAAGTTCTAGGGGACTAATGACCTCAGCAGTTGAGTCCCATAGTGCTCAGAGCCATTTTTGAACTGATGATGGTCGAAGTAGAGAGGATATAAAATGTAGACTGGCAATGGCAAGGAAAGCGTTTCTGAAGAAGAGAAATTTGTTAACATCGAGTATAGATTTAAGTGTCAGGAAGTCATTTCTGAAAGTATTTGTATGGAGTGTAGCCATGTATGGAAGTGAAACATGGACGATAAATAGTTTGGACAAGAAGAGAATAGAAGCTTTTGAAATGTGGTGCTACAGAAGAATGCTGAAGATTAGATGGGTAGATCGTATAACTAATGAGGAGGTGTTGAATAGGATTGGGGAGAAGAGAAGTTTGTGGCACAACTTGACCAGAAGAAGGGATCGGTTGATAGGACATGTTCTGAGGCATCAAGGAATCACAAGTTTAGCATTGGAGGGCAGCGTGGTGGGTAAAAATCGTAGAGGGAGACCAAGAAATGAATACACTAAGCAGATTCAGAAGGATGTACGTTACAGTAAGTACTGGGAGATGAAGAAGCTTGCACAGGATAGAGTAGCATGGAGAGCTGCATCAAACCAGTCTCAGAACTGAAGACAACAACAACATCAACTGCTTGCTCACCAGTAGTGAGACGCTCGAATGTTTCACTAGAAATAACGGTACCTATCGTTATTGTTGACTATTCATGAACAGACATTAAATATGCAAATTATTTTTCGGTGGTAGGTCAATGTGCACATGCTAGGGCGTAAAATTAAATTATGTTTGTGCTGGACCAGGATTGCAACCCAGATACGTTCCATTCCTAGACATCCGAATTCGAATTCCAGTCGAGGACCAAAAATTGCAACGTCTCAAGTTCAAATTAAATATGAACACTGTGAACGAAATAACCATTCCTAAATTAAATGAAATAAACTTTTTAGAGCTAGTTTACTGGCGACAGAGTTTTTGCCTTCGGCCGCTGCCGCCTTTGTTATGGCGCCATTTAAACAGGCTCTGACGCTGTTGGTAATGAAGGGATATTGTGTTTAATAGTGGATTCTGAACCACTGTGCGAGATTTGACATAAACCATGTTGGATGGCTCTAAGCACTATGTGACTTAACGTCTGAGGTCATCGGTCCCCTAGACTTAGAACTACTTAAATCTAATTAACCTAAGGACAACACACATATCCATGTCCAAGGGAGGATTCGAACCTGCGATCATAGCAGCCCCGCTCTGCCGGACTGAAGCGCCTAGAACCTCTCGGTCTCAGCTGCCAGCAGAAATTATGTCCATCAGAGGCAAAGGTGTAGCCGAACTTCTGTCACAGTTTGGGGGTGGATATCAGCAGATGGTTGTGGCGTTTTGTGGGAACTGGACCATCCGCTTGCTAGTCATTGCTACAGTCAAATACTGGAGAACATAATGCTTCTTTCTGTTCGCCAGAGGTTTTCGGGAGGCAGTATAATATTCCAACATGACCATTCCCCAGTCCATACAGCGAACTGTGTAAAACAATGGTTTCAAATGAATGGAGACATCGATCTCCTGGACTGGTCTGCAAAATGTGCTGACCTCAATCCTGTAGGGGACGTATGGGCAGAGATAGCGAAAATTAATAGGTGTAGAAGACCTACACCAACAACCAAGGCATCGCTGCCCAAAGCAGTTCATGATTCATGGGAAGAGCTGTAGCAGAATAATAGATTCACCCGGAACCTTGTTGCCACTGTTCCCCAAAGGCTAAATGCTGTTGTAGAGGAGGATGGAAACTGGACACGATACTGAATCATTGTGTCATTAGGGAGGAAACTTTATGACAAAAGAACGTTTTGTTTACTGTTCAATTACTCTTATTGAGCATTTACGTTACTATGAACAAAAGGAAATTGTGTGTTTGCCTTCAACTTTTTTCAAATGAAGGTGTAATATAACTAAATCGAAAACGATTGATCATCACCAGCTATGACATTTAATTGAAAGAAGAAGACCGTAATATACACAGAACTCAATTAGTCTATGTCACTCTTTTTCAGTCATTCAAAGGTCTATTGATTTTAAATTATTTTGTTATCATTGATCAAGAAGATCAAGACGACTATGGGAACATTTTTTTTTTCACGTGGAAAATGACGTCAAATTCGATGAGGCCATCAAAGTGAAAGAATTAATTTTGTGTGACGTCAATGAGAAGGCGTATTACTTTGAGTTATTTGTGCAGGCAGGACTCCAATACCGACGGGAGCATAAAAGAGAGATTATTTTTATTTAATACTGAGTGGAAAACACAATACCGAAAGCGAAAAATCAGAAAAGTGCTAGTATGACTCGCACTGTGTGAGTTCTGTACAAACACAGTTATGTACTTAGATAACAGTAATTCATTTTACTTAATGCCCTGGTGCAAATTTTTGCATTTGGTGACTTGTGTGTCCCTAAACTACTCCAGTCATCTAAGTGGGGAGAAGCCAAGTACAATTAAATGGGTAAACCGAAACACGTGATGTTTCTGGCCAATCGTTACATCATTGAGAAGTGAACACTAGGTTAAAATGAAGATTGAAAAAGCCATCGTATAAACGAGATTCGATCCTGAGACTTTTTTAATTGCAGGCTCGCACTTTACCGCTAAACCAGCAGGCTAAATACTTCGGACCGATATTCGTCTGTAGCTTTTATGGATTACGTTTGCAAGTATCAGAACGTTTGACATACCAAGCTGTTTCTTTCGAGAGAAGTAACTTAGGAGCTTAAATTTATTTACACAGCCACGGGACCGTAGACCTTAGCACGCGGCACAAATTTCTACTTCATATCTTTACATGTCATGAGAACAAGAGGTCTTGGCAGACGGAAAAACAGGCAGATGGATAGATAACAAATGGTAAAGAAAATGTATTTTTCCGCGCCATATCATTACAAATCAATAATTTTTGGATTTATTCCTTTACTTGTACTTTATTACTTTATGTATCTTCACACACTGCTAATTTCCCAACTTTTGTGGTAGTTCTATGACGCTCCTGTATGACTGTGGACTGAACATAGACAAAGGGCATTTCGCGGCCGAATTTACATAATCTGTTGGTAATCCTTAACGACTTGGGGTACTCTGAATTAATCAGACAGACGTTTTTTATACCTTTACCGTGATAAGTTGTATTTCATTTTTCTGAGTATAGTGCATACCAAATACGGACTTTTGTTACTTCTGTAAACGAAACATCCCCCCCCCCCTTAAAAATCGTCGCATGAACGACAAAATAGATATAGAACTACGTGACCACGGGATAGTAAAGCTACAGAAATCACTCATCAGATAAATGGGCACTGCACCTGCAAGTATACCAACTGGATTATACACAAAGTATGCGAAAGAACTTACTCCTTTCGTAACATCATTTTACCGTAGATGTCCTGATGAGTCGTCCTAATGATTGGAAAAAAGCACAGGTTATTCTCTTTTTCAGGAAGGGTCCTCCGAAAGATGCACAAAACTGCAGGTCTACATTTCTGACGTCGGACTGTTGTAGAACTTCGTAATATGTTTCATGCTCGGACATTCAACAAGTTTCGGAGTTTCAAAATCTACTCTGTAAGAATCAACACGATTTTCGTAAACAAGGGTCGTGTGCAACTCAGAACGCTCTGTTCGCCCACGAGATTCCAGTAAACAGTAGACACAGGTGACCAGGTAGATGCCATGTTCCTTGACTTCTTACAATCTTGACTTCTTACAATCGTTTGACCAATGCTTAAATACTGCCCATCATTCTGAGTCCGTACCAGGTAGGATAGCCAAAATAGAGAAGATCCAAGTATTCCTTTAGTTATTGGATTATTTAGTAAGCACGAAAGCGTCAGAGAGTTGCTCATTCAATTCCACGTGAAGACGCTGCAAACGAGGCAGCCTCCATGGCGGTATTGTCTACTGTTTAATACCTAGACCGTAGGTAACTTGAATAGTCTGGCAATAAACTGCTTCTTCCTACTTATATGTAGAAAGACCGTGAAGATAAAATTACAGAGAGTCTTGCGCCCACAGAGGTTTACTATCAATCGTTGTTCCTACGAAATATTCGCGCCTGGAGTGAACAAATGGGGAAATGATAGTGGTATATATAGTGTCCTGTACCACAAACCTTAATGTGGCTTGTGAAATATAGATGTAGATGAAATAATGTGTTATTCGCAGTTTATGAAATGTCTTTGTTGAAGTTCCCGTTTTGTAATTAGTGTCATGTTGTGGTTTCATCTGTTTTATTATGTGTCAGCAGTAGTGCCAAAGAAATCCCACGTAATAAAAATTATTTTCACGTATTTAATAGCAAAAAGAATATTATTTACTCATTCTGTTAACGGCGTCAGGTGATACTACAGAACCTAATCGCTTCTGAAGAATATTTTTTTTTTTTTTTTAGTTTGCAGTGCTTATAAGAAATTACAACAAAAATTGCTACGACAGCTACTTGAAAGGAGAACCCCGTAAATTATTCCCCGATATTTATATCTGATGTTCAAGTTGCAATCGGTAGCTAATTGGCCTTTACGTTTGTTAATTCAGGTCCATGTAAAAGTGATAGCAACACCGGCCAGAGGCTCGATTCTCACTCGTAGCGTCCATTTTTAACATTCACGAAAAGATCTAATTCACCTATGGTAACGCCAAGTCCAGAATATTAGGTCACACAGTGGTTTAGAATCCGCATTAAACAAAATATCCCTTCACCACCAACAGCGTCAGAGCCTAGCATGTGCACACTGACCTACCACCGACAAATAATTTGCATATTTAATGTCAGTTCATGAATATTCAACAATAACGATAGGTACCGTTATTTCTAGTGAAACATGCGAGCATCTCACTACTGGTGAACTAGCAGTTGATACTTAACGTCTATTTATGGATAGGAAACAGCGACAGTACGCGCCGTGTTCGATTCCCGGGCAAGCAGAACAAATTGTACCCTCGTCTCACATTGATACAGCTCGCTGCTGGTAAATAAATTCGATTTATAACATCTGATTTTACTTAGTAAGCAATCCGACAACGTGCTGGGTATAAAATCCCGTCACAACATTTTAAATCATAGCATTCCAATTTTCAGCACATGCATACTTTGTTAATTGTGAACGAGAGTGTATTAAACGTCTTTCATGGTTAGTTAACAGGGCGATAGTGGTTTTGATGTAGTAGAAATAATTTCGTCATTTCGTTTCACGTTCAGATGTGTTAACTAATACTGGTGAAAACCTTTATATTTCACGTCTCTTTACGGCTAGTGAGCATTGATGATCGTTGCCTTGATCAAGTCCCCGACAGGCGCGAAAGTGTATTTTAGTTGGTATTGGCTACGGCTGCTGGGTTTCTGTCCAGATCCAGAAGAAAAAATTTCGTCATGTCATTTATAGTTCAAACATGTGGGCAAATAATTCTTCATGAATAATTAGTGTAGTGATTATACTCCATTAATATTGCGGGTTCTATAGAGCGTTTACCACTGTTTATCATGTTTTCTTTAACTAGTTCCTTTAACGACCAGTTTATGCAAAAGCCAATCATCACCGGGACATTTAGCAGGTGTGGGAAAACCTTACACAGAGGAAAAATACTTCGATCTGTCATAGACCTTTATTAGTACAGACATTGTATTAGAATATCTTGTTCATATAAACACTTACTTTGTTTAAGGATTGCTACATAGTTTATGTGCCATAGTTAGTTGTTCAGATTTTAATGAGATGGTAACGCTTTTGAAAATCATTGTTAGCTGTACAAGCGTTAGGGACTAACTCATCTCTAATTACTTGTTTTTCTAGTTTTTGCAGTATCATGGTGTGATGTTACATCGCACTGATTGCCTTAAAGAACAGTGTTGTCTAGTGGTCTCTCGTGGTATCCATTTTGTATAGCAGTATCATGGTGTAACGTTACATCGCACTGATTGACTTAAAGAACAGTGTTGTCTGGGTGTCTCTCGTGGTATCCATTTTGTATAGTCGAACGACTGTACCGCAAAGCGATTAGAGGATCCGCTAGACAGCTACGTTATGTTGGTTGCATGCAAATCAGGCTTATCACAATTCAGGTCGTTCAGGTACTTTTGCGCATGATAGTACACAAGGTATAAAAAGCATTGCATTGGTGGAGTTCTCATTTGTATTCATGTGATACATGTGAAAATGTTTCCGACGTGATTAAGGCTACACGACGGTAATTAACAGACTCTGAACGCGGAATGGCAGTTGGAGCTAAATGCATGGGACATTCCATTTCAGAAATCATTACAGAATTCAGTATTCAGATCTCCATGGCGTCAGGAGTGTGACGAGACTACAAAATTTCAGGCATTATCTTTCGTCATGGACAGCGTTGTGACTGATGGGCTTCACTTAACCACTGAAAGCAGTAACGTTTTGTAGAGTTGTCAGTACTAACAGACGAGCAACATTACGTGAAACAGCCGCAGAAATCAATGTGGAATCTGCGACGAACATATCCGTTAGGACAGTATTGCGAAATTTTGGCGTTATGGGCTATGGCATCAGATGACCAACTCAAGTTTCTTTGCTAACAGCACGACATCGCCTGCAGCGTCTCCCCTGAGCTTGTGACCATATCAGTTCGACCCCAGACGACCTGAAAACCCTACCCTGATCTGATGAGTCCCGATTTCAGTTGGAGCTGATGGTAGAGTTAGAGTGTGGTGCAGACCCCACGAAGCCATGGACCCTAGTTGTCAACAACGCGCTGTGGAAATTGGTGGTGGCTCCATAATGGTGTAGACTGTGTGTTTACATGGAGTCGACCTGATCACTGACTGGAAATGGTTATGTTCAGCTACTTGGAGACCACTTACAGTGATTCATGTACTCTATGTTGCGAAACAACGGTAGACAATTTATGGATGGCAATGCGTCATTTCATCTGAGCACAATTGTGCACAGTTGGTTTGAAGAACATTCTGGTCAATTAGAGAGAATGTTTGGTCACCTAAATTGCTCCAAATGAGTCCCGCCGAACATTTATGGGACATAATCGAGAGTTCAGTTCCTGCACCAAATACTATACCAACAACGTCTTCGCAATTATGAACGGCCATAGAGGCAGCATGGCTCAGTATTTCTATAGGGGACTTCCAATGTCTTGTTGAGTCCATTCCATGTCGAGTTGTTTGTTGCCCCACACCGGTCAAAAAAAGGTCAGTGACGATGTTTGTGAGTATCCTATGACGTTCGTCACTGTAGTGTATAGTTAAGACGGGCTAACTTAGTGGCAAACTGAATATAGGATGTGATAGGGGTTCCATTGGGTCCTGGGGCTTTGTTCAGTTTTAATGGTTTCAACTGTTTCTCAGCATCATTAATACTAATATCTATTTCATTCATCTTTTCAGTGATACGAGAATTAAACTGGTGCAGTACTCCTGGATTTCCGTTGTAAGGGAACGTTTGAAAACAGATTTAAGCATTTCTGATTACGCTTTGTTATTCTCAACTTCAATTCCTGCCTTGTCCACGTTTGGCTGGACACTAACTCTGATGCTACTAACGGCCTTTACGCATGACCAGAATTTCTTTAGGTTTTGTGAAAGATATTTCGACAATATTCAGCTGTGGTACTCACTGAAGGCTCTCTTTATTGCTCTCTAGACTGTCACATATATTTCATTCAACATTTCTCAATCTATAGCAGTGTGCTTTGTTTTATGCCTATTATGCAGTAGACTCTGTTTCTATAGAGGTTTCTTTACTTTGACTGTACACCATGGAGTATCTCTCCGATCATGAACTGTTCTGATGGGTACATATCAATCCAGTGTTTGGTCAACTAGTCATTTAACTTGAGCCATAGTTCCCCTTCATTTTCCTGTCCTGTGTGGAAAGTTTCGAGTTCCTTGTACTTCCTGCAGCTTCTCGTCGTCCGACAGAAGTCAGGGCGATTTCCAGGTGCTTATTAATAGCAACCAACTCATTCCTTGCCTGAGAACAGCAAACAGAGTGGGGCTGCACTGTATCTGGCGCAATATTTTAGTGAACTGTAAAGAAATAACTTAAGCCTGGTGCAGTATATTACATATAGTAACTTTATACTAAACTAGCTGTTTCTCTTCTGATTTATGTGCGATATGATATAAATGTTATCAGTGACCTTTTGGAACTTAAGTGATTCATAGCCAAAAACGAGATACCTATCGCAACAACAGATAACTTGGTGCAAGTTTTATTGTTTTTCTGAAGCGTTTTTCAGTCATGGTCACAGAAAATTCGACAATAGCGTCAATGTACGATAATTGGAGACAATATACTGTGTCATGTGGTAATTGCTGCAAGCATATCTCTCGCTTTTCGACTGAGGTCCGCTAGAGGTATAGTTCGAAAGACCTGCTGGTTCGATCCGTAGCGCTCAAGGTAAGCAGGCAATGCCATCTTGTGTAGGTGAGGTAAGTGTGGAGCTCCGACAGTGTCACGATGCAGGAGGTTGTTGGCGAGTGTGTTTCAGTGAGTGGAGTTGTGCGCCATCTCGAGGTTGTTGTGGTGTATTTTCCATTAATTGAATGAATTTTTTGACGGTTGTCATGAGTGGTTTTTAGACTTGTGTTCAAATGTGAATGTGGTCTTAAATGTTGCAGTTACTGAATTAGTTTGGGCTGTTGCAATTTCGATTAAGTTTTCACGTGGTTTTAAGTGCTGCACAGATCAGCTGAGCAGGCATTGTATTCGTTAGCTTTGTAGTAGTTTGTTGTTGAAATTTACGAATGGTTTTCGGTGCTGTTCAGATCAAGTGGGCAGCTGTTGAGTTCATCTGAATTGCTGTAGTTGCTGATTGAAATTTCGTGGATTTTAATTGCTGTGCGGATTAGCCAGGCAGCATGTTGAATTGGATTTAATTTCTGTGCAGCTCAAGCGAGGCTGTAGGTAGATACCGGTGGTCCTGATGGCTGTTGTGATTTGAAGGAATCCACTGGCGATATTTACCACTACTCTTAAGGCTGCAGTAGTAGGCACAGGATTCCATGGACACTATACTTCAGCGATTACGAAATTTTCCGTAATTAGAGAATTGAAATCCGTCTGCATCAAAAGGCAAGAATGATAATAGTTTTAAAATGTAGTGAAATACGTATATCCTGCAGCTCTGAGTAGCTGCCATTAGTGTGTGCTCTAGTGGCGCAAGTGAGTTGCCAGATCTGGTAGCTCATTTGGTTACTGAAACAATTGGGTGTTAAGGTACTGTAATTAGGATAAATCCCCAGCTCTCCATTCAAGAATTGCCTGTGGGATCGAGCTTAGTTTCAGTACACTCCTATTAAGAGACAGAACTAATGTGACACGATATGTTACTTATTTACAGACACTTTAATCACAACCACCGATTTATTACAGAACATGCTTTTCAGAACACTCTTAAGTTATGAAAATCTTTGCAGGGCTCCAAAATATCTCAAAAATATATCTTTTCACATAAATATAAAATTAAATTTAATTTGTTGTGAGCTAATCTGGAAAAGCAATCCTGAGCTCTTCCTTAACAGAATGACCACAGGCCTGTTATTCAAACAGTGAAATCCAAGATGGAATGTAATAATATTATGAGAAGGAAAGTTGCTACTTGGCATGTAGCGGAGACGCTGAATCGCAGTTAGGCACAACAAAAAGACTCTCACGATTGAAGTTTTTGGCCATTGGTCTTCGTCAACAATAGACACACGTACGCACGCACGCACACACACACACACACACGCACACACACACACACGCACACACACACACACACACGCACACACACACACACACACACACACACACACACACACACACACACACACACACACAACTCACACACATGAGTGCAGTCTCAGGCAACTGAAACCAGTGAGACTGCAGCTGTGTGTGCGACATGCTATAAATTCTTATCTTGTAAAAGTAATTTTGTTAAGGGTAACAATTTTCCATGAAGAAGTGGTCTAAAATGAATACTTTGCTCATACATAAAAGTAATTATGATGTGCATTACGTTCTTGTAGCTGGTACACGCAATTTATTTATTTTTTATTGATAACAAATGCTGTACTTAATGTATTATTTTCGTTAGTTTTTAACTGAAACTTATCATACATAAGTGTATTACTAATAAATAACAAATGCAATTAAAATAAATAAGATATTAGTAGCTAATGAACCGATAATCACATTTAAACAAAAATGAACTTAGAAAAGAAAGTCCACATGCACCAACAGCCATCCAGCTGTTGTCGAGAATGCTGGTGGAGAAATAGAACACCCTACCACAAGAACTCCTTACCAACCTTGTGGTCATCATTGGAGAATGTTGCATAGTATGAACTGCCTAACTGGATCACACATCGTATTAATAATCATGGCCCGCGTTTTTTAATCTCCAGTGAAGGATAATTAATTGCAGTGACCTCAGTGTAACTTTTATCTTTGAATAAGAGTGTGATTTCTGTTCATCTCATTGCGTATTTCTTTCAGTTACCGGAGGGTGTATACTGCACTGTACTGTACTATACTGTAGCAGTTCTTTCTATATATGGTCCAACTTTCATCGGCTATGTTACTTGGCAGTGACACATTATGCAAAAGTTACTGCCATCATTAAATTTTGCATACCTGTATATATGAAATGTTTGTTTGGTCCACATGCTTTCCTGAGACCTCCAGCTCCTCCTAGAGCTAAATATCCTCAAATGCATCACTATCCTGTTACACTCATTATTGTGATAAGCTGATCCTTAAAGCATAACACAGGAAATTCAACAAGAAATTAATTTCTATTCTGACATAGCACATGACACTTTGGATTCTGAAAAGTTCTGGCCAAATTTTCCTCATACTAATTTTTTCCTTCTTCTTCAGACTCTACTTCAAGTTCAGTGATACTTAGGCAGTTGTAGTACATTCATAGATTCATCACTTAAAGCGGTTCTTGAAACTTTGTACATAGATTTTATTGGTATAGTTTGTTTTTACCTTCAAGTATGAATGAGTAAAATTCTTCAATTCTCCCTCATATATCAAAAAAATCTATGACTATCACGTTGACCTTGTATATCTTCAGTATCCCTTGTTAGTTCCGTTTTGTATAAGTTTGGGATACTACATGTTTCATTTTGCAAGTTACACTGCTTTACATTTCTGAAAATTTAAAGTAAGTTGCCAATATCTGCACCACTTTAAAGTCTTATCAATGTGTGCCTGTACGTTAGTACAGATTTTTTATGACAATACTTCATTACAACTAACTACATCAACTGCAATAAGTTTGAGTTTATTGTTAACATAGTCTACAAAGTCATTAACATAAACCTAAATAGGATGGGTCCCAACATGCTTTCCTGGGGTGCACTCAAAGTTACTTCTAATCTGTTGATGACTCTCAATACAAGATAGCATGTTCCATCCTCTCTATGATCTTACTTTCGAAAGTAAACATAGCGATGGTACTGAGTAATATGCCTTTTGAAGTAACGAAATACTGTTTCTACCAGACTGCCTTAATACATGGCTGTGAGAATGTCGTTTCAGAGAAGTGTACTTCGGTTTTGCATGACTAGTTTTTTTGGAAGCTGATTTTGTCAGAGGTACCTCATTATGTTTGAGCTCAGAACATGTCCTAAATTTCTGCAACAAATGGATGTCAAGCATACTGGACATACTTCAAAGTTATTTACAGCAAAACTATGTCTGCTTTCGTGTCAGCCAACACCATTAGCAATAAAAAGCTAGCTATATTTCATTCCCTCATCCTAATCATGAACATGCTAGAACTCTAACCTACAGAGAACTGACAAACTGCCTGTTGGCTTCTGTCTCACATTCTTCGGCCGACGTTCATCTGATGATTTTTCTCACGTTTCGCCAACATGAGTGGCTAGCATTGTTAAAGGTTCACCCTCCATTGCTGGTTGTGGTCTGGAGCCAGCTCCCAGCTGCAAACTATATGTGCCTGACGCGCCAACGTCGAAGGGCTTCTCCGCCATCATTTCCAGTGAGGTTCTCTGCTACCTGCGACGGTCGTTCACTGCAGCACAGGAAGGCAGGTTCCGTTTACCTTGAGGCTTTCTTCTTTCTTGTTGAAGCTGTTCTCGTGTTTTTGTGCTTCTCTGAACAAGGTGGTGTGATAGTTCTTCTCTACAGCCAGAACTTTCGTATCAGTGAATTTTACTACGTGGTCGGCCTCACACAGAAAGTGCTTTGCCACAGCCGATTTCTCCACGTGCCCCAATCAGCAATGTCGCTTATGTTCTGTGATTCTTGTGTTGATCGATCGTCGAGTCATTCCAACATACACTTTTCTGCATGTGAATAGTATAAGATATATTTCCGGCGTTGCAAGTGGGTCCCTGTTCTCCTTTGACGACCTGAGACACTATTTGATCATGTTTGTCAGTTTATAAATAGTCTTTAAGCCGTGTCTGCGCAATATACGGTCGATTGTGTCCGTCACTCTGGGAGTATATGGCAGAAAGGTCGTGCCCAACATTTCTATTTCTGATTTGTCACTTCATCAAGTGTTTGGCTCTGTTATACTTCTAATATAATTTGTGGAGTACCCATTGCTTCTCAGAACACTTTCCAAGTGTTGTATTTCGCATTTGATGTGCTGCAGCTAAAAATATACATCTTGCCCACATTACGAGCATATTAACATGCCTTTTTTCTGGCCTGGGTGGTGATTCGATAACTTGTGCAGGTATTGGTCCGTGTGTGTCGATTTTCGATACACGCTGTGTCCCAGGTTTTCACTGTCTCTTGTGACCAGCACATCGAGAAATGGTAGTTTTTTGTCCTTTTCTACTTCCATGAGAAATTTTATGCTGGTATAGAGACTACTCAACAGGAAGTCACTGAGCTGTTCTCACCATGGCTCCACACAACGAAGGTATCATCGACGTATCTGTACCACACCTTAGGTTTACAAGGTGCCAAGCCCAGTGCCTGTGTTTCAAAGTGTTCCATGAAGAAGTTGGCTGCCAATGGACTAAGAGGACTATCCGTGGCGACGCCTTCCAGCTGTTTCTGGAAGTTTTCATTCCAAGTGAAATAGCTCATGGTGAGACATGCGTGAAAGAGCTTTGTGATGTGTTGCGGGAAGATGTGTCACTGAGTGGCGCTTTTGGAAACAAAGCTGAGGGGGTGTCGTTTGGTGCAAGTTTTAGTTTCTTCAGCTTCTCAATGAAATGTCCTGATTCCTTTATATATGTGTCAGTCTTTCCCACACGTGGCTGGAGCAGAGAGGCCAAGTGTTTTGCCAGATTATACATCGGTGAGCCAGGAGTGCTAACAATCGGTCTTAGTGAAACGTTATTTTTATGAATCTTAGGTAATCCATATAGTCCAATCGGTCTTAGTGAAACGTTATTTTTACGGATCTTAGGTAATCCATACAGCCGAGGTGGTCGGGCTTCTATGTTGCGCAGGTACCTCTGTATGTACGCCAGCAGAGAAGACGCCTTGATTAACGGATTCGTATTCCGTGTGACACGCTGCGTCATTGTCCATATTTGGGTTTGCAGCTTTCAGAGACAGAACTGCAAAGCAACACAAAGAATGTGCGTCGGTCCGTTAAAATGTCATTACGTGGGACAGAAGGGAAATTTTACATACTATACATGGAACTTGAGGAAGAGTAATCTGCATTTCATATTTTGGAAAGTCGAAGCATCAGTTTTTTTATCTGTTTCGTAAAATTGCAGCCAGAATTACTGAAAAGGAACACAGTGTTACGAGGTGCCATTAGATCCCATGAAAATTTGGCCTGTTTTAAGGTTAACTTAGTTGCTAGACCAGTGCAAATTTTTGTGCAATGGGCATCTCACGCTCAAAATCTTCCCCTTCGAGATATATAGGTTTTCTTTACATGTTGTACTTGGCTAAATAGTTCGAGAGCCTTACATATACCACATAAATATTGAACACTGCCACTTGCAAACATCATCCACAACCTAGAGAGGTGCTTAATAATACATAGGCCTGCCGCAAATCGGTATTTCAACAAACAACTTGCAGTGTCTAAAGGTTTCAGCGCATTTATTTATGTAACACTACAGATGCCTGACAACATACAAATAAATTCCACCTACTAAACCATCTGATTCTAGCCACAATACTTTTTTCACTTGCTGTCGCAGCCATGTTGCAATACATTTCATTGTATGGTACCGGTATCTATAAAAATTCACTTCATAGATTTAGTAGAGGGCAAGTAATTTAGTACGCTCATGTGGTACAATTCAGACTGCTGTCTCACTGCTTCTGTTAATCTGTCGTCATTTATTATAAATTAAAAAAAAAAAAAAGAAATAATGAAACGAAATATGAAGATTCTTGCATGGCCGTGATCAGGAGGAAATGAGCTTGTGGGTCATGTGATAAGCAAAGGACGGATGAAGTCAGTCGTCAAATTTTTTACAAATAAACGTTGACGGTGCTGTGACATTCCATGGCTTGACAAGACAGCTGGTGTGGATTCCACCATATGAAATGCATCGAGGAATGTTTTGATGAGACGGAACATGACGTGACATGATGGCCAGTGTGAACTGGCCTTTGTGCTCTCATACTTCACACTTTGAACGTATTTCATCACACGATTCACGAAGCAGTTCAACTGCTGCATATCGCTCCTGTATGCATCACGAGGACGTCATTAGACTAATTACAGGAAGGGTTTACAAATAATTCTTGCGTTCCAGTCGTTAATGGAACTGGAGAAAATCACTGTAAGTAATTCAATGAAAAGTATATTCTGCCATGCTCTTCACAGAGGTTTGCAGAGTACGGACGTAGACGTAGAAATACCTGCGACTGAACGAAATACGATTGAAGATCCGTATGAGGTAAAAACAGCTCCCATTTAATTGTAAGTAGAACTGGCGTCATGAGGAGGTGCTAAAACATTTCCCTCTCCACATTTTACAGATAAAGTGTGGCAATATTTGGCAACAAGTGCCCTGATTGATGAAAAATTTGAGTTGGGCTGATATCGAACGAGAATCGTCTTGCATGCGTCATAGATAGTCTCGAATATTCACTCTCCACCACTTACATCCGACGGTTACAAATAAACAGGTGCATTTTCTATACATGACCAGTTATCACTGAGGCCATTCGGCTCCAACGTTTGTGTAAGAATTATCTGAGATGTTATTTAGCGGCAGGTCGGCGCACGCTTGAGTGCGGTGCGGTATAAGCATGTAGGGTCTAGTATGGACTTGTCAGGTTGCCTTTGTGTATTGTTGGTTAGAAGTGATTTGTGTTAGCCGATAAGCTGAAGTTGGAGAAAAAGTTTCACAGGTGCTGCAGCTGTGAGTATAGTATCAGGCACAAAAATTATAGAAGAGCTGTATTTTCGATTCAGTGTCTCTGTGACATACAGAAGTCAGTTTGTTTCGAAGTAAATAAGTGGCCAGTTCTGTAATAGCATACGCTTTAAGTAAGAAAATAGAGTTTTTCATTCACAGATTTGTTTCATACGTTGAATTGTTATTTAATATAACTGCAAAGAAGAATACATTTGTTCCATTTTGTCAAAAGTCTACCCTGAACCCGTGAAATTGAAGACCAGACACTGCTACTTGTTTTCAAATAGGCCTATGTTTGTTTTTGTTTTCTCCTTCCATAGAGCATTAGTATTCTTTCGTTCATGGAATGATTTAATCAGTGGACATCATGGTAAGTTTGCTTATCAGTTTCATTCCAACCCATCGAAGAATGCGGAATTAAACTTTTGATGAGATAATATATGCAGAATTATTGATTATTCAGAATACAATATTAATTCATTATGGACAGTTGTAAAAAAGGCGGAAACGATGGTATTTCGATTTAGGTAAATTGTGGAAGTTATGAAAGAACATGTACGTGTAGCATATGTTTCACACTGAGAAAGCAATAGACAGAAAATTCAATTTCACCCGCATGTTCTTGAGAAATAGGGAAAATTGACAATTTTAAACGAAATAACATCTTTGTACTTAATAGTATGTGCATTAATGCACAAGAAAGGTGTGACCATGATATATGGAGTTCAATTCATGATTATACATTCAGTGTAATTTGTTAGTCTCCATCACTATTTAATCACTTTCCACAATTTTTGCAGAGATAATGTACTGAATTGTAGTTCCTGTACACAAACGATGTATTTGGCTAATGCAGTTTATGATTTAGAAGGACTTTGTAACTTATCCATTTTAATTACTAGAGATAGTGATTATAAAGTAAATTTTACATTTAATTTAGTAATTTCAGTACACAATAAAGCTGTGTTGACAGCTACACAGTTTGAGATTCACAACTCATCATTCGGCTGTCCACGTTTAAATCATCAAAATGCATAGCTATTTGTTAGCTTTGGTTTATTGTGTAGTGTACACTAAATAAATATAGCAATGCAGATGTGCCTTTGTAATGAAATGATTGTGTACATACAGTTATCATCTAAGTAATAAAGTTTTAGATGTAAAATATCGCCAACTGAGATTTTTTTGTATCTTTTCCATGTTACTTAATTGTACCAATCCTAACATTTTGTGTAGTTTAAAGTTTCGACATATCTTGTGTGAAGTGTGTCTTAGATTTCGGAGTTTTTGCTAACTATGTTTACAAACAAAACCAAGAAACATTTTTTCAAGTTTGTCATCACAAACATCTGTGTTCTTGTATGTTACAAGTAGGGTAAGTAATTACATAGTATATTTGCACAGTAACATATGATAGTAGAATGCTGAAAAGTGCGCACCCTGAGTCATCTGGTCTAGCAATGTAAACTGAATTATCTTTTTTGAAATTATTACCATCTTTTGCACAAACTGGGTGGCATTTAACCAGAAATAAAAGTAAATGGTTCATAAAGATTTACAACAGGACATGACATACGAAAAACAAGTTAAAAGTTTTGGGTGTACTTATTGGTGAAAATTTAGACGAGAAATATTACATTGTGGATATTTTGAAATAATTATATTCAATTCTAATGCCTTAAGAATAGTTGCCAAATTTAGGTAGACATAAATGAGTAGTCTATTATAGCTTGCATATTTTTATCCTCTAGTGGATATTCTCTTATGGATTCTGGTCAGAGCTGCCATTGATAGTGGTCATGTGTGTGTGAGGGATTACAGAAGAGTCAGATTCCACTCGTGCTTTGACCCATGACGTCGTCATATGGCGGAATGGCTATTCTAAGCGTCTCCAATACGGTACCTATGATGTCACTACATACACAGAGCAACAAACACAAAAATACATATAAAGAAAACAATATCTCCCTCCAAACTACAATCAAATTAACAGGACAACCACGGGGAAATTAGGGTTTTAGGGTGGGGACAAACTACATATAACAAAACACGATCCTAAAACACACAAAATGACGAACACAAAAAAGAATTTACAAAAATCTACAGGAATTGGACGCTTCCCTTGACCTGTGCGTGAGATATACTTGCTTGTGCACTTTTTTCTCCACTGAAGAAGGTTGTGCTCAAAAGCTATAATATGTAAGTGTGTCTTCATTGGGCCTACAGCTCAATGGGTCATCTTTCCCATGAGTATCAATCTATTCTTTGCCTATTTTGTTGAGGTCTTCAATTTGAAGACTGGTTTGATACAGCTCCCCATGTTACTTTGTCCTGTGCAAGCCTATCTCAGAGTAACTATACTGCAACCTACATCCTTTTGAATCTGCATACTATATTCATCTCTTGGTCTCCCTCTACACTGTAGACCGCCCCCCCCCCCCCCTCTGCCCCCACATTTCCCTCCAGTAATAAATTGATAAATTGGTGACCTCTTGATGTCTCATGATCCTTCTTCTAGCCAGGTTGTGTCGCAAATTGTTTTGCTCCCCAATTCTGTTAAGTACCTCCTCATTAGATATGTGATTATCCATCTGATCTTAAGCATTATTCTGTAGCACCACATTTCCAAAGCTTCTCTTCTCTTATTGTCGAAAATGTTTATCGTCAATGTTTCACTTCCATACATGACTACACCCCATCCAAATACTTTCAGAAAAGACTTCTCAATGTTAAGAAATTTCTCTTCTTCAGAAATGCTTTTATTGCCATTGTCAGTCTACATTTTATATTCTTTTTACTTGGGCCATCACAGTTATTTTGCTGCCCAAATACCAAAACTTATCTACTACTTTGTCTCAATTCCTAATCCGATTTTCTCAGCATCACACTATATAATTTGACTACATTCCATTATCCTTGTTTTGCTTTTGTTGATGTTCATCTTGTATCTTTCTTGCAAGACACTGTCCATTCCACTCAAATGCTGTTCCAAGTCCTTTGCTCCCTCTAACAGAATTAAAATATCATTGGCAAACCTCGTAGTTCTGACTTCTTCTCCCTAGACTCTAATTCCTACTCCAAATTTTTTTTTTTTTTTTTTTTTTTTTTTACTTGCTCTATATACAGATTGAATAACATCGCAGATAGGCAACAACCCTGTCGCACTCCTTTCTCAAGCACTGTTTCCCTTTCATGCCCCTCAACTCTTATAACTGCCATCTGGTTTCTATACAAATTGTAAATAGCCTTTCACTCCCTGTATTTTACCCCTACCACCTTTAGAATTTGAAAGAGAATATTCCAATCAACATTATCAAAAGCTTTATCTAACTCTACAAATGCAAAAAATGAGAAGTCAAAGGGTCAATACTAACTCGTGTGTCCCTACATTTCTCCGGAATCCAAACTGATCTTCTCCAAGGTCGGCTTCTACTGGTTTTTTCATTGTTCTGTTAAGAATTTGTGTTAATATTTTGCAGTCATGACTTATTAAACTGATAGTTCATTAATTTTCACATCTGTCAGCACCTGCTTTCTTTGGAAATGGTATTATTATATTCTTCTTGAAGTCTGTGGGTGTTTTGCCTGTCTCATACCTCTTGCTTACCAGATGGAAGACTTTTGTCATAGATGGCTCTCCCAAGGCTATGAGTAGTTCTAACAGAATGTTGTATACTCCCAGGGCCTCGTTTGACTTAGATCTTCCAGTACTCTATCAAATTCTTTGTATCTCCCATATCATCTTCATCTGCATCTTTCTCTATTTCTATGTTACTGCCGTCAAGTACATCTCCCTTGTACAGTCCCTCTACATTCTGCTTCCATCTTTTAGTTTTCCCTACTCTGCTTAGCACTAGTTTTCTACTGAACTCTTAATGTTCATACAGGTGGTTCTCTTTCCTTCAAAGGCCTATAAGCAGCATTTATCTTTCCCCTAGTGATATATGCTTCTACATCCTTGCATTTGTCCCCTTAGCCATTCCTGCTTAGACATTTTGCATTCATTTTTTAGAGGTTTGTGTTCCCTTTCACCTGTTTCAGTTACTGCATTTTTATATTTTCACCTTTTATCAATTAAATTCTTGTGTTACCCAAGAATTTCTACTATGCCTCATCTTTTTACCTATTTGTCCTCTGCTGCCTTCAGTCTTCCATCTCTCAAAGCTGCCCATTCTTCCTCTGCTGTAATCCTATCTCCTGTCCTTATCAGTCATTCCCTAATGCTTGCTTTGAAACTCTGACCAACCTGTGGTTCTTACAGTTTATTCAGGTCTTATCTCCTTGATTTCCTACCTTTTTGGAGTTTCTTCATTTTTAATCTACAGTTCAAAACCAATTAGTTGTAGTCAGAATCTGCCCCCAGAAATGTTTCAAAATTTAAAATGTGTTTCCGAAATCTGTCGTACCGTTATATAATCTATCTGAAACCTTCCATTGTCTCCAGGTCTGTTCCCCACAAAACTTTTTAGCTACCCAGTAATAATATTTTTAGCCACCCAGTAATATTAATAATAATGATATTCTTAGCATATTAGGTCTGCTGTGAGGAACAACAGGCCAGCCAACACACTAATGTAACTGAGAAATGAGAAACTTAACAAATTGCAAAAATTATAAAAGATCTTTTAACTTTGCAGTTATGATTAGCACTGCTATAAGAGAAATACATAGTCTAACAAATTCTTCATAATTACTAAAAAAACTTAAATATTTATTACTGAGCCTGAAGATGGTGACAAATGCTGTGTCTTGAGCCTTGGCATCAAAATCAAGGATACTCTTTTAGCTATTAATGTCTTGCACAGGTCTGTCTGAAAATAGACTGGTGTAGAAGTTTCTGGCATCAGTTGTCTTTAAAGTCTGGTAAGCTGTTGATGTCCTTTAACGTTAGACTGGATGGAGATTTTCAACTAAGACATAATTTCACAAGTTTATTTGAAAAATATTTATAACCAGGATGACCACACCTTTTTTTTCTCTGGTAAATGCTGGTGAAACTTCTGGCACAAGGGTTTCCGTAAAATATTTCTGTATTTCATCTTTCCATCCAGTTAACAGGATAGGATTCTGGTGAACATACTTCACAGGAAAACTAGATGAAGAAGTAACTAAGAAACAGCAAAAGTCACCATTAATATTATAATTACTTTAACAAGATACTTGATTTGGTTTCTGTGCTGTTTGTAATCCGAAAATTTGTTTATTATAATGATACTCGTGTAATACTGGGAACAGAAAGTTGTCTGAAACAGCAGCAAAGTTCCAGATTCCAATTGGAATACATATAGTAGCAAGAACAGGCTAGGCACTGGTAGTGATGGTGTTGGGGGGGGGGGGGGGGCATACATGCTGCCATAATGTCTGTAGTATCTAGTGAGGTTATTATGAATTCTGGATGTGAGATTGTGGGTAAAGGTCAACTGTAGAATGGAAGAAAATCGTATAATTAAAACTGGAACCAGAGAAAGGGATTCGTATGAGATTATTTTTCAATGGCTTGTCTAAAAATTTCACCCAATAGATAGTTACAGAACCAATGCACAAGAGCAATGACTAACTAGTACCCTAAACTTTTCAAATCAATTTACATTGAGGCGGGTATGGACAGTGATAAAGCTGTGTTAGCATCAGTAACTACAGGTATTACTAGAAAAGTTTAAATAAAGTAGGAAAATATTTTTGATTAGCAAAAATGACAGTGTAGAAATTGCGGAGTACCTAAGTAGTAAACTTAAAGTATTCAGCTCAGAGGACGAAACCATGATGTACAAATAGGTAAATCTGAAAAGCATTGTAGAATATATCTTAGATGGGTGTGTGGGGAACAGTATTGTGAGGGATGGAAAAAAACCTCTGTAGTTTAACAGCTGCGTTATTAAGTTGCTGTAAAACCAAAGAACTTCTCCAATTTAAGTTAAAGTCCGGTAGACAAACAAAACTTGAATGTCTTCACTTAAAACTTCTGGGCTGATAGGCTGTGGTCGAAGTATAAAACTCTCCCCTGACATTTCGTCTCCGACTGCGGGGGACATCCTCAGAGGTACAGCGCCAAACTGTGAAGAGAACTCGAGGAAGTGCTGATTATATAGGCAGTACAGAGGGCTCCACTGTACTGCCTATATAATCAGTGCTTCCTCGAGTTCTCTTCGCAGTTCGCCGCTGTACCTCCGAGGATGTCTCCCGCAGTCGGAGACGAAACGTTAGGGGAGAGTTTATACTTAGAGCACGGCCTATCAGCCCGGAAGTTTTAAGTTAAGATAATACCGGCCGTGAAAGCTTACATTGTATGATCAAAACTTGAATGAATGTATTGGGAGGGTGAAATAAATTTCAAAATAAAATTTTGCCGAACAATCTGACAAAAAATCCTAATAACTTTTGGTCTTACATAAAATCAGTACATTGTCTGAAATCATCCATTCAATGAGTGGCACTGAACAACAGAAAAAGTCCAAAATAATAAATTCAGTTCGAAATTCGTGGAAGAAGATAAGGTTCCTCTTTTTAATTGTCGAATGAATGCCGAAATGCCAGATATTGAGATAAGTGATTGCAGGGTAGCAAGTCAACTAAAACTGCTCTACGTTGTAAAGCAACAGGATGGGATGAGATACCTGTGAGGTTCTACAAATATTATCCAAAAGAAATTGGTCCCCTTCTAGCAGTAATTTATCATAGGTCACCGCTACAACGAAGTGTAACGAGCAATTAGAAACACTGCAAGTCAGTCCCAATTTCAATAAGCGTTACCAGATAGACGTGGATAATTATAGGCCCAAATTGTTGCTGATGTCCATTGATTATAAAGTTAAGGAGCATGTTTTATGCTTGTGTGGTATAACATTTTTGGAGGACAAAAATCTCCATAAATATCGGTGTAGATTCCACAAACACAGGCTTCCAAAACTCAACTTGCGCTGTTAATCTTAAGAGATCCAGAGCGCTGCAGATGAAGGTGCTTAGGTTGCTACCATGTTCCCTGACATTCAGAAGCCAATTGGTACAGTTCCACAGAGTCATTTAGTGAACAGAATACACCTTAGAGTATTGGCCCAGATTTTTGATTGAATACAGGACTTCCTTGCAGATGGAACTCAACATGTTGTGCATAATGGAACAAAACTGATAAATGTAAAGGTAATTTTGGGAGTGCACCAAGATGTTGTTACAGGACCATTACTATTTACAATTTATATTAATGATCTAGTGGATAACGTTGGAGGATCCATCAGGCTATTCATAGATGATATTGTTACCTACAGAGAGGTTTTAATGCCAGAAGACTAGCAAAATGCAGGAAGACCAGCAGAGCACCAACGATCCTTGCAGGTACTACCAGTGAACCAGGAACATAAGTAAATGCAATGTACTGTACATAAATAGACAAAGAGTTCCACTACTGTTTGATTAAGCTGTTGATGACAGGTAGTTTGAAACTGTAATCTCCGTAAAATACCTAGAAATAACCAATTCGAGTGAACTAAAGTTGAATTACCACATAACACAAAGTAGATGTCACACTGAGTATCAATGGAAGGAAATGTAGTATATCCACAAATGCAATGGCTTCCAAAACACTTGTTCACCAATTCTTGAGTATTGTTCATCATTCTGGGACTCGTAGCAAGTAGGATTCATAGATGAGACAGAAAAGACCTAACAGAAAGTGGTGTGTTTTGTCGCGGGATCATTTATGGAGGTGCTCAGCAAACTCAGGCTGCAGGTATAAAGTAAAGGTGTTGTGCATCTTCTTCTGTGCTGTCCACATATCATTCAGGGGGGAAAAATTCTTTAGAAATACAACACGTGAGTCATTAAATTCCTTCATTGTTTGGAGTTTGGTATTAATGGTTGTCAGAGCACATGGAAAAATCTTCACATGACTATGCCCTTAACATTATTAAATATAATGTGTCCCCAAAGGGGTACAGTTTCGAGATCATCATAACCTAGTTCCATGTGCACAGTGGGTGAAGCACCCACCGGGATTAAAGAACTAGATGGCACATATATAGCAGGCCTAGTGTGATTTTTCTGTAAAAAAAAAAAAAAATGTTGATTCATCTATAAAAAATGATCACTCTTTGAATAAAATTCCACAGTTTATGAGTCTCACAATAATAGACTAACACAATGTGACATTACATAATACCATATCTTAATCTCTGTTTGTAAGAAATATAAATTAGTTTTCATTCTGCTTCTGCACTAATAGCCTAAAATTCAAGGTAGCACCATCTGTATGTATAACTACATACTTAGATGAAGAAGGTGTCTAAGTTAAGGATAGAACTTTCCAAAAAAGACTGCTTTAACTTACCTCATTCTGAAATAAAATACGTTATAATGTTTCTCAGCCATTTGCATAATATTTCTACAGCTATAGTACTTTTCCTAAATGAGTGCCCAAGACTTAACGTGCTATATGAATTTCATACCTCTTTGCACTTGAGGATAGAAGGCAGAAATAAGAATTAGCAGTTGCAACAGCTAAGGAGGCAATGCTTTGAGACATTGTCACATACATACAATGGTTGCAGTTCAGCAGGTAGACTGCACCCGTACCCTCCACTGAAAAGACTCACTTTCTTCTATCCTGCTTCCCTCCCAATCCACTCCTTTGCCATCTTCTACTGCACAAACTCATCAGCTGCAGTGCCCGTGTGTCACATTCCTATTCAATTGATTTCTAATTGATTGCCACATCCAGAAGAGTCTGGCAGAAAGTAGATATCTGGGCCTCTAGCACACACCCTTCAATCAGAGGAGGTTGAGGTTATACAACATTAAACAGTAACACTCCCACCCGTGACATGTTTCAAGTGTATGAGCTTTGGGTGCACATTCTTCCTATGAACTAGAGCGATACCCTTTGTCGGAACTAAAGAAGACAAACTTTCCCCCCAATTATGTGTGAACAATCCACAGCATGCATTAACTTGTCAAGAACAACAGTTGTTCCATTCATCAATATGCCATGCGTTGAGAAAAAGAAAAAAAATAAATAAATAAAACACTTGATAATTAATGATTCCAGGAAAAGTGCAAATGATTACACACTGTCAGTTTGCTAATAAAACTTTGCCAATACAGTAACAAAAACTTGAGCTGATAGAAAGACTGCAAGACATACAATTTTGCCAACACCTTGGTCTAGCCATAGTATTAAATAGACAAACTGCCGGAGGAAGAAGACATCAGACACCTGTATCGGGGAACTCAAGTCCTCGTATGGAACTTATGTAATACCAGATTCATCTGGCATCACATAGACTGGGGTTAGACAATCTTTTTTACCTGCCGCCCACTTTTGTAACTGTTAGCAGCAAAATTCTCGAAATGCCCACCAATTCCTCAGTAATGGCAATTAAGAAAATAAGGAAATACCTTTACTTTACAAAATTTATAAAGCAGAGTTGCAACAGGGAAAAGCATATAACAACAATTACTTACCAAATACTTTGTTAAAGGTTTATGAAAATGTTTTTAAAACCCCTACCACCTACTGCTCCCCCCCCCCCCCCCCCCCCATGAAAGCTGGAATGTGCCCACTAGTGGGTGGTAGAGACCAGATTGACAACCACTGACTAGGAATTTCTCACTGGTGTCCTCTTCCCATCATACAGCAAACCGACAACCAGGTATCAGCAAATGGCTTGAAGCAGAACAACTCCTAGCACATACAATACAGAGTTCAGCCTACGACAACATGACAGCACCATAAGTGTGTGTACAAAATATATTCTGCTGGGGAGTAACAGGCTTTGAAGTTTATCTCACTGCTTAGTATACCTGTAATTCAATTTTAAGTGGAACTGGATTGATTGTGGCAAAGATCAGCTTACCAATCATTAGGGAGAACATCAGTTTACTGGACACAATGAAACGTGAAAGAATTCCCTTCCAGGTTATATTCAAATTAATTTGGAAACACTTGAACATTGTGGCATGTAATGAAACACAATAGAGACAAATAATAAAATCATTGAATGCCATAATGTGACACTGAATGACAATGCAGTCAGTTAACAGAAGTGCACACACACGAATGCATGCATGTGCCCACACGTGCGCGCATGCCCACGTAGAATAATTTAAACAAGTTGCTTAGCGGTATGTAACATAAAACATTGTATAAACAAAGTACGAATATGTTTTAGGCAAAGAAAGTGCTTGTTAGTATTTTCAAACTTTTGAATCTTAACTTCTGTGCATTTTTAACTACAATAATGGATACATAATTATTCATGATGCAGGAACTGATTTAAATAAATAGGGAGAAAGTAGCAAAATTGAGCACACAGTTTTAACCGTATGTCACCGGTATTCTTTTATAAAATCAAGCTGTTCAGATTTGAGACTGTTGCTGCAGAAGACAACACTAGTATGCTGCCAACACAGATGTATAACTGCGGTTCCCACCTCCAGTCCCATAATTGTTAACAAGCCGTCACTCATTTAAACACTGTGGACGTGCTTTTGTATTGACTTGGTCATCTTGAACACCTCGATGAGCATGTACAATGCACTCATCACAGTATCTAGATCAGCAAGCTTAGGCACTTCTCTCTTTACCAAGTGCCATATTGGGAATTCACCCATATTGTGCCCCACACAGCACAGATAATATTGGTGCGCCAAAAGCCAGCAGAAGATACCGCAGACCAGTCACTTACTCAACATATTGAAACAAACAACCAGCAGATGGAATTGCAATCTAGTTGGGGACAGGTAGAAAAATTATCATCTGCTTGTGGAGTCAGTATCATAGTCTTAATCACAGCCTCCTTGTGGCAGATCACTTTCTCCTTCGCCGTCCAGAAACTGAATTGGGGAAAATCCTCACAAGGTCCATAAGACAAGAACAAACTGAAGGTGAAACAGATCTGATAGCTTCAACCCAGCAGATGTTATCTGGTCTGAAACGGCCCATGAATGTAGGCACAGTACCTCACTAACAGACTGAACATAAAGAAATAGCAAAGTAACCGATGCTCGTGTGCCCACACAAGGTAATAATCCAGTGAAATTGTAATGGATATTTTCTTTGTCTGGCCAAGCTCCTAAAATGGATGGCTATCCACCTTCTGGATTACTTTGTGTTACAAGAAGCGAGAGTATTTGAAAACCAACATCCAACTCTCAGAAGCTATCACACTTATTACAGAAAATGTCAATACTGAATGAGTCAGGAGTAGACTGCAAGCTGGTGTGCTGAGATACCTGCAGCAAGCAAGTACTTTCAGTACTACATTAGAAGCTAAGGAAGTTTGAATCCTAATGACAATTAATGTAACTTCAATACTACATTAGAAGCTATGGCAGTTTGAATCCTGATGGCAAAGCGTGAGTATCTTTCAGGCGAGGAAAATGTTTGTTATTATTTTCAAACTTTCGAATCTAACTTCTGTTAGTTTTTAACAGCAATAATGAATACATAATTATTCGTGACACAGGAACTGATTTTAATATAGGGAGAAAGTAGCAAGATTGAGCACACAGCTTTAACTGTATGTCACCTGTATTCTTTTATAAAATCATGCTGTTCAAATTTGAGACTGTTGCTGCAGAAGACAACACCGGTGTGCTGCCAACACAGATGTGCAACTGCAATCCCCACCTCCAGTCCCAAAATTGTTAGCAAGCCGTCACTTGTTTAAACATCGTGGATGTGCTTTTGTGTCAACTTGGACATCTTGAACATGTCGATGAGCTTTTACAGTGCACTCAGCATAGTATTTGGGCCATCAAGTATAGGCACAACCCTTTTTGTCAAGTGCCAGAATGGGAAGTCCTCCATATTGGGCCCCACACAGCACAGTTAATATTGTTGAACCAACAGCCAGCAGAAGATACCAAAGACCAGTCAGCAATTACTCATTCAACATACTGAATGTAATTGCAATCTACTTTTGGTAGACACAACCGAGAACCATTTCATTTATGCTTTAGTTAATGGGTTTCCATGGTGTTTTAGTCCCAACCTCATCGCTGAACCAGAACATGACGAAACCCAGCACCTGAGCAATGATAATAAGACACAGTCTCACAACATTTAACTGTATTTGGCATGGAGCTGAATTTTTGTCCCATTAATAGGAAAATAATCATCCCTATTTTGAAACCAGAGAAAACATCACACTTCACTAATAACTATGGGCCAGTCAGCCTAAGGAATGGCTTATATACAGTGCTGGAGCAGGTATACCATTTGAAACATTTGGAGATCACAATCCAAAAGGCTTTTGTCCCTGAAGATCTAGTTGTCCTGCAAAATATGTAAGAAACTACTTTTCACCACTACTTACATTCAACACTGTATGTTGGAGGTTTTTGGGGTGCCTTTTAGTCTTTATGCATACCACAGTCAATGAAGAACAAAAGAAGTCAGCTGGGGAAAAAAAGTTCGTGTAGTCGCAAATTTTTACACACTGGTAGAGGGAGTTCAATGAGCAACATACTAAAAATCATGACCGATGGGACATGGGTATTGGGATGGTGGGGCATTGAAAAGTCACTTTTTGATTTTTTTTTTATGAATAGCTAAAAAACTGCAGCTTCTAATAAAAATGTTTCCTGGGACAAAATTAAAGTGCATTAAATTGCCTACAAAAGAAGCTCCTATTCATTTTTTATCTATGTCTAATAGTTTTTCACTGCAGGGGATGGAAAAATCATAGATTATTAAAAAGTTTGTTTTTACAGTATAAAATTAATGTTTAAATGAAATGGGCGAAAAACAAATATTAAATGTATGTACCACATCTAAGTGCATGAGTACTGTGTTAGGGAATAAGTTGTGTTCTGGGGATGCAACAGGTTGGAGGGGGGGGGGGGGGGGGGGTTGATGTATGTATGGGGTAGAAGAGCGATAGAAGGTACTTTCCAGTTTTGATATAGCTGATTTCATGAATGTGAAAACATGTGGTGCCCCAAGAACTAAATCTGAATACACAAAACTTTTTTATCTCAAATGACTTAATATTTCTAAGTATATTTCAGTGGCCCAAGGTACGTGTGTATATGTTATTAAAATGAATATAGATCACACTTTTTTGATTCAGCTTCGGAAATTACATCCTCATACAATTAAATCCAAGACATCCAACAGATTTTTAAATAAACCTGGAAATATTCACAAAAATATTTGTTCATATTCCCTTAATATTAGCTTAAACAGAAGACTGAAAATCCGAAATGGAAAAAAAAAAGTCAGAGTGATTGAGAAAATCCTGTCGTGTATCAGCAAAATAAACAAAAAATGCCACATAAATACACTTCTCCCCCCCCCCCCCCCCCCCCCCCCTCCCTGAAGTTTTGAAACAAGGAATAAACTTCAAAAAAATAGTCTTATTCAACACTGATGCCATCTACAACATATTATTTGTTTACAGAACTTCAAGTCTGATCATGTTAATGGAGTTATTGCATTACCACCACACATTCTGTTTTTTAAGTGTTTGCTGGCATAACTAAAACTAAACAAAATGTGTTCTGGAAGGTGCAATTTTTGGCTTGTGTAGAGAAATTATGGCCGGTGGCCAGTACCTCTAGATGAATGTGGAAAATTCACATTGTAGTTGGTTGGTAGGTTTTAATAGTCTAGGACTGAATAAGACAATTCTTATCTCTCCAGTTTGTCACAGTACTGTGCAGCCATACCAAGTGGACTGCTGAATTTGTGACTTTGTCTGCATGTATTTCTGTGTTTGCACACCATAGAGAAGCTCCCAATTCCTAGAGAATTTTGATCTTGAAATGTCACATTATTTGTTTCTAGTGCAGAATTTAAATTTTTAAAATTTTTTTTATTCATGCAGTTGGTTCACAGATTGAGAATAGATGTAAGCAACTACAGTATAGCATTGCCATGTGCTTCAAAGGCACTAAAATTTCTCTTCCATGTCATTTAGATGTATGATCAATACAAAATGGATAGCCACATAGGGAAGGCGGCCAGCAGCAGAAAGTCTAGACTGTTAGATAATGTAATGAATCAGACAAGAGTCCTCCTTCAGAGGTAGAAACACGTACAAACATTCACATACGCCTAACACAGAAATGCATCTACTGTCATCTCCGGACACTTTGGCCTGACTGCAGTGAACTGTGATCCCAGTTGGGGCAGGTAGTGGGGGTTCAGAAGAGGCCTGAGATGGAAAGGGGAAGGGGTTGAAGGGTAGGGCTAGGGGAAGATACTGCATTTGTAGTGTGCAGGAACAGGACGGTGGGTTGGTAGGTGAAGCATAGTAGTGAGACAGTGTTGGGTGTGTGTGTGGGGGGGGGGGGGGGGGGGGGAGAGAAAAGAAGGTAGAAGCAAGGAAGGGGAAAGAACTATGTAAGTGTAGTGGGGGGACAGAGGGCATGTGTGAATCTAGAGAATAAGCAGGAAAGGGTGTCAGAATAGCAGGAAGGATATTTCTCATACAAGAGGTGGTTGAAACCCTGGTGGAATGTATGATTCAGATATTCCAGTCTTGGATGGTGCTGAGTGACAGTGAAGGTAAGTTGGGGGGTGGTAGGTGTCTGGAAGACAGTGCTAGAGATCTGTTTCTGGACAAGGCGAGAAGGGTAATTTTCAGTCTGTGAAGGCTCACCTAGAGTGACTTTGCTATATTTGGAGAGGGACTGATTATCATGGCAGATGTGATGACCATGCATTATTTGATCGAAAGCATGTGGACACCTGTTAGTGGGCATTAATATGGAGTGTGTCCACCATATTCTTTATGATGGCTTGAACTTTGCTGGGGACACTTTCAGTGAAGTATCTGGATTCCTGTGGAACTGTGGCAGCCCATTCTTAATCAGGAGCCAAGTCGATGTAACTCACCCCAGAAGTGTACCACATTGAGCTCAGGTTGGGATTCTTGGGCAAACCAGTCAGTTTAAAGAAATTTACTGTCCAGAAACCATTGCCTCACATATGCTGCTTTGTGACAGGATGTGGTGTCATGCTGATAAAAACAATCATCATCCCTGATTTGTTCCTCTAGTGTACACAGTACACAATACTGTAAAAAGTGTTCATATACTTCTGTGTTTATAATTTTCTTAAGTGCTAGAAGGAAACAACACCCTAACCACAAAAAATGCCTCCATAATGTAACATCGCCTCCTCCATACTTCACTTTTGGCGCTATACGTAACGGCTAGTAATGTTCTCCAGGCATTTGTCAAACGTAAGCCCTTCCAAGGCCACAGGATAAAACATGATTAATCAGTCCAAATCAACTGTTTCAATTCATCAACTGTCAAGTGGCATCACTCTTTACACCACCTCAAGCGTTACTTAGCATTTACTACAGAAATGTGCTGCTTATGAGGAGCTGTACTACAGAAATGTGCTGCTTATGAGGAGCTGATCGACCATAGTACCTCATTTTTTTTTAACTCCCTAAGCACAGTCATTGTACTAGCTGGACTGCTGGTAGCACTGTGGAACACACGAGTGATTCCTTCTGCTGATTTCATGTGATTTTTTTACGATCACTCTCCACAATGCTTGATGATCCCTGTCCGTCACTATATGAGATCTGCCTGGTCTAGGTTTAGCTATTGTTTTTCCTTCGCATTTCCACTTCACAGTCACAACACCAACAGCTGGTTTGGGCAGCCGAAGAAAGGGTAATATGTCCCTGATGGATTTGTTACTCAGGTGACATCCAACAACTAGTTCACTTTCAAAGTCACTGAGCTCTCCTGGCTGACCCATTCTGCTGGTACTCCTTCTCTAATGACTACACAGTGCTCCCCAACTTCTTTTACACTTGCGGGTCTGTCTCTCGTGATATCTAGCGGTCAAGTCTGTTTTACGTAGGGGTGTTTGGAGTCTTTCGATCAGATAGTGTGAGTGGTTAGTGTGTATAAAATTGATTATTGGTGTGGAATGGGTGGCAGTTATTGAAACGGAGGTATTTTTGGTAGTTGTTAGGATGGAGGTACTGATGGTGCCATGCTTTGAGATGAAGGTTGTAGGATGGAGGTATTGATGATGCAATGGATCGGCCACCACTGACGAAACCTTGAGTGCTCACCTCACGCTCCAATACATGTGACCTATCATCATTTATTACACGATAGTGAAGTCAACATGCTTCAGATGAAGGTTAACTTTGAAGAAGGTTGCTTATTTGGTTGAGGAGGACCAGGTGGAGCATATAGGGGAGATAGTGTTGAGTTTCTGGAGGAGTGTGGATAGTATGATCTCACTCTTGGTCCAGGTCATGCAAGTGTAATCAGTGAATCTGAAATAGATGAGGCTTTTAGAATTTTCTGTGACTAGGAAGGATTCCTCTAGATGGTCCATGAATATGTTGGCATAGGATGGTCCCATGTAGGTGCTTGTGGCTTTACCATGGATTTGTTTGTAGGAGAAGAAATTGTCAGCAAGCCATCACAGGTTGTCTTCATGCACAGGCACATGTTATATTACTTTTGTGATTCTTTTGTCTTGCAAAGAGGGAGAGTGTCATGTGAATTTAGGATGAATCATATGCATGTTAACTGCTGCTATTTTATGATGTTCTGGATACTGATGACTTGATCAGCATGCCAAGGGTTGGACTGACTACTTTCTGCAGCACAATAAGGGCTGAATGAGGAAGTGATAAGGAAAAGATTGAAGACACGAACTTAGCATGGTTCTGTAAAGACTGACATCCTGCTTGATTGCAGAACAGTGGAAAAACTGTCGCCACATCAAGGAATCATCACAATTTCCCACGAACAAGAAAGACAACTAAGGAAATCAAAGGTATATAGAGGCTGCTAAAGTCACAGCATTTCCTGACAGTTATCTTTAAGAAGCCTGTACGCAGATTCCAGAAGGGACCAAATGTACCCCTCCCCCAGCTTGGAGGACACCTGTGAATGTATACTAATGTTCCGCCAATTAAACTCGTGCTGAGTACTTTCACTGATTCAAGGCAATACAGCCACATGCGGAACTTTACCTCTGTAATCAAGTAGTTGAAATAATATAAAAATCCCACTTCATAGGCTCCTATCTGATAACTTATTAACATATACATCAGCTAAAGACTAGTTATATCACAAAACTGAATGCTTCCCATTTCTTCTGTAACATCTGCTGGGTAGCAAACCACTCATTTGTCGCATGTTTCTACAACACCCCAGTTTTGGTCTGTATGGGCTACCAAGGCTTAGAATATGGATCAGTAATGCTATTGGCACTGTGTTTGCGAGCTGAATCAGATATCCCACCATTGTGCATTTGACCGCAACATTTCATAACAAATTATGCAATAACAACCTCCCCAATTTGGTCTTGTTTAATAATCTGGTTGTGTCTTGTCCAGTCTGGTCTTGTTTAATACTCAAGGGTTTAGTGTCTTCATAAATCACTATAGGGTACATTTATGCTGCAGCCTCGCAGTTGGCACATGACACCTCACTGCTTGCTGGGAGCCTTGTTGCATTTATGCTGCAGCCTCTATGCTTGCCAGGAGTAATTATGCTCACATTGCTAGCAGAGTTGAGCATGGCACTGTTGGAGTGACCTTGAAGTAGCCAGTCACAGCTCAAGTTTCAGGGCATGCAACGATGGTCACAGTGCGAAATATAAACAGGTTTGATATCTTCGCCTGACAAGGACTGTAGTGAGCAGTGGGACCAGCAGCGATGGTGAAGTTTAAATGGGCCGGTAAGACTCAGTGAACTTGTTTCATCATCACTAGGCCATGCAAGTGAGCAGTGAGGTAGCAGCATAAACGCAGCCTTAAAACAGGTAATCGATGGTGATACGCACTAACACTATTTGGAACTTTGGCTCCCTACTTTGGGCTCTATGTACAGAGCTCTTGTACAAGCTATCACACAGTGTGTAACTGCCCTCAATATTGAGTGGATCTGATCAGAGAATCAAAGGAATTGGATATTCCTTCAACTTTTGGTGTTTAGCTCTGTCCAACACAAATACTCTAACTCAGAAACCAACCATGAAGATGGGTTAAAAGTAGGTTCTGTTCATATATACATAGAGGGTCAGGATTAAAACTCATTGCCGAACACACTCGTGGCTGAATTTATAGCCATCACAAGAGCCCTTACATTTGCACGTAAACATACATAGTTCCTAGTATCCAGCACTTCAATGACTAGTTGTTAATTGATAGACCAATGTTATTCACTAGTATCAAGTATTCAAGTTCTACTTTTTGACATTAACAACTTTCACATGGATTCCAAGTCAAACAGAATTTTGAGGATAGAAACTTGCTGATCAGTTGACCAATAAGCCAGCGCCAAAGGAGTACTAGAAGTGATTGTGCGAGGTGAATTGAGGCATGTAATTTTGAAAGATTGAAAATCAGTTGCCCTCCTAAATAAACTACAAACAATCAAGGGATCCTTTCTTGCAGGATGATACACCTTCTGAACTTCTCAGAAAGAACCAATGGTTCTTTGTTCATTGCATAATGGCCCCACTAGGCTCATTCTCACCCTCGGCCTCAGCTTCATCTGACAGCAAGTGGACCCTTTCTAGTGTGGTTATGGTGCTGTCCCTGTCCCAACAGTAGCTCACATTTTTGTCTAGTGTACCAGTATAACTGAATTAGTATGAAAACTAGAGTAGAGCGACTTACTACCTTCTGTGCCCACAGGTGATGTGTGAGCAGTATATTAGGTCATACAGTTTATTAAGAGAGTGATTGATTTTTGTTCTAAAATATAGCGGTATTTACAGTGTTTTACTATCTCTGGGACAAGCATAGGGGGAGCATCTCTTGCCCTGAAATAGCTGCCCCTCTCCCCCTTTCTGAGACTACTAGTTGTGCTTGGTCCTGAAACCAACGTAAGTTATGAATGTTTCAGAATCTTTCAAGCATTCCCCCACTCTTAGATCTTTGAACATCATGTCTTAGACTTTGTAATTGTAAAAAAAAGGTCATTATTATTATTATTATTATTATTATTGAATACTGGACACTGTGTCTTGCTGACTACAGAAAAGAGCATGGTGAGTGGGACTGGAATGTGTATCTCGAGCCCTTGTTGTCAGCCCTGGGAAAACACCAGCTGGACCTTTCCCTACTTTGACAGCCGCCGCCCCCTATACTCACTTTTGTCATTTTACTAATATTCTTTTTAGATAACAAGGCATGGTTTAACTCTGAAAATGGTGATTTTTAGCATTTGCTCTGTTTGGTGCCAGTGTACTCACAAAGCAACTGGATTGATGACTTTGACCTGTTTAGTGGCTTTACATAGGCTTTATTCAACTTTTGTTTGTACAAGAAGCTTTGGCTCATTTAAATGTGTGGTGGAGCTCTCCTTGCTTTCACAGCACCTTTCAGATATGGTTATTGAGCCATGGTGGGCCATTCCTGTTATGAATAAGCTCACTTGACACATACAACACTGTTGAATTTTAACCATTGATACTCCACATTTTTAGTCTTGGAGATGAAAATTTGATGCTAACTGCCCAAGCAGCCATCAGCCTATTTCTTCTTGAACTTGCAAAGTATAAATGTTTTTCTGCCTTTCTTAACATTCTTTTTAATACTTTTAGTCAGCATTATAATCGTTGATGCCCTCTTCTACATCTCTCTAATATTTTGGGTTTGTTTGTCGTCATGAGATTCAAGTTTGTTATCAAGAGTCATTTCTTAACTGACTGCTCAGTCAGATAAGGTGTTTAGTACAATGTCACATGAATCTATATTTTATTCTTGTGCTCTAATCAGAGTATCCCAGTCAGTACCTGAAAGGTTTAATCTACATTTACATACATACTGTCCCTGTAGGAAGGAGGGTACCTCATATCATTGTTAGTTGTTCCATTTTCTGTTCCACTCACAAATGGCGTAAGGGAAAAATGATTGTCTGTATGCCTCCATATGAGCCCTATTTCTCATATCTTGTCTTGACAGTCCTTATACAAAATGTACATTGGTGGCAGTAGAATCATTCTACAAACAGTTGTAAGTGCATATTCTCTCAATTTTCTCTGTGTTTTTTACAAAAAGAATGTTGTCTTCCCTCCACATATTCCCATTTGAATTCATCTAGCACCTCTGTAACAATCGCGTATGGGATCCCAAACACATGAATAGTATTAAAGAATGGGTTGCACAGTCACCTTTATAGATGAGCTACACTTTCCTAAGATTCTCACAATACACCAAGGTCGACCATTTGCCTTCACTACTACTGTCTTTATGTGCTTGTTCCATTTGATATCACTTCGCTTAATTACACATAGATATTTAATCTACATGGCTGTGTCAAGCAGCATGCCACCAAGACTGTATCTGAACGTCACGTGATTGTTTTCCCCACTTGTCTGAATAACTTACATTTTTCCCCATTTGGGACAAGTTTCCATTCACCACAACAAATAGAAATTCTGTCTTAAGTCATCCTATACCCTTCTGCAGCCACTCAGTGACAATAATTTCCTGTATATTACAGTGTCATCAGCTAACAATCACAGATTTATTCTCACCCTACCTGGCAGATAATTTATGTACTGGGTGATTATAATTGAAGTGCACCTATTCACAGAAACATGATAGATATGCTAATGCGTTGATGTGGAACAGTTCTATGCTTGAAAACAAATTAGTTCCAGTTCTGGCTACCAAGGACAAATCTGGTGCTGTGCACTGTTTGTATGATTGTATGACATCCATGTTGTCATTTGGCAAGCCATTACATGAGTGAAGAGTATGGTGATTGAGAAGATAGACTGTGAGATTTTAGTGAAACTGTTTTTTGTGAACAGCAGCTTTGAGAGAGTATCAGTGACTGAAAGGTCTGGGGAGATGCCTGATACATTTAAATGGTTTAAAGAACGTATTAATGTAATTTGAAAATGCGGATAAGCTCAGAGTGACACCTGGAAGAGGAATGCATCCTATGCTAGTGGAAATTATTGATGAGGCTGTTGTTTCTGTAAATTACCATGCAGCATGTGCCTTGGGTAGTGCTGGTGCTCTGAGAGTTGTCCATCCCATGGTCAACAGTACGGAAAAATTTGCTGTCTATTTTACAATGGTACCTGTAAAAGACCCAGACTGTGCAGCAAATGGGACCTAGTGATCTGCAGAAATGTTCTGAATTTGCTTTTGGGTTTCTGTCACAGATTGAAGTTGAAGACCTGTGACCAAACAATATTCTATGTAGTGATGAGGCACATTCTGCACTACAGGGTGCAATGAATACACAGAACTGCTGGATTTGGGATAGTGTTAAACCGTGTGTTGTGCACAAAGAGCCACTGCACTCACTGTAAGTGGCTGTGTGGTGTGGATTCACCTGCCCCTTTATTCTCGGTTTGTTCTTTTTTGAAGAGAATACACCCAGAGGACCTGTGAGGTGTACCATGACGTGATTCTTCAATGTCTGCTTGTCATTGATATCTCCTTGTACAGTGTATGATTCTTGCTTTGGAAGAAAATAACTGTGTGGAAACCACTGTTTTTCTGCAACGCTTCATGTCACTCACCCAGTGAAAGATCTGCTTAATGCAACCTTCCATGAATGTTTTACATCCATACATTGTCCAGATACATGGCCTTGCAAGATCACCTGATCTGAGTGCATGTGACTTTTGGCTCTGGGAATATCTAAGAGATTGTGTTTACCAGGGACATGTTTGGTCTCTACCCGATCTGAAGGCCAGTATACGGGAACACATTGCTCGGATTCCACCAGAACTGCTGCAAGCAAATGTTTATCATGTAATTTTATGGACGCAGCATCTCGTTGATGTACCCAGTGCTCATACTGAACAAATTGTGTAAGCACCAGTTAATACGAAAATCAATATTACACCTGCCTCACATGTCTGACCTTTCCTGCCCACATCCCGTTTCTAATCCCTTACATGTGGAAACATTTCTGTACATCTTTCTTGCATTCATAGTCCCAGATTTGCACCTGGTGGCTGAAATTGGAACTAATTCTTTTTTCAGCATAAATCAGTTCTGCATTAATGCATTAGAATATCTACCAAGTTTTGCTGCCATGTGGTAATTACAGCCCACTCTGGACCCTCTGTGAGTAACTGCACTTTAATTATAGCCTGGCATAGAAGGAACACGAGCACTCCTTATCGGTTCTCATGGGCACTCCAGACAGTATCCTTATCTCTGATGAGCATTTGCTACCAAGGACAAATACTGGGATTTATAACATTTTCTAAGTTCTTTTTGGAGAGGAGGAGACCTGTTTTTATTCTAGCTGTTAGTACATTGTTGTATTTCTCTTAACACCTTGTGTGATTTCCTGGCTTCTGTGTACTAGACAGAAAGTGTTAGCATGTTTCCAGTAGACTGTAAGCAGTCAACCATATACTTTTTGTGATTTTTTAAATTTTTTTTTTCAGTTGTCAGTATCTATGAACAATTTGTCCTTGTTTCTTGTGAGTACTGTACGGCATGACACGAATTTGTACATAGAATTATTTACATCCTTGTTTAAATAATGCAAGAGGAAGAAACAATATGTATGTGATAAACGAATGTAATATTAGCATAACTCTCAGAGGTAATGGTAATGTATGTTAAGTGCTTTTCCTTATACGGATGAGGCAGCAGTTACTTCACTTTATAACTGCAACACTGACTGCTGTTCAGTAGTGGAATGTTCGTTAAATAGTCTCTGCTGAACAATGTAGTGTGAACTGCAGAGTGATCATGTAGATGTAGAGATACAATTATAACCACTCAACAATAACTGCACAGTTCTTCCAATCTCACATTGTGTGTGTGCTATACATATTGCCTGTTTGAAGTTTCGGGTTATTATATTGAAATATTAATGTATAATTTAACAGTGTTGCAAGCTTGTTTATGGTCTGTTGTTATTTTTTAAAGGATATAGCAAATGTTCCAATATGGATGCAGGATCACATCAGCAGGGAGATGATGAGGATGATGTCTTGCCATCTTTACAAACAGTCACGAATTTTGATGATGGTATGAGCTTTTACTATTGTGTTATGTTATCTAATATTAAGTAATACTCATAATAAGTGAGTAACACTACCAGCACTAACAAAACTTCCAGTGAATTAAGAACTATACATAAACAAAGAAATATGTAATGAATCTTTAGATATCTGGCAATTCCTCCAGGGCCAAAAAGTTTTTACCATTCTTGGGAAATGAGTTCTGTATGTAGTAACCTGTTGGTTACTGCACCTTTCGGCCCTCTATGGCAAGTGTAATGCCTGCCAACACTAGGATAGTCTGACCACTGACCGTCATCAGCAGCATTGCTTGGTGCACGCAGCACTACACCAGTGACACCTGACATGAATAGCATCTTTGTAAGGGCATGCACAGACCTCTGAGCCAATCATTCTTAAATGTGTTTGAGACGTGTAAAGTACGGATGTTGTTCAATAAGTAAGGCCCCACATTTTTTTAAAAAGCCATTAAGACACATAGACAAACTTCGTTGGTGGTGCTTCATATTTAATGTTTGTTCTGTGAAGTTTAACCATTCTGGCAGATGGCAGAGCCATAGTACAACATCAAAATGGTGTCTACATACAACTCACATTACAAGCAGTGTGCTGTTATTGAATTCTTGTGGGCAAAAAAGGAAACTGTGGTGAATAGCTAAAAACGTTTGTGTGCAGTGTATGGTGCTGCTGCAGCTGATAGGAGTACAGTTGTGCGATGGGTAAACAAAGTGACAGCCTCAGGAAATGCAGAAAAACAACTCCTTGATCAGCCATGTTCGGGATGTCCTGTCACGGCCTCTGCTCCAGACATGCTGAATTGTACGGATGCATTATTCATGCCGATTGGCGCATCACAACTCGATAATTGGCTCTACAGTTGTCGGTCAGCATTGGGAGTGTGTCTGCAATGATCGAGACTCTCGGGTATTCAAAGAGGTGCTCACAGTGGACCATAAGATTCAAAGAAAGGCCATTTCATCTGAATTGTTGGAGCATTCTGAGACCGATGAAGAGGCCTTTCTGTTACTGATCGCAACGGGGGACAAAAGTTTGGTGTACCACTTTGCGCTGGAAAGAGCTTTTACCAGCACGGAATACATGCTCTTCACAACGTTGGCATATGGGCATAGAACGTGATGGAGACTATGTAGAAAAATAGGACATGAACAAGACATGTTGATATGTATGTCACCAAATTCTGACTCTTTAACAGTAAATGTGTTTTGAGGAAAATAAATGTGGGCCATTACTTATGAACGACCCTTGTACTTCACATTATTCTTGTGGATATCACTCCATGACCCATTAAATTGTGTCTGATTTTATGGCCATTTGTTTCCTTGTGTTCCTATTTAGAGTACAAGTGGTGATGTCGAGGATCGAATTTTTGTGTGTTTTGGATTCTGGTTTTTCTGCCATTTGACTCTTTCATGTAGGCTTTAGTCAGGTTACTTCTGCAACTACAGCAGGTGCATATGGCCATGTTAGAACAGTTGTTGGCTACTTTGACCCAGACTGAGCTGACGGCTGTTCATTTGCTGCTGTTCTTCCCTTATGATGAATCCACAGTCACTTGTGCACCTGCCTCCTTTCACATTTTTTTAGAACAGCTTATGATTGTTGTCTCTCATCGCACCTGTCATCTTCTTCAACAATTCATGGCTTTGTGGGTGATTGACACAGAGGGCTCTAAGGTTCATTTTTTACTGTGAGTACCCCCCTCTTATGTATCAATAACTGTGCCAGTTAGCTCCTCTTCAAGAATCAGCTTTACTTTCTTTTGATGATATGTGTAATTTACTGTTCTCCTTTCACCACAACCATATCCATGTTATGTTATGTTATGTTATGTGGTTTATTCATCTCATTACATACAATTTTCAAATCATTTGATTTGATGTACAGGAGACATGTCAAGGTTTACAAAAGAAACTTTTTTCACTTTTTTAAGAGAACTACAAAAGTTTACATTATATTTTACATTTCTAAGTTACAGCTACACATGTACATAAAATAATAAATGTATTACAATCCCTGTGTTCAGATTGTGAAGCTGTCCTCAATGAATTCATCGACAGAATAATAACACTTTTCCACCAGGAGAGTAAAGAGCAATCTTTTCAGTGAACCAATCTCCATTTTAAATATATTACTGCCTTTTATTTTATTGAAAATTTTTAACCCCATATACTCTGGCGTTTGGGCATAAAGTTTTAAACGATGTGTTGGAAGTTTGAAGTTATCTCTGTGGCGAGTGCTGTAGTTGTGGTCAAAACGGAAATTGTCTAGTGTATGTTGATTTCTATATAGGAACACCACCATCTCATATATGTAAAGTGAGGGGATAGATAGTACTTTTAAATTTTTTAACAGTGGTCGACAGGATTCCCGTTTTTTTGCAACACACATGTTTCTAATTACTTTCTTTTGTAATACTAGGAGCCTAGTGACATTTGCTGAATTTCCCCAGAAGATTATGCCATAACGAATAACTGACTCAAAGTAGCAGTGATAAACTATCTTTCTGGTATCTATGTTTGTGGCACCTGACAAAATACACATTGCAAATGCTAAGTTGTTCAGTTGATTTGCTAAGTAATCTATGTGTACCTTCCAATTTAAATTTTTGTCAAGATTTAGGCCTAAGAACTTCACGTGGTTTGCTTCTGTGATATCCTGATCATTGCAAGTTATCTTTATTTCACTCCTTTCTACTGACCATGTGGTCACTGAAAGTGTTAAATCCCACTGATGCCGCAAACAGCTGCAGGAATTGTATCGAGCTTGTGCAGCTGAGCTTCACAACCTCATTTCGTAAGTGTCAGGAGTCTTATGCGGACAGTATGGTCGGAGGCGCAATCAGTTGTTTGATCCAAGATAAGGAGGTGTGCCAGTGGAACCCTGTGTTAGAAGAGGTTTTAAATATTGCACAATCTTTCAAGATCTCCTGCTTCTCCAATTAGAGGCTTGGCGTGATGTCACCCTTGTTGACAGCATGCAGCTATGGAGCATGGAGACTAGCATGCTGGGAGAAGAACTAGCTGCAGCACAAACCGACCTTCGGGTTTGATGCAGAAAACATGTTGTCAGCGACAGAAACAGTGAACACGACTTCCTTTGTGCTGATCAATTCACACAGCATCAGCAGATGGCCTGCCCCAAGCGGTAGAACTCTTGCAAAAAAAAAAAAAAAAAGGGGGGGGGGGTTTTCACTCTCTGACCCCTCCCCCACTCTACCTCCTGTTCCCCCTCTACCTCCCCTTTCCTCCTCCACTTCCCAGGAGTCATTGCAGGAATCAATGGACACCAATGTTCATATTGTTTGGTCATTGTGTTCACTGTTGTCTGTGGGCCAAAACAAACTTTTCATTGAAGTGTGGGTGATGGATAAGCCATTAATCCTACAGGTAGACACGGAAGCTGCTGTGTCCCTAGTCAACTCACAGTCATATGCCAAGTTAGGGTCCCCACCATTGGCATGCATCGTGCATTGGTTGGTTACAATATAACAAACAGCAAATTCCTATTCTTGGGTAATTCATGGTGGTCACAGTTTATGAATCAGCTGTCTGTTTCATTACATACTTGGTGGATAATAATGCACGTACTGAAAATGTGTGTGGTTCAGATGTCTTTGCTACATTTGGTTTTTATTGTGAATATGGTGCATCTGGTGTAAGACCAAGTGCCCTTTCACAAATTGGATTCCTCGTGTTCTGAGTTTTCGGTTCTGTTTACCCCGGGATTAGGATGTGCAAATAATTTCACGGCACACATCACTCTCAAAACCTCTGCTTGCTCTCACTTTCTATGGCCAAGGTCAGTGCCAGTGGCTGTATATGATCAAGTTAACACAGAGATGGATTGTTTAATGTTACTTGGAGTGATTAGAAAATTTCATCGGCTCTTTGGCAACTTCAAGGTCACTACTTACCCCCTGCCTTGCCTGGAGGAGTTGGTCACAAAGTTGGCTGGTGGTCAGCTCTTTCCGAAAACCAACTTGGCTGAAGCCCACCTTTAGATTCCACTGGATGAGATATCAAACCAGCTGCTTGTGGTTAATACACCTTTCAACACCTGTCACTATCGATGACTAATGTTTGGGGCCACTTGTGCACCTGCCTCCTTTCAACATTTTTTAGATCAGCTTATGATGATTGTCTCTCATTGCACATGTCATCTTTCAACATTTTTAGCACATCTTTTGAGAGTCATCCCTCATTGCATTAGCTACCTTGATGAGATTGTCATGACAGGTGCTATCGTGGAGGATCACCTACATAACCTCTTTTAAAAAGAGTAACCTGCTATTTGATTGTGTGTTATTATGTGGATGGCTTCCCCATCACAAGTTGCCCACATTGCGTCTGCTGTGGCGCAGGTCTGGTGTTCTGGCAATTTGTACACCTGATACAACATGAGTGCCCTGACTGTCCAATAGGTTGGACATTGACCCACTACATAATTTTTATGCGTTGTGCTTTTGTTTCTCCCTCCTGGATGGTCTTATTCTCCTGTCAACGGAAGGATTTACTCCCCAAATCATGGTTTCAGCGGCATTATGTGGGGAGGTCCTCTGGTTATTACATCATGGTCATTGGGGGACTTGCATACAGAACTGTTGGCATGCCCACCATGTGTTATGGCCAGGCATCAATCGGGATGTGGAACACCTTGCTGCAACATGCCACAAGTGTTCCCAGTCAGCAGATGGTGCCGCACACTGTTTTTTGCCATAGTCAGCCCCTACATTGCCTTGGGAAAGAGTCCACGTTGATTTCACTGGTCCCTTTTAGAGACTTTCTGGTTATTGACAGTTGATGCTTTTTCTCATTTTCCTTATGTTGTTCGCTGTCCATCTGCAACAGCAGATGTGATTGTCAAAGCGTGTCAGAGATGTTCTCCATAGAAGGCTTCCTTGTGGACTGGATTTGGACAATGGTCCTCAGTTTGAGGCACAGTCTTTCAAGGAAATATTGTACACACTATGCCATTTGCCATGTCAAGCAGATCCTTTCCATCTGCAATCGAACAGCGAGGTGAAATGCCATCTCTGAACATTTGATATGCAGATGCGCAAGCACTTTGAAGGTACACTTCGAAGGTATCCTGTCAGAGAAGGCTCTCATATTTTTTTAAGCTCTTACTGAATGATGCCAATTGGGGCAAGAGCCCTACCAAGTTCCTGCTTGGTCGTTAGCCATAGACACTGCTCAACCTCTTGTTGCTGGGTAGGTGTCCCCCATGGCACCCCTTTTGTTGACGTTCACATCTGCCACACCAGTCTGGGCCAGGGCATTTTGATGATGCCCTCATGGGATTCCAGCCATCGTCCACAGCCAGTGTGGTTGCTGTGTCTTCATGTTTTACACCAAAGATTGACTCGTGACATGCCACCAAACCCATTTGTGTCCCAGGATGGGTTCAGGCTCCCCTCCTCATGTGGGACTGACACCTCGTTCTTCATTGGCTTTGGCCACTCTTGAGGGTGGAGGCATCACCGATGGTGGGTTTGCCTCCTGCAGCCAATGCTGGCACCTCTCATGGTGCTGAGCAGATGCTGCTGTTAACAAGGATGGAAGCCAGGTCTCCATTGCCAAAGGCTCTCCACCATCATTGCTGCCCCTGCTGGCACCTGACGCCGTGAAATCTGATGTGCAAATGGTGGCTCCCCCCCTCCCTCTCCTGTCGCCAGTCTTGTCCACCAGTTGCCCCAGGGTCCACAAGCAGCAAGGGTGCCATCATCCCACCAACTTTCTTCTGTATGCACTGGTCTGGGCAGCTTGGGCACTTCTCGCACCTGCAACCACCACCCCCAGCACCATTACGAATGCCCCCCAGGGGGCTCACCACTCTTTGGTGAGTTTGTTCGTGGCTACCACTGGGCCCCCATCCTTTGCAACACCTTTTCCCTTTCCATGCTGCATGTCTATCCTCCTGCTATTCTCCATCCCCTCTGTTGGGGAACATGTCTGAGATATTTTTGGGAATATGTTCTGAAGTTTTAGTAGGCTGAGATCAGAACAGTCCTTCAACTGTTTTTTCTTTCTTTCTTCATTCTCCATCTCCTACCCTTCCTCTGCTTTGGCATTTGAGGGTCCTCCTTGTTTCTTCATCCTCCCTGTACAGTCCTGAAGTCCAGCCCACAAGTTTTTGATGTATAATAGGGGACTGAGTAGCATGTAATTCCCAACCTTGGGTCAACAGGTAGGGTTCGCACAGACCCCCTGGTAAAGGCCAAGCCCAGGGAGAGGTGACTGCAGGCTGTGACCTTCCCAAATTGCCAATTGGTCCCTCTGTCTGGAGTTCGGGAGGTGTGTCCTGTGGTGTGAACAGTTATCTAAAGCAGGTAAGCCTCTCTCTGAGGGGGCCCCCATTGGAAGGAGCATGCCATTGGAGACACTGGCAATCATGGCGGATTCGTTTCACAATGAGTCAGTCACCATCTCAGTCCACGTCTACTAAACATAAATGGAAGTGGCTAAAGATTCAAAGACTCTCGTAGCTGCACCTCAGTTCCTCATGGTATCACATACTGTAGGTCAGTCCTTTTCTACAGTTGAGAGACATGTTGATGCAGTTGCAGGCCCTGTGAAATCCTGCTCTCATTTATCCAATAGGGCTTTGCTCCTGGAGAGCAGTAGCGATTTTCAAGCCCAACAACTGCTTACAGCTTCGCTCCTCCACAGCTATCCTGTTCATGTTGAGGCCCATTGAATGCAGAATTCTTTGTGTGGTGTTATTTACACTCGGCTTTTTGATAGTGTAACTGAGGGAGAAATCAAAACTTACCTCTCTGATCAGGGCATGACTGCAGTCTATCGAGAAATGAAAAAGGTTGATGAAACCTTATTGCCTACACACATGCTTTTTCTTACGTTTGATCGAGTAGTACTTTCATCGAAGATCCAAGCAGGCTATGAAGTCATCATGGTCCGACCATACAGTCCCAACCTGATGCATTGCTACCATTGTCAACATTACAGTCACACTTGGATGTCCTGTAAAAACATGGCCAAATGTGTTACTTGTGTTAGGGATGCTCATGAGGGCTATTGCCCTCCATCTTCTCCCTGCTGTGTCAATTGTAATCGCGACCATTTCGCCTCATCCCGTGAGTGTCCCATGTATCTAGATGAGTGGGCCATCCAGGAGAACCAGGTGTAGGTCGCTCTCAAGTTGTTGGCTAGTCGAAAGCCCTGCATCTCTACCATCCGGCACTCACAGTACCGTTCTTGCTACGCCTTGCTCAACAAAGGACATGGCCACACTGACTTGTGACCTCCAATTGAGCACTGCAGTTGTAACATTGCACATTATCATGGTAGTATCCCAGTCTCATTCTCCTCTAGCTGTGCAACAAACCACCAAATCTTAGCCTGTGGTGGCAATTGACCTGTTACACAACTGGCAGGCCAAAGAGGACAAAAGGAATGCTCCCGTGAAGACTTTTTATGTCCCTACAGCAAACAAACATCTGAGTCTTCATTTACCAACCACAAAGGCTCTAAGAAATCAAACAAAGGCAAGCTGTCTTCCCCTTCCCTGACCTGGAGATCCTCTTCAGTAGTGTGGCCGTTTCACTGGTGCACACCACTTACCATTTTTCTGCCCTAGAATCCACAGGCCGACACTTCTGCAGATCTTAAGGAACAGTATCTTCTAGTCTGCGTGCCCCGCAGCAGTCTTCGAAGGCTGGCACTCGGTAGATGCTGAGGTGACTGCCCTTCATTTGTTCCCTCCTCCCCAATCCCTGTTATGACTCTTTGTAAGTGGAACATTTGCAGCATTAGAACCAACAAGGAGAAATTTATGGCTGTTCTTGGAATCGCAACATCCACTCTTTCTCTGACTCCAAGAAACAAAACTGTGTCCTTGCGATCGTCTTGGCGTCGTTCATTTTCTTCCGCCTGCTTTGGTGCCCTCAGGGGCTCAGCATTCATTTGCTGGGTACAGGCTTGGTGACCCTGGGGTTCCTTAGCTGGGGACAGGTAAGCAACTCCAGTCCCCTGACACTGTAAGCTCTGGGCATGCTTCAGCGACCACCATGCTGTGCAGCAGTGGAACGTTGTGTGTCTCAGGGACCGGGGATCTCAGCTTGACCGCATGGATCATAAGGACTGAATAAACCTCTATAAAAAGTCCCTCACTCTCAAGGTGTGCTGCACATTGATGGGATGCATGGCTGTTGAAGTGGATCAGTCGTTAGCGGGCAATCTGTGGGGAACCTACCACACCTCAGTTGTATAAGGCTTACTTAGGCATGTGGGGCTCTGTCTGATTGGACCCTTATTTCCCTAGCTGCATGAGGGACTGTAATGGATCCTTCAAAATTTTCTTTCCCCCTCCCAGCGGAAAGAGTCGGCCGCTGGAAGGTAACAACAACCAGTCTAACAAGAGGGCTTGTGTAGCCATTCTTCCTAAATGGGTCCATTGTAACAGAATGCATGCTGTTTTGGAGAATGTGTTTCGCATAGTTAAAAGAAGATAGGAGAATATTGTGAAATTTTCACCATTTTACATAGAGAAAGGCTTAGAAGGCATTGCTGGCACATCAAAATCTGTTAAGTTCTTGTGCAATGGGACTCTGTCGGTCGAAACATCTAGCTTCCAGCAAGTAAAGAACCTACAGAAAGCTCAATGCCTCAGGGAGTCTGCAATAGACACTGAATTGCGCAACACCTTGAACTACAGCAAAGGTGTTGTGACTTGCAGGGATGTAATTGACATTCCCTGAGAAGAGCTGAAAGCCAAATGACCTCAGGAAGGCATTGTCAATGTGCAAAACATTATGGCGGTCTTGTGAAATCAGGCTCTTTTATCATTAAACTTTCAATAGCACCAAACTTTCAGAGCATGTCAAGGCAGGTTTCTTACACCTAAGTGTATGACCTTATTTTCCAAATCCAGTGCTGTGTTTTAAACTTTCGACACACCATGCTTGGCTGTAAAGAGGAAGCCACATGTGGGAAATGTGGTAAAGTTGCCCCTTGATGGAGTTGGTTGCTCCTCTCCTCCAAAGTGTGTCAGCTGCTCTGGATGTTGAGCAGGGCTGCAGTATTTTCCTTGAGAAATGAAAGATTCAGGAGATCAAAACAACAAAGTGCATCCTGTATGGTGAAGTCAAAAAGTTATAAAAGTCCATGCTGTCCCCCACATTCACTGACCCCTTTTCTTTCATATTGAAACAGCCAGTCCTTAAAAGTGATGCCGCGACACAAACAGAGGTTGCTACTGTCAGCACTAGCACCTGTGTTTGTCAATGCACTTGTGCTGCTACAGTTCCTTTGAAGCCTGCCCCTCCCCCTAGAACTTCAGAAAAGGCTGTGGTTACTGACATCATGGAACTTCCTGCCCCTCCACAGGTCAAGTCTTGTGCATTGCCCAGCACTGCTACCACAACTACCACTTCCGAGGTTGTGACTTCAAAGCCAGCTCAGACCAAAAAATCGAAGTTGAATGTGAAGAACCACCCACTGAAGGAGACATGAGCTACACAGTCAGATAATGTTGATATACTATCTGACGTCTCTTTCGAATCTTCTGCAGAGGCAGTGGAGCTTGATGTCGGACTGGGGCAATCGTCTCGCCCCAAGACTTGTGGGCTCCCTTACCTGGCAGAAAGTTAGGATGAAAGTACTACCACCATGATAGGTGGCTCCATTTAAACAGCGGAACATTAATGGATTTAGGACACATGTAGAAGAACTGAAACTCCTAGCCCGCCACTGCCCCCATGATTATGTTTACAGGAAACACATTTTAAAAGCATCTGATGCTGCTGTACTACAAGGCTATATGCTACATCACAAGGATGACCTGACTGGCGAAAGGGCCAAAGGAGGAGTTGCCATGTTTGTCAATAATGTGCACCACTCCTCTGCTCTCCCCCTGGCTACTGACCTGCAAGCAGTTGCAGTTGAAATCCATGCATGTTGGAGGATTACAGTTTGCTCTTTTTATTTACCTCTGCTGGGTGCAATAGACTCTGAGGCTCTCACAGATCTTATGGAACAATTCCCTCAACCATTTCTCCTCCTGGGAGACTTCAGTATCCATCATGTCCTGTGGGGCTTGATCTCAACTTGACCTCGGGTTTGGGTTTTGGAGAGCCTCTTGACATCTCATGAGCTGTGCATCCTAAACACTGGTACTCCAACTCATTTCTGTGCTGTTACTGACTCATTCTCGACCATCGACCTCTCTCTTCAGCCCTCACTGACTCTGTTCACTGGGAGGTCATTGATGACCTTCATTCCAGTGACCACTGCCCAGTCTGTATTCACATACTGCATGGTGGATTGCTGAGCAGAGTCACTAACATGGATGATTGCCAGGGCTACCTGGCCTCTTTTCAGCCAGTTGGGACCACACCACGTGTGTGATCCATAGTGCTGCTGCTTATCCACTCCACAGTCTTTTGGTCCTCTTAGGAGGCGACCTGTACCTTGGTGGACAGAAGAGCCATTCAGCCATCGTTCCAGATGCGTGGTTCTTAGGTGGTTTAAATGCTGCCTGACAGTGGGCAACCTCACAGCATTTCGAATCCCAAGAGCCAAAGCTTGCAGCGTCATTAAGAAGAGCAAGAAACAGTCATGGCAAGCACTCTTGGACTACATCAACGGTTCCACTTGTTCTTCAAAAAGTATGGGAAGCCACCTGGAGGATTTCCAGTAAACACAGTTGTTTACCAATAGCAGCAGCACTGAAATAGGGGTGTCACCAAATGACACCCCCAGACATCGCTCAGACACTGGCTGATCATTTTGCAAATACTATAGCTGATGCAAGCCAGGATCCGGCATTTTGTTGCTACTATGCAACTGTCAAGAAGGGCAAGTTGGACGTCAGAGCCAACTGTTCCTTTCTCCATGCAGGAACTTGAATTGCCACTGTCTGAGACTTGTGATACTACACCCGGTCATGACCAAATCCAGTACTGCATGCTTTGCCATTTGCCAGCGGTGTCAAAGGAAATCTTCCTCAAGGAAATCTTATATGGCAGAGAGGCAACTTCCTGAACTCATGGAGGGAGGCGGTTCTGATACCTCTCCTGAAACCAGGAAGGGACTGTACATCTCCCAGTAGGTACAGGAGTATCACCTTAAAGGGCTGTGTAGGAAAGATGCTGGAGTGAATGGTTAACTGTTGTGTGGTCTGAGTGTTAGAGACCAGACATCTCCTTAGCCCCTCTAAGTGTGGATTCCGGAGATATTGGTCCACTGTCGACAACCCGATCCTGTTAGAGGCAGCTATTCAGCAGTCTTTCTTACGCAACCAACATTGTTTCAGTATATTCTTTGATATCAGTAAGGTTTATGATACTACTTGGAGACAACTGCATCAGTGGGGCTTTCGTGACCACTTCCCCATCTTCATATGGTCTTTCCTTTCTCAACATTTTTTTCAGACTCGAGTTGGGGACTGGCTCTCAGATCGTTTTGAGCAGGAGAATGCTGTCCCTCAGGGCAGTGTTTTAGGCGTTACGCTCTATGCCATAGCATAAATAGTATGCCATCTACGGTAAGGATTCCTGTACAGTGCTCCTTAACTGGGGACAATTTGGCTCTTTTCTGTTCCTCCTCGCCATCAGTTGCAGCTTGCAGTGCAGAGGTTAGAGGAGTGGGCTGCAAAGACGGGTTGCCAGTTTTCTGTGGATAAGTGTGTTTGTGTGTGTTCATTTTAATTCTTCTCATCATATTTTTAATTTGCCTGCCTTGCATATGGGGGACACTATCCTACATTTTAGAGACTCAGTGCAATTTCTGGTCCTCATTTTTGACTCTAAATCATCGAGGTTGCCACACCTGAGAGACCTGAAAACCAGAACCCTGGTGGCACTGAATTTCTTAAAGTGCCTTAGCCACAGGTTTTGGGGGGTGGACAGTGTGCATCTCCTCCAGTTTTATTGGGCTTTCGTGCATTTGCAGCTGGACTATGGGTACACGGATATGGATCAGCAAGGTCTTCTTATTTGAAGATCTGTGACGCTGTCCACCATGAAGGGATTCAGCCAGTCACGGGTACTTATAGGACCAGTCCCGTATCCAACCTCTATGTTGAGTCTGGAGAACTGCCACTTACCATCCGGTGACAGCTCTTCTTGGTGCATCAGGAGTGTAAGATCCTCACAGCTCCAACTTCACCCACACAGCATACTCTTGCTCATATACCTCTGGAACACCTTTTCTCCCACTGTCCACGAGCCACAATGTCGTTTGGGATTGGCATGCAGTGTGTGCTAGAGTCACTTGGTGCTGAGCGTGTACAACCCCAAATCCAGGGTTTTAACTGTCTGCTGCCCTGGTTGCTGCAGAGGCCTAGCATCATATTAGATTTAGTGCAGTACAGGAGAGATTGCACTCCTGCTTCTGCTTTTAACTTGGTATTTTCAGACATTTTATACAAGCACCACCACTATGTAGCCGTCTTTATGGATGGGTCTAAGCAGGGAGACTTAATTGGTTGCTCTGTTGTTTTCCCAGGTCCGACTGCCTCAAGAATTTACTATCTTCAGGGCAGAATTATAAGCGATCTTGCGAGCACTGGAGCAGAAGAGATGTTCTCCCAGTGATAAATTTCTTGTCCGTTCAGATTCTCTAAGTGCCCCTCACTCTCTCCGATGTTTGTACCCATCAGATAAAGTCATTAAGGATGCCCCTCCCCCCCCCCCCCAAGCTACGATGACTGGGTAAGGATGTGTTGTTCTGCTGGGTACCTGGGCACATGGGAACTGCTGGGAATGAGAGGGTGGGTCGAGCAGCCGAGGAGGCATGATGTCATGATTCTCAGTTATTTCAGTGTACTAGCCCCCTGCATGCTATCACCTAGCTGTTGAGGTAAAAAGTCATGTGTCGATGGAAAGTTGAGAAGCTGGAAGTGGCCAACAACAAGCTCCGTGTAGTAGAGCCCACAATTCAGCTGTGGAGTACGTCCTTCCAGCCACATCGACAGGATGAGGTCCTTCTTACTCATCATCGCATAGGCCACAGCCCCATGATAGATGGATTCTTAGTCCGGCAAACGGACCCTCCAGTGTGTGGTGCTTGTGGTATGCAGATGATGGTGCGCTACATTTTATTGGAGAGCATTTTATTTGCTGACCAGCAGACTGCAGCGGATTTACTGACAGGTCTGTCCTCTATTTTAAGCAATGTTTAAACCAATTTGGTTCAAATTTTAGAGTTTTGTGAATTGTACAATGTTTTTAACAAAATTTTAAGGAAATGTTTTTAATGTGTCAACAGGGTTCACCGAAGTTTTTTGTAAGTGGTCAGCCAATCTCATTTCCCTGTGCTTTTCTTTTAGCTCTTCTGTGTTTTGTTTTCTCTGTGTTTTAATTTCTCGAATGGCTACTTTCCCTCCTAACTGGTTTTGGTGCATGTGAGATAGTGAATGTGTGCCCGTTATCACCACATAAGTTTGTTTTGATAGGTGTAAGTGTGCTGGTGATCTCACCATTGGGCACCCATTAGATACCAACTCCCTCTCTCTCTCTGCTTTGATCTCTCCCCCCCCTTTCCCCCAAGAACAGCACTCCATCTCATGGAGAAGCCTCATGCTGCTCATCCAGAATGATGATCATAACCAAACCATCTCACTGAACACAGAGCAGCAAGCTTTTGCAGTCTACATTATCCTTCCTCATTTCATGTTTTCTCTTTGCAACATCTGCATCTCTCCATCATTCAGTGTCACCAGGGCAGACTTACTACAGCTTATTGATCAACTCACTCCTTTTTCTTGCTTGGTGACTTTCGTGCATATCCTTCCCTTTGGGGCTCTTCCGGAACCTATCTGAGAGGTGCGCTCTCGGCTGACATTCTCAGTCAACTCAACCTCATTTGTCGTAACACTGGACCATGCACATTCCTTTCAGAATCAACGCACACCTATTGCCATTTGGATCCCTCATTTCGCAGTGCCCAGCTTGTCCATCACGAATGATCTATTCTCTCTGACACGTACTCCAGCGGCCATTTCCCGTGTGCTATCTGTTTGCTGACTCCTATCCCACCCCTATGTGTAAACCCAACTGGCAGCTTCCTAAGGCTGTCTAGAGGCTTTATTCCTCTCTGGTTACCTTCAACAAACAACATTTCCCCAGTTGAAATGACCAGATAGTGTACCTCACGAACATTATCCTTACTGTGCAGAACATTCCACGTCTCGCACTTCATCTCTACCACATCGTGTCCTGGTCCCCTGGTGGACTGAGGCATGCTGTGGTGCAATTCGTGTGCAGAGACATGGTCTCCCCGTTTTTAATCATCATCCTATGATGGCAGACTGTTGCTTTATAAGCAGTTGCATGCGCAGTATCGTCACATTTTTTGTGATAGCAAACAAGCTAGCTGGATTTAATTTATTAGTTCTCTTAGCAGTTCCACTCCCTCTTCCGTTGTGTGGGGGAACCCCTATCGGCTTTCTGGGACCGAGATTTATACCCTGATTTCTGGCCTGATCGTAGTAGATGATGTCACTGTGGACCGTATGGCTGTCTTCAACACCTTGGGCTGCTATTTTGTGGAAATTTCAAGCTCCATTCACTCTCACCCTTGTTTCCAAGTGGCGGGGGCTCAGGTGATACCCTTATCCTCTCAGAATAATGAATGCTACGGTGCCACCTCTCGTATGAGGGAGCTGCAGAGTGCTCTCACTGTGTCCCGATCTTCTGCCCCAGGGCCAGATGATGTTCACAATCAGATGTTGCAGCACCGTTCCCTTGTGGGTAAACGCTTTCTCCTTCATATGTACAATTGTGTTTGGGCGGATGCTACCTTTCCCAGATGCTGATGTGAAGCCACTGTCATTCTCATACCTAAGCCCAGTAAGGACAAACACCTTCCTTCTAGCTACCACCCCATTTCTCTCACCAGCTGTGTTTGCAAGGTGAAGGAACGTGTGATTCATGGCTGGTTGGTATCGTGGCTTGAATCTCGCAAATGTACTAACCACTGCACAAATGTAGATTTCGATTGCACCATTCTGCAGTTGACCATCTCGTTACTTTGTCAATCCATGTCATTAATGATTTTCTGCAGAAATACCAGTGTGTGGCCAGGTTTTTTGATTTGGAGAAAGTCTGTGACACCTGCTGGAGGACTGGTATCCTTCGTACTCTACACGTGGGGCTTCTGAGGCCCATTTCCTTCAGGAATTTTGAAAAGATTGAGTTTTCAAGGTACATGTGGCATTAGTTTTGTCAGAAACCTTCATCCAGGAGAAAGAGGTGCCTCAAGGCTCTGTCCTGAACATCGTTCTCTTTGCCATAGCCATTAACCCTATTGTGGCCTGTCACCTGCCAGGCACCTCTGGCTCCCTTTATGTTGACGGTTCTGCAATCTATTGCAGTTCTCCACAAACCTGTTTCCTTGAGTGGCATCTACAATGATGACTTAGTTGCGTTTACTCAGGGAGTATCGACAGTGGATTTTGCTTTTCCACTGACAAAACGGTTTGTATGAATTTCTGGTGGCACAGTTGGTTTCTTCCATCGTCTTTACATCTTGGGCCTGTTCCTTTTCAATTTGCTGAAACTATGAAATTTCTGGGTCTCGTGCTTGATAGAAAACTTTCTTCGTCCCACGTGTCTTACTTGGCCGCACGCTGTACCTGGTCTCTCTGTGTCCTGTACACGGGCCGGTGAAACATGTAACTTGACATCTCGCGTGTGGTTGGCTATACTGTGATTGTGAGGTTGCAATAACTGCCACCGCACATGCCCACAACTCTGAAGTACATTTTGTAAATGTAAGCTACAATCAACGTTTATATGTTAAGTGCAACAAAGTACGTTTTTCCAAGAATGGAGAGAACGACAACAGAGACTAAGCGTTTGATAGTGTATGAAACCGGGAAATAAAAACACCCGAAGTTAATGACAATATCTGTGAAAAGTCGTTCCAAATTGTTGCCGTAATAGCTGCACATAAAACGTTGTATAATAATGTAAACCTAAGCATACCAAAGAACATGCTGTCCACACTTATAGAAGGAAATAAACCAAAACATGCATAGCCTACTCGATTGCAGAGAGAAAGCTTTAATTCTGTATACATTTACACTCACCAATTGACATTGTCAATGGCACAGTTCCATCCAGTTGTCCTTCACTATCATCGGAATCGGCGCCAAAACCGTTGTCTTCGTCATCATCATCATCGTCATCGTCATCATAAGAGAAATCATTAATTGTTAGGTTTCATTTTAACTGCCGTCTATAGTCTGTGCTTCCATTATGAGTTTAGCAACTAACGTCTACAGTAGCAAGACCATCACATAGCAGTCTTTCCACTTCTGTTGTATTAAAAGTCTTATTGTTACTTCTAATGTACACTTGACTTCACTCCAAACCAATTCAATTGGATTAAAATGACGGTGATAAGGCAGTAGCCTAATTACCAAGTGACTCTGTTTGCTTGCAGTTTCATCTACAACGTATTTAGGTGTCACAGGCTTATTTCGTTTTATGAGCGAGTATAGCAGCAGCTTTGTCAGTCTCATGTCAGCAGCAATGTCTCTCGCCTGCAATCGCTGTGCCATAATTTCTTTACGGTCACTAGTGGTGGGAGTTTTATCTAAAATCACGGAATGGTACAGTGCATTGTCCATCACAAACACTGTTGGAACACTAAACTGGGGCAACAAATTTTTAAACCACTGTAGAAACCGTGGGTGGTCCATATCCTCATGATAGTCACCAGTTTTCTTCGATCGAAAAACTAAAAGTCCTTCTGGCACAAAGCTGTTTGAAGACCCTGCATGGGTCCCAATTAATCGGAATCCTCTTCCTGTTGGCTGATGACTGCTGCTATTCGGAGTATCATCTGTCCAGCATTTCTCAACTGATTCTCCAGTGTTGACCCAGGTTTTGTCTAACCATATGACTGAGTGTATGTCCCTTCCTACAGTTTTGTGTAAGAAAATGGTACGAGCTGCAACGACATGAGCTTTTTCAAGTAACAGTTTTCGTCCATGTAACTTTTTAAAACGGAAGACCATACTTTTTAATATCATCTTAAGTGACCAATTTGGTCTCATTGTCGTCAACATTTGACAATTCGCCATTTCCTGACTGAATTCCCTTTTTTTAACCATTTACATTCTCGTGTATGTTTGCCATCTGAGCGAATGACATGTGGGCTGTTGACTGTGTTTCACTTTATATCCATCTTAGCAACATGGCGAAGGACATTTAATTTTTGGTTTGAACTTCCACTGTTTCTACAGCGTATTTTGTGGACCTTTCTCCGTGAGGAAGACATTGTTCTTAGCTCGCTTTCCTTTCATTGATAGGGCTTAATGTATAGTTGCTTTGACATTGTTTTACTTCTTGATGATCTAAGCTTATGATATGGGCATTTATAACCCTAGTTGTTTTTGTGTCCTGAGGAAAAAAATCTACCTAATTGCAGATGGCAGGGATGCCTCTTCAGTCGCAGCATCACAGATGGTGATGCATGGTCTTTCCCTCCGCAAGGAAGTAGAAGTGTAGTAACCCATTGGTTACTACATCTACCCACAGCAGACATAAATTGGGCAAGTGCGGCAAGTGTTGTGCACACTGACATTCAGATGGCACATCTGCTACTACCTGAGGTGGTCATCAGCCCGATGCCCTCAGGGGCCGAGCATTCGTTTGCTGAGTATGGGGGTTCCCGAGCCGGGGACTGGTAAGTGCCACCAATCTCCTGTTACCGTAAGCTCTGGGCATGCTTCAGTGATCACTGTGCGGCATGACAGTGGAACGTTATGAGTCACAGGGAACGGGGATCTAGGCTTGACCAGCCGGATCACGAGGATGGTAAAAACCTGCATAAAAAATCACTCAATCTCAAGGTGTGCTGCGCACTGGTGAGATGCATGGCTGTTGAGGTGGAACAGTCGTTAGCAGGCAACCTCTGGGGAACCTGCTGCACCTTAGTTGTAAAATGTTTACTCAAGCATGCTGGGCTCTGTCTGAGTGGACCATTGTTACCCTTGCTGTTTGTGGGACCGAGATGGAACCCTCAAAATCATCTTCTCTTCCTCCCTGTGGGTAGGGTGTACCACCTGGGAGTATTCACACCCAATCCTCCAAACGAATGAGGGACGCTAGCCATCCTGTTAATCTGCATTGACTGAATTATGTTGACAAGGCTCAAGGAGTCATAAACCAAAATGTGTTTTTGGTCATTAAGAGGAAGGAGGGGACATTTGAAAAAGTGTCCCCCTTCTATATCCATAAAGGCTTGGAAGAACTAGCTGTAAGCTTGAAGTCTGTTAAGCGGCTGCAAAATGGTTCCCTACTGGTGGAAACTAACAGGGCGAAGCAGGTGGAACTACTTACAAAGACTGAAAAATTGGGTGAATATGATGTAACTGTTGAACTGCATAACTTCCTTAACTCTAGCAGGAGTATGGTCACATGCCGTGACATTATGGATATCGACATAGTATACCGATGCCTCTTCTTTAGTCTTCTTCTTGTTTCTTGTTTATCCCAGCATCTTGAGATCTCTTGTGAAGAGAGACGTTACAACACATTCAGTAGTGGCGTGGGACAATCAATGAAGTTACACAACAGTTAGTAATTTAACTTTTGGAACCACCGGTTTATTGGCATTTCTGGAAATAAAATCACTCTCATACTCTCATGCGGTCAGCAAATTTCGTGTAACAGTTTGTATGTGTAATGGGACTTATTGTGTCACAAATCGTTCTAATGAGTTAATTAATCTGCATTACAGTGTTGCTAAGCAACGTGATCAACAAGATGATATGTGTCTCAAAACAGAGCCTTGATATTTTGAATAAACTTTCGGTTCATCTTTGTCAAAATCAGCACTTGTCTCAAAATTAATTTCCAACTTTTTACATTAAGTCCAAGCATGTTTGCAACTATTGTATGCGATTCACTGGACAGCTCGATCACGTACTAGCATATAACGTTTTTCAAATCGAGCACGCAGGTTTCAGATTTCCCTAAACGAGTCTTTTGTAATAACGTGGTATGTCTATCTCATGTAAAGTCGAAATGAAACTGGATTTGTCTCCATTCGGGTCAAAATCACAAAAAATAAAATTCATCGCACAGGTCAGCGAATTGTACATGCACCCTTTTTGCATTCTAAGTGATAACTCATCTCAGAGTAAAAGCCGCACATAAATTCACACTTTTTCATGAACACAAAATTCAAACACCTTTATATTAAACAGATAAATTATGGCCTGCAGTTACTAATTAACATCTCCCAATCTGAATAAAATTCAAGAACTTGTATTTCATAATCAATAAAATGTTATCACCTGAAAGAAACTAATAGTTTGCTAAAACGGATTCAGATTATGGTCAACTCATGTCTAGTCAATGTTGTCATGAATTGATACTTGCTTGGAATGAGTGAAATGCCTGTACTGAAAAATACTGTCCGTTGAGTAATTTACTGACTTTTATAACAAATTTGTACCCTTTGCGTCATTACAATAGCCAAACTTAAACAGGAATGGGCATTACAGGGGATAGTGGATGTGGAGCAAAGGATGTGTAGGAATAATGGAGAAATTGAGAAGGCCGACACCTTTAATTCTCCAACGTTGCCTGACCACACCACTGTTGGTTTCCTCCAACTTAGGGTTAGGCCTTATCCACCTAACCCTATGTGGTGCTGCAAATGCCAGCGTTGTGGTCTCACAACACTGAGTCGTAGGAGTGAAGCGGCCTGTGGGAAATGTGGAAAGGCAGCCCATGAAGCTGGGATTGACTGTCCGTCTCCAGCAGTCTGCAGTAACTGCTCTGGGAGCCACCCAGTCTGGAGCTGAGACTGCTCTGTTTTTGCAGAAGAACGAAAACTTCAAGAACCAAAAGTCACCAAGCAGATCCCCTATGCTGAAGCCAAAAAGGAATATAAGGCTACAAAGCCTCCCATCTTTATCACTTCTTATGTGTCCACGGCATAGAAACCTGTTCCTAAGGTTGTGGAGCAAAGGCACATGACAAGCAAAGTCTCTCTCAATGCCCCTTTTCCCCCTCATCCTTGAAGAGACAGGGTGCAGAGAAAGGTTCATGACGTTTGGGTCAAAAGCTGTCCTGAGTGCCGTCACATGTCATTCTTTCACGTCTGACTGATGAGGAGAACACCATGGAGTTAGGTGCCTTGGCTGCAGGCAGTCCCTACACTCCCCCTCACTCTACAAGTGCTTCACCTCTGTGGTGCAAAGATAAAGGTAAATTAAAACCACATCAATGAAATGGCTCCCATCCTGCAGTGGAACTTGCAGGGGTTCAGGACACATGTGGAGGAACTCCGACCACTGTGTCTGTGTCTCCAGGAGACTCTTTTCCATCAATCGTACACCCTTGAGCTACAAGGCTATGTACTCCACAAAAAGGACGACCTGATTGGAGAGAGAGCTGAGGAAGCGTAGGTATTTTCATCAGTACCAACTACCACTCCTCGCCTCTCTCACTTCCAACGACTTTACAAGCAGTTGCTGTATCGGTGCACATACGTCATCCATTGACAATACGTTCCCTTACTTGTCCCCATGTGATGCACTTGATCAAAAGGCCCTAACCGACCTTATTATATAGCTCCCCTGCCCCTTCCATCCTCTGTGGTGATTTTAATGTACACAATGTGCTTTGGGGCTCTGAAGCTACCTGCCCCGGGGGTAGGGCAATTGAGAGGCTTCTTGTGTCATCATGTGCATACTTGCTAAACGCAGGACAGAGTACTCACTTCTGCACAGCAACTGGGTCGTTCTCTGCCATTGATCTCTCGCCTCACTCTCCAGCTCTCATTCACACTGCTCAATGGGAAGTGGTTGATGAGTTGGATGGAAATGATCACTTCCTGATATGGATTCACCAGTCAGATGGGATGGAACCCAAAAGGAAACCATCGCGATGTGTGCTCGCTAGAGCCAACTGGACACTTTATAACCAGTTGGCCCAGTTCAAACATTGTGCGAATGTTGTGGCATTGGTGGATCATATTATCAAAATGATAAGCGATTCACTGGACAGCATTCAATCCACAGTCTATCGGACAACAGGAGAGGCAACCTGACCCTTGTTGGAGTGCTGAATGTTGCTCTGCAATCAGAATCAGGCGTGCGGATCTCCCTAGGATCAAGTGTTGACCAACTGCAGAGAATCTTGCAGCCTTCCAGGTCGCGAGAGCAAAGTGTCACCGAATTATTTGAGAGAGCAAAATGAGGTCATGGCAACAGTTCCTGAACACCATTAATCATTCTACAACAAATTCTGTTGTGTGGGAGACCACCAGGAGAATTTCTGGGAGAGGAGACAGGTGCCCCATGGCTGCTATAATGGGGAACGGCATTCTACAAACCAGCCCGTGAGACATTGCCCAGACTATGGCAGTGTATTTTTCCACAGTTACTGCAACATTCAGTTAGGATCCAGGTTTCCAGCGCCATAGAGCAGTTGCTGAGAGGTGTAGTTTGGACTTCCGGTCCGCCTCTGATGAAGATTGCAACTGCCCATTTTGCATGTGGGAGCTGGGTTCTGCATTGTCTGCAGCTCGTGACACATCCCTTGGTTATGACAGGATCCATTAGAGTATGCTGCAACACCTCATAAGTCGAAACAAAGTTATCCACCTCACACTTTTTAATGCCATTTGGGCGTCAGGTCACTTTCCCGACTCGTGGTGTGAGACAATTTTAACTCCTCTTTTAAAATCTGGGAAAGACAGTACATGCCCAAGTAGTTATAGTGGTGTTGCTCACACTAGCTGCATGGGGAAGACCTTGGAGTGGATGGTCAACCATTGCCTTGTCTGGATTTTAGAATCCAGGCAAATCCTTAGTCGCTTTCAGTGTGGGTTCAGGAGTTATCGCCTTTGATAACCTTGCCCTCCTGGAGACGGCTATACAACAGGCTTTCCTATACTGGCAGCACCTTCTAAGTATATTTTTTGACATAAAGAAGGCCTATGATACTACTTGGAAGCCTCTTATCCTGGAGCAGCTTCACGAATGGGGGTTTTCGTGGTTGTCTTCCCATTTTTATTCAGTCCTTCCTCTCGTCACGATATTTGAGATAACAAGTCAGTGAATCCTGTCTGATCACTTTCAGTAGGAGAACGGTATCCCTAAAGGTTGCATTTTAAGTGTGACTGCCTTTGCCATAGCTATTAACAGCATCATGTCCATAGTGAAAAGTCCTGTCCAGTGTTCGTTTGTGGATGTCTTCTCTGTTTTGCTCTTCTTCAAGCCTCGCAACAACAGTACATCAGTTGCAATTAACTCTTCCACGTTTGGATGAATGGGCGCAGAAGAGTGCTTTTAAGTTTTCCACCAAGAAGTCTGTGTGTGTTCTTTTTAACCATTCTCGTTCCATTTTAAACATTCCTGAGTTGAGGATGAGGGACACTGACCTTACTTTTAAAGACACAGTGAGGTTTCTGGGCCTCAAATTTGACTCTAAGCTTATGTAGTTACCATATCTTAAGGACCTGAAAAAATGCTCACTTAAGGCTTTGAGTATTTTAAAATGTCGTAGTCACGGTACAGGGGGAGCAGACAGGACATGTCTGCTCTGGTTTTACAGGGCATTTGTGCGATCCGGGCTCAATTATGGGTGCATGGTGTATGTGTTTGTGAGAGCCTCTTATTTAAAGATGTTGGATGTGGTGCACCATGAAGGGATTCGATTGGCCACTGCGGGATTTCCACCTTGGCTTCTCCAGAGGCCCAGACTTATTTTAGACTTGACAAATTTTAAGTAAGATCATATTCAGATTTTACATTTCAATCTCTATTTTTGTAACATTTTAGAAATGCATCACAGTTTCAAAGTAGTGTACACTGATGGCTTCAAACAAGGGAATTCCCTTGGCTGCTCTGTCGTGTTCCCCGACCACATCACCAGGACTTGCCTTCCTGACGAGTATACCATTTTCTCAGTGGAGCCCCACACGCGGCACTGGAACAGATGCATCGTATTTGGGGCAAATGGGTTTTCTTTGGCTCCAGTTCCCTTAGTGCCTCACAATCAGTACAGAACCTGTACCCAGCTGAGGAGTTGGTCCGGCTGATATATGGCAAACTGTACTTGATCCAACGGCAGGGTAAGCAGGTGTCATTCTGCTGGGTGCCAACTCACTTAGGGATATGGGGAAATGAACAGCCCGATCAGGCTGCCAAGGAGGCTTGCAGAGGACAGGATGTGGCTCAGTGTCCTATTCCCTTGAAGCCTGTAGTTTCTGCACTACACAGGAAGTGCATGCAGTTGTGGGATGAGGAATGGCTGGTGGTGACGGCCAATAAGCTGTGGTTGGTGAAGTCAACAACCCAGCTGTGGTGTTCCTCCTGCCAGTTGCTTAGGCGGGATGAAGGGACCCTCGCGTGTCTTAGAATTGGACACTGCCCTCTCACACATAGCTTTTTACTAAGGCAAGAGGATCCTCCGTTTTGTGATGCTTGTGGCATGCACATCTCTATCCACCATATTTTAATGTAGTTCGTTTTATATCATGATGCAAGGGCAGATGCAAATATTGGTGGAGATATGCCCTTTATCTTAGTTGATAATGAGACGAGTGTGACTATGGTTTTAAAGTTTTGTGATTTGTCTGGACTCTGGTATAAACTTTAAGGCTGGAGGTTTTAGTGTGTTGCAGAGTGGCTCGCTCTTCCTTTTTTTTTCTTCTCATCAGCCATCTGCTATATTGTTTTATCTCCTTACACCATGTTCTTCCTATGTCGTTAATGTTTTACAACTGACACAATACTTCATTACGTGATTCTGAGTGGGTAATAGTTTTTCAGCTTTTGTTAACTCCATTTTATGTGCTGTTTTATCTTCCTGTTTTGCGTATTTTACTGACACTCGTCATAATCTGTTTTCGCACTGGCGCTAAAGAGCTTGCTGTCATGTGCCCATACAAACATGTCCATATCCATGTCCATGTCCATGCCCATGCCCATCAGCCTGGTCACCGGCCGCCGTCGCCAGGTCTGGCATGTGCTTGCAGCAGTACATCAGTGACACCTGATCTGTATAGCATCTTTATAAGGGCCCAGTTGTTAAATGTGTTTGAGATGTGTTAACTACTTTTGTTGTATTCTTGTGGATGTCACTCAGTGACCCAATAAACTGGAGCTCTTTTATTGCCATGTGTTTCTTTGTGTTCCTAGTTAGAGCACTGTAAGATTCACATCTTGCATCACTTCAGGTATCTGACTCAGCAGAAATGAGGGTAAGGTACACATGATTTGTTATATGTGTACATTTCAAGGAAGTAAAAAATATCTTTGGTTTATGATATTACTAATATGGGTACTTAAAGCTTTCTTTGGCAATCCAGAATAAAAATAGATGTTTCAAGGATATAATTATTTCCAAGGCACTGTGTTCATTAAAACTGTAGTGCTTATACATTGGTAGGGATCTAAGGTAATTACTGAAAATTTTGTTAGGTTACCTTCCATTCAGAAAGCTGTTGCACTCAGCGACTGTTATACTGACTTGTAAATTATAGATTGCAGCAATCAATCGTCCTTTTTAAATTTTATTGTGCAGATCTAGATTTTGGCTAGAAGCTAGCCATTCTCAATGCACTATTATTTTCACTCAATGCACATAATGCCTGTTGGTCGGGCTTCATCCACAGTTCATTGAATACTCAATGCATGTAATGCCTGTTGGTCGGGCTTCATCCACAGTTCATTGAATACTCAATGAACTGTGGATGAAGCCCAACCAACAGGCATTACATGCATTGAGCATTCAGACATTCATTGAGTATTCAGACATAGGTATTAATGAAGTAAATGAGTGGCTGCAGAATGGCAAAGATGCTGGCTGTGGTATGATGACATTTGTTAATCTGCAGACAATGGTGGTAGTGGTGATGGATTGGCTGACGAAGCTGGTGCATTCAGCCAGTCATTTACTTCATTAATACCTATGTCTGAATACTCAATGAACTGTGTATGAAGCCTGACCAACAGGCATTACATGCATTGAGCGAAAATAATAGTGCATTGAGAATGGCTAGTTTCTAGCCGAAATATAGATCTGCACAATAAAATTTAAAAAGGATGACTGATCACTGCAATCTATAATTTACAAGTGAAAATTTTGTTCTGTAACCTATTTTCTTTATTCATTACTCAGAATGAAAGAGAAAACAAGAAAGTAAAACTACTGGTGAGTAGCAGAACTAAAGAAAGAAATTTTTCAGTATAAGATCAGCACTTTTAATGCATACGAAGTACGAAGCTTACTCTGAATTCTTAAGACAGTGGAATTTAAATTATCCAGACAGTATGGAATCGTAGTTCTTCTATAAAAAATCTGGATAACTGCGAAGTTCAGAAAAAAAATTATGATCCCATAAAGACATAGACTATGTTTGATTCTGTGTAAACACACAAACTATATTATTTTCAGATAAATATTGAACACACATAAGAAAAAAATACTAACAGTGAGTTTTATACACTGAACTATTCAGTAAATTTCTTTTGAACAAGATTTGTATGTTGTTTATGTGCAGCACTACAACACAAACATTTGGTAAGCAGTTGTTCAGCTAAAGTTGTTTCTGCCCACCATTCCAAATAAACCATTATTTTGTCCAGGAAGGTTGTTTCCCCTTTATGTGTCAAAATGGATGCAGATTGAACACCAGCTTCGACAGCCAATCCATCACCTCTACCACTGCTGTCTGCAGATTAACAAATGTCATCACCACAGCCAGCATCGTTGCCATTCTGTAGCCTTGTAGGTGACAGTGTAGTAGGTGGTTGTGGGATCACTCATGGAAAAATTCCTGTAGTAGTTGGTGTTAGAGCTGCACCTTTTTTAGATTGAAGTCAGCTTTAGGTGTACCTGCTTAAAGGGAGTCCCTCTAACTAAGGGCTTACCTTCAGAGGATGTCATGTTTCCAAATAGAGAAGGAAGTAGCATATTTTGTCAAAATATAAGAGGTATTTGAGATAAAGTTAGTGAACTGCTTATAGATGTTGACTTTGAAATTATTGCTATGTCGGAGCACCACTTTTTCGAGGATTTCCTTGTGGGGTGGGGGAGTAGCCATGTACATAAAAAACAGTATTCCATTTGAGTCCATAATGTACCAAGGCACTGCACTGAACACATATTTCAATGTTGTGTAAGGGCAGTTGAATTTAATGAAACTAAACTTCTAATTGTTGTTATTTATAGGTCCCCTAACTATGACTTCAGAGCATTTCTGCTCGAGCTAGAGAGGGTTCTTGATTCACTTTGTAGGAAGTACCAGAAATTAGTTATGTGTGGTGACTTCAATATAAATTTTATATATGATGGTGCAAGAAAAAGGATGTTGGTAGATCTCCTAAATTCGTATGATCTGATGCAGACTGTGTTTTTTCCAACTAGGGTGCAGGGGAATAGCAGCACAGCCATAGACAATATTTTTATTCATTCTTCATTACTAGATGGGCATTCTGTTAGTAAAAGGGTGAATGACCCTTAAGAGCATGAGGCACAAATTTTAACACTAAGAGGCTTTTGTACTCAAACAAATGTCATATAATTACAAACAATATAGGAAAGTTTATCAAACAGCAATAGAGAGTTTTTTAAACCTTGTCAAGGAACAAGAGTGGCAGAGTGTAAAATAGTGCTGATAACATAAATGATAAATATAATGCCTTCCTTAACACATTTCTCGTGCTCTTTAAGAGTTGCTTTCCATTAGAATGTTCTAAACGGGGTACTAGCAGTAATAGGCAGCCGTGGGGCTGACTAGTGGGATAAGGATATCATGTAGAACAAAGTGAGAATTATATCAAAATGTTAGAAGTAATCACAATCAAGCTGCAGTAGCTCATTACAAACAGTATTATAAGGTCCTTAAAACTATTATTAGGAAGGCAAAGAGTATGTGGTATGCAGTTAGGATAGTTAATTCACAGGATGAAATTAAAACGATATGGTCAGTTGTGAAGGAAGTTTCTGCTCAACAGCACAAGGTCGATGATATAAAGTCAGTTTGTAGTAAAAATATTTCTGTTACTGATAAATCAGATATATGCATAGTATTTCTGAGCATTGCTGGTGAATTAAATAAAATTTAGTTTCTACAGAGAATCGTATAACTTTCTTGGCAAATGCCTTTCCGAGATTGATGTTTGAAATACTCCTCAGTGATACAGGCAAGGGGGAGATTGAGTCGGTAATTACATCACTAAAGACTAAGGACTCTCTTGATTATGATGGAGTGCCTAGCAGAATATTAAAGTACTGTCCTGTATTTAGCCATATTTGTAATTTTTCCTTTAGGAACAGTCATTTTCCTGAATGATTAAAGTACTCAGTACTAAAGCTGCTTTATAAAAATGGAGAAAGGGATAATGTAGACAATTTTAGACCTATTTCTATCAGTGATTGCTAAAGTTATTGAAAAGGCTGTGTATGTAAGGATAATTGATCATTTTATATCACACGATTTGCTATCAAATACACAGTTCGGCTTTAGAAGTCATTTAACAACTGAAAATGCTATATTCTCTGGATAGGTTAAACAAAAGGTTTGAACGCTGGGCATATATTTTGATTTAACTAAGGCATTTGGTTGTGTTGATCATAAAATATTGCTCCAGAAGTTGGACCATTAATACTAGGAGTAGCTCACAATTGGTTCACCTCTTACTTTAGCAACAGACAGCAAAAGATCATTATTCACAATGTTGAGAATGGCTGTGATGTGGGGTCTTAGTGGGGTGCAGTCAAGTGGGGATGCCCCAGGGATCAGTGTTGGGGCCACTCCTGTTCCTTATTTATATAAATGATATGCCCTCTAGTATTACAGGTAACTCTAAAATATTTCTGTTCGCTGATGGCACTAGCTTGTTAGTAAAGGATGTTGTGTGTAACATTGGCTCGGTTTCAAATAGTGCAGTTCATGACCTAAGTTCATGGCTCGTAGAAAATAAACTGATGGTAAATCACAGGAAGACCCAGTTTTTACAGTTTCTAACACACAATTCAACAAAACCTGACATTTTAATTTCACAGAATAGGTATGATTAGTGAAACTGAACAGTTCGAATTACTAGGTGTTCAGATAGATAGTAAACTGTCGTGGAAAGGCCACGTTCAGGATCTTGTTCAAAGACTTAATGCTGCCATTTTTACTATTCAAACGGTATCTGAAGTGAGTGATCGTTTGACACGAAAATTAGTCTACTTTACTTATTTTCATTTGCTTATGTCGTATGGTATTATATTTTGGGGAAACTCTTCCCATTCTTAAAGGATATTTTTGGCTCAGAAACGGGCAGTTTGTGCAATAAGTGGTGTAAGTTCACGAACCTCTTGTCGACCCCTGTTCACGAGGCAGGGTATTTTGACATTGGCCTCTCAAAAAATAAAGATAATAAATAAATACTGTCATTTCTTGTTAACAATATTAGCTTATTCCCAAGAATAAGCAGCTTTCACTCAGTTAATTCTCAGCAGAAATCAGACCTGCATTTGGATCGGACTTCCTTAACTCTTGTGCAGAAAGGTGTGCAGTATACTGCTGCATCCATTTTCAATAAGCTACCACTCAAATCCAAAAATCTTAGCAGTAATCCCCATGCTTTCAAATTGAAACTGAAGAGTTTCCTCATGGGACACTCCTTCTATTGTCGAGGAGTTCCTTGAAAAATTAAGCCGATTCTTGCTGTATTGTTGATTGTGTTTTCTTAAACTTATGAATTTACTTTTTCGGATTCATAAACATTTTATTTTTATCTGTTTTTACTTTTATGTTATAATTTCGTGTGCTGACATGTTCCATGACCTTGGAGATTTGCTCCTCAATTTGGTCCTACGGAATTTTTCGACAAACTTACTCAATAGTTGTCCTTCTCCACACACTTAATATTTTCTAGAATTCCTTGGTCCATTGGCTGCAAATGTTGTTACATTTTTAGGTAGCAGAAATTTTACTTTGAAGCGACCCTGACTTGTTCTACTTCCCGATGTGACAAAGCATTGTCAGTCAACAATATGACATTCAAACGCAAACCTTGGCAAAAAATTTTCAGAGAACATGGCTAGGAGGGACAATTTGTGTGTTTTAAAGCATGAGGATATTTTATTTCTCTCTTAACACAGAAAGGATTTTATGTTTCCCAGCCGCATTACTGCAAGCCATTATTGTAACACTGTACTTTTTCTTTTGTGGAGTCATCTCATCTGGAATCTAATGATGTCTTATTGGATAGCATCTGATAAACAAATTCATCAGCATTATAAACTTATTATGGAGTCAATTAGTCAAAGGACATATGATTTTTTTAATTCCTTTTTGAAATTTTCAGCAGCTACTGTAGTCACTGGAAGGGTTTCACCAGTCATTGACAGTTGACAATGTCCGTGTCAATCTATCTACCTTTGCAGCCAGCGCTGGCTGACTGTGGAGTCATGATCGCCATTAAAAAGTGTTTTGTTTAAATTTATTCCTCTTTCCTGCAATATTAGGCCTGAACCCCTAAAACCTCTAGTAAAGTACGTCATCTGGTGAGTCATTTTTTGCTTTTTTGGTTTCCCCCTAGTTCTGTAAACTGTCCTTTATTATCATTTTGGAACAAAAGTCTTCACTTTTTTCATGCTGCTCTTCCAGTATGATACCACTGGAGTTTTGTTCATGGACAAAACATTAAATATCCTTTTTGGGGTGGATAAAGGAAAATTGTTGGAAAAAAATAATGTTCCTCTTTTACGTCTTTTACACTTGCAGCAAATTCAATTTCAACTTGTTAACAGCACCGTTGCTAGGATTTGTGTCTGGCAGTTGACTGACTCTAAATTTAATGGTTGTGTCATCAATTGTTATTGCTTTTACTTTCAGAGTATCAAATAAAATATAGTTGCTGTACTAAGAAACAAAAATAATAATGATGATTTTGAGATCTGCATTAATGAGGGCCAAATAAGCAAAGTTCCACTGTATTTATGCTTTCTATTATTTTTTAAAGAAAATAATTAACAAATGTGATACTTCACAGTGATATTACCTTTATCTAACACTGCAGTTAAGGTGCTAAAATCGTAAATTGATTGTACATTTATGTAGACACTAATACACATAGGGAACAAAATATCATTTTATTTAGATATATTTGTCACTATATTGTGGAAGCTACTTAATAACAAATATTATAGTGCTGTTTTACAGCAGCTATTGTTTAAAATTTACCCATTGTAGTTTGTTGAGTGTAAATTCTCAAAATTTTATGATGGTGACATATTTCCATTACATTTTATCAATAATTACCTCTTTTTTGTTGATAAGTACCATGGACATTGTCTAATTCAAATGAAGCAGTTTTCATTGATTGCTCCATTGTACTGTGTTATTGGCTAAAATAAATTCATTTCTTTCATGTGTTTTCAGATTTTGTTCTTCATTTACTGCTTTTTCTGTAATCTGTGTCCAGTGCTTTCTGTTCATTGTCACTAACTTCAACATTGCCTGTTAACAGGTTAAACAATATTTGACCCTCACTGGAGTCCTGTGGCACCCTATGCTTTATGACCCTGATTTCAGATTTGCATCTATTCTATTTATTAGTCACAAACTGCTTTTTTCCATCATAAGATTTCCACTTTGTGTGTCCACGTAGCAGTTATTCCGTTAACTAGTGTGATAAGCTTTTAACAGATATAGAAACATTGCAGATACTTTGTATCATTTTGTTAGTCTAGACAAATCAGTTTGAAATAAATTTTTTGAAACCATGTAGAGCTGTGATCAGTTTACTGTGTTTCATGGGGAATGTAATTAATCTAATTGCATTACTACTATATGTCCACAAAATTCTGCCACTGGGCTCGCTCATGTTACTTTTCTACATCTACATCTATAATTTGCAAACCATCATGAGGCGCATGACAGAGGGTGCATTCCCATTTTGCAGTTATTAGGCATTCTTCCTGTTCTATTCACATATGGAGCACAGGAAGAATGTTTGCATGAATGTCTCTGTGCATGCAGTAATTATTGTAATCTTATCCTCATGATCCCTATGTGAGCAATATGTAGGGAGTTGAAGTATATCCCTAGAGAAATCATTTAAAGCCAGTTCTTGAAACATTGTTAATAGACTTTCTCTGGGCATTTATGCCTTGTCTTCAAGAGTCTGCCAGTTCAGTTCCATCAGTATCTCTGTACACTCTCCCATGGATTAAACAAAACTGCGACCTTCTCTGTATACATTCAATATCACCTGTTAATCCTATCTGGTATGGGTCCCACACTCTTGAGCAACATTCTAGAACTGGTCGCATGAGTGATTTGTAAGCAATCTCTTTCGTAGGCTTATTGCACTTCTCCAGTATTCCACCTATAAACTGAAGTCTACCATCTGCTTTAACCATAACTGAACCTATGCGATCATTCCATTTCATACCCCTACAAAATGTTACACCCAGGTGTTTGTATTAGTTGGCCGATTCAAACAGTGACTCATTGATATTATAGTCATTGGAAACGACTTTTTTTTTTTAAATTTTGAGAAGTGCAAAATTTTATATTTCTTAACATTTAGAGCAACTTGCCAGTCTCTGCGCCACTTCGAAATCTTAACAACATCTGACTGAATATTTATGCAGCTTCTCTCAGATAGTACTTCATTATAGATAACTGCATCATCTGAAAAAGTTTGATTTTACTATTAATGTTGTCTGCAATGTCATTAATATACAACATGAACTGGAAGGGTCCCAGCACACTTCCCTGGGGCATGCCCAAAATTACTTCTACATCTGACGATGTCTCTCCATCCAAGATAACATGCTGTGTTCTCCCTATCAAAACATCCTCAATTCAGTCACAAATTTCACTTGATACTCCATAGGATTGTTCTTTTGACAATAAGCATAGGTGCGATACTAAGTCAAAAGCTTCTCAGAAATCGAGGAACACTGCACCTACCTGGTTGCCTTGATCCAAAGCTTTCAGTATGTCATATCATAAAAATGTGAGTTGGGTTTCACATGATAGATGTTTTCGAAATCCATGATGGTTGGCACTGTGGAGGTCATTCTGTTCAAGATACCTCATTGTGTTTCAGCTCAGAATATGTTCTAAGATTTTACAACAAATCGATGTCAAGGATATTGGACAGTAGTTTTGTGGATCACTTGTACTACACTTCTTGTAGATGGGTGTGACCTGTGCCTTTTTCCAAAAACTGGACGCAATTTTTTGTTTGAGGGCTCTATAATAGATTATAGATAGAAGAGAAGTGAACTTGGCTGCAAATTCAATATAGAATCTGACAGGGAATTGCGGCCTGGAGCTTTGTTCAGTTTTTCAACACCACTGACACTAATACTCATTTCATTCAACTTTTCAGTGGTACAAGGATTAAATTGTGGCAGTTCTCCTGGGTTTTCCTTTGTAAAGGAACATTTGAAAATGGAATTAAGCATTTCAGCTTTGGCTTTGCTACCCTCAGTTTCAGTTTCTGTCTCATTCACTAGGAACTAGACACTAACTTTGATCCCACTAACTGCCTTTACATATGACCAGAATTTCTTTGGATTCTGTGAAAGATCACTTGTCAGTATTCTGCTATGGTAGTTGCTGAAGGCGTTATACATTGCTCTCTTGACAGCCAAACACATTTCATTCAGCATCTCTCTGTCTATAGCACTATGCTTTGTTTCACAGCTATTATGCAGTAATCTCTGTTTCTTTACAGTGACTGTGTACCATGGAGGTTCCCTCCCACAATGAACTGTTCCACTGGGTACATATGTATCCAGTGCTCGGTCAACGATCTTTTTAAACTTGAGCCAGAGTTCCTTGACATGCTGCTGACCTGCACTGAAAGTTGCAAGTTTCTCATTGAGATGTGACACTACTGGTTTTTTTTATCTAGTTTACTGAACATATACATCTTTCTGCTTGTTTTTAGTTGTCCTTTGTACTTTGGTAATCATTTTTGCCACAACTGTATTGTGGTCACTGATACCAGTTTTGATGTGGACATCCTCAAAAATGTCAGGTCTATTTGTTTCCATTGGATCATATATATTGCCATAATCAGTGGGGTTCCTACCTGTCTGTTCTAGGTATTTTTCAGAAAAGGCATTTAATAAAGTTTACAGGATATCTTACCACATTAAGGCCAAGTGGTCAACTTTGGCATGCTAATCTTTTTTGTCAAGTCACTGCCAACATAGATGATCTAATTATGACTTAATTATGGTGCTGTGCCATGCCAAACCAGTAAGCAGTGTCTAGTGCCAGCACTGTGTGATGAAAGCATGGTTTGTTCCCCCACACAGCCTCACCCCTCTTGGCAGCCCAGCAGAACTTGCTTCCTCCACTCCTTGCACACCTCTGAGAATTCATTCTGGATATTGTGAACAAACTATAATTCTGTTATTTTGTTTATATATGTTGAATAACTGATGTGTAGTTGTCTGCATCAACCTTGTTCTTCCAACAGGTAGGTTTAGAGTATGATGTGTCAGTATAGTGCTAAAGTCTACTAAAAACAGAACATAATTGTTGTTTGCACCTTGTGCTTAGAGCATTTCAACCAAATGTTAATTTTTTCATTGATTTATAGTCCTGACTTTGCTCTTGACTTGTTCTGTTTCTTGGATTTTTTTGTTTGTGTGCTTACTGCAGAGCACCACATTGTGATCAGAGATAGCTGTTTCCTGAATTTTTGATTCATAGTCTTATCAATATTGCTGGTGGTGTTATAAGTGATTGGCCTTAATCAACCACTCTCTTAAGACCCTGTTTAGTTCTTGTTTCAGTTTTAATTTCATTCCCACATCAATTTTGTAATCTCTACATATTATAATATTTATTGCTTGAATCTTCAGCAACAATAGCACTGCTCTTTCGCCGTTACCATTGGAAGCATATAAACACAAAATTCTTAATTCTTTTGTTCATTACGAGTAAATTAATTTTTTTTTTTATGTTGGTAAGCTTACACATTTAGAGAACTCAGTCTCTTAAAATTACCCATTTTCTTCATTTATGTAGCTACACTTTCATCTGCTTTTAGTAGAAATATTACAAAGGCTAACTTCAGGAATAAGTACCAAGTAATGAATCACTTATTTCCATTTACTAGAAAAAACTTGTTACTACAGAATTATTTTTCACCACAATTCTATTCTCTGGGGTATAATAGATACAGTACAGTTAACTATGAATGAGTAATGATGATTATTTCTTGATTTATCATTGTAGGAAATGGTGATGTTCCTGAGCCTACTGATACTGAAAATGGTTTTTGCTTTGAAGATTCTCCAGTTGTTGCAAGTAGAAGTCTAATAAGGCCAGAAGTTACTCGACTTGCTGGAGAAGATGATGCAGGTCTTGTGGTAGAAGCAGAGTTTCCTTCACAGGAAACGAGTTTTTTAATTGAATCATTGGTTAAACAACTTTGCAAGTTCGTAGAGAAAAATGCTACCAAACAGAGAGCTCTGTATGATGGTATGTAAATTGACAATTTGAGAAAAAAGAAGTAAACTTTATTTTTATCTGTGGTGTAGACTGGATGATTATAGTTAATAATTTGGCAATGCGTGATCATTCTAATATTTTTTCTATCAATAGGCTTCATTATAGTATGTAGATTTTCTTTTTAAGTCTTATAACACTTACTTGTATGTGCTCTTCTCAGAGAGCAGCAGGAAAGATTTAACAGGGTACCTTCTTTTTGTTACCTCTCCAAAAACATATTATTCTTCCGAATAAAGATTAGGAGACATTTCTGCGTGTCTCTGAAACTATTGGCTAGTGTAAGTATTCAGTGAAACGCCAATTTCAATTTTGGAAGAATCAAACCATATCAGTTTTTATATTGTGGATTAACGGTGAAAAATATTGGTGATGTGCAATATCATTATATAGCTTGTTTCAACTGTTCATTTTTTTTAATTTTACAGCTATTTGTCGTATTCTTTTCAAACTGAAATTAATTGATGGTACATATGCAATAGAAGAACTAGAGTTTATGAGAAACCGTTATGTGCAAGCAGTTTGGGATCTTCTTCAAATTGCAAAGATAGGAAATGAACCAGGAGCAAATAATAGATTGATCAGTGTTGCCAGGTATGAGTAAACTATATACATAACGTATTTCAGTTCTCCCCCTCCCTCTCTCTCTCTCTCTCTCTCTCTCTCTCTCTCTCTCTCTTTCTCTGTATGTTTAATCTTAACATTGGTCTCCTTATTAACCAGGAAAGATTCGTTCAAGAAAGCTTTGCCCAGCAAGCTCCTGGTCCCTGAAAAATTGTTTGAATCATCTCGGTATCAAACGGAATTTGTCGAGTTGGAGTATATAGCACATGGTGGGTTTGGCTATGTTTACAAAGCAAGAAACAAATTAGATGGTGGTGAATATGCTATAAAGAAAATTTGTCTGAGGTAAGGTTTGATCAATTTCATACACTTCTTCATGGTACAATTCTGATACTATTAGTGAAATCCTTAATATATTCTCTTTTCAGTTCCTTACATTGATGTAACTTGTTACATGGAATAGTTACTTTCTCTCCTTCACCTGTAAGAGAAAAGTTGATACTTAAAATCATTAACTAATTAAATATACTGTTTTATTGGTGCTCTAAGATTGTCATAGAATTCTAATTTTTCTGTTCTGTCTCAACATAGGGAAGTTAATGATTTTCTTAATTCCTGGTATCACACCTCTGTCTCGAACTGTAGACCAGGCATAGGAGTCTCTGAAGCGAACTACCAACACATTAACTTGGACAGTTTGCAGCCAGTTGACCTTTTCATAACAAAACATACTTAGGGCAGATCCATTACTTTATGGTAGGCCACACTTGTGCCTCGCTCTTACCTTGTACCACACATCTTATAATAACTTAGATTGAGCACTAAAGATCTGGTTGTTAGGTACTTTGAATACTTATAAACATCTCCGCAATGGGAAATAACCATGCCTGTTTTTTTTTCCACCAAGTGCCTTCCTGATAACAAAGGTCTCATGACAAGGGAGAGAGCATCATTCACAGTTTTAAAACAGATCTCATTTAGATTATTCTTCCTGCAGAAAAATGCTTCACTACATATGTGAAAATATGCAGACTGTCTCTGCTAATTATTACATACCTCTTGTAACAAGAGCTTGTTGTCTGGTTCTCTTTCCAGAAATTCAGCCTGATTTCCAATGGATTCACAGGTTCCTCTGCCCATACCAGAACCTTTCACCCCACACCAACTTGACATGCTTTCCAAAACCCACAATCGTAATTATGCTGTCATGCCACTGTGGATTGTTACTGCATTCACATTGAAAGGATATCTGCCATAATTGACCAGTGTCAACCCATGTCAAGCAACTTAACTTCCTGCATGAGGAACATCTCTCTCTTTCTCCATTGGCTCTCCACAGTTTATAGCCCGTTATCACATGGCTTCCCGTTCCTCACTCTCAGTACTATCGTTCTATGTACGAACATCCTGCAGTTATGGACAACACTTCTGGGATATCTCTTTCTTCGTAAGCTGGTGACATTGTTCAGGACTTCAAAAACAGGTACTGCTCCTCTTTTTCCCCATCAGACTTGGCCCAACTGCAAATTAGTAGTCCCTTATCACACAGTAAGTGGTAGAAGGACGGTGAAACAAAACGTAGGCAGCAAGTTATTGGAAATTTACACCTTATCACAGAATGTGGAAGTCTGAGAGGATTATCTGATCTGTAAAACAGTATAACAGATATAACAATGCAATGCTGGTGAAGGCACAGGTGTTTCAGAGTGCACTGTTCACACTGTTCAGCACACATTGTTGAACATAGGCTTCCAAAGCAGATGACCCCTACATATCCCCATGTTGACCCAACAATATCATCAGTTATGATTGCAGTGGTCATGGGATCATCGAGATTGAATCGTGGATCAGTAGAATGAAAAATTTCCTGTTGGATTCTGTCTCGGGTTCTTCAGCTGACATTCATCTAATGATTTTACTGATGTTTCGCCAGCACGAGTGGCTGGCATTGTCAAAGCTTCACCCTCCATTGCCGGTGGTGAACTGGAGGCGAGCTCACGGCCGCAGACTATATGCACCCGGCGCGCCAACGTCAGAGGGCTTCTCCACGGTCATTTCCGGTGCGGTTCTCCTCTTGCTACCTGCGACAGTCATTTGCTGCAGTATGGGAAGCCATGATCTGTTTACGTTAAGGCTTTCCTCTTCCTTGTTGAAGCAGTTTGCGTGTTTTTGTATTTCTACAGCTTCTCTGAACAAGCGCGTGTGATAGTGTTTCTCTACAGCCAGAACTTCCGTGTCGGCAAATTCTATTACGTGGTCGGTCTCACTCAGTGCGTGCTCTGCTACGTCCGATTTCTCTACCTGCCCCAACCCGCAATGTCACTTATGTTCTTTGATCCTGGTGTTGATTGATTGTCCAGTCATTCCGACATAAACTTTTCCGCATGTGCATGGTATACGGTATACTCCCGACATTTCAAGTGGGTCCCTTTTCTCCTTTGCTGATCTAAGACACTCTTTGATCTTCCTTGTCGGTTTGAAAATTGCATTTACGCCATGTTTGCGCAATATACGGCTGATTCTGTCTGTCACTCTGGGAATGTATGGCAGAAAGGCCATACCCACATTTCTTTTTCTGATTCCTTACTTCGCCAAATGTTTGGCTCTGTTACACTTCTAATATAATTTGTGGAGTACCCATTGCTCCTCAGAACATTTTCCAGGTGTTGCATTTCGCTTCTGAGGTGCTACGGCTCACATATTCGTCCTGCTCAGATGCATGTTGTGCCACAGGGTGGTCCACTTTGCTCATGGCCACAGTTTAGTGGTAGCCATTCATCTTAGTGGGCTGCTGATTGGTAGTCATACTAATATAAAAAGCTGTGCAGTAATTGCAGCAGACCTGATATATGCCATGGATGTTTTCACAGGTGGCCCAGCCTCTGATGGGGCCATTTTGTTGTCTATCTGTGAACTATACTTAAACAGCACAGATCTTACCCATGAGACTCAAGTAAGCATCATCCTGATGAGTACATATTTTATAACCTTTACATCTTTTAAACAAATATAACATACATTTTAGACAGTTTGCAGACAGATATTACTTTATTATACGTTAACCAGTGCAGAATAATTAACTTTGGTTTATATTTTATACATCACAAACAGAATGACAAGAGCTACTCAAACTCACAGAGCTATTCAGCTTGCTGCTGCCATGCTATGCTACTTAAACAGCCATCTTACGAACAACTTATAAAACAAACATAAACAAATCAGAATAAAAGAACAAATCATTCATTCTGCTGCTAATCTGTCATGTATCTGTGGAGAACTTTTGTCTTGGCACTATATTGATAAATATAAAATAAATTCTTTATAATAAATTTTGTATTAATTCAATAATAAGATAAATGTGAGCATTTTGTAGCTGACTTCGAGACCTGTCCAATGGTGTTCTCCACATTTATATTGTGTTTGTAGCTTTTGTTACTGTTGTCATAAACAATTTTACACACAAACATTAGTAACTTTGTTAATTAAAACAATGTAGGAAAAGACAGACAGCTACTTACCATAAAGAAGACATGTTAAATTGCAGACAGGCACAGTTAAGTCACTCACATAAAGATTTTGGCCGCAGCAAAAGATAAACACACACGATTCATACACACAAGCTTACAGCATCTCTGGCCGGAATGCAACTACCACATGGGATACAAGTGGGAATTTTGAGGGGGCAGGGAAGGGGGAGGGGAAGGGGAAGGGATAGTAGTGTACAGGTGGGGAGAGAGACAAAGGGTATGTGGTGGAGTGTGCATGGGCAAGAATGCCAAACAAGTGCAACATCAGGAGGTCACAGAGCAGGAAGGTGGGGAAAAAGGCAGCGAAAAAGGAGAGGAGTGGGGAAAATGGGCAGGTGTGTTGGCAGAGGCTGGCAAATAAACAGGGTGGGCGATGAGAATGGGGAGGAGATGATAGGACAGGAGGGTGGAAACTGTTTGGTGGAGGGTGTGAGGACAGTATGCTACAGTAGGTTGAGGCCGGGGTAATTACGGGAGCAGAGACTGTGTTGTAAGGTTAACTTCCAGTAGCACAGTTCAGAAAAGCTGGTGGTCGTGGGAGGGTTCCAGATGGCTCGTGTAGTGATGCAGCCAGTGAAATCAATTATGTTCTTTTTAACTGCATGTTGTGCCACAGGGTGGTAAACTTTGCTTTTGTCCACAGTTTGACAGTGGCCATTCATCATGATGGAAAGTTGGTTGTTAGTCCTACCAATGTAAAATGCTGTGCAATGATTACAGCTGAGCTGGTAAATGACACAGCTGCTTTCACGGAAGTGATGGGTCGGTGGATTGGGTAGCCTTCACACCTGGGTTTTCCACAGGGACATGATCCTTATGGGAAGGAGTTGAGATTTTGAGTGGCATAGGGATGGACTAGGATGTTATGGGCATTGGGTGAGTGACAGAACTCCAGTTTAGGGAGGGTGGGAAGTATCTCGGGTAGGATGTCCCTCATTTCAGGGCATGACGGTGGGTTAATCAAAGCCCTGGAAAAGGATGTGGTTCAGTTGTTATCTATCTTCATGCCCTGGAATGAGAGACATACTACCCAAGATACTTCCCACCCCTCCTAAATTGGTGTTCCATCAGTCACCCAACCTCCACAACATCCTAGTCCATCCCTATGCCAATCCCAATCCCAACTCCTTGCCACAAGGATCATATCCCTGCGGAAAACCGAGGTGCAAGGCCTACGCAATCTACCCACCTATCACTTCCTATTCCAGTCCTGTCACAGGTTTATCCTATCCCATCAGGGACCAGACTGGCAGTAAAAGCAGCCATGTCATTTACTAGCTCTGCTGCAATCATTGCACACATTAGTAGGACTACCAACCAGCTGTCCACCAGGATGAACGGCCACTGCCAAACTGTGGCCAAGAGCAAAGTGGACCACCCTTTGGCACAACATGCAGCTAAAATTAATATACTTTATTTCAATGGCTGCATCACTACCCGAGCCATCTGCAACCCTCCCTCAACCACCAGCTTTTCTGAACTGCGCAAATGGTTGGTACCCTTACAACACATTCTCCACTCCCATAATTACCCCGGCCTCAACGTACAGTAACATATTGTCCTCACACCCTCCACCCCCTTGTCCTATCATCTCCTCCCCATTCTCATCTCCCACCCTGTTTATTTTCCACCCTCTGCCAACACGTACACCCATCTTTTCTCACTCCTCTCAATTTTTGCTCCTTTTTTCCCCCACCTTCCTGCCCCATGACCTCCTGGTGCTGCACTTGTTGGCGTTCTAGTCCCTGGACACTCCACCAGACAGCATTCGTCTCTCTCTCCACCTGTACACTACTGTCCCTTCCCCTTCCCCGCCCCCTCCAGATTGCCGCTTGGATCCCACATGATAGTTGCATTCCAGCCAGAGATGCTGGAGTTGGTGGTCATGATGTGTGTGAGGTAAGCATGCTTGTGTGTATGAATGGTGTGTTTTCTCTTTGGCTGATGAAGGCTGTGGCCAAAAGTTTCAGGTAAGTGTCTTTTAATTGTGCCTGTCTGCAACTTAACATGTCTTCTTAGTGGTAAGTAGTAACATGTCTTTTCCTACATTACTGGTATTCCTACGTGGAGTTTCTGTTGTTTAACTTAGTTATTTCTTGCTTTGTAAATGTGGTAATAATTTTATTGAATTTGCCTCTTTATTGTGATTTCAATGCTGTCATCAGATTTTTCAGAGCATATCTATGAGTGGTTTTTGTGTTTTAGCGTATGAATGTTCGAAGCTTTCAATATTAGCACAGTCTGACCTTGGCCATATTATTTGACATTCATAAGCATGTGGCAGTACGATTTTAACAAACCATCACGGAAATTCCAAGTTACATCTAGTCAGCAGTCTGCTGGATCCAATCCCCCCACCCCCTCCCCCATCTTTCCCTTGTGGCTTTGAGCACTCTGCAGCATTCATCCACCTCATGGTAGCTGAGTGGTCAGTGCAACAGAATGTGATACCTAATGACCCGGGTTCGATTCCCGACTGGGTCAGAGATTTTCTCCACTCAGGGACTGGGTGTCTTTATCATCATAATTTCATCCCCATCGACATGCAAGTTGCCGAAGTGGCGTCAACTCCAAAGGCTTGCTCCAGGCAAACGGTCTACCCGACAGGAGACCCTAGCCACACAGCATTTCCATTTACCCACATCATGACAACTTAACAGCTACATGATGCTCAACTAAACCCTCAGTTTTTTTTACTACTTTGTACAGTGGACATACCGCTTGTAATGCTACAGCTTGTTAACAACTCCTTCTGTTATCTAGTACTAGTACCCTTCGTTGTACTATAAGGAAAAAAAATTCATTTAAAATAGATGTATTTGAAGGTTAAAAATAAATGCCTCATACATGAAAAGCAAATCTCTTTTGTTACGTGATTCATAAAATTCCACAGATATTTTGACAACACGTGTTTCATTCACACGGTTAATGTTGTATGTGTACACTGCATAATAAAGACGATAAAAGTTCAACACAGTATCTAGAACAGATAATTCTTAATTCCTGCATGTGTAGATTCAGTTCCCATTTGTTTGTCTGGTGATGATGATGATGATGATGATGATGAAATCCCATACTCCTTCACAGAACATAGGGGAACGATGCGGGAGACCCGCACCACGGTACTAGGCAAGGTCCTTGTGGAGGTGATTTGCCATTGCCTTCCTCCGACCGTAATGGGGATGAATGTTGATGATGAAGACAACACAACAACACCCAGTCATCTCGAGACAGGTGAAAATCCCTGACCCCGCCAGGAATTGAACCTGGGACCCCATGCTCGGGAAGCGAGATCGCTACTGCGAGGCCACGAGCTGCATGTACACTAATTATTGGTTATTATAAAAATATAGAATTTACATCTAAATCTATATTTATGCTTGGCAAACTGCCATGAAATGCATGGTAGAGGCTACAGCCCAATATTCCACTCTCTCTCTTCCCATTCCATTCACATATGGAGCATGGGAAGAATGAGTGTTTTAATGCTTCTGTGCGTGCTGTAATTAATCAAATCTTGTCTTCACGATCCCTGTGTGAGTGATACTTAGGGTGTTGTAGTATATTCCTCGAGTCCTCATTTAAAAATGATTCTTGAAACTTTGTTAATAGACTTCCTGAAGTTATAGTGTCCTCCTATCTTCATGAATCTTCAAGTTCAGTTCCTTCAGTATCTCTGTGACACACTCCCATGGATTAGACAAACCTGTGACCATTTGTGCTGCCCTTCTCTGTATACATTCAATATCCCCTGTTAGTCCTGTTTGATACAGGTCCTACACACTTGAGCAGTATTCCAGAACCAGTCGCGCAAGTTATTTTTACGCAATTACCATTGTAGACTGATTGCACTACCAATAAACTGCATTTTAACACCTGCTTTGCCCCCCACACATGAACCTATGTGATCATTCCATTTCATTTCCTTGCTAAGTGTTATACCCAGATATTTGAATGACTTGACCAATTCCAACTGTGACTCATTGATATGATGGTCATTGGATCCTACATTTTTTTGCTTTGTGAAGTGTACAGTTTTGCATTTCTGAACATTTAAAGCAAGTTGCCAATCTTTGAACCACTTTGTAATCTTACCAAGATCTGACTTAATGTTTATGTGGCTTCTTTTTGACAGTACTTCATTATAGATAACTATTAATATTGTCTGCAAGTTCATTAATATACAACATGAATGCAAGGGTCACAGCGCAATTCCTTGGGGCATACCCGAAGTTACTTCTATATCTGGTGATGACTCTCTATTCAAGATAACATGCTGCGTCCTCCCTACCTAAAAGCCCTCAATTCAGTCACAAATGTCACTTGATACCCCATTTGATTGAACTTTTGACAATAAGCATTGTTGTGGTACTGAGTAATATGTTTTTCAGAAATCAAGAAATACTGCATCTACCTGACATCCCTGATCTAAGGCTTTCAGTATGTCATGTGAAAAAAGTGTGAGTAGAGTTTCACATTGTCGATGTTTTCGGAATACATACTGGTTGGCATGGAGGAGCTCATTCTGTTAAAGATATCTCATTATGTTTGAGATCAGAATATGTTTTAAGATTCTACTACAAATCGATGTCAAGGATATTGGACAGTAGTTTGGTGGATCACTTCTACTACCCTTCATGTAGATGCATGTTGCCTTTGCTTTCTTCCAATTACTGGGCCCAGTATTTTGGTTGAGGTACCTATGATAGACTGTAGCAGCTGTGTCTCAACACCACTAACACAGATTTCACTCATCTTCTCAAGTGGTACAAGGATTAAATTGGGGCAGTTCTCTGGGATTCTCATTGCTCTGTTGCCCCCAATTCCAATTTCTGCCTCATTCACTAGGGACTGGATGTTAACTCTGTTACCACGAACAGCCTTTACATATGATCAGAATTTCTTTGGGTTTTGTGAAAGATCATTTGACGATATTGAGCATCTCTCTATTTGTAGCCCTATGCTTTGTTTTACACCTGTTATGCAGTAGTCTGTTTCCTTAGAACATTCTTTACAGTGACTGTATACGATGGAGGGTCCCTCGCATTGTGATGTTCATCTTATTTATTTCATCATTGGTTGTCCTCAGTGTCGACATACTGTTTTGTGATAATGGCTGAAAAATGGGGGGGGGGGGGGGGCTGAAGTTCAACACTGACTACTTTAAATGATGTAGCCGACAGGTGCACAGTTGCATATCACAGTTCTTTACTTTCAGTGTATTTCTCCACTCTGAGTACTACTCTCATTCAAACAGAAAACTAAATCCTCACAAAATGTTATCAAATACCTGTCCTGTCTGAAATACTCCCACCACTCTAGCACCACAGTTATCAGTTAATCAGCAAAATTACTTTTCTTCATCCCAGTGTTACCACTTTTAGCTCATAATTCCTCAGAATACAAACAGAAGTTTCCAGATAACCATAGATCCAATAATGCAGCATTATATGACTTGTACTTCACTAAAATATTCCTCTTTCAGTTAAGCTCTCATTCCCAGCTGCAATGTCATGGATTGCACAATATAAACAGTACCAAACGTTGCCTAGTTCAAAAATAGATCATCAATACAGTTACACCACATTTGTTTGTATCCAGTTATCTTTTTCATTACTCAATCATGTCTGTCAGCTCCATTATTTTACTTACTTTTCTTATCTTGTTAACTAACGGAATGCATTCTCAAAAAATATCCCTTCTGCAGAGACAGGCTCCCTAACCATTGAGACCCTAACATTATTCATTATTTTACTATTTCATTATTGCTTCATTAACTAATAAATAAACACCTGCTCTGCTTATTCACTGCAAAATTGATTCTACTGAAAAACACTCCACAGTAACAGATCCTTATGCTAAGCCAAACATAACCCTCATTACTGATCAGACCAAACTATCACTTACAAAAACTATTACTTCACCGTATTCTGTCAAATTGCTTAAGATTTTAGCCTGAAGGGCGATATACATTCAAACGTTTCTTATTCTTTCCACACACATTACTCTAGGCAACTATGTTTAAAGTTGTAAATTCTTAATTTTAAACAAGGCTTTACCATGACACTTCTATACATAGATAGTTATCTCAATATACTGATTGCACTGAACACAAACACTTGTATTATACAATAATTAATATTAAGATCTGATATTTAAGATGGTTTTTACTGTATATTGCCTCTGCTGCTACACCAATGAGCTGATTACTTCAGATGGTAATGTTTTCAGATAAGCTGCACCTTCTCCTCCACATATGCTGACACCTTTTATTTTCCATTTACCTTACCTCTTTGTTTGACAGAAATTCTTTAAGCATGGTACCACTTTTCTTCCTTCCATCCTCTTATGACTCCATTACTTATGGCTAACACAACATAATATAATATACAGAGTGTTACAAAAAGGTACGGCCAAACTTTCAGGAAACATTCCTCACTCACAAAGAAAGAAAATATGTTATGTGGACATGTGTCTGGAAACGCTTACTTTCCATGTTAGAGCTCATTTTATTACTTCTCTTCAAATCACATTAATCATGGAATGGAAACACACAGCAACAGAACGTACCAGCGTGACTTCAAACACTTTGTTACAGGAAATGTTCAAAATGTCCTCCGTTAGCGGGGATACATGCATCCACCCTCCGTCGCACGGAATCCCTGATGCGCTGATGCAACCCTGGAGGATGGCGTATTGTATCACAGCAGTCCACAATACGAGCACGAAGAGTCTCTACATTTGGTACCGGGGTTGTGTAGACAAGAGCTTTCAAATGCCCCATAAATGAAAGTCTAGAGGGTTGAGGTCAGGAGAGCGTGGAGGCCACAGAATTGGCCCGCCTCTACCAATCCATCGGTCACCGAATCTGTTGTTGAGAAGTGTACGAACACTTCGACTGAAATATGCAGGAGCTCCATCGCGCATGAACCACATGTTGTGTCGTACTTGCAAAGGCACATGTTCTAGCAGCACAGGCAGAGTATCCCGTATGAAATCATGATAACGTGCTCCATTGAGCGTAGGTGGACGAAACTAAAATGAGCTCTAACATGGAAATTAAGTGTTTCCGGACACATGTCCACATAACATCTTTTCTTTATTTGTGTGTGAGGAATGTTTCCTGAAAGTTTGGCCGTACCTTTTTGTAACACCCTGTATACATAGATAACACTGGAGAAACCTTTTCTAAAATACTTCTGTACTAAAGTATGCTGCTGTACCAAATTATGTGACAGTCAAAGAAAGAATGTTTCTGATTCACTTATAAACTACAGATAGGATAGGAGAAGAGTTTGACTGCCTCAGGAAACATGAAAAATGAGACAGACAGCTGGGATAAGCATTATCGCCACATAACGAATCGAACACAGAATGTTGAACCCCCTACTTGCTAATCGCACAAGAAATTAGTCCCAAATATTAAACAAATCACCAACAAATTGTATACCGGCAGCTGTCCTGCCGATTCCACAGTTAATAGTACCTCTTGCTTCACACTCTGTTTATAGTAGCACCAATAAGATTTATTCCAGACACCTGTGTCACCACTATAAGCTCTGTTTTCTTAATAGATTCAAAAAATGCCCATGAAATGACACTCAAATCACTACCACTGTCCAGTAAACACTTATTAACATGTATACCTTATAACCTTGCCATTACTACAGGGTGACCCACTTCCTTCTTACTTACCATGTGATCTTCTTCATACTACAAATCCTCATTAATCTTTTCCCTAGAAAAACTATCATCCTGCTTACCAAAATAATTATCAGACACAGTCAAATGACAGGAAGCATGGTTCTCTTCCTCATTAGGGCTTTCAAACTCTAACTCTTGATTAGGCCTAATAGTATCCTCCTGTATTCTTTCTTTACTTAACACACTGACATCATTATCTATTATAAATTCAAATACCTCGTTCTCATCACTACTGGATTCGTGACTGCTGTCATCATTACCAATACTGTCAGAATCAGACCCACTTTCACGTTCTTTCTGCTTTAGATTTTGCACCTTTTACACTTTTTTCTCTGTTTCAGTCAATTTTGAATCTACATTTTCATTTACGTTTAACAGTTTTTCCTCTACCACTATTGCACATTTGATTTCTGCCTCAGTTTCTGAATCATTTTTAATGTGATCGATTAGGTTCTCAAGTTTAACCCTGTTTTCAGCACAAAATTTCCTGGCAGCTTTGACTTCATCTTTTTCAGAAGCGTCCACCCTCGTACTATAGTTATGACATAGCTTCTTTCTCTCTGCTACACGTTTACTACTCATTAAAGTTAATTTCTCATTAGTATTCTGCTCTACTTTCTTTATCTTTTCATCACAATATTTAACTACTGCTTCAGCCTTCTTATTCAATTCTTAAAGATTATGGCTGACTACCCTAATCTCCTTTTTAATTTCTTTCTTCAGTTCATCCTCCCATTTCAGTTCTAATACTATCAGTTTTCTTTTTCACCCTGCTTATGTCTTTTTTTCATACTGCTTTCTACCCTACTAATGTCTTATTTCATCATCCTCCCATTTCAGTTCTAATACTATCAGTTTTCTTTTTCACCCTGCTTATGTCTTTTTTCATACTGCTTTCTACCCTACTAATGTCTTATTTCATACTACTAATGTATTTTTCATACACATACTACTCATAATATTCATTAACATCGCTTCCACTTTTCCGTCTGCCGTAAACTTTTTCCCTTGCTGATTTTTCTACTAGGTTCCTCCTCCTTAACCTTAATGATCTCATCCACTTCAGTACTGTTCTGACTGTGTCGGGACCAAAAATTGGGCCCTTATATATCCTCACAATAATAGGCACTGAAACTACACATTGTTTGATGTTTAATTTACAGAAATTACAATTAAAACTTAGCTCATTCAATTAACTGAATACAGTAAAAACTTCCTTCTTTTTAACAGTTTCTTCTACCACAAGAGTTAAGCTGAATTATTTGTTTAAATGATGAAATTAACAGATATCATTACACAAACAATACTTTTGACCAAACTGTTAATTACTTTGGAATTAATTAAGGGCTGGCTTTGCTAACATGTTTTCAAATAGAGCCAAATAGATTCTTTAAGAATACTATTAGTTGGTCCTCCAAATGTTTACAATTAGTACAGAATGTATATTTGTTTATAAGTCAACAGTAGAATTTGAGCTACGAAACAATTACTGATTTTACCCTATAACAAAAGATACTAACTAGTAATAGTCAAAATAAATTAGAAAATCAATTACATACATAAAACTAAACATAAAATTAGATCTGGTGCTATATTCTTTAAAACTGATGGCCAGCCTTTCTCTTTTATGAAAATGCAGCTTATAGTCATGTTTGTTAACAGTAATTAGTCAAAAACAAAAAAATTAATTTTAAGGACGCAGATGGCAAAACAAGAGTGGAAGAAAAAATATCCCAGCTTGCTTCGCCACATCGTGTTGAGCTGTTCTGCTGGATACATATATGTTGAGTGCAGGGTCAACTATTCTTTTAAACTTGAGCCATAATTCATCTACATGCTCCTGCCTTGTGCTGAAAGAGTCAAATTCCTCACTGAGATAAGACACTACTGATTTTTTAAATCTAGTTTACAAAACATATATATCATTTTGCTTGTTTCAGCCATTCTTTGTACTTTGCTAATCATTGTTGCCGCAACCACATTACGGTCACTGATACCAGTTTTGATGTGGATATCCTAAAAGAATCAGATCTATTTGTTGCCATTAGATCCGATATATTTCCATCATGGGTGAGGTTCTAAACTACGTGTTCTAGATAGTTTTCAGAGAAGGCATTCAGATATATTTCACAGGAAGTCTTCATGCTCACCAATAACAAAACTATAATTTTCCCAGTTAACTGTTGGGTGGTTAAAGCCTCCAACGATGATCACAGTATCGTTGGGGAACTTACGTACAAGTGAACTGAGGTTGGCTGTATAAAGTTTTCGATCACATCGGGAGAGGAGTCTAGTGGGTGGCAGAAGGATCCAATTACAATTTTATGACCACACTTTATACTGCATTTTGCTCAAACAGTCTCACATGCAATTTCAATTTATATTGCAGTGAATTTGGGTTTCTTGTCTACTGCAACAAATACGCCACCTCCATTTCCTATTAGCCAATCCTTTCAATATACAATGAAAATTTCCCCAAAAATCTTACAGCAAATTAATTTCAGGTTTCAAACAGCTTTCTGTACCTAGTATTTTGTGAGCTTCACTGTTTTTCAGGAGTACTTCGAACTCTTGCACTTCATCACGAATACTCACCAGTTCACCACTAGGATTTTAATACTCTCCCCTGTGGGAAGCATTTCTTTTGATCTTACACTGGTACATTTGTGTTTCCTACAACTATCAGTATCTGGATTGGATAGAGAGCTGCCTAATCTAAAAAAACCTTGTCAGCTCAGTGCCTATACTATTCAGTAATTTGTTACCTTTACTCATTAAAGTACCTATATTCCAACAGGAATTTCCATTACAGTATTTATTTAAAAGTACGTTTGACACAGTTATAACAAATAAACTGTTTATCACTTATCTATTATAAAATGTATTTCAGTTTGTGCATAAGTGTTTCAAAATGTTATAAATATAATAAATACAATTTATTTTCAGATATCACAGAGTTGATAATTTTCTTAAAAGCCTGCAAGAGGTAAAGCTTTTGGCTAAACTGCATCATCCCAATATTGTTGCTTATAAAGCAGCTTGGCTAGAACCGTTCCAGCAGAGTTCCAATTTAGACTGTCAAAGCAGTATTACTGACGATTCCCGTAGCACATCATTAAATGATGCCTCTGATGGGTATGTACTTGTTCAGCTCATTTCTGATTAAAATTCTATGCAGTATATACCACACAATGTACTGAAAATTTTATCACTTTTAATATACCATCGAACATATTTTACTTACTTTCACAGTAATCCTTTGTAAATAAAAAAAGCAAGTGGGGCATGACCAAGCAGTCATGTCCTAAACTCAGTATTCTCACCATCAGAGTTGGTTGTTGAGTTACTCATAAAAGCTGTCTTATGAACACAAATGACAAAGATTTTCGTAATAGTGAACTTAACACTGTTCAGTCAAGTAATAAAACCAGCACTAGTTATTACTTTTGGGAATATTGCTCATAGTAACCTCTTAGGCTCACAAATGTTAGACGTGTTTTCTGCATAGGATGCTAAAACACAAGACAGAACGAAAATGTAGAGTGGAACAAAGAACACACGTGATTAATGAATTGAAGATCAACAGAAATTATTGGCAATTAAAAGAAGCAACTGAAGCTTGAGAAAAGAAGAGTCGTAATTAGAAATTGAGGAAGAACCGACAGACACACTATAGGCCCCCACCAGGCAGAGCATAACAACAGTGATGTTGATTGATGTATTAGTTTTAGATCATTTATGATTTAAGCTGTGAAATGATAAGCATTAGTAAATAATCTCTCTCTCTCTCTCTCTCTCTCTCTCTCTCTCTCTCTGTGTGTGTGTGTGTGTGTGTGTGTGTGTGTGTGTGTGTGTGTTGGAAAATCACTACAAATTATGTGTGTAGCTTTTATCTTTTTACAGTTTGGCTAATAGATGTTTCAAAGGCATTGCCAGCACAGTTCATCAGTATATGAAATTCACTACATAATTTTGCATCTTCAGAAAGTTAATAGGACCTCATATGACCTGATGTACAAATAACTGGTAATGGCTGGATATAATAAATCAAATTTTTAGTTTCTCAAACACAAATGTTTTAAGAAGAATCCCACTTGTTTCTTACAGGATGTCTCCATCAAGTGAGATGTGTAATGGGCAGAGAGCAAATTATGCTTTGTCTGGAAATGCAACATACAGTAGCAGTTCTCAGAGCAGTGCCAGTGAAAGTCATGAACAAGTAAGCCATGTATCTGCATCACATATGCATCTAAAAAGCAAAGAGAAATCCTATGATTCAGCCGATAAATGCTCTTCAAAGTCTACAAGTACAGAATCCTCAGAAGATAAGGCTATTTGTGTGCCATCCCATTTAGAGGAAATAACATGTAAAAACCTGAAACGACTGATACCACCTGAGGTAAGTTGTAGCTATTATTATTGTTATTGCCACTGTTACTGTTCTGACAGCAATACATAACTGCAAAATCGTCTTCTGGAACCTGTAACATATAATAGCACTTTTTTTTATATGAACAAAACGAAGACATAAAGAAACCTTTTTGTTCAGGGTCTGATTTCAGTTTGTTATGTCTGACCCAGCATTAAAGCATGGAGTGAGTTACTGAAATAAAGTTCAAAAGCTGTCACACTATGCTCGACACAGTCCAGTACAAGAATCTGTCTTAAATGAGCAAATACACAATGAAATTAATGAGCCAAGTTAATACTGTTACGCAAAGCCAAATTTGTTGTATACTGATTAGATTAGATTTACTTCCATTCCAATTGATCCCTAGTGATATTTACAACTAAAACAAATATGCTAATTTACCTTCCACAGGTCCCATGTGAAGAATCATCATCATTTTTTTAAACACTGTATGAAAGGATAATTTTACAACACACATTTACTAAGATCGCATTAATGCACTGAATTTAAAATTCAAAAAATGTTTTTATTTATTTATAATGTAATAAACATACAATAGAACTACTACAGAACTTATTTACAAAGAACACATTACTGCACTGAAATGATGCAGAAGTTAGATTGTACACACACACACACACACACACACACACACACACACAAAAGTTGGTTCTACTGAGAAATTCATCAATGGAGTTAGAAGGAGTGGGCCACCAATAAATCCTTTAGGCTTCTCTTAAACTTAATATCATTGGTTGTTAAGATTTTTATGGCTGATTTCTAGTATTAGTTTGAAAAAGTGATATATTTTAATGACAAATTTTATTAAGGGATAAATATATTGGGAAGCAGTAGTTAATATCCCTAGCTCCCTAAACAGGCCTCTCCAGGATGTTCTTGAGTTCACACCACATATAACTCTTATTTCACATTTTTGTGCCTGGAAAACTTTAGCTTGGCTTGATGACTTACCCCAAAAAATAATCCCATATGACATTACAGAGTGAAAGTAAGCATAGTATGCCAGCTTTTTCATTTGTATACCCTCTATGTCTGACAGAATTCATATTGCAAATAAAGATTTGTTTAGACACTTCAGCAGTTTTGTGGTGTGCTCCTCCCAGTTGAATTTATTATCAAGCTGTAATCCCAAGAATTTAACACTATCCACTTCTATCTGCTTGTCACCATATGTTACGCATATACTCGTGGGACCCCCCTTACAAGTTCTAGATTGCATGTAGTGTGTTTTTTTCAAAGTTGAATGACAAAGGATTGCCTAGGAACCAGTGATTAATGTCCAAAAATATTTTATTAGCAGCTCTTTCTAAGACTACACTTGATTTGCTTTTTATTGCAAACTAGCATTCCCAGACATTAGCAGCAGTCTAGATCAGCTAGTGAAGTTTGAATTAATTAACAGTTATAAGTGCAAAGTGAAAGCTTCATAAATTGCAAGAGAGTGCTTGTTCAGAGTGTCAGTTGCATTTGTCAGGTGCAGCATCATCTAAGCTGCTTTGATGGAGTCCGTATCAGTATTTGCAACACTGCACTTATCCATATCTCCCAAGATGCAGGGGTGGGGAAGGGGTGGCTTTGACTGTCATCATGGTGGGTGCTAAAGGTACCCCTCTTTCGTGACCCAAATATATTGGTAGTTTCCAGAACCCCCTGGTTGCCACTGTGGAGAAGGGCTGTAGTGTGGTTGGAGGTCGTAATACTGTCTACTTAGAGGTGGAAGTGAGGTTTGGGACCTATAGCAGCTAGCAGTCTAGAGTCTGTGTCACAGTTGTTTTGAGTAGTTGTGTGTGTGTGTGTGTGTGTGTGTGTGTGTGTGTGTGTGTGTGTGTGTGTGTGTGTGTGTGTGTGTGTGTGTGGGTGGGTGTGTGTGTGCGCGCGCGCGCACGTGTAGCATCAGAGCTATTGGAGCCACAGCTGACATATTCTCCATTCTTGGCTGTCCATCACTTTTATCAGTTGACACCCTCGTGCCCAAAAACGACGATGTCAACCCTGCTGTATTGCTGAAGGTGCATGCCCAGACAGATGAATCTATATGATAATAGAGAGAGGAATGTTTCTAGAACTCATTGAATCGTGTCCAAGAGCATCCTACATCTGCACCTTTGGAACAGCTCTGTAAGGCTGCAGTCATGAATGAGAGCATAGAGGTTCATAGCAAGAAAACGTGTCAAAACTCTGATTGCCTCTGTGGAGAAGGGTGATTATGTGAGTGATGGTTATATGACTATCTTGTTAGAGGTGGAAGTTAGGGTTGTGATCTACACCAACTAAAATTCTATGTACTATGTGCAGGCAGTGATAGTGCTAGCGAAGTGTGCAGCTTTCTCAGGCGTAATTGCCTCGTGCATGTTAGGCTCAAATGTTCTGACCAACTGCTCTGCTTTGGTGTTAATGAAACAATGGTCAGGTCGTAGATATCATTTAGTTTGCAAAAACTTCTGGAATGCCTCAGAGAAAAATCACTGGTCATTACTCAAATAATGGTGGTGTGAAGAGCTCCTTCACTTGCAAAAATTGATGCCACAGCCTGTATTGTGGCTCAAATGGTGGTCATTAGTATCTGGGCATTTAGAGAGGATGTTCCACTGGCAACTACAATCCCTTTTTGAAAGGGCCAGCAGAATACATGTGCACAGGCTCCCAAGATATCTTAATTATGAATCATGAAGAAAAATAGTGTACTGAGACCATTCATTCAATATCACTGTCAATGTGTGGCCATGTTGCACATATCGTATCAACCTCTACAGTAGCAGTTCTGTCATATTGATCTGACTGCTTCATTAGATGTGAGGAATTTTTCCAGCATATGCCATGTGTTTGCATCCAGCTGGAATCAGTACACCTACTGTCTCAAATTTTTAATTGGTTTTTATTGGTAAGTGTGAAACCCCTTATGCATTGGTGTAGGGTGGTGGGCATTGGGTTACTTAAAAATAGGACCCACTGTTGTAGGCTTTGTGCTGTGCTTTGGGTTAGGTACCAAAGAGTGATGTCAAGAGCTTTTGATCTATGGTGAGATAAAACTTTGTTTTGACCAGATAAACTAGCGATTTGTTTATATAACAGAATATGTCCAATGCTTCTTTTTCAGTTTTTGAGAAGTTTAGTTGTGCTGCTGATAATGTCAATGAGATGTATGCAGTGGGCTGTTTAGAGATGCTGAAAAGCTCCAAAATTGCCCAGCACCTGCACAGTGTTGGAAAGCATTCATGGCTAATGTTAAACTATATTCTGGCTTCATCATAATCAAACAACAGATTTACCAGCTCCCGCTTCCCTCCCCTGTTAAAAAATAAATTAAAAAAAAAAAAAAAATCCGACAGACTGCAGACCGTAAACTGAATACTGCTTTCCCTTACTTGATTAAGTGTGTAGGTACTTGTGTGGTTGCACTTGGAAGGAAGGTATTTCAGATCACTGTCCAGCCATCCGCATTTTCCGTGTTTTCCCTAAACTGATTTAGGCAAATAAAGAAATGGTTTTTTTTGTACATAGAGTATTTCATTTCCTATCCTATCTTTCCTTTCTTTCATGGAAGAGGAAGTTCTGAAATATAGACAAGGACATTAACAAGAAGGCAGATACTGAAGAAAAGAATATATGTACTACTTTGTGTGTGTGTGTGTGTGTGTGTGTGTGTGTGTGTGTGTGTGTGTGTGTGTGTGTTATAGTTCTGGTAGATATGAAAGGCATTTTTGTGATACTGAAGCTTCCAAATTGTTGAGATCTTTCCTGTTTTGTTTTAGAAGTGACACTAGATGTTACCATAGAAGTTAGTTCCCATATTTTTTGTCAATGTAATGTAGCAATGTTATGATGATATGTGTGGTAGCAATGGTAATTGAGCTGAACCATTGTTTCTGCTATGTTTCAGAGAGATTGTGCCACACTTTATATACAGATGCAGCTATGTGATCAAACACTTCTGCAATGGCTAAATAATAGAAATAATAAAAAGATACCCATAGATATTACACAATGCCTCAAAGGATTTCGCCATCTGGTTTGCGGAATTGAGTACATCCATTCCCAAGGGATAGTTCATCATGACATTAAGGTAAAGCAATTCAAGTAAAACACTTCCTTATGATTTTTGAATTTTCTGATTGAAATTTATATTCGATCTGTCTGTGTTTATGTTAACACCCTACTGATTATTATTATTTATTATTATTAGTATTGGCAAATAACTCGATCAATTTTTAAGGCTTGTTTATGCTCAGACTGTGTTCTATACTGTTTTTGCTTTTGGTTGCTCTGATATAACTTCCAATTTGTCTACTTTGTGTCTGAAGGTGTCTCTTTCTAGAATGCCGGCTGGTCTTATATTTGCATTATTTTGGTCCTTTCGAATTTCATCTAACCAAAGTGTGGATTTCTTAAGTGAGGTTACATAATCTGTTATTCTTTTGTCATTTGATATTCTGGTAGTCGGCTGAGATGGCCAAAGAATTTCATTTGCATTTTCCTAATATCAATTTCAATGTTTGAAAACTTTTCTGTCGTTTTAATTGATTGTAGCCTATAACTGTCTTGGGTATGTTTTCCCCTAGATTTTTCCTGATGATCTTTCTCTCTTCTGTTTTGATGTCTTCAAGTTGTTGTTTTCTGTTAAGGGTTAGCGTTTCACTTGCGTAGAGGATTGCTGGTTTTATGACAGTATTGTAATGTAGAATTTTTGCACTCTTGACGTTGATTTTTTGTTGTAGAGGTTTTCCGTTAACCCTACGCCTTTTTTAATTTTTTGGAGGCGATGTTGCTGTGAGATGTTTTCAGTACCTGTCGGTTCGATGAATTCTCCAAGATATTTAAAGTATGGGACCCTGTCAATTTCACCCTATTTTATCTTCAAGCTTGCAATTTCTGGTTTTGAACAAAAAGAGTTCAGTTTTCTCAAATGAAATTTGTAAACCCTCTTTCTCTGCACATTCTTTAAGTATTTCCAGCTGTTTGACTGCAGTCTGCTCATCCTCTGTTAATATCACCAGGTCGTTTACAAATGTAAGATATGGTAGGTAAAGGTTGTTTTTGGCAATGCCCAGTAGGATTGGCTTCCAAAACCCACATTTCTTGAGTTCTTTTTCCCATTCGTCCATAACTTTGTCTAGAACTACGTTGAACAGAATAGGAGAGAGTCCATCACCTTGTGTCACACCTGTTTGAATGTCAACTTGTGTCACACTTGTTTGAATGTCGAAGGCTTCTGAAATCTCCTTCATAAATTTTACTTTAGATTTCATGCCAATTAGTGTTTGTTTTATGATTTCTTGTGTTTTGGGATCTAATCGCCTCTCTTCTAAAATTTGGCATAGTGAGCCGGTCTATTGAATCATATGCTTTTTTGAAATCTACAAATGTGCATACTTCAGGTTTTTGTCTGAGAGCTCGCATTTTGAATATGTATTTGAGGTTGAAAATTTGCTCAGGACATGATCTGTTCAGTCTGAATACTGCTTGATAGTCTTCTACTTTGGGTCCTAGTTGCTATTGTGTTCTATTCGAGAGACAAGCTGATAGAATTTTGTAGGTGACTGGCTATAGAGCGATCCCTCTATAGTTGTTTACATCTCATTTATTATCTTTTTTATGTAGTGGATGAATCAGAACAATTTTCCAAAATTCTATGTACCGACTTGACAGAAAATCCTAGGAAGTTCTGGTCTTACGTTAAATCAGTAAGTGACTCGAAACAGCATATCCAGACACTACGGGATGATGATGGCATTGAAACAGAGGATGACACGCGTAAAGCTGAAATACTAAACACCTTTTTCCAAAGCTGTTTCACAGAGGAAGACCGCACTGCAGTTCCTTCTCTAAATCCTCGCACAAACGAAAAAATGGCTGACATCGAAATAAGTGTCCAAGGAATAGAAAAGCAACTGGAATCACTCAATAGAGGAAAGTCCACTGGACCTGACGGGATACCAATTCGATTCTACGCAGAGTACGCGAAAGAACTTGCCCCCCTTCTAACAGCCGTGTACCGCAAGTCTCTAGAGGAACGGAGGGTTCCAAATGATTGGAAAAGAGCACAGATAGTCCCAGTCTTCAAGAAGGGTCGTCGAGCAGATGCGCAAAACTATAGACCTATATCTCTTACGTCGATCTGTTGTAGAATTTTAGAACATGTTTTTTGCTCGCGTATCATGTCATTTCTGGAAACCCAGAATCTACTATGTAGGAATCAACATGGATTCCGGAAACAGCGTTCGTGTGAGACCCAACTCGCCTTATTTGTTCATGAGACCCAGAAAATATTAGATACAGGCTCCCAGGTAGATGCTATTTTTCTTGACTTCCGGAAGGCGTTCGATACAGTTCCGCACTGTCGCCTGATAAACAAAGTAAGAGCCTACGGAATATCAGACCATCTGTGTGGCTGGATTGAAGAGTTTTTAGCAAACAGAACACAGCATGTTGTTATCAATGGAGAGCCGTCTTCAGACGTTAAAGTAACCTCTGGCGTGCCACAGGGGAGTGTTATGGGACCATTGCTTTTCACAATATATATAAATGACTTAGTAGATAGTGTCGGAAGTTCCATGCGGCTTTTCGCGGATGATGCTGTAGTATACAGAGAAGTTGCAGCATTAGAAAATTGTAGCGAAATGCAGGAAGATCTGCAGCGGATAGGCACTTGGTGCAGGGAGTGGCAACCGACCCTTAACATAGACAAATGTAATGTATTGCGAATACATAGAAAGAAGGATCCTTTATTGTATGATTATATGATAGCGGAACAAACACTGGTAGCAGTTACTTCTGTAAAATATCTGGGAGTATGCGTGCGGAGCGATTTGAAGTGGAATGATCATATAAAATTAATTGTTGGTAAGGCGGGTACCAGGTTGAGATTCATTGGGAGAGTGCTTAGAAAATGTAGTCCATCAACAAAGGAGGTGGCTTACAAAACACTCGTTCGACCTATACTTGAGTATTGCTCATCGGTGTGGGATCCGTACCAGATCGGTCTGACGGAGGAGATAGAGAAGATCCAAAGAAGAGCGGCGCGTTTCGTCACAGGGTTATTTGGTAACCGTGATAGCATTACGGAGATGTTTAATAAACTCAAGTGGCAGACTCTGCAAGAGAGGCGCTCTGCATCGCGGTGTAGCTTGCTCGCCAGGTTTCGAGAGGGTGCGTTTCTGGATGAGGTATCGAATATATTGCTTCCCCCTACTTATACCTCCCGAGGAGATCACGAATGTAAAATTAGAGAGATTAGAGCGCGCACGGAGGCTTTCAGACAGTCGTTCTTCCCGCGAACCATACGCGACTGGAACAGGAAAGGGAGGTAATGACAGTGGCACGTAAAGTGCCCTCCGCCACACACCGTTGGGTGGCTTGCGGAGTATCAATGTAGATGTAGATGTAGATCCTGGACTTTTTCGGTTTGCCAGATGTTTTTGATTATTTGAGTAATTTCTTTAAGTGAATTTGAGCCTAAATTTTTCAAGAGTTCTGCTACATTTCTGTCCTCCCCTATGCTTTATTGCTTTTAAGTTTCTTGATGTGCACATAAATCTCTTCTTATGCTGATGGTGATGAGCTCTGTGCTAAGATTTCTGGCTGCACTTTCAGGAATCTCTCTTTGTGTTCTGGACAATTTAGAAGCTGTGTCAGGGCCCATTTAACATCTTGTTTATTATTATTCTTTCTTTTCTCAGACGTTATGTCTGGTCAAAAATGGAAAGTGACGTGGACCTTGATCAAGCGTGACTTCCTTTTACTGTACGGTATATGTTACATTGCATTTAGGAACTGTCGGGTAATTGAACATGTATCAATAATTACAGATTTCTGTAGTTGTATATATAAGTTTGGGTGTAGCTGTATTGTGTTGATGTACTGGTGGATATTATGTGGTATGACTCCTGTAGTTGATAGTCTTCTTCTTCTTCTTCTTCTTCTTCTTCTGTAGTGGTTAATCCAAGCATTGGTTTGCAACAGCTACAATGGCAGCTTGTCTCCATTCTGTGTGTCTTTCAGCTTTTTTCTTCATTTCTTTATAGGTGTTACATCCCACATCTTTCACGATTTGATCCATGTACCTCAGTCGTGGTCTTCCTCTTGGTCTTTTTCCCTCGACATATCCCTCTATGATTGTGTTCAGGAGTCCTTTATGTCTTAATAGATGGCCTGTAAATTGCACTCTTCTTTTAACAATGAAACTCCAGATGCTTCTCTTCTCACCTGCTCTTTCCAGAACCACTTCGTTTGTGACCTTGTCGATCCATTTTATTTTGAGCATGCGTCTATAGCACCACATTTCAAAAGAATTTAGCTTCTGCAGTTCCTCTGTCCAGAGAGTCCATGTTTCACACCCATAGCATGCCACACTCCACACATATGATTTCAAAAATCTTTTCCTGGTTTCAAGGCTGATGCTCTTAGATGTTAATATGTTTTTCTTCTTGTTAAAAGCAGCCTTTGCTTGAGCTATTCTACTTCTCACTTCTGCCTTGCTCTTTCCATCCCTGGTAATATTACTGCCCAGATAAGTAAATTTATCAACTTGTTCAAGCAGTTCATTGCCTACATGAACTTAGACTTTCACTTGATCTTCTTTGTCGCATGCCATTACTTTTGTTTTTGCTTTATTAAGTCTCATATTATATTCTTCACCCATAACTTTATCCATTATATTCAGTAGGACTATAAGATCTTCACTTTCAACCAGGACAGCTATATCATCGGCATATCTTATCATATCTATTCGTTGGCCATGAATTGCTACACCTGTCTGTGAATTTTCCCATACTTTTTTCAGCGCCTCTTCAATGTATACGTTACAGATAACAGGGGATAGTGCGCAACCTTGCCGAGCACCTTTCCGTATCTGCACCTCTTCTTGTTTCGTCCATCCACGGATAACTGCTGTCTCATTTTTGTACAGGTTCCATATCATTTTTCTATCTTTATGGTCTATTCCTACTTTTTTGAGTACCTCAAACATCTTATCCCATTTAACATTATCAAAGGCTTTCTCTACATCTACGAAAGCTATGTACGTTTTCAGGTTTTTGTCTAGTCGTTTCTCTATTATTAGTTTTAGAGCAAATATTGCTTCTCTGGTTCCTCTATCTTTCCGGAATCCAAACTGGTCTTCGGAGAGTGTAGCTTCGACTTTTTGTTCTATGCATTTTAGGATAATTGAGGTTAATATTTTAGAGGCGTGAGTAACTAGGCTGAGTGTCCTATAATTTTCACATCTTGTAGCATTTGCCTTCTTTGGAATGGGGACCATAATGTTTTTCTCAAAATCTGTAGGAATTTTACCCTGCTCGTACATGTTGAAAACAAGATTATACAACTCCTGATTCAGTTTTGCTCCTCCAGATTTCAGAAGTTCGGCTGGGATATTGTCTATACCAGGCGATTTGTTGTTTTTCAATTTTTTCAGAGCTAGTTCAAACTCTACCTTTAATATAGGTTCACCTATGTTGTGTGCATCTACTTCTGTTTCTTCTTCCTTGATGTTTTCAGACAGGTCTGGTCCGCTGTACAGTTTTCCTATATATTGTTTCCATCTTCTTGCAACTTCATCATCGTCATCCAACATATTGCCATTTTTGTCCATCACAGCCCTACATTTGTTTCTTCTGTCTTCAAAGCAATGTCTCACACATTTATAGGCCTTGTCGATATTTCCCTTGCTCATGTTGTCCTCAACTGAAATACAGAGATCATCAAGGTATTTTTCTCTTGCTTGTTTTGCCTCTCTGTAGTTGATAGTATAATTGACAAACTTTATCCTGATGCCACATGTCCTTGACTTCCTCAGCCAGTTGGATGTATTTTTCAATTTTTTCTCCTGTTTTCTTCTGTATATTTGTTGTACTGGGTATGGATATTTCAATTAGTTGTGTTAATTTCTTCTTTTTGTTGGTGAGTATGATGTCAGGTTTGTTATGTGGTGTTGTTTTATCTGTTATAATGGTTTTGTTTCAGTATAATTTGTATTCATCATTCTCCATTACATTTTGTGGTGCATACTTGTATGTGGGAACGTGTTGTTTTATTAGTTTATGTTGTATGGCAAGTTGTTGATGTATTATTATTATTATTATTATTATTATTTTTAACTGTGCATGACATTGTAGTGGTAAGACACGGGATTGCATTCTGGAGAACAACAGTTCAAATCCTCATCCAGCCATCCTGATGTAGGTTTTCTGTAGGTTATACTAAACTGCTTAAGACAAATACTGGGATGGTTCATTTGTAGAGGACCTTGCTGAATACATACACATCTCCCCAATCTACACTTATGCTCGATCTCTAATGACCTCATCGTTGACAGAATGTTTGCTCCTAATATTTGTGCAAATGTAGTGTAAATATTTCTTTGCATTTTCTGGCAACTGCTAAAAATGAAATATAAATGACTACATTGTAAGTTGAAATTAAAACAATCTTTTGAAAAAGGCTCTGAAGATGCAGTTTTGTAACTATGATTAGGTGAATAAGCAAGGAGTGAACATTCATCTAGATTGCTTTTATCATCAAATAGACACACTGTTGTAGAGCCACATGCCTAGCCCAGATTGCTGAGTGGCACTTGTTGGTCCACAAAGGTACAGGTTGCCTCCTGCAAGTCAGCAGCGTGGTGGATCACTTGTGTGATGTGGTCCAGCCATTCTTGTTGTTTCTAGCAACTCCTCACATTGTAGAGAAGTGAGGGCTAGGTTAAAATGAAGGCTGAAAAACCATGGTCCAACTGAGATCCAGTCCGTTGGCCCCTCGGTTTCTAGTTATGTGCTTTAATGCTAGACCTCCTTTTTGTATTTATAACCAAGATTTGAACCTGAGAGCTGCAGATTGATATTGTTCATTGTGTTTTCATCACTGGTTCAGGGCAGATATTCCATGACATATTTCAGATTCCATCGATGAGAACTTCACTCAGTCCTTTTTTAAAAAAAAAATACAGAGGATGGCCAGTCCTCTGACCTTCTCATTATCATTCCAATTTCAGTATATGTACTTCTGAAGCTAGTACTAGGCCTGACATGTAAATAGATAGTTCATCAGTAGGATTTGATGAGTGAGTTTGCAAATATCAATAAATTGTGTATGTATATGGCCATATCTTTTGAGTGCATTGACTTAGAAGCTTACATTTTTTAGAGCACCTAGACCTTAGTATTTGACATAAATTTCGACTTGGTACCTCTACCTGTTCCTAAGAAAAAGGACTTTAAACAGACAGACAGATCAACAAATAGCAAAGGGAAAATATTTTTTTGTGATGTACTTACAGACTACGAATTTTATGACTATTTTCCTTTACTTGTACCATGAAACATTGCTTCTTACCAAATTTTATGATTCTAGGTCAATGGGAAGTACCCTAATGGCTTTGATGAGTGAGTTTGTATCAAAATACATGACATAGATGACTATATCTTTTGATTACATTAATGTAGAAGCTTAAATTTTTTACACCTCAGTAACTGACATAAATTTCAGCTTGTTACCTATAGCCGTTCATGAGAAAATGGGTCTTAACAGACAGACAGATGGACAACAAAATGATATTATAAGGTTTCCTTTTTCCTGTTTGAGGTACAGTACTTAAAAATCAGGTAACATCGAAGAAATTCTGAAGGACTTGGAGGAAATGACATGTTACTTTTTGTATAAAGGGCCAGAGTTTCATCAATTTCCAGTTTTATCGATGCTTGCCTACAATATATAGCCAAACAAGAAAATGGACAAGCTATGGAATGCCTCCTGATATCATAAATCACTTGGCATCTGTTCATCTGCACCACTTTTATGTAACCGACAGCGGTTGGGTGATCTTGCTAAAACAACAGCACTTATCCATACTGGAAGAATTCTGGAGAAAAGTTGTTTTGTAGGTGTATCATGTAACACACACCCATCTTCATCTCTTATCTTCTCAAAATCATCCTTGGCCTATTCTCCAAACTGTATGAAACTACTGTAGACACAATGTTGGCTGCAAAGGGTGTGCATATACAGATGTTACAGGTTCAAAATAAATCTGTAAAGAACATCTAGCTTGTACACTGAACTATAGCTATATCAACATAATTTTTCATGAGAAGTATAAAGAAAATTGGCATCCCTTCTTCTCCCTGCCATCATTCAGTTATAAGAAAACTTCTGATAACAGGGACAGATGGATGCAGTGGTATAGAACTGTGCTGGCACGGAACCATTAGGGTACAGTCTATGACACAAAACCTGGCTACTGGTTGGCTGCAGTAGTCAAAATCCCAAGTTGTTCACTTAAGGTGCAAATAAAACTGGCCTCCCTCAGATTCTAAATCTGACCAACTGCACAACATGGGAACAATGTAGGAAGCAGAAGTTTCTGCAAAAAATGTTGTCTTCTGCTCGACCTGTTGTGGTGTTGAATCTGTTTGTGGTCTAATGGGAAAGGTTGTGCAATTTAGACATGAAGGTACAAGTTTGAGTCACTCCTTTTGTTATTTTTTAACCACATTTCAGATGTTAGCTAAAAGTGTCAGCCTGATGGTACCCCAAAGATAATTTGCTTCACTTTCTAACCGACCAGTTATTGCAAAACCTCCCAGAATCATTTCTGAGAAAGAGATTGTGACTTCATCAAGATCAGAACAGTTTATGCTCAGGAGTTCCTTGCCGCACAACAGCCAACAACTGCCAATCACCAGCCACAAACCATCCTGACATTGGTCTCCTGTTGCCAACTGTTGTCTGCCCAGGTGATTGTGATGCAGTGCACCTTGGGTATGTTTCTACTCTCAAATTGGGAACCAAAAAAATTGTTTATTATTGTAGTTGACTATCCTCATGAATTACCTTTAGTAAACTGTGTGAACAAAGTGCAGTAATAGATATCAAGTAGACTGCTTTTAGTGTGTTTATCAGGTACCATTTTTGATTTGAGTATGTTGTTGATGATTAATTTCCTGTTGATGTTTGCTGTTGTGTTCAGTAAACTAATGGAAAAAAATGCCATATTACAATATACACTGTATTTACTATTATATCCTCATGACAAATGTCAATGTTAATAAAACATAAATTACTGTATATGTAACATGAGTAAGCATAAATCAGCGTGATTAATAAGATATTATGAAGTTTGTACTTTGAAATGATCGTTGTTTACGTGGTGTTCTGTGTCACACTCAAGTAGCATGCAAATATGGTAGTTGGAGTAGATGCATAAAAAACCCAGTTAATAAATTATTCAGTGCCACAAATTCATAAATGAAATTGTGTGTTCATGAAACCCAAGAATTATGTTAGCAGAAGTAGAAGAAGGCATTATCAAGTGCAAAGTTTCTTAAGGTTTTCGCTCTAAGACTATGGGAAGCTGAAAGTAACGAGAAGACTTATGATGGAGAAGTTTTCATAAGATTTCCTTTTTGATTCTGATATGGCTGCATCTAGCTCTGTCACAGAAGAGGTCAAAAGCTGGCCTCCATTGAGATATGCAACCTCCACTTTACAGCTCAACTCCGTTACCTCAGAGCCAATGAACATCTTCAGCATTCATTTCTCCCTTATTGCCCCAATGGTGGCTAGGACAGACAAATCACAAATTAAAAGACAAGATTAATTGGAATTTCTGTTTGGAACAATTTTTTTAAACTCAAAACCATAAATTAATAACCCAGTGTCCCATGTTAAGTGAAAATCACTCAGATTCAAGAATGGAGATGACAAGAATACACCAAGTGAATTTAGCAGGATAATGCTGTACCATACAGAAAACAACTTGAGGATTACAGAGTTCCCATACATATTCTGTATTGTTGCCAAGTTTCACTTCACTACCTGCAGGAAGAAAATGCGTCCACAGTCAATGCGTTTCTTGAATGGATTTGGAAATGAGCGTGGCTTATGTCTCAAATGATACGTCATAGATACTCAGAGGCACCGACTGCAAACTAGTGTGTGTGTGTGTGTGTGTGTGTGTGTGTGTGTGTGTGTGTGTGTGTGTGTGTGTAAAATTAGTTGAAAAAAATGTGGCTAAATGGAGAAAATGCGAGAAAAGAGATAAAAAGTAATACAAGGTAAAATCGCGTCCTCTCTCTCTCATTCAGTCTTACCCATGAGCATCTGCACAATCATACTAGCTCACATCATGGAAGATTGTGTTAGAAGTATTTAAATGTTCTAAAACTAATAAGTGAAAGTATATCACTCACTAAAAACACGGATGAGCCAGTTACCCTAACAACACATCAAAAAAGTCATCTCAAAATTTTAGGCAACAAATTTGGCAATATTTTAATGTACCACATTCATTTGCTGCACAGCTAAACTAGAGGGGAAATCTTTCGCCAAATGAGCTTCCACCCTCTGGTCTGAAAATAATACACAGTCTAGTAAAATGTGGTGCATGTGATCTGTACACTGCATGCACTCAACATTGGAGGGTCCTCTCAATGGAGCAAGAAGCCATGTGTCATAGTGCTGTGTCCTACCTGAATTCAAGTAATGAGGACCTCATCCTCCCTGTGTGACTGGAAAGAGTTACGCGATACCCACATTGTGGACTTTACAAGAAGCAGCTTGTTATCTGTCACTTACAGCCAATCTTCGCATGACTCTGTACCTCAACAGCTAGGTGATACCATGCAGGAGGACAGCATACTGAATGAATTGAGGATCGCGACATGCCTCCTTGGTTGCTACAAGTGCTCTTTCATTGCATGCAATACCCATGTGCCCTGGTACCCAGCAGAAAGCCACCTCCTTCCCCAACCTTTGTAGTTGGAGGAGGGCATCCTAGATATTCTGAACTACTGTATCTGCTGGCTACAAGCATTGTAGAGAGTGAAGAGCACTCAGGGGATCGGAACAGACAAGGAATTTAGAACATGTTTCATCTGTCCCAGTGCTTACAGGATCACATATAACTCTATGTCAAAGATACTAAAGTATTGAGGCAGTCCGATCTTGAGGACACAATCAGGGAAAACTACAGAGCTCTCAGCGGTGTCCTCATGTTTAGACCCATCTATAAATACACCTACAGAGTTGTGGTGCTCAGCTAGAACATCATAAAATAACGTATTAAAAATATATGTAGGAGTGCAACTTCTCCTATACTGTACTTAATCTAAAATTACTATGGGCCTCCGCAGTAATCGGGTGGAAGACAGTTCAGATCTTGGAGTTGAGGCTGAGCTTGGTCCACACCAAGTTTCTCCAGCACACTCTGCATGTGGATCCCAAATCGCCTTGCTCCTCATAGACGAGTGGAGAAAAGACGTTCCAGAGATGGACGAGCAACAGTATGGTATGCTGGTAATTTGGAGCAGCGAGGAACTTAAATACCCTTTGCACCATGGGGAACTGTTGCTGAATGGTGAGTGGCACTTCACCAGCTTCAGCCACCCATACACTCTGCACCCATAGTCTAGCCGCAATCACTTGAAAGCCCAATAAATCTGAAGCAGACATGCCTTGTCCACTCCCCAAGACCTGTGGCTAAGGCATTTTAAGATGTTTTTTGGCTTCTTGGTTCTGGCTTTCTGGTCTCTCAGGTGCAGCAACCATGACAATTTGGAGTCAAAACTAAGGCCCAGAAACCTATAGAATGGTGTCCCTTATGTTCAAATCAGGTAAATTAAAAATAGGCTGAGAACAGTTAAAATGACCACACACACACACACACACACACACACACACTTATTTGCAAAAAATTGAAAATCTGCCTTTACAGCCCACCCCTCTGACCTCTGCACTGTAAGTTGTAACTGACATCTTACTCTTGTTACACTGGAGGAAGAACAGAAAACTGCAAATCATCCAGAAATAAGCATCATTGTACAGGTCTCTTTACCGTATAGGTGGTACTGTTTATGGCTTTGGCAAAGAGGGTAACATTTAAAACACTGCCCTGATGAACACCATTCTCCTGCTTAAAATGATTTGACAGCACGTTGCTGACTCAGGACAGTTGCCACGAAAATTTCTATTGGTGGAGCTGCCCTAGAATACAGTGTCTCCAAATAGTGTTGTATGCCTTACTGATGTCAAAGAATACACCGATACACTTATGGTTGTGTAGGAAAGCCTGTTGAATAGCTGCCTCTAGGAGGGTCAAATTGTCAACAGTGGATTGAAATCTGAATCCACACTGAGAGCAGCTAAGGTCTGACATCCAAACTACATGATGGTTAGCCATTCGTCTCAGAGTTTTTCCTACACACCTCTGGTAACTACTGGGCTACATTCGGTCCTTTCCAGGTGTGAGGAGAGATATCAAAATTGCCTCTCTCCATTAGTTGGGAAAGTGGCACGTCTCCCATATCAAATTAAAACATTTGAAGAGGATTTTCTTTAATGCTGCTTGGAAATGTTGAAATATGCTGTACTGAATTTGGTTGTAGTTAGTGCAGTATCATGAGCCTCAGTGTCGAATTCAGCTCCCACGTGGAGAAAGGACAGTTGAAAATTCAGACTTGTTAGATATGAAGTCCAACTGGCCCCTCTCTATGCACTGTAGTGGCGGAACACCTGATCCTGGATGGCATTGGTAGTAGTCATTTCAAAATGCTCTGCAATTATCTGAGCTATGTCTCTGGACATTGTTTGGAGATACCCTTGTTTCAGCACTGCAGCTATTGCTAAATGACTGTATTTACTGGGAGTCCTTCTGATGGTGTCTCATACTTTTTTGGGACAAGTGGAATGGGTGCTAGAGTTCAGGAGTGCTTGTCATGACCATTTCTTGCTCTCCTTAATCGTGCATTGAGCCTTGGCTGCCATGATGCAAAAGGCTGTGAGGTTGTCTGCTGTTTGGTGGTATGTAAACTGTCAGAGAGCCATGTTCCTAGCCCAGATCACTGAGCGGCACTCGTTTGTCCACCAAGGTACAGGTTGCCTCCTGTAAGTCAGCAGCATGGTGGATCACTTGTGTGATGTCGTCCAGCCATTCCTGGACACTGCTTCAGTGTTCAGACACAGTCAGTTGACTGAACGGCATTCAGTTAGGTCTGCTGACCATCCATTTCCACTGCTTCCTTCCAAGTAATGCTCCATCCAGTAGGTTGATCCACAGTGGGGGGTGGTCCCTGGAATGAAGGGCATCAGTTACTTCCCACTGAATGGAGTCTGCAAGAGCTCGGGAGCAGAAAGAAAGGTCAGTGACAGAGGATAATCAATTAAATCCTTAGAGCAAGTTGAGTTTGAGCCCCATAATAGATTATGGGCATTGAAGAAATGGGCAGGGGATTGTTGTATAAAGTGTGTGAGAACGTCAGAGTCTATCACATGCTGCGGAGGTAAATACTGTAAGCAGATAGTAATCTTCTGACCTCATGGAACTTCAGTGGCTACTGCTTGTAGGGCAGTGACCATAAAGAGAGTAGAGAAGTGCTGTGCATTATTGACAAACACAGCAATCATTTCCTTGGATATTTCCACAATAAAGTTATCCTTGCAGTGGAAGTTATAACCCCATAGCACGGGGCGCCAGTGGCTTTGAAATGTGTTTCTTGCAAATGCAAGCACAGGAGGTGTGTCTGTGCTAGAAGTTTCAGTTCCACTCTAGTGTGGAAGCCATTTGTCAAGGGGGTTGCGATTTCACACTCTCCCTCCATTCAGTCAGGGGGTGAGAAAGTTGCCCCTGGCAGACTTGACATGCCATTAGCTCCGAAGCAGACTCACCGTTGGCGTGGTTTGATACCTGTTTTTGCCTGTGGTTGATGATTCCCATTTGTTTCTCACGTTGGGGGGGGGGGGGGGGGATCGATGATCTCTGAAGTAACTGCAGCTTTGCAATTGCACTGACAAACGCAGACTGACAGTAACAATCTACATTTGTGAAACTGGCTGTCAGAATATGAATTTTAAGAGTGGCAGCAAAAGATGTAATGAATGTGGAAGGTTGTCGTTTTGATCTCCCATTCCTTCTTTTCTTCAAGATATATTGTTGCAGTCTCTATTCCAGGCGGGGTAGTCCCCACAGTAATTTACACAGTTTGAAGAGGATGGACAAATGGCACCTTTGAGGGCACCCTTGCCATACTTACCACAAATGGCTTCTCCGTTACATCCTAGTGTGATATGACCAAAGAACTGACAGTTAAAACAGCAAGTTGGATTTGGAACATGGGGCGACATGCTTAAGTGAAGGAAACCTGCCTTTGTTATGCTCTGGAAGTTTTGTGCTGTTTAAGGTCATGGTAAAGGAATCGGATTTTACTAGATCCCCATCCACCCTGTTCATGATTTTTGTACATTGATAGTTACTTCTGAACCCCACTCATCTTTCAGTTCTTCCTTGCAAATAACTGTAAGGTCTCTTCATGATACAACACCTTTTCTGTAGTTCAGTGTGTTGTGTAACTCTGTTATGATGGTGTATTCCCCAATGCGTTTAGCTTTCCAATGGTTTGTTGCGTTTTGGAAACTACTTGACAGATTTTAAAGTTCGAACAGTGCCATCTAAACCTATTTGAATGTATAAAGGTGGAACGTTCTCAAAGCTGCCTTTTTCTGTTTAACTTTAAAAAAAACATTCTGACTAGCGTGTGCATTCTGTTAATATATAATACTACAACTCTGAAAAATTCCTGAGTCGAGAAGACTGGCTGCATGAGCCCCCTTGTGTTAGATTGGGTGTTGATAGCGACCAGCGTCCATCCATTCCACTGGGTGGTAGAGGAGAAAATTCCGAGGATTCCATCTCAGTCCTACAAGCAGCTAGGGTAACAAGGGTCCACCCAGATAGAGCCACACTTGCTAGGTAATATTGTACAACTAAGATGTGGCAGTTTTCCCAGAGGCTGATACACTGACAACTGTTTCACATCAACAGCCATGCATCTTATCAGCGTGCACCACACTTTGAGATTGAGGATTTTTTCCCATCCTCCTGATCTGGGTGGTCAAACCAAGATCCCTGTTCCTGTAGCTCACAAAGTTCCTTCACTGCAGTATTCAGTGATTACTGAAGCATACCTGGAGCTTACGGTGTCAGAGTACTGGTGGCACTTACCACTCCCCAGCTAAGGAACCCTGAGGTTAGCAAGCCTGTACCCAGAAATGAATGCTGGACCCCTGAGGGAAATTTAAACTAAACATCATGAATCAATAATAGTCACAATTATTTTAGTTTTTCTGTCTTAAGTGTACTGCTGAAAACTGTAAAGCTAATTCCCAGATTAGAGGATCTTTTTTCAAGCAAATTCCATGGTGTTATTACAGACATTATGAGTAGGCAATATACACTCCTGGAAATGGAAAAAAGAACACATTGACACCGGTGTATCAGACCCACCATACTTGCTCCGGACACTGCGAGAGGGCTGTACAAGCAATGATCACACGCACGGCACAGCGGACACACCAGGAACCGCGGTGTTGGCCGTCGAATGGCGCTAGCTGCGCAGCATTTGTGTACCGCCGCCGTCAGTGTCAGCCAGTTTGCCGTGGCATACGGAGCTCCATCGCAGTCTTTAACACTGGTAGTATGCCGCGACAGCGTGGACGTGAACCGTATGTGCAGTTGACGGACTTTGAGCGAGGGCGTATAGTGGGCATGCGGGAGGCCGGGTGGACGTACCGCCGAATTGCTCAACACGTGGGGCGTGAGGTCTCCACAGTACATTGATGTTGTCGCCAGTGGTCGGCGGAAGGTGCACGTGCCCGTCGACCTGGGACCGGACCGCAGCGACGCACGGATGCACGCCAAGACCGTAGGATCCTACGCAGTGCCGTAGGGGACCGCACCGCCACTTCCCAGCAAATTAGGGACACTGTTGCTCCTGGGGTATCGGCGAGGACCATTCGCAACCGTCTCCATGAAGCTGGGCTACGGTCCCGCACACCGTTAGGCCGTCTTCCGCTCACGCCCCAACATCGTGCAGCCCGCCTCCAGTGGTGTCGCGACAGGCGTGAATGGAGGGACGAATGGAGACGTGTCGTCTTCAGCAATGAGAGTCGCTTCTGCCTTGGTGCCAATGATGGTCGTATGCGTGTTTGGCGCCATGCAGGTGAGCGCCACAATCAGGACTGCATACGACCGAGGCACACAGGGCCAACACCCGGCATCATGGTGTGGGGAGCGATCTCCTACACTGGCCGTACACCACTGGTGATCGTCGAGGGGACACTGAATAATGCACGGTACATCCAAACCGTCATCGAAACCATCGTTCTACCATTCCTAGACAGGCAAGGGAACTTGCTGTTCCAACAGGACAATGCACGTCCGCATGTATCCCGTGCCACCCAACGTGCTCTAGAAGGTGTAAGTCAACTACCCTGGCCAGCAAGATCTCCGGATCTGTCCCCCATTGAGCATGTTTGGGACTGGATGAAGCGTCGTCTCACGCGGTCTGCACGTCCAGCACGAACGCTGGTCCAACTGAGGCGCCAGGTGGAAATGGCATGGCAAGCCGTTCCACAGGACTACATCCAGCATCTCTACGATCGTCTCCATGGGAGAATAGCAGCCTGCATTGCTTCGAAAGGTGGATATACACTGTACTAGTGCCGACATTGTGCATGCTCTGTTGCCTGTGTCTATGTGCCTGTGGTTCTGTCAGTGTGATCATGTGATGTATCTGACCCCAGGAATGTGTCAATAAAGTTTCCCCTTCCTGGGACAATGAATTCACGGTGTTCTTATTTCAATTTCCAGGAGTGTATCTTTTGATTATTAATGGACTTAAGAATGTTGTTATTGGCACTATCCTCAGAACAGAGGAAACAAATGAAAATACAACAGCAGACCAGTGTCGCAAAACAAGAAATCCCCAGAGATATTTCGTAATCTTAACAGTTTATAACGAAGTTCCAAATCAAGAAAGTGTACTGTACAGGTAAAACCATACACAATGTTCAAAAAGTGGGCTCAAAAAGCCAGGAAGACAATGAAACCAACAAATGTGTGCAGTGCAAGTTTGATTTCAGCTTCTGATAGCATGAAAGGAGAAACAGTTGTCATCAGAACAGTGAATAAATAACACGAAACATTGATAGTAATGAGAATATGTCATTAATATGTCATCTTCAGAGCAAAAATGTCATTCAGTCTATAATTACTGAAAGATAACAAGTATCATCTTGTTGTAATGGTTACAATGTTGACACTTCCAATTCAGGCGAATTGCGCCTATCCTGAAGAGCTTTTCAAGGAGCAGTATGCTTAAGACACAGCGATCCCAAGGTAACAGTAGGTTCACCGAGCTGAGTGCAATGCTGATTTTTCTGTGGAGCCTCCCACAGTCAGTGCAAGGTATTGTTAATTTAGTTCCAGGTGAAGTCATATGAATGATTCCTAGGTAGCTGTAATATTTATAAGAAAATTATTGAGGTGTTATGCAACAGCACAGATAGACACACAGTTCTGGAATATGCTGCTGGTTCATGATGCCAAACTTGCACTACATTTTGTAAAAGCTGTCATTGTTAGCCAAATTATAACCCAGACTTAATTTCTACCTATAAAAGACTTGCTCAACAGCGTGCAAATAGCAGTAAGACCCCTGCACTATACACACAATGCAGGTCTATTCTATGGCAGTTAAATACAGCAGAATGCCCTCTGCTTGCATTTTTCTGCCAGTGACATAATTTCTTTCGCAGTAGACCATCATCTCGTTGTGGAGGTGATGAACAATAGTTACAGTGGATCACACTATCAAATTCCCTCCTCCCATCCCCCACCCCCACTACGAATGTGTCGTAAATTTATTGCTGAATGCAGACTGATGTTATTTCAGTATAGTTCCTTATTTTAGTTTAACCTATTTGGTTAACAGATGTTGCAGAATGACCTCCTACTTGGTTACTGCATTAGTGACATTAGTGGTAGGTAAATGAAGTTATTTACTTTCAACCTTTGAAGTATTGAGACATTCAAAAAGAGTCAAAAAGCTTGCAGACTAATGTTGAGAGATGTTTTTGTTTTGAATTATACCAGTTTTATTATATCTTCAATTTATTATAGTGTGTTTTTATGAAAATAATAAATGTCATAAAATTTATGAGGATTTGTGTTTATGTACTACAGGAATAGGTGTTGTGATTTAGAGTTAATGTGTGCTACATCATTCTTCAGTCAGCCAACACACCACAGTGGCATTGCTCCTCCCCATTTATCACCACTATCGATGTTTATAATATTATCCATTCAAAGGGAGTCTACACTCTGTATCACAGAAGTACCCGGATCGTGCTATATTATTCGGAGGCGACTTCAACCTATCTAATATAGACTGGGATGTCTATGGATTCATTACAGGTGGTCCAGACAAGCCGTCGTGTGAATTACTTTTGAACACATTATCTGAAAACTGTCTTGAGCAGCTAAATCGACAGCCAACGCGTAATGGAAATATTTTGGATCTGGTAGCCACGAACAGACCAGACCACATCAACGGCGCCAGTGTTGTGACGGGGATTAGTGATCATGATGCTGTCATTACGACTGTGGTTACAAAAGTTAAAAAGTCGGTCAAGAAGGCTAGGAGAGTATTCTTACTAGAAAGAGCAGATAAGCAGTTGTTAGCATCCCACTTAGTAAATGAATCGACTTCATTTACTTCCGGTACAATGGACGTGGAAGAATTATGGGCAAATTTTAAACACATTGTAAATCACGCATTGGACGAGTATGTGCCGAAAAAGTGGGTTACGGACAGAAAAGACCCACCGTGGTTTAACAGCGCAATTTGGAGAATGCTCAGGAAGCAAAGACAGTTGCACTCGCGGTACAAGAAAGATCGAGAGAATGAGGACAGGCAAAAGCTAGCAGAGATTCGTGCTGCTGTAAAAAGAGTGATGCGCGAAGCATACAACCACTACCACCGTCATACCTTAGCAAAAGATCTTGCTGAAAACCCAAGGAAATTCTGGTCTTGCGTAAAATCTGTAAGCGGGTCGAAGGCTTCCATCCAATCACTCACTGATCATTCTGGCCTGGCAACGGAAGACAGCAAAACGAAAGCTGAAATTTTAAAGTTAGCATTTGAGAAATCTTTCATGCAGGAGGACTGTACAAACATACCGCCGTTCGAGTCTCGTACAGATTCCTGTATGGAGGACATAGTGATAGACATCCCTGGGGTTGTGAAGCAGCTGAGTGGGTTCAAAATAAATAAATCGCCAGGTCCTGATGGGATTTTACAGAGAGTACTCTACTGCATTGGCTTCTTACTTAGCTTGCATTTATCGCGAATCTCTTGCCCAACGTAAAGTCCCGAGCAACTGGAAAAAAGCTCAGGTGACACCTGTATATAAGGAGGGTAGAAGGACGGATCCTCAAAATTACAGATCAATATCCTTAACATCGGTTTGTTGCAGGATTCTCGAACATATTCTCAGTTCGAATATAATGAATTTCCTTGAGACAGAGAAGTTGCTGTCCATGTATCAGCACGGCTTTAGAAAGCATCGCTTCTGCGACTCGCCCTTTTTTCACATGATATCTTGCGAACCATGGATGAAGGGTATCAGACGGATGCCATATTCCTAGACTTCCGGAAAGTGTTTGACTCGGTGCCCCACTGCAGACTCCTAACTAAGGTATGAGCATATGGGATTGGTTCTCAAATATGTGAGCGGCTCGAAGACTTCTTAAGTGATAGAATCCAGTATGTTGTCCTCGATGGTGAGTGTTCATCAGATGTGAGGGTATCATCTGGAGTGCCCCAGGGAAGTGTGGTAGGTCCGCTGTTGTTTTCTATCTACATAAATGATCTTTTGGATAGGGTGGATAGCAATGTGCGGCTGTTTGCTGATGGTGCTGTGGTGTACGGGAAGGTGTCGTCGTTGAGTGACTGTAGGAGGATACAAGATGACTTGGACAGGATTTGTGATTGGTGTAAAGAATGGCAGCTAACTCTAAACATAGATAAATGTAAATTAATGCAGATGAATAGGAAAAAGAATCCCGTAATGTTTGAATACTCCATTAGTAGTGTAGCACTTGACGCAGTCACGTCGATTAAATATTTGGGCGTAACATTGGAGAGCGATATGAAATGGGACAGGCATGTAATGGCAGTTGTGGGGAAGGTGGATAGTCGTCTTCGGTTTCTTTGGTAGAATTTTGGGAAGATGTGGTTCATCTGTAAAGGAGACCTCTTATAAAACACTAATACGACCTATTCTTGAGTACTGCTCGAGCGTTTGGGATCCCTATCAGGTCGGATTGAGGGAGGACATAGAAGCAACTCAGAGGCGGGCTGCTAGATTTGTTACTGGTAGGTTTGATCATCATGCGAGTGTTACGGAAATGCTTCAGGAACTCGGGTGGGAGACTCTGGAGGAAAGGAGGCATTCTTTTCGTGAATCGCTACTGGGGAAATTTAGAGAACCAGCATTTGAGGCTGACTGCAGTACAATTTTACTGTCGCCAACTTACATTTCGTGGAAAGACCACAAAGATAAGATAAGATAAGAGGGATTAGGGCTCGTACAGAGGCATATAGGCAGTCATTTTTCCCTCGTTCTGTTTGGGAGTGGAACAGGGAGAGATGATGCTAGTTGTGGTACGAGGTACCCTCCGCCACGCACCGTATGGTGGATTGTGGATGTAGATGTATATGTAGATATGGATGAGACAAATACCTAAACTATCATTACTGTCTAATATTAGACAAATAACTAAACTATCATTACTGTCTGTATGGCTCATTATACAAAATTTTACATAAGAGCTTTCATCTTTGACAATCTTTATGACACAATTGTCTGTTCATTACAGAATTATGCGGATAAATATACAGAAATATAATCACATAAAACAAATAATATTTTGGTTGTAAGCAGTGCTTGATCTGGAACGGGAAAAAAAGGTTTTGATACTGTGATTTTCCATGGGCTATTTTTGAAGTTTAGACTTCTTAAAGTGTCATTTTAATGCTTTTATGAGTATTTTAAAAATGTGAATACAACATCTGAATATAATAGAGGGGAACATTCCACGTGGGAAAAATATATCTAAAAACAAAGATGTTGTGACTTACCAAAAGAAAGCGCTGGCAGGTCGATAGACATACAAACAAACACAAACGTACACACAAAATTCTAGCTTTCGTAACCAACGGTTGCTTCGTCAGGAAAGAGGGAAGGAGAGGGAAAGACGAAAGGATGTGGGTTATAAGGGAGAGGGTAAGGAGTCATCCCAGTCCCGGGAGCGGAAAGACTTACCTCAGGGGGAAAAAAGGACGGGTATACACTCGCACACACACACATATCCATCCACACATATACAGACACAAGCATACAACATCTGTTTTACATCACTTCAACCGCAGCAAAGAGTCTATTTGTACCACATCTCAAAATCTGTGGTTATGATTTTTTTTCTTCTTAGGTAGTGGTCCATACCACCACAAATTGAGCACTTGTTATTGCAACTGTTGTCATACATTCAAATCTCATTGGAAAAGTGGTATATCTAAAGCCAGATATTATTTTTCCTTCTCTAGTGCAACAGAAAAAATTACAGTGAAATTACCTAATGTTTTCATACATTCAAATCTTACTGGAAAAGTGGTATATCTAAAGCCAGATATTATTTTTCCTTCTCTAATGTAAGTGAAAAAATTTCAACGAAGGGCTGAAATTAAAAAAATTCATTTATCTATTGCTAATGCTGTTGTCAGTGATACACCAGGTGCACCATCTCTTTACCAAATAGGTTTAGCTAAATCAGAGAACTATACTGAAATAACAGAACATTAGACTGCATCCAATGTAATAATTCCAAACAATGGAAAGTCCAGGCTGGAATATTAGGACTTATGAAAAGAATAGATTGCTGCTCACCATAAAGACGACATGCTGAGTTGCGGATAGGTACAACAAAAAGACTGTTACACACTAAGCTTTCAGCCAAAGCCTTCTTCAGAAAAGAAAGGGGAAAAAGAAAGAAAAACACACACACACACACACACACACACACACACACGTATTCATACAATCAGAAATTGGGAGTGGAGAGGGATAGCAGAGTATGGGTGGGGGAGCTAAATTAATAACACTCAATGCTGACTTTCAGGCACTGCATAGAAAATCAGCACCACGCTCAGCTTGGTGAACCTATTTTGGGTTACTTTATCTTAAGCATACTGCACTTAACGTTCTTCAGCATGGACACTATTCACTTCTGTTGTCAAAGTGGCAGCAGCAATTTCATTTTAATCATTACAAGTAATGATACTTGTCATGTTTTCGCTATTTATAGACTGAAATTCAATTTTGGCTAATGATGAGTTATTCCAATTACTGTAGCACAATCAAAAACACAGGATGGAATAACAACACTATGAAAAGGATAAGTTGCTGCTCACCACATAGAGGAAGCATTGAGCTGCAGACAGGAACATCGAAAAAAAGACTGCTAGGTATTATTAACTGTTGGGCTAAGGCCTTCATCAGATGTAAACAAAACGAAGTGCACACATTGTGTAACAGTAATGGAAATTCATTGATGGAAAAATATATAAAATAGTGGGAAGGCTACCACTGTCCTGTGACACGTAATAGAGGATAGTTAACACTAGCTTTTGAGTTCTTGCTCTTTTTCTAGTAAGAGTACACACATTCTCAATCATACAACACTCAAATGTACATGCTACCATGGGTGTGTACATTTGGGGGTCTGTATGGTTGTGTGTCTGAATGTGTGTATTTTTACAAAAAAAATGCATCTGTTTGAAAGCTAGTGTTAACTGTTTTCTGTTACATGTTTCTCTATGCCACACACCAGTCATTCTATAGGTAAGTGATTACCTTTTCCTTATTTTACATAAAATGCACACATTCACACATGCATAACTTACACAAACGTGGCCATTGTATGTTCAGGCACTAAGGCCCGACTGGTTAGTACATAAGTGCAATCGCCATGAAGACAATGGTTCTAATTACTGTCAGAGTTTTGTGTTCTTTGTTCCTCATTTCGATAGCAGCTGCTTTTCCTTTCATGTGAGCAGAAGTTGGAAATGAACTTGCACTGCACACATTCATTTTCTCCATGGCTTTTTGAGCTCACTTTTTGAGTCATTATGTATAGGTTTGTTGCACAGTAGACTTTCTTGATTTGGAACTTAGCTATTTGTAGCTTATAAGGTCTCTATGTGGATTTTTTGTTTCGCAACAATGATCTATTTTTGTCTCTCCATTTGTGTTGCTCCATTTGTGTGCCAATAACATGACTCTTAAGTCTATAACGATCAAAAAATGTTTTTCCTACTCATAATGTTCATAGTATCACCATTGGATAAGCTTGAAAAAAGTGCGTCACATATATGGAATAAACTTTACAGTTTTCAGTAGTACATTTCTTTGAGACAGAAGTTGTACTCATGTCTGGGCATGCACAAAAACACATTCCTTTTGCTGGTAGTATAACAGAAACTTCCCAAAAACACAGAATATGTTTGGTAACTGTGTGATCCTTGAGTGGCTTTCTAGGTGGCACAGCATTATCTGCTAAATTCATGTGACATCTTCTTGTCTTTTGTATTCAAGAACCTGAGTGATTGTGTGACATCAGGTTATTGATTCATGGTTTTGAGTCCAGAAAGGTTGTTCCATGCAGAAACTGCAACTAATCTTGTCTTTTACATTGTGATCTTCTGCCCAAGCCACTTTGGGGCAATGACAAAGAGATGGATGCTGGAGTTGTTAGCTAGCTCTGACATAATGGTGTTGAGCTGTAAGTGATGACAACCATTCTAATCTTGATGGAGGCCAGTTTTATATTTATTCTGTGACAGAGGTACAAGCATTCAGATCGAAAATCAACAAGGACATCATAAGGAAACATCTCATCATAAGTCCACTCACTACTTTCAGTACACATTAGTCTATGAGTGAGAAACTTAAGGTATTGCACACTTGAAATGCATTTTTCTACTTCTGCCAACATAATTCTTGGATTTTGTGAATACACAATTTTATTTATGAAACTACGGCACTGAATAACTTTTAATTGATTTTCTTTATGCATCTACTCCAACTGCCATATTTCTGTACTACTTGAGTATGATACAGTATAGCATGTAAACAAAGACTGTTTCAAAGTAAAATTTGCATATCATCTTATGAATTCATGTTGATTGACGAACACTCATGTTGCAGATACTTTGTTTTATTAAAATAGACATTTGTCATAAGGATATCGTGGTAGGTACAGTGTATATTGTAATAGCATTTTTCCAATAGTTTACTGAACACAACAGTAAACATTGAGACAAAATTAATCATCAACAGTATATGCGAATAAAAAAATGACAACTGATACACATACTCACAGCAGCCTATGTGTGTTGTGTTACTAAACTTTACTCATTTGATTTATAAAAGTTATTTTGTGTGGACAATCATACTACATTTATAAATAATTTTTTGTTCACCAATGCAAAAGCAGAAATGTGCCCATGGTGTGCTGCATTGTGATCACCTGGGTAGATACTGGCTGATGTCAGGCAATTGGAAGTGCATGGTTGGTGGTCACTGTGTGGCGATAAAACGCTTTATCATAAATTATTCTGATCTTGATGCAGCCACGAGCTGTTTCACAGAATGTTTCTGGGTGGTTTTGCTATTACTGATGGATTAGAAAGTGAAGTAAATTATTTTTGAGGTTCCATCAAACTTATATTTTTAGCAGATATTCAGAATGTGGTAAAAAGTAAAGGAAGAAGTAGACTTGAATGCGCAATTTTGTGTTTTCGTTGTACAATATTTCCCACTAAACCATGAGCAGATACAGCACTACGACAACTTGAGTGGAAGAAAACTTGTCTTCCCGAAACTTTCACATCCTACAGTGTTGCCAGAGCAAGCAGATGGTCAGACTTAGGCCTCTATTATACTGTCAATTTTATTTTATTTTATTTTTTGATAAATCTTATACAAAAGATTTTGTACTGTGCGCGCAGTTCAAATGGCTGGAAACTGCATTACCCGTACAGCATTTATAAAGACTGGTGTTGGTTCAGCCCTATTTTCTTGTTGAGCAAAGAGAGCTCTTTAGAACTCTCAATATTTTCTGCACAGTAACAAGAAGTTGGAGTCTTTTTAGTTCTGTGTTTATTTGCTTTTCCTAAATTTCAGTTAGTGTTGTTCAGTGTCTTCCTCATTAGGCTTATGATACATATGCATAGCATTCTACATCTACATCCATACTCCGCAAGCCACCTGACGGTGTGTGGCGGAGGGTACCCTGAGTACATCCATCGGTTCTCCTTTCTATTCCAGTCTTGTATTGTTCGTGGAAAGAAGGATTGTCGGTATGCTTCTGTGTTGGCTCTAATCTCTCTGATTTTATCCTCATGGTCTCTTCGCGAGATATACGTAGGAGGGAGCAATACACTGCTTGACTCTTCGGTGAAGGTATGTTCTCGAAACTTTAACAAAAGCCCGTACCGAGCTACTGAGTGTCTCTCCTGCAGAGTCTTCCACTGGAGTTTATCTATCATCTCCGTAACACTTTCGCGATTACTAAATGATCCTGTAACGAAGTGCGCTGCTCTCTGTTGGATCTTCTCTATCTCTTCTATCAACCCTATCTGGTACAGATCCCACACTGCTGAGCAGTATTCACCCAGTGGGCGAACAAGCGTACTGTAACCTACTTCCTTTGTTTTCGGATTGCATTTCCTTAGGATTCTTGCAATGAATCTCAGTCTGTCATCTGCTTTACCGACAATCAACTTTATATGATCATTCCATTTTAAATCACTCCTAATGCGTACTCCCAGATAATTTATGGAATTAACTGCTTCCAGTTGCTGACCTGCTATTTTGTAGCTAAATGATAAGGGATCTATCTTTCTATGTATTCGCAGCACATTACACTTTTCTACATTGAGATTCAATTGTCATTCCCTGCACCATGCGTCAATTCGCTGCAGATCCTCCTGCATTTCAGTACAATTTTCCGTTGTTACAACCTCTTGATACACCACAGCATCATCTGCAAAAAGCCCCAGTGAACTTCCGATGTCATCCACAAGGTCATTTATGTATATTGTGAATAGCAACGGTCCTATGACACTCCCCTGCGGCACACCTGAAATCACTCTTACTTCGGAAGACTTCTCTCCATTGAGAATGACATGCTGCGTTCTGTTATCTAGGACCTGTTCAATCCAATCACACAATTGGTCTGATAGTCCATATGCTCTTACTTTGTTCATTAAACGACTGTGGGGAACTGTATCGAACGCCTTGCGGAAGTCAAGAAACATGGCATCTACCTGTGAACCCGTGTCTGTGGCCCTCTGAGTCTCGTGGACGAATATCGCGAGCTGGGTTTCACACGACCGTCTTTTTCGAAACCCATGCTGATTCCTACAGAGTAGATTTCTAGTCTCCAGAAAAGTCATTATACTCGAACATAACACGTGTTCCAAAATTCTACAACTGATCGATGTTAGAGATATAGGTCTATAGTTCTGCACATCTGTTCGACGTCCCTTCTTGAAAACGGGGATGACCTGTGCCCTTTTCCAATCCTTTGGAACGCTACGCTCTTCTAGAGACCTACGGTACACCACTGCAAGAAGGAGTTCCTTCGCGTTCTGTTTAAACATGTAAATTCTGCTAACATACTGTGTGTCTGTGCGTGTGTGCGTGTGTGTGCGTGTGTGTGTGTGTGTGTCAGGGAGAGAGGGGGAAGGGGAATGTGTACATGTGTATTGTGTTCATTTTCATGCATTTTAGCTTGCTGGATTGTGCAAAGTCTCTAGAAGACAAATGGTATACAGTATCCAGGATACATTCAATCCCTCTGTAACAGTGCACATATTGGTGATGTTCATCACTAATTTTGAGTGATACTACTAATCCAGAGTATATGGAAAGCCATCAGCAGTCAAATGAAATTTGCTTTCTATAACTCTTAGAATTGGAAGGTAATCTATCTACGATAACTGTAGAAAGTACTTTGCATTAAAAAATGGTTACATAATTTCTTTACAAGAGCTTTGTTGTGTTTCTGAGCTATTATTATTCATTCCAGTAACAAAAATTACACTCCCATAAACATTTAATTATTTTCTACATATTGAAAAATTAAAACCTACTGTTACAACTTAAAACTTTATCAGTAGTTTGACTTAAATGTAAAAATAATGCACAGAAACTAAAACTGTGCTACTGTACACCAATGAAAATGAAGTAATAAACATAAAATTGTGTTTTTTACTTCATTTTTCTTCACACCAAAGATTGCTTTTTAACTGAATTGTCTGTGTGTCATAACCAATGTAGGTTGAAATTAAGCCATGCATAAAAGGTTCTATGGAATAACTGAAATGAACTTATCAGCAGCATACATATATATATATATATATGATCAATAAAGGACTTACATAACCGGGAAGACTTACACACATGATGGTCATAGCAGAGTCATGCAGTAACTGAAGTTGTCTCACATATGACAGGTGCAATACATTCGTGACACAATCCTGGAAGAAAACACAGCATCAAACTCAAGTAACTGTGAAAGCATAGACTTGTAATTGATCAAAATTTGAATAATGGAAGGAGGAAAGTTCGCCACTTACCATATACTGAGGTGTTGACTGCAGTGAGAGTGCGTACAGCGCGGGGTCATTACAGTCACCTACAGTCTACAGACACCATTAAGATACTCTCTCATACACCACGATGAAAGGGGCTATTATGCATGGGGGAAGAAAACACTTTACAACTAGGTGGCTGAGCGTACCCCTTGGGATCTCCCATCCAGCAGTGCCATTCAGTGTTTCTTTCTTTGGAGCCATTGACAGGCACATAGGCACAGGCACAAAGGCAAGATTGAAAATGCTGCTGAGGGTCAGGTAATGTCATTCTATGGCTTTAACCAATACAAAACACACACAAACATGGGTAAATTGCCCCAACTGATTAAACTGTTTCAGCACTGTGGCTTGACTGGGGTGAGGGGCCCTCAGGTGGAGAGGGTGAGTCTAGAAAGGAGATGGAGAATGGGAGAGATGATGATATGATTAAGCACAGAAGCATGTTTCACTCAGATGGTGCCCAGTAAGAAGTTGTATAGGTAATTTGTCAAAGTAAACTGAAAAATTCTGCAGTTCAATGATTCACTGGCTGCAATAATATGCTACCACAATGTATGATTACACTAGTTATAAAAATTGAGCAAAATATAAAGTGGTTAAGTAATAGAATTCATATATTGGAGGACTAAGGTTACATGCGATTTCTTTACATCATTTCGGGCAAGTGGTTGGATGATTCCTTAAGTAGGCTATGGGGTGTTTCTTTCAGCCATCGTTATCTATTCGAGCTAGTGTTTCCTCTCTAATTACACTGAAGAGCCAAAGAAATTGGTACATCTGCCTAATATCGTGTAGGGCCCCCACGAGCACACAGAAGTGCTGTGACACAATGTGGCATGGACTCAGTTAATGTCTGAAGTAGTGCTGGAGGAAACTGACACCATGAATCCTGCAGGGCTGTCCATAAATCCATAAGAGTACGAGGGGGATAGAGATCTCTTCTGAACAGCATGTTGCAAGGCATCCCAGACATGCTCAATAATGTTTATGTGTGGGGAGTTTGGTGGGCAGTGGAAGTGTTTAAACTAAGAAGATTGTTCTTGGAGCCACTTGTAGCAATTCTGGATGTGTGGGGTGTCGCATTGTCCTGCTGGAATTGCCCAAGTCTGTCAGAATACACAATGGACATGAATGGATGCAGGTGACCAGAATGCTTATGTATGTGTCACCTGTCAGTCATATCTAGACGTATCAGGGATCCCATATCACTCCAACTGCACATACCCCACACCATTACAGAGTCTCCACCAGACGTGAACAATCCCTTGCTGACATGCAGGGTCCATGGACTCATGGGTTATGTCTACACCTGTACACATCCATCCACTCGATACAATTTGAGATGAGACTCATCTGACCAGGCAACATGTTTCCAGTCATCAACAGTCCAATGTTGGCGTTGATGGGGCCAGACGAGGCATAAAGCTTTGGGTCATGCATGTCATCAAGGTTACATGAGTGGGCCTTTGGCTCCGAAAGCTCATATTGATGATGTTTCATTGAATGGTTTGTATGCTGACACTTGTTGATGGCCCAGCAATTTGCAGAAGGGTTACACTTCTGTCACTTTGAATGGTTCTATTCAGTCGCCTTTCGTCCCTTTCTTGCAGGATCTTTCTCTGGCCCAATAATGTTGGAGATTTGATGTTTCACCAGATTCCTGATATTCACAGTACACTCGTGAAATGGTTGTATAGGTAAAACCCAATTCGTCGCTACCTCGGAGACGCTGTGCCGCATTGCTCGTGCACTGACTGTAGCGCCACGTTCAAACTCACTTAAACTTGCCATTCTAGCAGCAGTAACTGATGTAACAACTGTGCCAGACACTTGTCATCTTATGCAGGCGTTGCCGACTCAAACACCATATTCTGCCCGTTTACATATCTCTGTATTTGAATATGCGTGCCTGTACCAGTTTCTTTGGCACTTCAGCGTATCTCAGTGTCAGCAGGGCATTAAGTACTAACCATCCCTGTTTTCTTCCATTAAAATCAAACCATTGACCTTGGCAGTGGACTGAAATTGTTGACTTATATTGTAAATGGCACACTAACATTAAAAATATCGGGCTGTACGATAGGCCAATATAGAAGTGTATAAAATAAACAAACAACAAATGGTACATGCCAGTAAATGGTAATTTTCCAGAAAGTTTATAGTCAACAGATGATTGCTAATTGTTTTTGACAGTTCATGGTGTAGATGGAAAAATACACAAAATAAGGGAAAGGCAACCACTTACCTACAGCTGACTGACATATGATGCACAGAAACACATAATAGAAAACAGTTAACACTAGCTTTAGAGCTCATGCTCTTTTCCTGGTAAGAGCAGAAATATTCACATACACAGCCACACAGACAACCAAAAGAACACACCTGCCTTAGCCACTAGTCTGATTGTTGATTATTAATTATTGAAAGCCATTGCCTGGGTATATGGAGACGGGTACAGGGCAGGGTAGGAAGCATGAGGCATACAGGAGATGGCAAGGTAGTGTGAGGCAGGTCTCTTGAGGAATTGAGAAGGGATAGAGAAAGGGAGACTAGGGGAGGAAAGGACAGGAAGGTGGTGATGAAGAGGGAGACGGGAGGGAAGGTATACAGATGGGAAAACTATTGCAACACCAAAAAATAATTAATGTAACAGTAATGAAATTTTGGGAATATATTTGTCTAGGTACTAATGTTATGAAAAGGATAATTGCTACTCACCATATAGCGGAGATGCTGATTCGCAGATCGACACACCAAATAGACTTACAAAACAAGCTTTCAGCCAACACTGTCTTTGTCAAAAATTGATGACAGACACAACCAACAAGCTGTCTGTCCACATAAATGGCCACCGACAAACTGTGGCCAAGAAACAAGTGGACCACACTGTTGCTGAACATGCTGCCAAACATGATATCTTCATTTCAACGACTGCTTCACAGCCTGTGCCATATGGATCCTTCCCACCAACACCAGCTTTTCTGAATTGTGCAGATAGGAACTCTCCCCACAATATTTCCTACATTCCCATAACCCTCTTGGCATCAACCTTCATTAGTCATTGTCCTCACCCATCTAGCCCCTTCCCTGTTCCCATCCCAGCACTACACAGCCCTCTATACCACCAACACAGTGAGTGTTTTTACTTCTCTCGTTTTCTACTACCACCACAAGTTCCTAATCAGGGCAAATTATTTAGTTTCACTTGAGTGCTTCGGTAGTTAGGTTTTTGAATCTCTGTATGTTAATCTAATTTATTAGACACAGTTCCTGCATTTTCGTCAGGATCTACTGTAGAGTTGTGCAGCACATGCCGATAGCCCATGTATCAGCATAGTTAGTTTCCCACAGTCTTTAGTATGGACAGTGACTGCGATTGTTGTGTGTGTATGCAAGCCTAGTTGGTGACACTTCACTTTCAGCTTCAGGCTGTGATGGCTTCGGTTACAGAGCTTGAGGCTGCAGTGGATGGCCACCAATGTTGTGGGCCGGCCGTGGGGATCCAACGGATATCCAGCACATCCGAGTCCTCTGATCGGTCCTCACCGGTGAACAGCCAAGTTACTACTTGCACTGAGGTTGACACCTCACCTGTGGTCGAGTGGGAGGTCACCCTGGGACATAGCAAGGCAGCGAAAGACTTCCCAGGTGGCCGCATGTGAGGCCTGCCCGGTTTGTCTGACAAACAGGTTCCAGGCACTGTCTGTGGCTGAGACTGTTGCTGAGCCAGATGCTGTCACCTGTCCTGTTTTAGAGGAAACCTCTCAGCCTGCAAGATCCAGACAATCACAGAGGGTGGGATTATTGATAGTTGCGAGCTCCAACTTCAGGCACGTTATGGGGCCCCTTAGGGATATGGCTGCCAAGAAGGGAAAGAAAACCAATGTGCACTCCGTGTGCATACCGGGTGGAGTCATTCCAGATGTGGAACAGGTCCTCCTGGATGCCATGAAGAGCACAGGGTGCAGCCAACTGCAGATAGTTGTTCACGTCGGTACCAATGATGTGTGTCACTTTGTATCAGAAGAGATTCTCTCTGGTTTCGAGCGGCTAATAGAAGTGGTAAAGGCTTCCAGTCTTGCTTGCAAGATGAAAGCAGAGCTGACCATTTGCAGCATAGTCAACAGGACCGATTGCAGACCTCTGGTACAGAGCCAAGCTCAGACGGTTGACCATGTAGGCTGCAGATTCCTCAACTTGCGCCAGAGGGTGGTTGGTTTTCGTGTTCTGCTGAATAGGTCAGGTGTCGACTATACGCAGGAGGCAGCTACATGGGTAGCAGGGGCTGTGTGGCGTGGACTGGGCAGTTTTTTACTTTAGACGGTCTCAGGCAAACACAAGAAGGGCTTCAGTCACAAAGGGTGCAGGCCGAACATAGGAGGAACGTAGGTTCAGGAACCATTGGTATTACAGTTGTAAATCGTCGTAGCTATGTCGGGAAAGTACCAGAGCTCCAAGCGCTAATAGAAAGCACTGATGCTCAAATCGTTATAGGCACTGAAAGCTGGCTAAAGCTGGAGATAAGCTCAGGCGAAATTTTTGCGAAGAACCTAACAGCACTCCGAAAGGATAGGCTACACATGGTTGGCGGTGATGTGTTTGTTGCTGTTAGAAGTAGTTTGTCTTGTCGCGAGAAGTAGATAGGTAGTATGGGCAGAGATCATTGTTGGCAACCGGAGTAAAATAATAATTGGATCCTTTTACTAACCTCCCAATTCAGATGATACAGTTGCTGAAAGGTTCAAATAAAACTTGAGTTTGATTTCAAACATATACCCAACTCATATGATTATAGCTGGTCGAGCCCTTAGTCTACCCTCGATACGTTGGTGAAAATACATGTTTAATTCTGGAGGTATGCATAAAACATCGCCTCAAACTGTGCTAAACGCATTCTTTGAAAATTATTTCGATTACTTACTTCATGAGCCCGTGCAAATAGTAAACGGTTGTGAAAACACACTTGACGTCTTAGCAACAAATAATCCTGAGCATCAAATCGGATACAGGGATTAGTGAACACAGGGTTGTCGTAGTGATATCGAATATTGTAATCCCCAAATCCTCCAAAAATAAACGAAAAATATACCTATTCAAAAAAAGCAGATACAAATTCACTTGACTTTTTCCTGAGAGACAATCTCCACTCCCTCCAAATTAACGATATAAGTGTAGACCAGATGTGGCTTGAATTCAAAGAAATAGTATCAGCAGCAATTGAGAGATTTTAATCCAAATAAATTAACAAACGACAGAGCTGATCCTCCTTGGTACACAAAATGGGTCAGAACACTGTTGCAGAAACAACAAAACAAAAATGCCAAATTTAAACACTCGCAAAATCCTCAAGATTGGTGATCTTTTACAGAAGCTTGAAATTTAGTGCGGACTTCAATACGAGATGTTTATAACAGTTTCCACAACAAAACTTTGTCTCGAAACCAGGCAGAAAATCCAAAGAGGTTCTTGTTGTATGTGAAGTATGTTAGTGGCAAGAAACAGTCAATGCCTTCTCTGTGCGATAGCAACAGGGATACTATTGAAGACAATGCTGCCAAAGCAGAGTTACTAAACACAGCCTTCCAAAATGCCTTTACAAAAGAAGACGAAGTAAATATTCCAGAATTCGAATGAAGAACAGCTGCCAACATGAGTAACATAGAAGTAAATATCCTCGGAGTAGTGTAGCAACTTAAATCACTTAATAAAAGCAGGTCTTCTGGGCCAGACTGTATACCAGTTAGGTTCCTTTCAGAGTATGCTGTGATGCATTAGCTCCATACTTAACAATCATATACAATTGTTCGCTCGACGAAAGAACCATGCCCAAAGACTGGAAAGTTGCACAGGTCACACCAATATTCAAGAAAGGTAATAGGAGTAAGCCACTTAATTACAGCCCCATATCATTAACGTTGATATGCAGCAGGATTCTGGAACACATAATGTGTTCAAACATTATGAATTACCTCAAAGAAAATGGTCTGTTGACACACAGTCAACATGGGTTTTGAAAACATCGTTCTTGTGAAACACAACTAGCTCTTTATTCGCATGAAGTGTTGAGTGCTATTGACAAGGGATTTCAGATCGATTCCGTATTTCTTGATTTCCAGAAGGCTTTTGACACTATATCATACAAGCGGCTTATTGTGAAATTGCATGCTTAGGGAATATTGTCTCAGTTATGTGACTGGATTTGTGACTTCCTGTCAGAGAGGCTACAGTTCATAGTAACTGATGGAAAGTCATTGAGTAAAACAGAAGTGATTTCTGGTGTTCCCCAATGTAGTGTCATAGGCCCTTTGCTGTTCCTTATCTATATACACGATTTGGGAGAGAATCTGAGCAGCCGTCTTCGGTTGTTTGCAGATGACACTGTCATTTATCGACTAATAAAGTCATCAGAAGAACTAATAAAGTCATCAGAAGATCAAAACAAACTGCAAAACGATTTAGAAAAGATATTTGTATTGTGAAAAAATTGGCAGTTGACTCTAAATAACGAAAAGTGTGAGGTCATCCACATGAATGCTAAAAGGAATCTGTTAAACTTCGGTTACATGATAAATCAGTCAAATCCAAAGGCCGTAAATTCAGCTAAATACCTAGGAATTACAATTACAAACAACTTAAATTGGAAGGAATACATAGAAAATATTGTGGGGAGGGCTAACCAAAGACTGCACTTTATTGGCAGGACACTTAGAAAATGTAACAGATGTACTAAAAAGACTGCCTACACTATGCTTGTCCATCCTCTTTTAGAATTCTATGGGAGAGAGTGTCACTGAAATGATACAGGATTTGGGCAGGACATCATTAAAACAAAGGCGTTTTTCGTTGCGACGGAATCTTCTCGGAAAATTCCAATCACCAACTTTCTCCTCCGAATGCGAAAATATTTTGTTGACACTGACCTACATAGGGAGAATCGATCACCACAATAAAATAAGGGAAATCAGAGCTCGTACAGAAAGATATAGGTGTTTGTCCTTTCCATGTGCTATACAAATTTGAATGATATAGAATTGTGAAGGTGGTTCTGTGAACCCTCTGCCAGGCTCTTAAATGTGATTTGCAGAGTATCCATGTAGATGTAGATGTAGATCTAGATCCCCCGCCCTCCGTCTAACCTCCCAACTGCACCTAGCTTCTCTACCCTCTCTCCACCTCATCCTGGCACACTCCCTGTAGTACTTCACCATCCATCCCCCACCCCTACCCTGCTATCCCTCCTCCTTCCCAACACAGCAATCTCCTTTACTTTAGCCCATGACTGCAAAATATTACTGCAGCAATAAAACATTAAGTTGCAAAGGAAATGCACCATTTAGAACAACAAAACACAGTGGAACACAAAAGGCTGCCAACAGTCCAACGTATGAAAGACTTTAGGATGAAGATTATGCAATACTTAGTAACGACAAACTGCTTTCGACGAGCGTGACATCACAATGGTTTACATTAGGTTCGTTTGAGCAGTCCCCAGCGGGTTTATGCGCATGCGAAGTAGTGTCGCGTGTGAGCAGTACCTTCTCCTGCTTGTGGCTGCTAGAAGTGCGGTCCTTAGCTGTATCAGCAATAGCAACAAACAGCCAGATGCTAACCAGAAAAATTTTTCTGGTACGCCCAAGCTGCCAGATTTGCTCATGCACAGAGCAGTCTGAGTTGTAGTGGGATGGGTAGTAGTCTCCACATGAACCGTGTTTATGTTTGGTGATTTTGCTGTTTCCACTTCATTTACAGCTCCCAAACCAAATAAAACTAAACGCATTTCTGTGGCCGGGAGCTGTAAAGTGGATTAAAATGCACTCACATAATTATGGAAAGCTAAAATATGTTATTACTTTCAGTTTTGTGATTTCATTTTATTTCCAGGTTTTTGGGCAGTCAGGCATTAATTGCCTTGCAGAACAATGAATTTATTTTTGTTGATTTGGTAAAAAAAAATTATTTTAATTAATCTTTTCTGCAGAGGCAGTCAATTTATTTGAAACAGTATTTGCTATTGTTAACTGTTTGTGGAATTTCAAGTGTATATTTTTATCGTGTGGGATGTGTGGCATTATGCCGTAATAAAGAACTAAACATAACATAATAACAGAACTGATATTCCAAGAAAATTTGCATCCCAAAAACGACACCTGAAGGTTTAATATCAGGTTGGGGCCTACTTCTTTGTGAATCTGGACATACAAATGTGCCCTTTAAGCCGAATCATGCATTTTAGTGTGGTTTATGATATTCCGATGCTCTTGTAGTACCCTCTGATGTCCTGTTTCGTTCATGACGTATAATATAAAATCTCTTAATGCTCTATATGTACAAATATATGGACTACCTTCATGATTGTAGCTGCGCGTGCACAGTAACGCTGTTTTCCAGTGCTCTCTGACAACTGCTGAAACGAATTCTGACAGGTCACGGGAAAATATTACAATTTGTGGTTTGAAAAGTGTTACTTTCAAAGTACATTTCATTTTACGCAACGTGAATTATGTTATGTGTACAAACGTGCTTTGAATTTCTTAAATGACAGTGTGTTTGAGTCTCATTTAAAGCTTAACACTTTGAGGGCCAGTCACTTTGAAGAATTTCGAGATCAGAAGACCAGAAATTTATGTCATTGCTTAAAATTTTACTGGCACATTTGTATGATTTATCGAAGTGTAACACATGCATAAAAGTCAAATATTGTATGTGAAAGCTTAGCTTTTCTTGTAGCAACACTGTGTACATTAAGTTAAACCATTAACTTTTCTTATTTGTGTGTTTGTGCTACTTAACAGTGATATTGCTAAAGGCTGATTGGATCATATATCCTATGGTCTGAATCACTACGTTTACTTGTGACACATCTTCCGAAAGACAAAAAGCGAATTTCGGAAACCGCTTTAAAAAGGCCACTCTGTCAGCATTAGCTGAAAATTTTTAAAAACAAGATGAAACCTGACGGCCCCTAGCAAGTTTCAATACTGGCTGCTGCGTTTACAAGGGAGTGAAAATTGATTGCGCAATTGGAAAACTGGCAACCAGAAGCGGATTTCCAGAATAAATTTTCAAGTGTTTACATGACCACCCAAAGTGGTATTGGGAAATCGGTTTACGAAATTTGGTTTTGGGAGCCCCATTTAATGTGGCGAAAATCTGCTATCATCGGCTGGAGAGATTGTGTGACATGAGCTATGATTGGCTTTCAAAAGCGCACCGCAATCTCAATTTCAATACTTCGGAAACTAACGCTCTGTGTTTGGTACTACATACTTAAGTAATAAGAAAATATGCAGCGTACATGTTGTTGCACATCAAAGATCTAACCAAAACGCATTTTTTTTTTCCTGGGATTCATCTCCTAAATTGCCAGGAAGTTTTACACCAGTGTATAAAATCTTAACCATTCAAAGGACATAAGTTTTACGGTTCCAAGGGAAAGTATACTGTCACTTAACACAGGAAATGTGTATTTTCACCCGGGAGAAAGTGTATTTTTAACTAGGAAATCTGGGAATTATTTTTCCTTCTCTGCGTATACACCCTACTAGGGTATCCCTCATTTCAGGGCATGGGAGGTAATCAAAGCCCTGGTGAAGGATGTGGTTGAGCTTTTCCAGGCGAGGGTGATAATGGGTTGTTAAAGAAGTGTTGGTGTGTGGTTGGTTATCAGGGTTACTGGTGTTAGAGGAGGAGATGGCGCAGGAGCTGGATCGGATATTGTCTGTCGAAAAGGCTCTGGTAAGGTATTGGCATATTTTGACTGCAGATGTGGCATTGATAAGTGGTGAGGCAGCATGGAAGAGACTTTATGATATGAAACAGGTAACAGCTGTCAAAGTCAAGGAGCTGTTGATGATTGGTGTACCTGATATGAAGAGACAAATTTATGGAGCCCTCTGAGAGGTGGACATGAACATCCAGGATGGTGGCTCATTGAGTTGAGAAGGAGTGAAATGGATTTGGGAGTAAGTGTTAACGTTACGGAGGAAGGAGCAAAGGTTGTATCTGCCATGAGTCCAGATCATCAGAAGTCATCAGTGAATCTGAAGTAGATAAGGGATTTCATCTGTTGAGTGGATGGGAAGGATTCTTCCAGATGGCACATAAATAAGTTAGTATTGGCTGGTGTCTTGTGAACACTCATGGCATACCATGGATTTGTTTATGTATTTTGTCTTTGAAAGTAAAATAAAAGTGGGCCAGGACGGGGTTGGCTAGGAGGATTAGGAAAGAGCTGGTGAGTTTGGTATCAGGAGGACATTGAGAAATGTAGTGTTCCATAGCTGCAAGGCCATGGGTGTGGGGTATGCAGTTGCATTCACAGTGACCAACAAGGAGTCTGGTCATAAGGGGACAGGAACTGTAGACAGGTGGTGAAGGAAGTGAGCAGTGTCTTGAATGTATGATAGGAGGTTACAGACATTCAGATCTATATAGTTAAATAACATCACGAAGCAAACTTCATTTTGTTAAATTCGGTAGTTGATGTTCCATTTGTTGCAACCATTGACATTGCAGTTCTGTTGCACAAATTGAGAGCACCTATATTTTTATGTTCAGTAAATTGAGTCCCTCTGCAGCCCATTCAGTGAGGACTTCATGAAATGTCACAGTATCTGAAAATAGCTACAAAATATGATTCCCTCCCTTTCTTTTGCTTTGCTGGCACCACAGCTGAAGCCTGGAGAAGCCCCTCACATACTGCTGTTTGGGAAAGAATAATTTAAGATGATCCTGGTAGTTCTAACTACATAAATGAGGAACTTCACTTTAAAGAAAATTTTATATGTTCTCTTCTTCAAAAACGTAAACATGAAGAAGAAGTTCTTCAGACAATTCTAAAGTTGGTATACATACACCAGTAAGTTAAATGTCGTGACTCATCTGAAAGGAAGAATCTTTATGTTCAAATCAAAATAATTGCACAAGAAAATAAAGTTCACCTGTAAAGTTCAAATTTGCTCATCCAAGGTAGAACTTAGAAGAAAAGTTATGATATGAAACTGACAAAGTCAATACGCAATAGTTTCACTTCTCTTATGTTGTTACACACATGGCTCGTGATAACAGCTAAAAATGTTCTTTCCTGACAAGCAATATTAAACTAAAAGTCAATCAATATTTGATACTATAACTATGTAAATCAACTCAGTCACTCATGCAATGCACTTGCATACACTGAGGTAGGTAGTGAAGTGATAATACATTGGACATTTAGGGAACAGTAGTTCAAAGTCACATCCAGCTTTGTAAGTCCCAGCATGAATCGAAATGATTCTATGTTCAAGCTCTGCACAATACTTCATTTGAGACAGACCGTCCTAAGGCACAAATCTCACATCATGTTATATCAAAATGCTCTGTAGAACCTTAACTGACATTGCTCAAAATTTATTCTTGATTGTTGTGATTAGAAGGCAGTGTGCTTCTACTCATAAAGCTAAGTGCTAATTAGCATCTCCATGTCAATCTGATAATACTTTGCCACTGGAGCTGATGCAGAACACATCTATGTATCCAAAATCAAACCTAGGTAAATAAGCGGAATCAGGGCTAGTGTATGATTTTTTTTCTCTTCAATGTAAAGTGTTTTCTTCTAATGAAACTGGAAAAAGCTCCTCATTTTCACTTGAATGGAAAATGTATCAGTTTCATATACGAGTTGTCTAGAGAAAATCATCACTTAATCACTGTGCATGGAGATCTGAACTTATAAGGCTTCAGACTTTACAGAACAATGGAAAAACTGGTAGAAGCTGGCCTCAGGGAAGATCAGTTTGGGTTCCGGAGAAATATAGGAAAATGCTAGGCAATACTCGACTCTGCGTCTTATCTTAGAAGACAAGTTGAAGAAAGATGAACCTAAATTTGTAGGTTTAGAAAAATCTTTTGACAGTGTTGACCACACTATACTCTTCGAAACTTTGAAAGTAGCAGGGGTAAAATACAGGGATTGATAGGTCATTTATAATGTGTATAGAAAGCAGACTGCAGTTATACAAGTCAAAAGACATGAAAGGTAAGCAGTAACTGAGGAGAAAGTGGGACATAACCGTAGCTTATCCCTGATGTTATTCAATTGTACATTGTACACCCAAGGAGAAATTTGAAAAGGGAATTAAAGTTCATGGAGAATAAATAAAAACTTTAAGATTTTCTGAGGCATTGTAATTCTTTCTAAGGTGGAAAATGACTTCGAAAAGCATTTGAACAGAATGGTTAAGGTCATGAAAGAGGTTATAAAATAAATATTAACTAAAATAAAACAAAAGTAATAGAATAATGTTGAATTAAATCAGGTTATTTGGAGGGAATTAGATTAGTAAGTGAGACACTAAAAATAGTATTTGAATTTTTCTATTTGGGCAGCAAAATAAGTGATGATGGCTGAAGTAGAGAGGATATAAAATGCAGATTGCCTCAGAGAAGGAAAGTTTCTCAGAAAAAGATGAATTTGTTAACATCAAAAATAGATTTAAGTGTTATGGAGGCTTTTTGAAGGTATTGGTATGGAGTGTAGCCTTGTATGGAATTGAAACATGGACGATTAATAGTTCAGACAAGAAGAGACTAGGAGCTTTTGAAATATGGTACTACAGAAGAATGCTGAAGACTAGATGGATAGATCTTGTAACTAATGAGGAGGTACTGAACTGAGTTGAAGAAAGAAGAAATTTGTGATACAACTTGACTAAAAAAAAGGTGTCAGTTGATAGGTCATATTCTGAGGCATCAGGGAATTGTAAATTTGTTATGGAAGCAAGTCTGGAGACCAATGAATGCAAACAGTAAGCAGGTTCAAATGGCTATAAGCTGCAGTGCTTACTTGGAGCTGAAGAGATTTACATAGGATAGACCAGTGTGGAGAGCTACATCAAACCAGTCTTTAGAATGAAGATGACAACAACAACAACAACAACAGTATTATCCAATCTCATTAAATGAGCTGCCCTATAACATACTGCATAATGTAGTTTTGTTTTCAACACTTTTGGCACTTAGTCTATTAATATTTGAGTTGAATATGGGGAAAAGTACAATGAGAATGTTTGAAACTGATGTTCTTGGTGAGCTGTACTATTAAAGAAACATCTGTTAACAAGATTTCAGCTTTGCAAATGAAGTTTGCTGTGATTCCAGAGACAATGACAAATCGTTATAAAAAAAAAATTAAGTTTGGGATTTGGCATTTGTACAATTCTCTGTTGAATGCAATAAAAATGAAATTATATGTTGCTGCACAAAATTTCTGAAGGTAGGTGGTTGCATAATGCAGTATTAAACACACAATTTTCTCGGACGGTTTGCAAATGCAGTGCAAGAAACTCTAAATGGAGTTTTGGAATATCACGCTTACTTCCTCTTTAAGTGTTAAAAGCCTTGTAAAACAAGGTTGTCAAGATTATAACTGTTTGTGAGTAAACATTTCCTAGTATGTTGGGTATAGAGAGGTTTGTGTGCAAACTGTAATTTTGTGTGTACAGATGACTCAGATGACTGAGAAGTCATATGAGGTTTGTCACAAATAACAAATTTACAGAGTATGCTGTATGAACTGATATATATTCTTTTACAAATTAACAGATACTAGATTTTGGTATCTTCATAAACTACAGCAAAGCATGTGGCTGCATAATTCACTAAAAATGTAGGAAGCAGTAGGCTTCGAAGTCTATCAGAGCACTTGATAAATTTAATTAGAAACTTGTACAAAAATCAAGACACAACAGAAAGTATACAGAAAACATACACAAAATTTTGGGGGCTATGGAAATGCATTAGACAGAAGTGTATAATATATCCTTTCCTTTTCAGTCTGTAAAGAGTATAACAAATGAGGACTGCAGATGTAACACATATGGAAAAATAATGGGAAGAGTTTAGTCAATAGTTCAAGCTGTGCTGATTACACAACACAAAAAATAGGACATTACAAGTATCCTGGAGAAATACAAAAATAAATGTAAAAATAGGCACAACTCTAAATTGTAAGGGAACAAAATAATAGGAATGAAAATTAACATAACAACTGTTTAAGAAATAATAGGGGTAGTTTACAAAAACCAATTTTTAACATTTATTATTTTAAAAAGCAGCTCATGTACTGAGTAAATAATAAGAAGAAAGAATATTGTTTGGAAAAACTACTGAATCTGACTTAGGTAAGTTGTTAAAGGAAAGAAAACTGTCACCACCAACCAAAATAAAAATGGCAGAAACCAGTATTTTTCCAGTATTCCTATATGGATGAGAGTTTAGACAATGAAGAAATTAGATCATAAGAAAAATGGTTATTTTGAAATTTGTCTGGGGAAAAGAATCCTATCATGGACTGAAAAAGAAACAAAATAAAACAAAAAAGCCTTAGAGTCCGAAATATTGCAGATGAATCTATGATATGTATCACGAGAGCAGTACTGCATCCAGGTATAAATGCAGGGACACTGTTCATCAGGTTGCCGGAAGTAAAATCCCTAGATCATAAAAATAACAGTGGTTTTATGCAGCGGTAGATCCATTTCTCCTCCTCCTCCTCCTCCTCCTCCTCTTCTTCTTCTTCTTCTTCTTCTTCCTCCTCCTCCTCCTCCTCCTCCTCTTCTTCTTCTTCTTCTTCCTCCTCCTCCTCCTCCTCCTCCTCCTCCCCCCACTTTCCAGTTGTTTTGCGGAATCTTCCAGTGAATTGTAAGTCATTTTCTGATGTGCTGTTTAGCATTCTCTGTCACGTCTTTCTTAAACTCTTTAAAAATTTATTTCATAGATAATTCTTTTGTTTTCACCCTTCTTTCTTTCTCTGTGTTCATCTAGTATCTGTTACATACACTGTCGCTATTGCTATAGGAATTCTGTGTTTTGCTAGTCCCATACCACTTCCCAATCACTCCGTAATGAGACCATCGGTAGACACTCTTTCTGAGACATATTTCAAACTTAATTGTTGTAGTAAAAGATGGGTTCGTAGTGTAGGAGTTCACTTTCATGTTCCCAATCAGATGTTTTGTTTCATCCATGTCACTGACACACAAGCAGCATCTTGTGCAGTATATTTACCATTGCAATATATGTGCCATTCCAAATAATAATATGTTCTGTGTACATTCTACCACAGAACCTTTGGACAATATGGCATTCTATATATACATGGATACTCTGCAAATCACATTTAAGTGCCTGGCAGAGGTTTCTTCAAACCACCTTCACAATAATTATCTATTATTTGAATCTCGGTACAGCACCTGGAATAAACGAATACCTATATCTTTTTGTGCGAGCTCTGATTTCCCTTATCTTATTAAAATGATTGTTTCTCCCTATGTAGGTTGATGTCAACAAAATATTTTCACATTCGGAGGAGAAAGTTGGTGATTGAAATTTCGTGAGAAGATTCCGCCGCAATGAAAAACACCTTTGTTTTAATGATGTCCACCGCAAATCCTGTATCATTTCACTGACACTCTCTCCTATTTCATGATAATACAAAACATGCTGCCCATCTTTGAACTTTCTTGATGTACTCTGTCAATCCTATACAGTAAGGACCCTACACGGTGCAGCAGTATTCTAAAAGAGGACGGACAAGCGTAGTGTAGGCAGTCTGTTTAGTAGATCTGTTACATTTTTTAAGTGTCCTGCCAATAAAACGCAGTCTTTCGTTTGCCTTCCCCACAACAATTTCTGTGTGTTCCTTCCAATTTAAGTTCGTAATTGTAATTCCTAGGTATTTAGTTGAATTTATGGCCTTCAGATTTCACTGATTTCCAGTGTAATCAAAGTTCAGTGGATTCCTTTTAGCACTCATGTGGATGATCTCACTCTTTTTGTTATTTAAGGTTGATTGCCAGTTTTTTGCACCAAGTCATTTTGCAATTTGTTTTTATCTTCTGATGACTTTACTTGTTGATAAATGACAGCATCCTCTGCAAACAACCTAAGATGGCTGCTCAGATTGTCTCTGAATCATTTATATAGATAAGGAACAGCAAAGGACCTATAACACTACCTTGCGGAATGCCTGAAATCACTTCTGTTTTATTCGATGACTTTCCATCAATTACTACAAACTGTGACCTATCTGACAGGAAGTCACGGGTCCAGTCTCATGACTGAGATGATATTCCATAAGCATGGAGTTTCACTACAAGCTGCTTGTGTGGTACAGCGCCAGAAGCCTTCTATCTAGAAATATGGGACCAATTTGAAATCCCTTGTCAATAACACTCAACACTTCGTGTGAGTAAAATGCTAGCTGTGTTTCAAAAGAACGATATTTTCTAAATGCGGTTGACTGTGTGTCTATAGACCATTCTCTTAGAGGTAATTCATTACGTTCAAACACAATGTATGTTCCAAAATCCTGCTGCATTTCAACGATAATGATATGGGCCTGTAATTTAGTGGATTACTCCTACTACTTTTCTTGAATATTGGTGTGACCTGTGTAACTTTCATCAAGTGAACGTTTGTATGATTGTTAAGTATGGAGCTATTGTATAAGCATACTCCGAAAGGAACCTAACTGGTGTACAGTCCGGACCAGAAGAATTGCTTTTGTTAAGTGATTTAAGTTGCTTAACTACTCCAAGTATATATATTTTTATGTTACTCACGTTGGCAGCTGTTCTTATTTGAATTCTGGAATATTTAATTCATCTTCTTCGGTGAAAGACTTACAGAATGCTAAGCTTAGTGACTCTGCTTTGGCAGCTTTGTCATTGATAGTATTTCCATTGTTGTCACGCAGAGGAGACATTGATTGTTTCTCGTTGCTAACATACTTCACATACGACCAGAATCTCTTTGGATTTTCTGCCAGGTTTTGAGACAAAGTTTCGTTGTGGAAACTACTACAAGTATCTCACATTGAAGTCTGAGCTAAATTTCGAGCTTCTGTAAAAGATCGCCAGTCTTGGAGATTTTGCATCCGTTTAAATTTGGCATGTCTTTTTAGTTGTTTCTGGGACAGTGTTCTGATCTATTTTGTGTACAAAGGACGATCAGTTCCATCGTTTGTTAATTTGTTAATTTATTTGGTATAAATCTCTCAATTGCTGTTGATACTACTTCTTTGAATTCAAGCCACATCTGGTCTATACTTAATTGTTAATTTGGAAGGAGTGGAATTGTGTCTTAGCAAGGCATCAAGTGAATTTTTATCTGCTTTTTTGAATAGGTATATTTTTTATTTATTTTTGGAAGATTTGGGGGTTACAATATTCAATCTTGCTAAAGCGACCCTGCATTCGCTAATCCATGAATCCATTTTGATGATCATTATTAGCTCAGGATTATTTGTTGCTAAGAGGTCAAGTGTGTTTTCACAGCTGTTTATTATTCTCGTGGGCTCATGAACTAACTGTTCGAAATAATTTACAAAGAATGCATTTAGCACAATTTCGGGTGGGGTTTTATGCATACCTCAGATTTAAACATGTATTTTTGACAACATATCAAGGGTACCACCCGACACCCCGAGGCAACCTCCTGCGTGAACACAGGTGAGGGATCAATTCAGTGAGAGCAGTAACTGGGCTGGTCACCGGTGAGGACTGATTGGAGGACCCAGATGTGCTGGATGTCCGTGGGATCCCCACGGCCGGCCCACAACAGTGATGCCCATCCACTGTAGCTTCAAGCTGTGTAACTGAAGCCAACACAGCCTGGAGGTAAGAGCGAAGTGTCACCAATTCGTTTCACTCCTGCACACAATAGTCGCAGTCCATATCCGTACTAAAGACTGTGGAACGTAACACTACTCAGACAAACGGACTATCAATACATGCTGTGGAACTCTAGTCTAGACCCCAACGAAAATGCAAGAACTCTGTCTAATAAATTGGATAAATACACAGAGATTCAAAAACCGAACCACTGAAGCAATCAGGTGAAACTAAATAATTCATCACTGATTAGGAACTTGTAATAGGTTACAAAATTGGTTTACTTTTCAACACAAAAGAAAATGCCAGAACTGTGTCAATTAGATATTAAATTAACATGCAGAAACTCAAGAACTAAACTATCAAAGCACACAGATGAAATCATACAATTCGGTGCTGGTTAGGAACTCATAAAAGTCACAAAATTGGCTACTTCCCTGTTACTGCGTCTCTCTTGGTCGGTTGCTGCTGCCGCCTGACATTACTTGAACTGATTGTACATCTCCCTTGTCCATTTTCTTTACTGAATACATACATGCATACAGTGTGCTGTGGAGCTTCTCCACCATTTGCCACAGTGGTTGATTGACTGAGACGTTGTTACTGCCAAAAGAAATGGGTATGCTAAATACTAGTGATATGAAGCACTCTCTGCTCTGCTGTTCTAAAGCTGATTGTTGTTGTTGTGATCGTCAGTTCAGAGACTGGTTTGATGCAGCTCTCCATGCTACTCTATCCTGTGCAACCTTCTTCATCTCCAAGTAACTGCTGTACCATACATCCTTCTGAATCTGCTTAGTGTATTCATCTCTTGGGCTCCCTCTACAATTTTTACCCTCCACACTGCCCTCCAGTACTAAATTGGTGATCCCCTGATGCCTCAGAGCATGTCCTAACAACTGATCTCTTCTTCTAGTCAAGTTGTGCCACAAACTCCTCTTCTCCCCAGTTCTATTCAGCACCTCCTCATTAGTTACGTGTTCTACCCATCTAATCTTCAGCATTCTTCTGTAGCACCACATTTCAAAAGCTTCTATTCTCTTCTTGTCTCTATTTGGGAGGATAACAGTTCAGTCCCATGTCTGGCCATCTTGATTTAGGTTTTCTGTGATTTCCCTAAATCGCTTCAGGCAAATGCCGGGATGGTTACTTTGACCGAACATGGCCGACTTTCTTCCCCATCCTTCCGTAATCCAATGACCTAACTTTTTGGTCTCTTCCCCCCCCCCCCCCCCCCCCCAAATCAACCCCCCTCTTTTTATCTAAACTATGTATCATCCATGTTTCACTTCCATACATGGCTACACTCCATACAAATACTTTCAGAAAAGACTTCCTGACACTTAAATCTATACTCGATGTTAACAAATTTCTCTTCTTCAAATATGCTTTCCTTGCCATAGCCAGTCTACATTTTATACCCTCCCTACTTCGACAGTCATCAATTATTTTGCTTGCCAAATAGCAAAACTAATTTACTAATTTAAATGTCTCATTTCCCAATCTAATTCCCTCAGCATCACCTGATGTAATTCAACTTCATTCCATTATCCTCATTTTGCTTTTGTTGATGTTCATCTTATATACTCCTTTCAAGATACTGTCTATTCCATTCAACTGCTATTCCAAATTCTGTGCTGTCTCTGACAGAATTAAAAAGTCATCAGCAAACCCCAAGGTTATTATTTCTTCTCCCTGGATTTTAATCCCTACTCCAAATTTTTCTTTCATTTCCTTTACTGCTTGCTCAGTATAAAGATAGAATAACATCGGGGATAAGCTACAGCCCTGTCTCACCCCATTCCCAACCACTGCTTCCCTTTTCATGCCCCTAGACTTTTATAACTGCCATCTGGTTTCTGTATAAATTGTAAATAGCCTTTCGCTCCCTGTATTTGACCCCTGTCACCTTCATAATTTGAAAGTAAGTATTCCAGTCAACATTGTCAAAAGCATTCACTAAGTCTACAAATGCTAGAAATGTAGGTTTGCCTTTCCTTAATCTGTCTTCTAAGATAAGTCATAGGGTCAGTATTGCCTCACATTTCTATAGGAATCCAAACAGATCTTCCCCAAGTAGGCTTCCACCAATTTCTCCATTCTTTTGTAAAGAATTCTTCTTAGTATTTTGCAGCTGTGACTTACCAAAGTGGTAGTTTGGTAATTTTCACATCTATCAACACCTGCTTTCTTTGGGATTGGAATTATTATATTCTTCTTGAAGTTTGAGGGTATTTTGCATGTCTCATACAACTTGCTCACCAGATGGTAGAGTTTTGTCAGGGCTGGCTCTCCCAAGGCTATCAGTAGTTCTAATCGAATGTTGTCTACTACTGGGGCCTTGTTTCGACTCTGGTCTTTCAGTGCTCTGTCTAACTCTTCACGCAGTACCGTATCTCCTATTTCATCTTCATCTACATTCTCTTCCATTTCTATTATATTGTCCTCAAGAACATCGCCCTTGTATAGACCCTCTATATACTCCTTCCACCTTTCCCTTCTTTGCTTAGAACTGGGTTTCCATCTGAGTTCTTGATATTCATACAAGTGGCTCTCTTTTCTTCAAAGGTCTCTTTAATTTTCCTGTAGGCAGTATCTACCTTACCCCTAGTGAGATAAGCCTCTACATCCTTACATTTGTCCTCTAGCCATCACTGCTTAGCCATTTTGCACTTCCTGTCAATCTCATCTTTGAGACGTTTGTATTCCTTTTTCCCTGCTTCATGAACTTCATTTTTGTATTTTCTCCTTTCATCCATTAAATTCAATATCACTTCTATTACCCAAGGATTTCTACTATCCTTCGTCTTTTTATCTACTTGATCCTCTGCTGCCTTTACTATTTCATCTCTCAAAGCTACCCATCCTTCTTCTACTGCATTTCTTTTTCCTGTTCCTGTCAATCATTCCCTAATGCTCTCCCTGAAACTCTGTACAACCTCTGGTTTAGTCAATTTATCCGGGTCCCATCTCCTTAAATTCCTACCTTCTTGCAGTTTCTTCAGTTTTAGTCTACAGTTCATAATCAATAAATTGTGGTCAGAGCCCACATCCGCCCCTGGAAATGTCTTACAATTTAAAACCTGGTTCCTAACACTCTATCTTACCATTACATAATCGATCTGAAACCTTCCAGTGTTTCCAGGCCTCTTTCATGTATACAACCTTCTTTTGTGATTCTTAAACCAAGTGTTAGCTATGATTAAGTTAAGCTCTGTGCATAATTCTGGCAGATGGCTTCCTCTTTCATTCCTTACCCCCATTCCATATTCACATACTACTTTTCCTTCTCTTCCTTTTCCTACTGTCAAATTCCAGTCCCCCATGACTATTCAGTTTTCCTCTCCCTTCAGTATCTGAATAATTTCTTTTATCTCATCATACATTTCTTCAATCTCTTCGTCATCTGCAGAGCTAGTTGGCATATAAACTTGTACTACTGTGGTAGGTGTGGACTTTGTGTCTTATCTTGGCTACAATAATGCATTCACTACGCTGTTCGTAGTAGCTCACCTGTGCTCCTATTTTTTTTATTCGTTATTAAACCTACTCCTACATTACTCCTATTTGATTTTGTATTTATAACCCTGTATTCATCTGACCAGAAGTCTTGTTCCTCCTGCCACCATACTTCACTAATTCCCACTATATCTAACTTTTAACCTATCTGTTTCCCTTTTAAATTTTCTAGCCCACCTGCCCGATTAAGGGCTCTGACATTCCACGCCCTGATGCGTAGAACACCAGTTTTATTACGGTATATTAATAATTTTTACTTATGGACCGTCTGACAGCAACTGAATAAAACACAATTTTAGTGCCATACGCGTTTCGCCTTTATTTTCTGCAAGGCATCATCAGTGGCAGGTTGCGTGGACAATTTCCTACATATTACGCTCCTGTTGCATTTTTGGTGTTGTTCTTCTTCTTATGAACGCCAATTTGCGTTTTTTTTCCCCCCCCCATTCCACAACACTATGCACTGAACGCTTGTTTTAAAGCAATGTTTTTGCTTTAAAACAAGCGTTCAGTGCATAGTGTTGTGGAATGGGGAAAAAAACCGCAAATTGGCGTTCATAAGAAGAAGAACAACACCAAAAATGCAACAGGAGCGTAATATGTAGGAAATTGTCCACGCAACCTGCCACTGATGATGCCTTGCAGAAAATAAAGGCGAAACGCGTATGGCACTAAAATTGTGTTTTATTCAGTTGCTGTCAGACAGTCCATAAGTAAAAATTACTAATATACCGTAATATTACACACAACTGAGGAAGACAGGACTATAAAAGTTGAAGATGTCAACACCAGTTTTGTTTCTCCTGATAATGAAGTCCTCCTGAGTAGACCCCGTCTGGAGATCCGAGTGGGGGACTATTTTACCCAAGAGGATGCCATCATCCTTTAACCTTACAGTAAAGGTGCATGCCCTTGGGAAAAATTGCGGCTGTGGTTTCCCCTTGCTTTCAGCCATTCGCAGTACCAGCACAGCAAGACAGTTTTAGTTAATGTTACAAGGCCAGATCAGTCAATCATCCAGACTGTTGCTCCTGCTACTACTGAAAAGGCTGCTGCCCTCTTCAGGAACCACACATTTGTCTGGCCTCTCAACCGATACTTGTCCATTGTGGTTGCACCTATGGTACGGCTGTCTGTATGGGTGAGGCACGCAAGCCTTCCCGCCAAAGGCAAGGTCCATGGTTCATGGAGGGGGGAAGCTGATATTAATCACATATATGGTGTGTGTTACTGATGCCTCAATACTAGTTTCTTTTAGCCATCCAGAAGAAACTATGTGCTGATGGATTTAGAAATGTAACTTCACCATCAGGAACATGCAAGCAGCCCTGAGTATGTTCAGAAATAGATGAAATATAGGGAACCTTGCAAGCTTTTACATCACTAGTGCTGAAGCCAGACAAGTCTTAAAGGAGATTGTAGACAGAATTCCTAATACTCATAAACAATTCCACAAGATGAACAAATGAATGGGATTCAGTTAGGAGGATATTAAGAAATAAAATTCTCGTCCAAAATCTAACATACCGAACAGTGGTGTTCTGCACAAACAAAATATAGGAACATAGCGACATCCATTCATAATGTAAATCCCAGTTTCTGTCATTATTGGGAATACGTGGAGAGTAGCACTTCTCACCCAATAACTCACAGCTGTACAGCTGACCTCTCTGCATGTGGACACTGTAATATGTGCTATCTGGCAAAAGAAATCCTATGTTGCCACCCATATTTGCTGTGGGAAGCAATTATGACACTACTTCTAAAATCAGGAAAGTACTGAGTTCCTCAGCACTCACTAGATGTACAGGAGTGGTCATTGAACAGATGATTAACTTATGCCTATTGAGTACCACTGAAACCATAGAATTAATGTACTGTTTTCTGTCTTGGTTTCAGGAGTACTGCTACATGCACCAACATTCTCATCCAGCTAAGAGTGATAAGAGTCTTCCCTGCACAGACAATACTTTATTAATATCTTCTTTGATATGGTGACAAAGTATCATCTGTTACTCAGATTGTGTTTTATTATCACCTCCTCATATTACTGCTGTTCTTCCTCCCTGAACAGTGGTTTTGTTATTTAGATGGTGACATGCATTCCAACTAATTCCCTCAACAGATTTTTGTCTCCTATGGTAGTATTCTCAATGTTGTCCTTTCCTGTATTTCTTTTACAGGAGGAAGGCCAGTGCAGTACTAATTATTTGTGGACAAATTTTCTATTCGTTTCTGCCCAGAGCCCCAAAACCACTGCTCACTAGTGCCAGTTGATACGTAAGAGGTTGGAAACCTGGGCTGATATACCTGATTTTAAATTTTCATGAGATAAACTGTTTGTGTATGTTGTAACTATACTTCAGATGAAGTGTACCAGTCTCAATTATAAAACTTCTGTGAAGTTCTTGGCACTTGTCTCTAACACAAAATTCTCATGGCTGCCTTGCTTTGGCAATTTGAAATATAGCTGTGTGAAGGCCTTTGGTATCCTAAAGTACCTCAATAGTAAGAACAGGTGCGGATTGAATCAGTATCGTCACATTTTGAACCTTCATTCAATCATGACTTGCATATTGTACAGGATCATCAAGACGTTCCTGCGTAAAGGTACTGGATGCAGTCAACAAAGAGGGCATTAGACTGGCCACAGGGACCATCAAACAAGCCCCGTAACCTAGTCTCTGAGGTACACAGCGGCATCTCCTCATAGCGTGACATATAGGTTGAGTTTGATATTTGCCAGTCTCCTTGCATTGGTGCTGTGACTGCATAGAAAGTAGTGGATGTTTTACAAAAACTGTCGAACAATACAGCTATTTTCCATCCAAACAAAGAAATAAACATTCTTAGAGGTACTTGGTGTTGCAGACATTAGTTCTTAAACACAAATGTAGCAAATAACCTCCATGTTGGGGTACAGTAAGATAAGTGTTACTAAATTGTTTTTAAGTTTTTAACAGCATTTTATCTGATAACGACAAAGAGGGCAACATGGGACAGGTACGCATTTATTTTCCTTTGTAATGTAATTAGTTTTTAATCCACCTACTAAACATCTTCTTGGTGTAATATGCTAAGATATGAGCAATTACAAATATACTGGGATGGATGAGGTCTTAAAATATTGGGACATTCCTTGCATTTTCTTCCTCCCTAACTGCTTTACGGGCAGTCTAGCACATGGACCCAGGAGATGAAATATTCCAAACAGTACAAAGACAAAAAGAGGAGGTGATATGTCACATGGACATAAGGAACAGAGAAGCAAAGCAGCCTGCCAGGAAAACTGCTGCTCATCATCATATCTGCTTGCAAGCTGTTCGATCATAGTAGGTAATGCAGAGGGCGATGTCTGAGTGGAGGAGGAAGTAGGGTGAATTTACAAGCAACAAGCTGTGGTCAGTATAGCCAACAATCTGACAGTTGTGCATTTTCTTCCAGTCTCATAAGATAGACGGAATAGTCCTCATGTCAGACACTGCCCACTGACTTGTCTCTCCAATAAGACCAGCTAGAATGATAGAATGACTCTCACAGTGCAACACATTTAAACTTCCTGTGCTGTAAATGCTAAAAAGAGGCAAAACATTTGTCATTCCAAGGATTTACTTTCGATTCTAGGCAGTGATCAGATGATGGAGAAAAATTATTAAACTTCTGTGGTTTACCAGAACTTCTCACCAATGTGTTTGGGAGAAATAGCCCATATTAAAAATCTGAATGACACTGGTCTCAATATGTTATCTTGCGGAAAGGGTTCCAATGATGTCGGTGTTTAGTGCCCAAAAAGAAATCTATCAATCCATCCACTCGTCAGTTTGCCCAAAATCTGATATTTGTTGGCCATGTTACAGGAAGAATGGAAAAATTTCTGCTTTCCTTGTCTATACATTAATGAAAAATTACTCTGTTTCCCCATTTAGTCTGAGAGTAAAATTCCGCCCTGCTCCTGGTGGAAACAGGATAGTTGTATACTTGAAAGTGTGCAACGAAGTGCTCACCTTGTGGCAAGGATAGTCTGGAAATGCCATAGATAAGGGACTGTTTGATGTGGAAGAGGTGGCACCCATCAGACTTAAGGTATTGCTGTTTATTTGTCAGATGTGTATGGTATGAAATGCGGATGTGAAATGAAGGGCTTCTTAAAGGAGAGTTGTTTTGAATTTGGAAAAAGACTAGGCATATTTGAATTGGAAAAAGGAGTTCAGCTCCTACAAGAGTGGAAGAGAAGTTTTTAGTATGTGTCCAGCATATTTTAACAGATGTGCCATTATGTACCATATTTGTATCATGTAACAAGCATCTTGTGAAGAATGTATATATAAACATGGCCTTTTGGACAATATGCTGTGTGTTTCTAAATATTTTAGGGATGACAAATGTCTATCATTTGTTGAGTTTTATCCACTTGACATCTTGTGCATGAGGTAGCATAAAATGAACATGGTTTACAAGTTTAAAACCTGAAGTTGGCAGCTAAAACTGTTGAAACTGGTTGTGTTGAATAAAAAATATTTTGTGCAATCTTGGCCTTTGAATGGTTTTTAATGAAGAGAACTTCATTATGCAACCAGACTTCAAAACTGTCATTGATAAGGGGTTGAGCTTTTGTGTGTTAGGAAGGCTTCTTCCAAATTACTCATGAGAAGTTTGGCATAAGACAGACAGAGTCATACTGGTTCCTATGGTGGTTCCCCTTGCTTTGTTTGTAGGTCTGTCCCTTGAATGTGAAACAGTTAGGGTAAGGATATATACAGTATTTTAGGGAGAATGTACGAAAATGTAAGATTGCTACTTACTATAAAGAAGACAGGCATAATTAAAAGCTTACGTAAAGCTTTCGGCCACAGTCTTCATCAGCCAATGGTAAACAACATTCATACACACAAGCAAGCACACCTTATGCACACATGACTGCCAACTCTTGCAGCTCAGGCTAGAATGGCTGAATGGCATTCTGACCCAAGTTCCCGGGGTTGGTGGTCATGTGTGCATGAGGTGTGCTTGCTTGTGTGTATGAATGGTGTATGTTTCTCTTTTGCTTATGAAGGTTGTGGCCAAAAGCTTAATGTAAGTATCTTTTAATTGTGCCTGTCTGCAACTTAACATGTCTTTTTTTTTTTTACAATATGTAGCAATCTATCTTCTTGTACATTGTTGATGTCCCTACCTGGAGTTTCCATTGTTCAAGATTTTAGGAAAATTTTCATGTGAGCATTGGAAGAGGTAATGTTCTATAGATGGGAGGCCATGCACGATATTTGTGTAGGACAAGATTAAATGTATGGCAACAAGGAGGGCTGCACATATGAGAGGTGTAGGGGTGGATTTGAAATGTTCCAATAAGTGGTTGAAGTATTTTATGTAGAATGGGTAGCAGGTAGGTTGAGTGAAATAGGAGGGTTTAACTGTTCTGTGGAGGATGTTTTGTAGCTCAATCTGGCCTGCTTGCTATTTTCTTACTTTCCCACCAGTATTTGAATTCTGAGACAGTTTTCACAGGTCCAGTTGTATTAGTTTAAATATTTCAAGTGCCATTCAGTTTCAGTGAGTGACTGGTTATCATTTGCTATATTTGTTTGATATTTAAGTTTATAGATATTTACATACATAGTGTGTACCTGGGCCTAGTTTCTTGGAAGCATTCATTGTCAGCGGAGTACTGTGTGTTCAACCCCAGTGATTTCCAATTTTTCCACTGGGTGCTTTTGTGGGTACATGTTTCTGAAAAACAGAGCTTACAAAGAACTGTAGACACAGTAGAAGTACTGGAAAATGTAATCTGCACCTTGGACACCACAAACATTTAAAGGAAACGCATTTGAACTTCGTCATCTGAACATAAGAAAGATGAGTTTCTCATATTACTACAAGGAAATGAATAATCGGAAGGTATTTCTGCTTGTGTATTGTAATTAATGTAACATCCTTTTGAAGTCACAGACATTATGCAGTGGACCTACAAGGATGCAAGATAGTATTACATTACTGTAAGTACAATATAAGTATAATGGGATTTGCTATATATTCAAAAAATGGAATGAAGTACTTTCCTTCTTTTCCCTCTCCACCTCAAGTTGGTTTTTAATCAGTCAGTGAATCAAGGTGCATTTTATCAAAGACTGAAATATGCAGTAGCAACACTTTTTTTAAGTGAAGATAAACAAGTGATCTTTAATTATAGGTCCATCTCCCTCCTTCCCATGTTCTCAAATGTTTTGAGAAGATGGCATACCACAGAAATTGAACCACTTTTCTGACCATAACCTTTTAATTATTGTTCAGTTTCACTTCCGTTAATCTACACAAAAAGCAATACATGATCACAAACTTAGTTAGGCCATGATTAAACAAGAACAATAACCTTGATGGCATTTTGTACAACCTTGCCAAGGCCTAAGTATGTGGATATGGCAATGCAAACTGAACTGAAACTTACATACAAGAATTTCATAATTTTAAAAAAGAAATAGAACTAAATGACTAAATCTACAAATTAATATCTAAATTTTCAATCCATTGAAGGGCTGCCTGTATTGTTTTACAGAAATCTCCTAGATCTCCAGGGTGAGACTATCTGCTGCCCCTTGTTACAATATTTTCAATGGTCTGATGTTCATTGCCACAGTCACATTGAGAAATGAAGCATTTCCCCATCTGTGGAGGCTTTCTGCGCAAATGTTGTGGCTTGTACAAATCATGTTAATAGTTTTTTAAGCATGCCATGGTAATTAAGTGCCAGTTGGTCTTGTGTCTTGTCTTATGTGGGTCTAGTATTCATCATTGGCAATATTATTCCGTGTTTCTGACCACTTCTTGCTCTTGTTGAAATCCACTGCTTGTAGCGATGCTGCCAGTATAATAGGTGACTGCCTTTATTTTAATCAATTCATTTTAAGTGCACTCATGTCATAGTGGATAGGGAGTGGAGGAATTGTAATTAATTTTTCATATTGCTTGAGAAGGGCGTTCTGTCTTTGAAGATATGATGGCTTAATGTTGTTTAGAGTTGGTAAACAGTAAAGAGGGGTACATCGGATACAGCCTGTTCTTGTCCTCATTGCTGTTTTTACCTGAATGTCATTTTTTTCACATTTGAACTATTATGCCACAGTGGAGCTAGCTGTGTTTAGCTGAACATCAATTTTTCTCGCATTTGAACAATTATGCCCTAATGGAACATAGTATTCAGGAGCAGAGCAGACGAGTCCTACGAAAGAGCATCGTACTGTTGTAACTCTTGCACCCCATGAGGAACCACTCAGTTTCTGTCTGATGTTATTGCATGTTCTCAGCTTTTCTGCAGTGTTTTCTATGTGTTTCTTGTACGAAAAGGTTCTATCAAGAGTTACTCTCAGATATTTTGGGAAGTCTTAGTGATTGAGAACATGACCATTAAAGGTGACATTTCACATGAAGAGTGATAAGAATGATAGCTAGTCTTTATTAAAATGTTCCTGATAATCAAGATAGAGCAAGAGAGAACACAACCAAGACATGAGACAGTTGAACATCGTCCATAAACCCACACATAGCACCATGAAATAAATATGATTAATGGAAAATCTCATATAAGATGTGAAACAAATACTAACAAAGAGATAGAGGGGCTGGCCAGTACTTACCTCAGCTCAGTACAGCCGATAGATACACATAAAACAGAACTGAAAATTTACATTCCTAGCTTTCGGAACTTTGTTCCTTCATCAGGGAGGAGAGAGGGGAAAAAAGGGAAGAAGGGAAAGTGGATTCAGTTACTCACAACCCAGGTTATGAAGCAACAGGGAAAGGTAAACAGGGAGGGTAGCAAGGATGGAGGCATGGTTGTCAGAGGGAAGCCAAAGATATTCTACTGTAAGTACTGTGCCAGCTTCAAACCAAAGAGGATGCATACAGAAGTAAAGAGGTATATAGTATAAAGATAAACACAACTATGTAGGATGAAAAGATGCGTGAATGGCTAAAGAGGAAAGGGAAAGAGGAGAAGACTGAAGAGTGAATGGGAGTGAGGTTGTTTAACGTAGGTTCAGTCCAGGGGGATGGCGGGATGAAAGGATGTGTTGGAGTGCAAGTTCCCATCTCCGCAGTTCAGAGGGACTGGTGTTGGGTGGGAGAAGCCAAATGGCACATACGGTGTAGCAGGTTCCTAGGTCCCTAGAATTATGCTGGAGGGCATGCTTCGCTACTGGGTATTGGGCATCTCCTAGGCGGACAGTTCGTCTGTGTCCGTTCATGCGCTCAGCCAGTTTGGTTGTTGTCATGCCGATGTAAAAGGCTGTGCAGTGCAGGCATGTCAGTTGATAAATGACATGTGTAGTTTCACACGTAGCCCTGCCTTGAATTGTGTATGTTTTACCAGTAGCGGGGCTGGAGTAGGTGGTTGTGGGCGGATGCATGGGGCAGGTTTTGCAGCGGGGTCGGTTACAGGGGTAGGAACCGCTGGGTAGAGAAGGTAGTCTGGGAATATTGTAGGGTTTAACAAGGATGTTACGGAGGTTAGGGGGGCGACGAAAGGCCACTCTGGGTGGTGTGGGGAGAATTTTGTCAAGGGATGATCTCATTTCAGGGGTTGACTTGAGAAAGTCATATCCCTGGCGGAGTAATTTGTTGATGTTTTCGAGGCCAGGATAATATTGGGTGACAAGGGGGATACTTCTGTGTGGTCTGGGGGTAGGAACATTGTTGTTGGACGGGGAGGAATGTATTGCTCGGGAAATCTGTTTGTGGACAAGGTCTGCAGGATAGTTGCGGGAGAGGAAAGCACTGGTCAGGTTATTGGTGTAGTTGTTGAGGCATTCGTCACTGGAGCAGATACGTTTGCCACGAATACCTAGGCTGTAGGAAAGGGAGCGTTTGATGTGGAAAGGATGGCAGCTATCAAAGTGAAGGTACTGTTGTTTGTTTGTGGGTTTGATATGGACATAGGTGTGGATGTGAGCTTCAACAAGATGAAGGTCAACATTCAGGAAGGTGGCTTGGGTTTTGGAGAAGGACCAGGTGAAATTCAGATTCGAAAAGGAGTTGAGGTTATGGAGGAAATTAAGGAGTGTTTCTTCACCATGAGTCCAGACCACAAAGATGTCATCTATAAACCTATACCAGGCCAGGGGAAGCAGCTGTTGGGTCTTCAGGAAAGCCTCCTCCATGCGGCCCATGAAGAGGTTGGCATAGGAGGGAGCCATCCTGGTTCCCATGGCCGTTCCCCTAATTTGTTTGTAGGTCTGGCCTTCAAAAGTGAAGTAATTATGGGTGAGGATGAAGTTGGTAAGTGTGATAAGGAACGAGGTTTTTGGAAGATCTTCGGGTGGCCTTTCGTCGCCCCCCCTAACCTCCGTAACATCCTTGTTAAACCCTACAATATTCCCAGACTACCTTCTCTACCCAGCGGTTCCTACCCCTGTAACCGACCCCGCTGCAAAACCTGCCCCATGCATCCGCCCACAACCACCTACTCCAGCCCCGCTACTGGTAAAACATACACAATTCAAGGCAGGGCTACGTGTGAAACTACACATGTCATTTATCAACTGACATGCCTGCACTGCACAGCCTTTTACATCGGCATGACAACAACCAAACTGGCTGAGCGCATGAACGGACACAGACGAACTGTCCGCCTAGGAGATGCCCAATACCCAGTAGCGAAGCATGCCCTCCAGCATAATTCTAGGGACCTAGGAACCTGCTACACCGTATGTGCCATTTGGCTTCTCCCACCCAACACCAGTCCCTCTGAACTGCGGAGATGGGAACTTGCACTCCAACACATCCTTTCATCCCGCCATCCCCCTGGACTGAACCTACGTTAAACAACCTCACTCCCATTCACTCTTCAGTCTTCTCCTCTTTCCCTTTCCTCTTTAGCCATTCACGCATCTTTTCATCCTACATAGTTGTGTTTATCTTTATACTATATACCTCTTTACTTCTGTATGCATCCTCTTTGGTTTGAAGCTGGCACAGTACTTACAGTAGAATATCTTTGGCTTCCCTCTGACAACCATGCCTCCATCCTTGCTACCCTCCCTGTTTACCTTTCCCTGTTGCTTCATAACCTGGGTTGTGAGTAACTGAATCCACTTTCCCTTCTTCCCTTTTTTCCCCTCTCTCCTCCCTGATGAAGGAACAAAGTTCCGAAAGCTAGGAATGTAAATTTTCAGTTCTGTTTTATGTGTATCTATCGGCTGTACTGAGCTGAGGTAAGTACTGGCCAGCCCCTCTATCTCTTTGCATGAAATAAATATCAAAGCCATCATGTGCAGGACCAAAAACCCTAGAAAAAGTCCCTTCAAACTTGAGAGAGGTAAACAGTAAAAATATTTTCAGAAATTATATCAAAATTTGATAGAAGACTATTACTACAATAGTAAAGATTTTATGTGCTCTACAATTTAGTTGTAATTGTTTGTTAGTATGCCTTACTGAAGTAGCTTGCAATGTTTGCTTCTATCAGTTAATATGTAACTTGACTCTTTACACATTTCTAAAGGATTTTCTTAATTATGAGCTTAACAGAACATAATGTATGAATAAATAAATGAGTAAGTAAGTTTGCATGTGTATAAAAACAAACTTAATTGTCTCTCTTTTCTAATTTTTTTTCTAGCCAAGCAATATTTTTGTAAATAGTGAGCTGAGTCAAGTCCAAGTGGGTGACTTTGGCCTTGCATGTTTTCTGCAACATTCACACAAGGATGTTGCATTATTATCACAGCCAACGTTGTATGGTGACCACAGGAATATGGAAATTGGAACAAAAACATATGCTGCTCCTGAACAGCTTGAAGGTGTTTGTAATCAAAAGGTAAGCTTAAAAAGAACCTTCTCAACATCTGATTCATTATGATCTAAACAAATGTTGGTCATTTCTGATCAAAACAAACAGTCAGGCAAAGGTAGTTTGAGTCATGTGCAGCTATTTTTCATAATAGTGAAAGCATTTCAAAGCTAACTTTCAGATATCAGTAAAATGCTGCCAAGTGTCACTGCTTTTACTTTGCCATGGAAGTGAAGCTTCTGTTGTATTCCCTCTTTAGCCATAACCATTGTATTATATATCTAAGTTGTACAGTTACTTGTAAGAATACTGTGAAAAGGAAAGTTGCTACTCATCATATAGCGGAGATTCTGAGTCGCAGATATTGTGCCTATCTGCAACTCAGCATTGCCGCTATATCGTGAGTAGCAACTTTCCTTTTTACAGTATTGCTGCATTCCATCCTGGGTTTTCCATTGTTTGATTGTACAGGTAATTGTGCTTTTTAAATGTTATCACATGTCATTGTAATATTTTGTGATTTATTGCAGAGTGACTTATATAGTTTGGGAATTGTACTGTTTGAACTGCTTCAGCCGTGTTATACAGACATGGAGAAGAGCATTCTTATAAAAGATCTAAAAGATGGTGCTGTGTCACAGGAGTTGTGTGCAGCAGCACCAGAACTGGTAAGTCATTACTAGGAAGGTACACTTGAAGTGTGTGTTTGCAGTTAATTTGTGCATAACTGTTTCATGTTAGATAATATAAATATAACTATAATACCAGTTTCCAGTTGTTCTGTTTTTCACTGAACTTTCTCTCCACTGTTAATTAAGCCTATAAAAACTGTAGGCAGGTAAATAGTCCCAAGCAGTTGAGTAACAATGATACTATCTGTACGTAGCATTATGCAGTCCTCACTCACACAAAAGATTATGACTGACATTTCTAGGTATTTGTGAATAAAAAGTTATGTAACCTGTATTCTGTGATTTTCGTGTGGAAATAATAGTGAGTGGACTTGGAGCTATCAGCAGGTAACAAAGTTGAGTTCTGTAGGAACTGAGACTTAAAACACATTAAATGTACTAACTGCAGTTATTACCAGTCTCTGTTTCTAGATATATGTAACAGCTGGAGAAATGTATGCTCAATTTGATGTTGATATTTGCCCTTTAAGAATTTCTTAGAGTGTGCAAACTTTTTCTTTAGTGCTTGGCTTCTTTGTTTTGAATTGGGAGAATTTGCAAGATTTCAGATTGCTATTTTTCTGTATGGCTATGGCTACAGATACCTTAGCAGTTGAACAATGTTGTGCGTAGTAGCCCTTTAGAGATCATTGTACTGTCCATTTACTTGTAACTGGAATGAAGTATGAAGCAGTTTCTGGTCCATCATGTTCACTACTGATGACTTCTCAGAAAAGGAATGTTTCCATTTATAGTGAAGGTTCTTTTGGGAAGACTGGACTAACATCATGGGTAAAGAAAGAAGTAGATGACTAACTGTTGTGGTAAATTAACTTGTAACAAAAGTTGATGGCAGACTCAGATAAAAGGGTCTGGTCACGATTACAGAATTATTGGTCAGTTTCCCTCAGATATAGTGGACAATTTATGAAAATGTGACTGATTATCTTATTTATCACAAATTTTGTGGACAAAGACTGAATCCAGCAATACATAGAGATTGGGAGCAATGTTAACATTTCTTATTAGTACGATGTAGGAGGGGACAAATTCTTGGATCACGGGTTGCATACATCAATGCTGTGGCAAAAAATCTATCACTGAAGTGGGGCCACACTAGCTTACCACCGAAGCACTTAAAGTGCTGCAAATCATTTTCTGTGTGGAAACTAAACTAATAACAGTTGTTTTTTGGGACAGCAAGGGGGCACTTTTGGGGGGGGGGGGGGGGGTGATGATGATTGGGAATGGATTTCATCAACGTCTATCACAGACTACAATATCCAGGCAGTCGAGGAACTGATTTGCAGCACTTTTAGATTTTACAATGATGAGGATGTTCACAGTGCGGTTCTTGAAAGGCTCCATGACCAAGGAGCGTGTTCGTATTGTTGAGGAATTGATAGAACATTTTGACTGTTCTTTATAAAGACTTGGTAACTATGTCGAAAAATAGTGTTATGTATCTGTGTCGCTTAAGTGTTGTGGTCCATTCAATAAGTTATTTAACTTACTTTTTGAATTCCCTTCATGGTTTCTCCTCAGTGCACATTAAGACTAAACTAAAGTAATTAAACAATGATAAGAGGAAAGGCAACCATTCACATTATAGAAGAGGTCTGAACAGCAGATATTTGCATGCACTAGCAGTTGATGACTCCCACATTGCTTGTGAAGGAAAAGTGATTTGAGCTCAATCCTATGATAACTTTTCAATCACTGTCAGTGCCATCTCACTTGGTAGCTCAGCTTTGGTTATCGACATACACACATATGTGCATCATACTTTTTTTTCCCCTTTTTCTTGCCCTTAACTCTACACTGATAGATTAAAAAAAATATATTCTGAAGACAAACCCCTTTTTCGATTATTTAACTTGTCAGATGTCCCTCTTTACACAGGTATTCAGTAAATGCTTGTCTTTTATTTCAAATGTGATAGAAAACCTATTCTGCTATGGCAGCCATATCATAACTCCAGGTATTTATCAATTAAAGCTTCTATTACAGATGACTGGTGCAAGTGAAACATTACCGCTTTCATCTTCAACATGACTAGTTTTACAAGGTAGACTCCCTATCATACTCCTCAGGTTTATTGGTAAGGTGACTCAGTGGAAAGCCTGTCAAAACCTGAACACAGATCATGCATGAAAACAGGAAGGAGGTTTACTGAAATGCGAAAAAAGGCAGGATAGAAACAGTGAATGGTCCAAGCTTCATAAGTGCAACGTTGAGCAAAGTGAAAGAGCAACAGCATCGTGGTTGAGTGGTCACGGTGCTGGACTACAAAGTGGCAAAGGCGTGTTCAAAATACCCTGGTGCATATTTATTATTATTGTTATTTTTTTTTCCACAGCATTATGAACTGTCCTTCCAGTCACTGAAATCTTTGTCCTCTTTCTGTACTCTTGGAAGTTGTCTTGCTACACACTGGTTATAGAGTATGAGTCAGGTGATAAGAATATATCACCATCACAAGTAAATGTGATGAGTAGTGAGAGCAGGCAAGATACCACATAGACGCCTCACAGAAATGAAAACAACAAATAAACAGGGGTGAACTATTTTATAACAAAGGAATTCCAGAGTCAAAACGTCCAAAATGGAAGCAGCTTCAAAAACATGTTTTGACAGAGCACAGTGAAACTGTTGCATTCATTTGTTGCAGCTTATATGACAAACTATTATGTTTTCATCATTTCCTTGCGAGTGATCACATGCACATTCATACGAACACCTAAATTGAGCAAGGAGGTATATCTCTCACCAGACATAGAAATTATGTGCATCGATAAGAGATTCCTATCATATGACACACATACTGTCACTAATGCTGTGTATGACAGACCAGATGTGTTTTTTGATTCGGTTGACTTGTTGCCTTGTCATCAAATGTTTGTGGTTCCCATTCGAAAACCACTTCCTTTCGGCTGCTAATAGCGTAGTTATGCAGAATCAACTTTGATTATAGGTCCCTTCCTTAGACCTTTCTGTTGCAAACAGACATTACACCACGACACAGACACAAATATGATACGGATAACAATAAAAATAAAAAAAATTAAAAAAATAAAAATTAATAGCATGTGGGAGCTTCAAAAATGGCTTGCATGCCCAACGTTCCAACACCGTGACAGCTTTACTGAGACACTGTTGCTGTTCACGGTTGCTATTTTGCTGCCCCCCCCCCCCCCCTCCCCTTCTTCCTGTTTTCATGCTTGAACCACATTCAGTTTTTGATGGGCTGTCCACTGTGCCCTCTTACCACTAAGTCAGAAGAGGGTGTGGTAGGGAGTTTCCTCTGCATCTCAACATGATAATACCAACTGCATCTAAAGAGTTTAACTACGCAAATGGAATCAGGTGATAATTCTAAAGATGCCACAAAATTCCATCATTTAAACATATCTATATATCTGTTATTCTGTTGCGAACTTACATACGTACAGATAGAGCACAGAAATGAATATGTCATAGGACACCTCAGAAGGCAGTGGGAAGCAGAGACTGATAGGGCTGAAATGATTTAAGTGTTATAATATTGTTATTAATGTAATTAAGGCTTCTTACAATGGATTTCTTACAGAGTTTGAGGATATGGTCTCGAATACACACCGAAAAGCTAAAGAAACTGGTACAACTGCCTAATATCATGTACAGACCCCGTGAGCATGCAAAAGTGCCGCAACATAACGTGGCATGGACGCTACTAACGTCTCAGGTAATGCTGGAGGGAATGACACCATGAATCCTGCAGGACTGTCCATAAAACTGTAAGAGTACGAGGGGTGGAGATCTCTTCTGAACAGCATGTTGCTCAGCATCCCAGATATGCTCAATAATGTTCATGTCTGGGTAGTTTGGTGACCAGCAGAAGTGTTTAAACTCAGAAGAGTGTTCCTGGAGCCATTCTGTAGCAATTCTAGAAGTGTGGATGTCTCATTGTCCTGGAATTGCCCAAGTCCGTCAGAATGCACAATGGACATGAATGGATGCAGGTGATCAGACAGGATGCTTATGTATGTGTCACCTGTCAGAGTTGTATCTAGACGTATCAGGGGTCCCATATCGCTCTAACTACACACACCCCACACCATTATAGCTCCTCCACCAGCAGGCTGTCTACGCAGGCGAGGGAAAAAAAATTCCCGGATATCCCAGTTAAAAATAAACTTTTCCCATTTTAAGTGACAGTATACTTTTCCTCGGAACTGTAAAACTTATCAATTCGTTGAATGGTTATGGTTTAATACACCAGCATAGAATTTCCCGGCACTTTAGAAAAGGAAACTCAGGGGGGAAAAAAACACATTTTGGAAAGATGTCTGATGTGCAGCAATATGTACACTGCATACTTTCGTATAAATTCGAATTCCACCAAACACCACATGTTACTTTCCGAAGCATTGAAATCAAGATTGCAATGCGCATTTGCAAGCCAGTCATAGCTCATGTCACGTGATCTTGCCAGCTTATGACAGTGGCTATTCAGAGCATAGGACTCGTGATGCAGTCAGCCGATATCAGCATCACTGTGAAGTAGCACGAACACACAAATAGGAAAAATTAATGTACATAGTGTTGCTAGAAGCAAAGAAAAGTTTAACGTGAAATAGTGGTCTCTAAGACTAATAAGCTGCAAGAGAAGCTAAGCTTTCATATATAATATTGAACTTTTTTGCGTGTCTTACACTTTAAGATACATCGCACAAATGTTCCAGCAAAATTTTTGACTACGACATAGATGTGTTATCTTCTGTGATCAAAATTATTCTAAATGGTCATCCTCAAAATGTTGATTTTTAAATAAAAGTCAAACGCTCTGTGATTTAAGTTTTGCCAGAGAGTGCCGCCAGGTAACAGGTGTCACCGTGCTAGCGCAGCTATGATGATGCAGGAAGCCCGTATGTCTGTAAGTGTAAAACATTAAAAGATCTTACATAAAAGAAACAAGACTTTAGAGGATGCCCAAGAGCATCGGAATTTCGTGGATCGTAGTAAAATTCGGCTTAAAGTGCACATTCGTAAGTCCAGATTCTGATGTAAATTTTCTTGAAGTACCAGTACTGTATTATCTCATGTTTGGCTCTTTATTATGGCATAATGCTGTAGGTGCTAGATGAAAACGTGCACAGGAAACAGTTGAAACTAGCCAATAGTGCAGAATTAAACACTTCGTTTCGAATAAATTGACTGCAGCCGGAAAGTTTAATAAGAGCCAAATTTTTTTAGCAAATCGACAAAAATAATTTCATTGTTCTACAAGGCGATTAATACTTGATTGTCAAAAAGATGGAAATAAAATAAAATCTGAAACTAATAACATATTTTAGCATTCTGCAATTATGTGAATATTTTAATTCATGTGATAGCTCCCGGCCACAGAAATCCTTTTTGTTTTCATTTGACGTGAGAGCAGTAAATGAAGAGGAAACAGCAAAATCTCTAAATGTAAACATGGATCACGTGGAGACTACCCACTTCCCCACTCTAACTTGCACTGCTCTGTGCATCAGCCCCAAGTCTATGACATTTCCAAACCGGTGCAATACTAGATAGTGGCCCCTCCCTCTCCCTCAAGCGTTTGAGATGGATGTCAAAAATTTAAAAAAAAATATTGAATTTTTCAAAAATAAGTGCATTTTGTAGTGCACATCTTTCTGAGGAGTTTCATACATAAAACATATGTGTTCGAGTAAGTCTAAGATGTGTTTGAGTAAGTCTAAGACATGTTATTTGATCGTAAGTCTGCCAAAGTGGAGTGCCACGCCTCTTCACACAGCTTTCTTTTATCGCACATCACTGTATTTCGCTCTGTGGAATTGAAATGTGTATATTTTGTAATGGATGGCATCAAACTATATCCAGGACAGTGGAAATTAGAATGTCCTGCGGTGCCTCTCGTGCTCCCGTTTGGACGGTTTGACATCCTGCCCCTCTTTTTTCTTTAAAAAATCAAAACTGCAGTTAATACTGGATGGGATTATTTGTAACCAGGAGAACAAGAACTCTTCAGAAAATTTGCACTCTTTATTGCCTATTAGCTAATAACTTGCTGTTTTGTCTGACATAAAATTAACCAGCAAAGACAAGAGACAAGCAAGACAGTACACATTTCTTCAATCTTTAAGTCCTAGCATTTTTTTCTCTCTAATCTTACTACAGCTTTACATGGCATAGCTTTCCTTTCTGGGAAAGAAATCTATTACCCCAGTAAAGATCGTCTACATGAAAAAACAAAATGTCGTTGTCTAATACTGAAAAAGCTGTTAAAACAAATAGTATCAAAGACTGGTGTGGTTTCTCGATCTGATTATGTGCATTTTCTCACTGTCTGCTAGATAAAATGAAACAGGCCTGCCTAGTATTGCAGCAATTTTAACACATACCACATAAACAAGACTGTTTTGGAAAGTACCTATATCAAATGCCTATTAGGTCTACTACAAGCAAAAAGTTTTATATTAGGAAATAGTTTCACATTTCATTCACACGCTCTAGCTTCTGAAGCATGAGATCGAAAAGTGGTATTACGAAAGTTTTATATAAATTTGGAATTGTCATATTCATCCATAATTTGTGTGGTGTCCCTGTTTCTTCTCCATCCTCTTTCTAACAAACGATCTTCTCATCACTAATTCTGTAACTATTCCTGACAGTGCCAAAACTTATTCTCCGGTTAACTACACTAACCCTGCCACAGTCATCGATTAGTTATGCTGCATTTATTCTCCAGTTAGCGTTATCCGTGCTACTCCCAGAATAGAAATTTAGCGACTGTTAGCTGGGCCTGTACAACTGGTCCTTAGTAATGTAGCAGTCTGGCCAAACATTTTCTGTCAAAATTTCACTTTCTTGGATACACCGAGAATAAGTAATATTTCTCACCTGTTATTCCTGTTCAGGGTGTATACGACCCGGGAAAAACCTGGAAATGTTTCATTGTTTTTGTTTTCAGTTAAATTGTTGTAATTTTGACTGGTAAGAACAGATACTCTAACAAAGGATATTACTGTATTCCGCTACTGCAGAGTAATACTGCAGCAATAAAACATGAACGAGAGAAGAAACGAAAATAAAACTTAAAACTGCAAAGGAAATGCGCCATATACAACAAAAAAACACAGTGCTCATACAAGCGTCTGCCAACAGCAAAATATGTCAAAGGCTTAAGAAAGACTATGCAATGCTTCGTAACAACAAATTACCTCCGAGGAGCATGACATCACAACTGTTTACATTAGGTTCGTTTTAGCAGTTAAGAGTGGGATCATGCGTATGCGCAGTTGAGTAGTAGCTTCTCCCACTTCTCGCTACAGAAATGTGGCTATTGCCTGTGTAAGCAGTCGGAGCAAGCAGCTAGATGCTACTGGGAAAAATTTTACTGGAGTGCCCAAGCTGCCAGATTAATGCATGCGCATGGGGGGGGGGGGGCATATTGATATTCTTGAGGGGAAAAACCTTGTTCACAAAGCACTTAGCATACAGCGCACATTAGTCTATCGATTATTCGTATGACTTTGAAACGCATCCCTGTCGGTTTTTGAACACATTCTAAGTTGATTTCTGAATGCGTGCATAGTGTACATGATGTCTCTGTCAGGGGAATCCTCGTTGCATCTAGAAGACCTAACTTTCCTACAGACAAAAGGGGCTATATGAGCTGAGCGGAGTAATGCCGAACGGATGAGTGTGAACCGCTGTCTGTGTGGTTCATTGGGTTTGCGAATGATGAGCGTTGTTATAATTACTAGCGAAATCCACAGACTCAGACTACCGGAGTGGAAATAAACTAATTACAGGTAAGAAAGATTACATATTAAAATGGCTCTGACCACTATGGGACTTAACATCTGAGGTCATCAGTCCCCTAGAACTTAGAACTACTTAAACCTAACTAACCTGAGAACATCACACACATCCATGTCCGAGGCAGGATTCGAACCTGCAACCGTAGCGGTCGCGCGGTTCCAGACTGAAACGCCTAGAACCGCTTGGTCACTGTGGCCGGCAATTACGTATTACCTTCTCGGTGTATCCAAGAAAATGATATTTTGACAAAAAATTTTTGACGAGATCGCTATACTAGTAAGGGCCAGTTGTACAGTCCCCCGCCAGCAGCCGCTTTAAGTTCTATTCTGGAAGTAGCATGGAAAATGCGTTGTATGAACACTTACCAGCGCCTAACCAGAGAATAATTGCGGGATAATTAAACTGCTAATTCTGGAAGAATTAGTGAAGTTAACCAGCGAATAAGCTTTGAAATTGACAGGAATAGTTACAGAATTAGTGATAACAAGACTCTTTGTTAGTTGAGAGAGGAGAAAAACCGCGACATCACACAAATTATGGAACAATATGACGATTCCGAGTTTGTACATAAATTTCGTACTACTACTTTTCGATCTCATGCTTGAGAAACTGGAGCGTATGAATGAAGTGTGAAAGTATTTCCTAAAGTAAAGCTTTTTGCTTGTAGTAGGCCTCATAGGCATTTGATATTGGTACTTTGTGAATTATATTCTGTCATTTGTGCAGTATTAGAAGGCCTATTTTGTTTTATCTAGGAGAAAGTGACAAAACAGGCGTAATCAGATCGAGAAATCACACCAATCTTGGGTCCTATTTGTATTAACAACTTTTTCAGTATTTCTATTTTTCATGTAGCAAAATGTCTGACGAACTTTGATGAGGTAACAGACTCGCAGAAAGCACAGCACGCCATGTAAAGCTGTAGCAAGATTAGAGAGAAGAAAATTCTAGGAGTTAAGGATTAAAGAAATGTGTATTGTCTTGCTTGTCTAATGTCTTTAATGATTTTATGTATCCTATATTTAATTTTAGGTCACACAAAGCAGCAAGTTGTTAGCTGATAGGTAATAAAGGGTGCAAATTTTCTGAAGAGAGTTTAAAAAAGGGGCCGGGGCGGACAGGATGTCAAACCGGCTGACTAAGCATGAGAGGCACTACAGGACATTTTAATTTCCATGTCCAAAATATTCACGTTTCAATTCCACAGAGCAAAATACAGTGACATGTGATAGGAGAATGCTGAGTGAATAGGTGTGGCACTTCACTTTGGCAGACTTACGACCAAATAACATGTCTTACATTTCCTCGAACACATGTGTTTTATGCATTAGACTCTTCAAAAAGATGTGCGCTACAAAATGAATATAGTTTTGAAAATTCGATTTTTTTCATTTTTTATGTCCTATCTCAAACGCTCGCGGGAGTGGCGGGGTATTGCCCCGGTTTGGAAATATCGAAGATCCGGGGCTGATGCACAGAGCAGTCTGAGCTACAGTGGGGAAGCGGGTAGTCTCAACATGACCCGTGTTTACGTTTAGTGATTTTACTGTTTCCTCTTCATTTACTGCTCTCACGTCAAATGAAAACAAAGATTTTATTTTATTTCCACTTTTCTGACGGCCAAGCATTAATCGCCTTGCAGAACAGTGGAGTTATTTTTGTCGGTTTGCTAAAGAAATTATCTTTTATTAATCTTTTCCACCGCGGCAGACAATGTATTTGAAACGAAGTATTTAATTCCACACACTGTTCGCTGCATTTCAAGTGCACTTTTTCAACTTCTAGCACGTATGGCATTATGCCATAATAAAGAACCAAACATGAGGTAACTTAGCACTGGTACTCCAAGAAAATTTACATCCCGAAAACTACATTGAAAAGCTTAATATCAGGTCGTGGCCTACTTCACTGGGAATCTGGACATATGAATGTGCACATTTTAGTTTGGTTCATGAAATTCCGTTGCTCTTCGAGCATCCTCTGATGCCTTGTTTCTTTTATAACATAATGGAAGATCTTTTAATATTTTACACATATGAACATACGGGCTCCCTACGACATCATAGCTGCGCAAGTGCAGCGACGCCCACCATCTGGTGCTCTCTGGCAACTGCAGAAACGAACCTGTTTCTCATAGGTCGTGGGAAAATATTCCGAATGGTGGTTTGAAAAGCGTTGCTATCAAAGTAAATTTCCTTTTATGCAAGTTGAACTATGTGCAAGAACGTACAATGATTTTTTTTAATTACAGAGCGTTTGACTCATTTAAAAATCAACTCTTTGATGAAAAGCCATTTAGATGAATTTTGAGCTCAGATCAGACATTTATGTCATTATTAAAAATTTTACTAGCACATTTGAGCGATATATCTTATACTGTAATACGAGCATAAAAGACCAACATTATATGTGGAAGCTTAGCTTCTCTTGCAGCATATTAATCTTATAGACCAATATTATATGTGAAAGCTTTGCTTTTCACCCAACAACACTATGTATATTAATTTAAACCATTAGCTTTCTCTGTTTGTGTGTTTGCGCTTCTTAACAGTGATGTTGCTATTGGCTGACAACATCACGTCCTAAGCTCTGAATACCCGCTGTCATCGGCTGGCGAGATCACACGACATGAGCTATGCCTGGCTTACAAAAGCGCCTCGCAATCTGGAATTCGAATTTATACTTCCGAAATACGAAAATATGCAGCATACATGTTGCTGCTCATCAAAGATCTATCCAAAACGTGTTTTTTTTTTCCCCCCCTGTGTTTCGTTTTCTAAGGCGCCAGGAAATTCTATGCCCGTGTATAAAACCATAACCATTGAAAGGACTGATAAGTTATACTGTCAGTCAACAGGGGAAAAGTAGGTTTTCACCTTGGAGAAAGTGTATTTTTAACCGGGAAATCCGGGAATTTTTTTTCCTTGTCCTGCTGTTAGTTGTTTATTTCTACTCTGGTAGTCTGAATCCATGGATTTCGCCAGTAATTATAACAATGCTAATAATTCACAAAAGTCAACCGCATTGGCATTCACCCGTTCGGCTTTATTCCCCTTAGCTCATTTCTAGATGCCACAGGGATTCCCCTGGAGAGACATCACGTACAATATGTACACATTCAGAAATCAACATAGAATTTGTTCAAAAACGAATAGGGATGCATTTCAAAATCATATGAATAATTGATAGACCAATGTGCACTGGATGCTAGGCGCTTTGTGAAACAAGGTCTTTTTCCTCGAGAATATGAATTTGGTGCCCCCTTCCTGTGAAACTGCCGCCTGGGGCAGGTACCCCGATTTGCCCACCGCCCCCTAGATCCAGGCCTGTTGACCACACGTGTATCTGGCAGCATCTTGCTGCTATTGATTATACAGCTAACTGCCACACTTGGGTAGCCAGAAGTGGGAGAAGTTACTACTCATACGCAACTCTACAGCACTCGAGCTCGCTCACAACGGCTCAAATGAATCTAATGTAAGCAGTTGTGACGTCACGCTCACCAGAGGCAATTTGTTGTTATGAAGCGTTGCATAGTCTTTCTAAAGCCTTTGACACAATTTGCTGTTGGCAGGCACTTGTATAAGAACTGTGTTTTGTTGTTGTATATGGCACATTTCTTTTGCAACTTGTTTTATTTTCATTTTTTCTCTTGTTCATGTTTTATAGGTCCAGTATTATTCTGTAATAGCGAGATACAGAAATATCCTTTGTTACAGTACTGGTTCTTACCAGTTAAAGTTACAAAAATTTAACTGAAAACTAAAACAATAAAAAAATTCCCAGGTCGTATACACCCTGACCAGCTTAACAGTCCCTTGCTGACATCAGGATCCATGGGGTTGTCTCCATACCCGTACACGTCCACATGCTCCATATAATTTGAGGAATACTCGTCCGACCAAGCTACATGTTTCCAGTCATCAACAGTCCAGTGTCGGTGTTGCCGGGCCCAGGCGAAGCATAAAGCTCCGCGTTTTGCAGTCATCAAGGATACACGAGTGGGCCTTTGGCGCCACAAGCCCATATCAGTAATGTTTTGTTGAATGGTTCGCACACAGACACTTGGTGGCCCAGCATTGAAATCTTAAGTAATTTGCAGGAGAGTTACACTTCTGTCACATTGAACGAGTCTCTTCACTTGCTGTCAGTCACTTTCTTGAAGGATCTTTTTCCAGCTGCAGTGATGTCAGATATCTGATGTTTTTCTGGATTCCTGATATTCATGGTACACTCTTGAAAATCCCCCACTTCATCATTACCTCAGAGATGTTGTGACCCCTCGCTCGTGACCAGCTATAACACCATGTTCAAACTTGCTTAAATCTTGATGACCTGCCATTGTAGCAGTAGTAACCAATCTAACAACTGCAACACACTTGTCATATAGGTTTTGCTGACCACAGCACCATATTCTGCCTGTTTATGTATATCTCTGTTTGAATATGTGGCGCTTCAGTGTATCTTGTGAGCACCTCAGAGAACTAACTTAAAGCTGTGGATATGCTTCAGTGGTGAACTAGCAGCATGATGCTGTTATGCTGTGTCACAGGGAACAAGATCTTGGCTTGCTTTGCTAAGCATGCATGCATCATGGTGACTTCCATGAATGTATGTGTATCGGTCAGGTAAGGTTAAGTTCCCATTGGTCATGTGTGTGAGGACTGGAGAGCATTAAGATCGGCCAGCGGAAGAGGATGATCCTGTAGCAGTGTTGGAATGCTTGCTCCATTCCATATTCAGAAGGTACAGATCTCCTCAACACACAACTCTAGAAGTCCCATAGGATATTATTTGCATATGTACACTATGACAGCAACTTTTGTAGTGTGATGGCAACATTACCTTTGCCGTCTCCCACCTGGTGGTGATCTTTCTGCCTGACTAGAGGCAGGCATGTCAGACTACTTAAAACAATTTCTTGCAGAGTTAGTGGGAATGGTCACCAAGCTATGTGATGAGTACCTCAGAACTGATGCAAAGGTCTGGGCATGTTTTAGTAACCACCTAACAGTAAGACAGTGGTACGCTCCACAGGGAATAAGAACTTGGCCTGTCTAATTCATATGCTTATGTATGATATTAAATAAACCTAAACTTCAAGGTGTACTACAAGCCAATGGGTAGTTTGGTGTGGATACAAAAAGTTGCTGGTAAGAAACTTACGCTGGACCTCAGTTGTAATTGGGGGAGGGGGGGGGGGGGCGGCACTACATCTTACAGTGGCCAGAGCCGATTATAACACGTGACAATATGCTCACTGGTTGGCCACAATGTCAAACATTTGTCGTCTCCTGTTGCCGACACCTTGGATCCACTTGGGGTTCTGGCCAAAAGTGGGAGCCCACACAGTAATCAGGCTGCATGCACGGGTGGTTAGCTCACAGGAACTGTGCACTTATAAAATTTCAGCCATATTACATCCATTTACAGAGGTGGACTGGTATGGTGCGAGGGAAGCTGGTCAGTGCTTCACTGGAGTTTAATGTAGTCATTATCTTGCGCATATTCATTTTGGAGGTCCTGACTACCTGCCTAGCTTCAGAATTTGTCACTTGGCAGAACATGGCAGTGGTCAGATGCTCAGAGACAGACAGACAAATACAGTGCCAGGTCTTGTTGTAGGCGACAACATCTCGGTTGGAAAAAGAGTCAAGTCCAGGTAGAGGTGTGTTCTCACAGCGGACAATTGCGAGTGTAAACCACCTACTGCCCACTGCTCCAGTTGTGACATCAAGTGAAAAATATTCTGAATGGACCAATATTTTTCCGTGGATTCGAGTAAATTTTTCACTTGATGTCGCAACTGGGGCAGCGGGCAGTGGGGTTTTACACTTACAATTGTCCGCTGTGAGAACGCATATCTACCTGGACTTGAATTTCTTTCCGACTGAGATGTCGTCGCCTACAAGACCTGGCACTGTGGAATCAAACCGAAGACGCAAAGTAGACCTAGTTTTGTTTATAGTAATATGCCTTTTACTCTGTATACCCGCTCATGTAGAAAAGTTTCTAATGATGAGAAAATACATGTGTGGATGAAAGGACTTGGTGTACTTGTTGAGAATGTAACTATAACTGGCGATATTACTTTGTATTATAATTATTAATAAAGAGTTTTCCTTGATTCCTGTAACCGGGGGCATCAGCCTAAAACCGCTAGATGTACTTCTGGTAATCGGGGGCTCAAGGATGCAACAATTTAAAAAAATTAACAAAGCATAGTGCCGCACTGCCTGCTGGGCGCCTAGCCGGGCAGTTACGCAACCAGCTTGGCTCAGCGCTAGGCCGCCGCACCAGCAGACATGCGCTCTTAGTACGACTAGAGCGCGCGTACGCTATATTGCCCGCCTGCTGGTGCCTGCAGAGTCTAAGTCCGTTATCAGTGCCTTACGTAATCAACTCTTACTAACCCTGCACAGAGGGAGGGGAGCATCTAATTTTAACCTCTAACTCTTGGAATTCAGCTAACAAAAATTTAAGCAACTTAAACCCTCCTCTAGTTAGTGTAGTAATGTATTTTAACTGCTGATAACTTTCATCATCATCTTATGAAGATTAATGCATCATATCAACAACACTAATATCTGCATTTAACCACTAATTCACTTACAGGTTGAGATGATGATACGCTTGACTTCATGTTCTTTGGACAGAAGACCTACATCAAAAGAACTGTTGGCTCAGCTGGATTACTTATCATGCCACAATACTAATGAGAGCTCAGTAATAAAACATCTGTTAAGTGAAATAAGCCAACGTGATAAAGAAATTGAAGAACTGAAGCATGAAAAGAGACAGTATGCGCAAGAAATACTGGAACTGAAACTTAAATTGGAGAGATATGAGACTTTAGATATGTCATCAAAAATTTAGTGTAAATCTTCCTAGACTTTACAAATGTGCTCAACTTCTACTCATTGCCAGATGAATATAAGACAATGCCCAGTATCTAGCTATTTGGTATCAAATACTCTAATTAGATAGAAAAGATGTGAGGGAAAGTGGAGCCATGCAGACCATGTGCCAATTTAAAAAACTTTGATTAATTTCATCATAGTGTTCCTTTATTATGTGTCATTGTCACTACCTATTTATTGTACCAAATGTTAATAACATGATTTTTTTAAAAAAAAAAAAAAAAAAAAAAAAAAAAAAAAAAAAAAAAAAAAAAAAAGAGTGCTTTCTGGGTGGCAGTGGATGAAGCTTATGACAGAAGAGAAGATTCAGAAACTGACAAATCTTTCAAGCATTACGTTAATGTTACACATGTTGCTCTACCATCTCCACATGTGGCAAGTTAGATAACCCCAAATCATGGCAGACAGGAATTTAAATTCAAACTACTTAAATTTGTTTCATGTTTCAGTAAGTGCTTGAAGGCACTTCTGCACTATTTTTGTTTTGTGGCTATTATTGTAGTTTTATTTCTACTTAACTTGTCCACCATACTTGGTGGTTTCACTTTTGGAGATTCATTTTTGCCACATTACTTAAATTCTATTTGTACAAGATGTGTGTATCTTTAAATGAATGACAAGACATGTGATCTCTTACACATTATCAGTATTTAAGGATTAATGTTACTTCAGAAGCAATAGGTTAGGGCTTGTTGGAAAGATAAGGATAAGTGAAGTAACATGACTTTATTATAAAATGTATTTTTGTATTTGTTGAATAAAATTCTTTTTACAAGAAAGCTTCAAATGCCAGTAAAAAGTATCACACAAGTGGATGTATAACATAATGTGAGCAAACTGCAGTACAATCAGGTTCCATCCAGTAGTTAACACTTCAGGAAGTGTTCTATAAGTACATAAATGGGACTCAATGGAATGCATGTAGGGATAAATTATTCTCCTTTTAGAAATAAGAAGTGTAATGGGAGGGGAGGGGGAAGACTCACTGGCATGTGGCCAGTTGTTACATATTTCTTACAAATAAACAGACAAGTTATGGCTTGCCAAGGGCATTCATATCACACACAAAAGAGAAATTATAAATACATGCATTCCACTGACAAAATGCAACAGGGAAATTCAAGTACCACACCACAGTGTGTTCTGAATCAGCCAAGGCATCTGACAACTGTCATATTTCAGAACAGACCAATTCCATTTGATGTTTAATACCTGTAATGGTCTGGTTTAAAAGGCCCATCAGTTGGAACACCAAGATATTTAGACTGCTCTGGTGTTAATTTAGTAAGCTTCACTCCTAAGTGTTCCAAGTGTAGAGCTGCGACTTCTTCATCCAGCTGTGAGAAAGTTTAGTGTTAAAGAATGTATGAATAATGGAAGTAGAACTATAACGCTAAAAGTGATTCTCTTAATGTTTTGTTGAATTAATTATGAAGTAACAAAACAATTTTTATATTTGTTTTCTATAAGATATTTTGAACTCAATTCTTTTGGATTAAAGCAAAATCAATGAGGAGTCAATACCCACACAATTAAAACTTTCTAGCTCGAAAAAGAGAGCGCGCCCGTGCCCCCCCCCCCCCCTCCTCCACACACACACACACACACACACACACACACACACACACACACACAGAGAGCGCGCCCGTGCCCCCCCCCCCCCCTCCTCCACACACACACACACACACACACACACACACACACACACACACACACACACACAGAGATAGAGAGAGAGAGAGAGAGAGAGAGAGAGAGAGAGAGAGATGATGATGATGTCGACTGGACAAATAGTGCCTACTGATGACTCAACATACCTTCTTTTTCGGTGAGTGGTCTCCTTTAATCCAAAAGTATTTACATTCTACCAGAACTTCTACAACATATTTCAAAGTCTGATATCCCAAACATATTTACCTTCTTAGGAAGCATGTGAACACCAACAGGGTATTTACCGGGTTTTGTCCACAATTCTATTTGAGCCAGTACTTGGTTACTGAATGAGTTACTCATAACAAATGATGGGTGGCCCATGGCACAACCCAAATTTACCAAACGACCCTCAGCAAGAATAATTATATGCCTTCCATTTGACAATCTGTACCTATCCACCTGAAACAGCAGATTTAGTCTGTACACATTCCAGAAGGTGGCCATACACAGAGAAAACCATGTTCCTTTCTTACCTGTGGTTTAATGTTTATCTTTTCAACTGCATTTTTCTCAAGCCATGTCACTTGAATTTCACAATCAAAATGGCCTATGTTACATACTATAGAATCATTACGCATATTCAAAAAGTGATCTCCTGTTATAATGTCCTTACAACCAGTAGTAGTTACAAATATTTGGCCTTCCTTGGATGCTTCATCCATTGTCGTCACCTGCAAGTGTGATGTAAGAAAAAAATTCTTGATAAATTAATGAAGTATACTTAGGCCACAAAAGCTAATAATGCAGAAATTAACAAGCCATTATTCAATGCTTAGACCGCAAACAAAAGAATTATGGTGGCCAGTAACAATCAAATTTTAATAACAAAGTGTCAGCAGCCAATGGAATTTTACTAAAAATAATTCAAAATGAGCTATTATAGAAATGTTATTCAATTTTTGGTAATGTACTCTATGCTTTCTATTGGGATATTCTAGACAGGAACTACATTAACATTATCAGTTTTTCCAATTTCCGTTAGTGTGGAGCAGTAACTAGAGGAATTGTGTGATCAGGAACCGGGGGGGGGGGGGGGGAAGCATTATTCCCTTCAAGTCATTAGCAGGCAAAGAATTGACCATATCGTACAGCTCTCTACAATTACTGAATATTATAAGACTGTGAGTGAGGCTCTGTGATGTACAATGCCTCTTTTGTACGAATGTGAGTGTCCATTTTCCGATATGAGGCAAGAAGCCTTATATTCTGCAACTTAAACCTCATGTAATGAGGGATGGGTTCAGATCAGTTCACAGATACACAGGCGGGTTTTGACACTTTACATCACCAGTAATTAAAACTAAAACAAAAGGAAACTGTGCACCCATTGTCATAATGCGGAGCAGGAAGATTTATCTGATGTTCGAAAGGGCTTTCAGGCCAAGGTTGGAAACTCTTCCTAAGTGGCTAAGTTTGTAAATTGTTCGAATGCTGGTTTAAGTATACCATGGCATGGCAAAATGTCGCAATCCAAAAACTGGCACCGGGGCAACTGTTACGCTCCACAGGCCAAAGATGATGTTTTTGCTGCTGTGGTCTTCAGTCCTGAGACTGGTTTGATGCAGCTCTCCATGCTTACCCTATCCTGTGCAAGCTGCTTCATCTCCCAGTAACTACTGCAACCTACATCCTTCTGAATCTGATTAGTGTATTCATCTCTTTGTCTCCCTCTACGATTTTTACCCTCCACGCTGCCCTCCAATGCTTAATTTGTGATCCCTTGATGCCTCAGAACATGTCCTACCAACCGATCCCTTCTTCTAGTCAAGTTGTGCCACAAACTCCTCTTCTCCCCAATTCTATTCAATACCTCCTCATTAGTTATGTGATCTACCCATCTAATCTTCAACATTCTTCTGTAGCACCACATTTCGAAAGCTTCTATTCTCTTCCTGCCCAAACTATTTATCATCCATGATTCACTTCCATACATGGCTACACTCCATACAAATACTTTCAGAAATGACTTCCTGACACTTAAATCTATACTCGATGTTAACAAATTTCTCTTCTTCAGAAACGCTTTTCTTGCCATTGCCAGTCTACATTTTATATCATCTCTACTTCGACCATCATCAGTTATTTTGTTCCCCAAATAGCAATACTCATTTACTACTGTAAGTGTCTCATTTCCAATCTAATTCCCTCAGCATCACCCGACGTAATTCGACTACATTCCATTATCCTCGTTTTGCTTTTGTTGATGTTCATCTTATATCCTCCTTTCAAGACAATGTCCATTCCGTTCAACTGCTCTTCCAAGTCCTTTGCTGTCTCTGACAGAATTACAATGTCATCGGCGAACCTCATAGTTTTTATTTCTTCTCCATGGATTTTAATACCTACTCCGAATTTTTCTTTTGTTTCCGTTACTGCTTGCTCAATATACAGATTGAATAACATCGGGGATAGGCAACAACCCTATCTCACTATCTTCCCAACCACTGCTTCCCGTTCATACCCCTCAACTCCTGTAACTGCCATCTGGTTTCTGTACAAATTGTAAATAGCCTTTCGCTCCCTATATTTTACCCCTGCCACTTTCAGAACTTGAAAGAGAGTATTCCAGTCAACATTGTCAAAAGCTTTTTCTAAGTCTACAAATGCTAGAAATGTAGGTTTACCTTTCCTTAATCTTTCTTCCAAGATAAGTTGTAAGGTCAGTGTTGCCTCACATGTTCCAATATTTCTACGGAATCCAAACTGATCTTCCCCGAGGTCCGCTTCTACCACTTTTTGCATTCGTCTGTACAGAACTCGCGTTAGTATTTTGCAGTTGTGACTTATTAAACTGATAGTTCCGTAATTTTCACATCTGTCAACACCTGCTTTCCTTAGGATTGGAATTATTATATTCTTCTTGAAGTCTGAGGGTATTTCGCCTGTTTCCTACATCTTGCTCACCAGATGGCAGAGTTTTGTCAGGACTGGCTCTCCCAAGGCCGTCAGTAGTTCTAACGGAATGTTGTCCACTCCCGGGGCCTTGTTTCGGCTCAGGTCTTTCAGTGCTCTGTCAAACTCTTCACACAGTATCGCATCTCCCATTTCATCTTCATCTATATTCTCTTCCATTTCCATAATATTGTCCTCAAGTACATCGCCCTTGTATAGACCCTCTATATACTCCTTCCACCTTTCTGCTTTCCCTTCTTTGCTTAGAACTGGGTTTCCATCTGAGCTCTTGATATTCATACAAGTGGCTCTCTTTTCTCCAAAGGTCTCTCTAGTTTTCCTGTAGGCAGTATCTATCTTACCCTTGGTGAGACAAGCCTCTACATCCTTACATTTGTCCTCTAGCCATCCCTGCTTAGCCATTTTGCACTTCCTGTCGATCTCATTTTTGAGATGTTTGTATTCCTTTTTGCCTGCTTCATTTACTGCATTTTTATATTTTCTCCTTTCATCAATTAAATTCAATATTTCTTCTGTTACCCAAGGATTCCTACTAGCCCTCATCTTTTTACCTACTTGATCCTCTGCTGCCTTCACTATTTCATCCCTCAGAGCTACCCATTCTTCTTCTACTGTATTTCTTTCCCTAATTCCTGTCAATTGTTCCCTTATGCTCTCCCTGAAACTCTGTACAACCTCTGGTTTAGTCAGTTTATCCAGGTCCCATCTCCTTAAATTTTGCACTTTCTTCAATTTTAATCTGCAGTTCATAACCAATAGATTGTGGTCAGAGTCCACATCTGCCCTTGGAAATGTCTTACAATTTAAAACCTGGTTCCTAAATCTCTGTCTTACCATTATATAATCTATCTGATACCTTTTAGTATCTCCGGGATTCTTCCATGTATACAACCTCCTTTTATGATTCTTGAACCAAGTGTTAGCTATGATTAAGTTATGCTCTGTGCAAAATTCTACCAGAAGGCTTCCTCTTTCATGATAGAGGCTGCGAAGATGTGTACAGGCAAATTAACGTGCAACTACTGAGCAACTGACTGCCCAGATGAACCAAGGGGCCTCTATTAAGCAAACATTGCTGCATATGAGCCTCCACAGCAGGTGCCTGGTTCATGCAACCATGCTGAGTGCTGTTTATTGGTGATGAAGGCTGGAACTTACATGCCAGTACTACAATAGGACTTCCACTGAATGGTGACATGTGGCCTCTTCCGATGAACCTCATTTTAGCTCCATCAGCATGAGGCCTCTAAAGTCAAATGCATAGCAACAGTCATCAGAAGGCTGCAGGCCAGAAGGTTGGTCTGAGGAAAGCTTTTCTGGCATTCCCTGAGTGAAACTGTCATTTGGGAGAGAGAATGAATCAACGCAAGTATTAGAGATCGGCATCCGATGTTTATGATCGCTTGAATTTCTCAGTGTATGTAGTTCCGCTTAAGTCCTGCAGATGTCAATACAGCCATTTTGGACTTTGAGAGCAGTTGCACTTAACTTCCTTGAAGCTCATTCGAGTGTGTCATGTTCTACTTGCCTGGTCGTCTACTATAGTTACCCAAGTGCCACTGATTTACCCACTGTAGGATCTTGGCATGAACCTGACATGAAGGGCGGTGTGAATGCAAAACTTTATTTGAAAGAATATATCCCGAGTGCGAAAGACGACGGGTGTAAATGTCTGCGAGAGATTTTTTTTTTAGTGACACAGAAGGATGTGGTAAGTGTTCTGTTCTCCTTACACATCTACCGTAACACATCTAAAGACACATATCTGCAAAACACGAAGTACAAGTTCTGAAGCATTACCAGTTTCATTGAAAGTTATGGTGATTCAAAAGGGCTTCAAACTGTGTGCCAGAGATCTTCACCCATATCTATTAATATTGGGTGTAGGATTTCACACTTTCAGGATCTTGTAAATGTTGGTTCAGAATTGGTACACAAAGACATCTCAAACATCTCGCCTCATCTTATGACAATATCATGAAACAGTGAAAGACAAGCCTATGATATATGGAGAGTGCATGAATATGGATGTACTGTGGATATATAACCGATACATATACTTTATCAAGAAATCTGGGGAGTTTATTGAGAACTACACTGATGAAACATTATTCAAGCTGTTAGGAGTAGATCCTCAGTATTTTAGTAAGATTTCATTTCTCAGTGACCAAGGCAGTAATATCTGCAAGACGCTGCAGCCTTTCAGCATTGTGTAAACATTACACATGTTTTCAACAGTCCTGAACCACATTTTTGGTGAGTTATTTGATAAATGAGGTTGCAGTTTTTTATTTCAAGACTTACACTGCCAAAGAAAATATCTGTTTTATGAAGAAAACTGGCCACATGAATTAAATACAGAAAAGCTTGAAGCATGAAATTGAGAGTAGGTGAAACATTTGTTTAGGATACTAGTTTGCAGTTAGGCAGCATAATAAAAGTCATGGAAATGCTTCTGTCTCTGGTAAAATTACCGATTATGATAACACTGCAAAAAAACCTAACATTTTTAGAGCCATTCAAAGGTGCAATAAGAATGCCGGAAGGTGATAAGCATGCAACATTTCAGTTTGTTTTGTTATGGGTACACAGGCTGAAAAGTCATAGTAATACAGGGCTCAAAGATACAGAGATATGTTTAGATTACTGAAGAGCCAGTTTCTTTTTTTTTCCTCATAAATGCTGTGTGACCATAAAATGAAAAAGGCACTTAATTGCAAAATGCCAATTTCAATATCTCCGGCATTTTGGCAATACAATATGGCTGTTATATTGTCATCTATTAACTGTAGATACTACGAATGCTGATGAGCACTGTCTCCATCTCTCAGAGGAGACAGTCAACATTCGGACATTGCACAGAATAGTAACATTTCTGTGGTCACCCTTTCACTTACTGAAAATTGTGTCTCCAATAGACATGAGACATTAAATACTGTCAGTCAAATATGTTATGAAATTTCAGTTCCTCGTATGTTAGAACAACATGGCAGTAATACCTTACCATATTTTTGTTATATTTGTAGACATTTATTTAGGACTGTTAAGCACATGACAGCTGTGTTCAGCAGCTAAAACCACAAAGTCTCTGCTTTCACTGTGACTAGACTGTTTGAGATGTCAACTTTTATTTAACCTGAATGAAAAGTGGTGATAGCTTGAGGGGTGACAGCACAACCACAGTCTCTTTCCCAAGCTATCTAATTTAGTGAGAAGAGTGTTTGGTGTTCCAGCCTCAAATGTGACTAGCAAAAGAAATTTCAGTGTGGCATGGAAACTTTTCTCTGCCGGACAAAGCAGACGTGAGCCAAAATGAGTCAATTCATTGTAATTATGGTAACAAGGAGTAATTTGGAGATAATTTTGTTTAGGTGGTCAAGTTCACAGATTTACATTTGAATCAAAGCATATGATAAATAATTAGTCATATTGCTGCTGTTGTTTTTTATATATAAAAAGTTTCTCTTATCAATCACAATTACGAATATACAGGGTTATTAAAAATGTCTGAAGCGATTTCACAGCTCTACAATAACTTTATTATTTGAGATATTTTCACAATGCTTTGCACACACATACAAAAACTAAAAAAGTTTTTTTTAGGCATTCACAAATGTTCGATATGTGCCCCTTTAGTGATTCGGCAGACATCAAGCCGATAATAAAGTTCCTCCCACACTCGGCGCAGCATGTCCCCATCAATGAGTTCGAAAGCATCGTTGATGCGAGCTCGCAGTTCTGGCACGTTTCTTGGTAGAGGAGGTTTAAACACTGAATCTTTCACATAACCCCACAGAAAGAAATCGCATGGGGTTAAGTCGGGAGAGCGTGGAGGCCATGACATGAATTGTTGATCATGATCTCCACCACGACCGATCCATCGGTTTTCCAATCTCCTGTTTAAGAAATGCTTCTGCTTTAGCCTTTTCCGTAAGATTTTCCAAACTGTCGGCTGTGGTACGTTTAGCTCCCTGCTTGCTTTATTCGTCGACTTCCACGGCTACGCGTGAAACTTGGCCGCACGCGTTCAACCGTTTCTTCGCTCACTGCAGGCCGACCCGTTGATTTCCCCTTACAGAGGCATCCAGAAGCTTTAAACTGCGCATACCATCGCCGAATGGAGTTAGCAGTTGGTGGATCTTTGTTGAACTTCGTCCTGAAGTGTCGTTGCACTGTTATGACTGACCGATGTGAGAGCATTTCAAGCACGACATACGCTTTCTTGGCTCCTGTCGCCATTTTGCCTCACTGCGCTCTCGAGCGCTCTGGCGGCAGAAACCTGAAGTGCGGCTTCAGCCGAACAAAACTTTATGAGTTTTTCTACGGATCTGTAGTGTGTCATGACCATATGTCAATGAATGGAGCTACAGTGAATTTATGAAATAGCTTCAATCATTTGTAATAGCCCTGTATGTCTATAGTGCAACCAAATGGATCTGAAAAGAGTTCCATCAGCTGGTGGAAGCATGTCAGGGGCGACACCAGCCTGCAGACACACAAAGATGCTACTGAAAAAACTGCAACAGCAGTACAGCGAGAGCTGCCCTCTCCACGGCGCCTCATTCAGTCACAGCCTGCCACTTTGAGCATTTGCACTCTGGCAAGCCCATGCTTGAACACAGTGGGCGAGTATAAATGAACAAAACATTCTGTCTGCAGACCTCTAACAAGTTTAACATCCACCCTTTGAGACCATACTCATCCCCATCCGCAGTTTTTTTCTCTTAAGCACATTGGCAGCTACCAGCAAGGCAATGCAATTTGTCACACAGCTGGCAGTGTATTTGCAGGGTTTGAGGAGTACCATGAGGAATTTACTGTACTCTCTGGATTTAAACCCAACTGAGAATCTGAGACCATCTCAATTGGGCTGTTCACGACAACTGAAACCTTGTGCCACTGGCCTTGATACTGGAATTGGCATGGCTATACATGCCTGTTAGTACCTTCCAGAACCTCACTGACAGTGAGGTCTGCACTACAAAAGGTGATTATTCAGGTTTATGACAAGCTGTCACATGTGACTGGACAGTGTAGTTCCCAATTGTGTCACGCCAAATATTTAGGATACTATGTAGTCTTTGCATGAGACATGACCCATATTTTTGCTATAGGAAATAAAGGTTTTGGTGATATCTAGTAAACTGTGTAGATGATGTCCTACAGGTCAATTCAGAAACACTCTTCTGCACAAGACAAGCTTTCCTCATCTCTATATCAAGAAATAGTGTATCATTCAACAGCTCACTACTTAATACTATTTAAATGAACTGGATACTGTTGCTATAACCAGAATCCCATTAGCAAATTCAAAGCAGTAGTGATAACACTTGCAATGTGTTGCTGACAAAAAACGCTATACTCTTCATGTGTAAGCAGAATCTGGTTTGACCATAAATAGGTTGTTTTCATGAATTTAATACATGTTGCCAAGGTTTTTTTTTTTGTTTTTGTTTTTAACAGAAGTTTGATATGCAAAACAGTTTACAAGTTCAAAGTTAAAAATATTTTAAAAGGATCATATCAGTACCCACTGATGTTTGGTACTGTGATGAGCCCTTGAAAAGTAACTCCACTCTCAAAGATACACTACTGTCTCCCATTTATTCAACAGGGAAGTGAATAAACAACCAAATGTATTACTAATCTTACTATGTGATTAAAGTGTTACCTACAAATATTACTTTGTCATAGATATCTGTGACAGCTCATATTATGTAACTATATCAAAATGAAAAGCTCCCTGAGGAAATTATAAAGTTACAAAGAGAGGAACTGGCAGGCCATTATCTTTCTTAAGAAGGCAATATTCCAGCACTGCCAATTCCAGCATTAATCTTATCTTTCAGAACAATTAAATCCTTCCTCATCTAGGGGGGAGAGAGAGACTGAGGAAAGATTGGAAAGGGTGGGTACTTGATTGATTAGGGGGCTAGGGCAGAGGTCCAAACAGCGAGCGAGGTCATGAATCCCACGATCTAAGGTGACAGAAACTAACACAAAGAGGAAAAGATGTAGTAAAGGCACCAGAAAGAGTGAACAACAGGACTGGGCAACAGCATGCAGTGCCCTAAAGGCACTATGCATGATGGGGCACCAACACTGCCACTAACCCATCTTCATACCATAGCATAGCATAATCGCAACACACCAGGTGAGAATGACAAGAACGGTGTAAAAACCTAACAGTACAAAAGACCAGACAAAACATAAGGGAAAAAGGAGTTGGGGGGTTGTGTGACCTGGTCGGTGTGAAGGCAAGGGCAATGGCCTCCCATACCCGCCAATGCTAGATGAGGTACTGTGAGTTAAACATGCAGGTGTCATCTTAACACCCACATGAAGAAATGTGGAGGGTATATTTAGTGTGAAGGGCTATAAGGTGTGGGCAGTCCAGCAAAATATGGATCACCGTGAGGGGGGAGAGGGGGCACAACTAAAAGGGGGGCAGCTCATTATGGAGAAAGTTTGGCCAATATGAAGACAGCAGCGGATGGTAGATTCCCACCAGGAGAGGCAGAGGGAATAATGCCACTTGGTGGCACAAGTTAGCCCATGACTGAGCAAAAAGGATTTTGACATGAAACCACAAATTTGCCTCCACAGGGATCACAAACAATAGGGGTAGGTAGCTGCTGCCTCCTCCTCCTCCTCCTCCTCCTCCCAACCAGATGATAGGCAAGCTCATTACTGAGGATACCTTTGTCACCAGGAACACAAAGGAAACCAAGAGAACAAACAGCACACTTGAGATCAGTGAGGAGTTCGTGGACGGCAAAGACCAAGAGGTGGGGGAGAAACACTGAGCAATAGCCTGAAGGTGACCAGTGGCCAAATGGATACCACTATGGTGTAACAGGCCTAAGAAGAGCAGTTTGGAAGGGGCACTTGAGCCATAAACTTGATAACCATAGTCCAGATTGCAGAGAACTAACACCCAATAAAGGCAGAGCAGAGTAACTATCCACACCTCAAAAGGTGTGAGCAAGGAAGTGAAGGAAATTTGAATTTACAGAAACAGCCAATCTTCAGAAGGCAGATATAGGGCATCCAAACAAGCTTGCTGTCAAAAAGAAGGTCCAGGAAATGGAACTGGGGGACCATGGTGAGGTGTTGGGCACCTAGGTACTTCTTCAGATCAGGATGGATGATCGTATGGTGAGAAATGCACCACCTGCAATTTAAGGGCGAGAACTGAAAACTGAGTCCACACAGAAGCATTCCGAATGGCACTCTGGAGCTGTCATTCCACAAAGTCCATCGAGTGGGAACTAGCCCGGATACAGAAATCATCCACATGCGCGCACGGAGGCTTTCAGACAGTCGTTCTTCCCGCGAACCATATGCGACTGGAACAGGAGGTAATGACAGTAGCACGTAAAGTGCCCTCCGCCACACACCGTAGGGAGGCTTGCGGAGTATAAATGTAGATGTAGATTTAGATGCAGAGCAGGGGGGGTGAACAATGGTCCAGTGGAGGCCTCTAGTCCATTAATAGCAATGAGAAAATGAAGCCCTGGGTCTTTGGAGAGCTGAGAATGTTGCAACCCAAACTCAGAACAACCATTAAACATGAACTGATGGATAAAAAAATCAGGACGCGGTCCTGAGAACCCAACCCACACAGTAACTAAGATAAGATGGCACCAGGCCATGTCATAGGCCTTTTGAATATTGAAGAAATCTGTGAGAAGATGACGGCGCTGAGAAAAGGCCTGCTGAACTGCTGTTTCCATTCGAAGCAGGTGATTGATCAGAGATCATCCCTCCCAAATACCGCACTTATAAGGGGGCAAAAGGTCCTGAGCTCCGAGGAACCAGCAGAGTCAACGAGTCACCATTCAAATAACTCACAGGGGATGTTGGCCGGACTGATCAGCTGCGCTAACTATCAAGGGACAACAGACTAACTGGGCTTAAGGAAAGGAACCACAATACTGTCACTTCACTGAGAGGGGTAAATGCCTTTGAGCCAAATAATGAAGCCCGGACAAGATATTGGTGTTTTTAGTTTGATTTGGTTTTGTTTTGTTTTGCTTTGCTTTGCAAAAAACAACTGGGGTCATACGCGTCCAAGTCAAAACTATAGAACACAAAGAAGGACTAGTTAAAAACGACTAATGTCAGTCCCTATTGACAAAATAGAAGACAACTAAAAACAGGCACATGTAAAAAGAGCTAAAACAGACACCGTACTGAAATGGAGGTCCAAAACTAAAAATTAAATGGCCTTTGCCATATTGATTTAGCGGATGAAAAGTAAAATGTGGTCGACAGCCTGTGCCTCATTTGTGGAAACGGCCGATAGCTCAGACGGCAAACCCAAGTGGAAACGTAAACAGTTTAAAAAATGGGCATTCCATCAGGAAGTGGGGGACAGTTAAAACTCTGGCTAAATGTGTACAAAGTGGTGGGGTAGCGCCACTTATCAAATGACAATGGCTAAAAAGGCAGTGCCCAATACACAGTCTAGTTAAAATGAACTATTCCCAGCGGAAGGGCTGAGAGGAGGTCGTCCAAGCCGCTGGGAGAGACTTACCTAGCCGGAGCTTATTTCATGAAGGGAAGATCGTTGGCGTTGCCAGAGGGACACCACCTCCTGACAGACGGCAACACAGAGATCACTGGAAGGAATTTAGGAACTCACGGACTGAGGTACAAGGACTGCAGCCTTGTCAGCAGCCTCCTTTCCTGTCATACCGACATGACCAGGAACCCACAGAAGCATCACACTGGTGCCACCAAGAGTTAGCAAGTGACAGTTTTCCTGCACCCGCTGCATTAAGGGATGGACGGTGTACAGCGCACACAGACTTTGAAGGTCACTAAGTGCTCAGCTGTAAATGCTGAGCAGATTGCCAGAAGCTGATATAATAAGACACTGGTGCCAATGATGAAGGCACACACAGCACCATGGGCAGTACGAGAGCCATCAGTGTATACAAAGGTACTATCATGAAGTTCCGTGCAAAGGTTGTGAAACTGAAGACAATAGACCGAGGCTGGAGTAACATCCTTACGAAGCAAACGAAGGCCGAAGTTAACACAGGCCACTTCACGAAACCAAGATGGTGACACACACACACACACACACACACACACACACACACACACACACACACACACACACACACAAAATGGGAAAGCTGCAAGTAGTGTGAAGTTAAGCCACCGTAGCATGTGCTGAAAGTGGACTGCAGGAGGTAACAGAGAAGAGGGACCCCATTCCCATACAGGCAATCTAAGGAATCATCAAAGAAGGGGACATAGGATAGGTGGCCACGCATGGCGGAGGAAGTCCTAGTGGTAGGACAGTGGTATTTCAGCAGCTTCAGCATACGGACAACTGGGCTAGTGTAAAAGGTGCCTGTTGAGACAATGTAAGACAATGCACACACGCACGCACGCACGCACACACACACAAGCAGCATGCATAGTTGTTTCGAACAGACAAGGGACCGGTACATACAGAGGAGAGTGATTTGATCAGCCCCCCAGGAAATACCATTGAGGAACCGTGTACAGCAGGCTGCCAGGTACGACACATGGAAGTGTGTTTCCCCTTGAGCATGAGCCCTAGGAATTTCGTAGTTTCAACAAATGGAAGGCCAACAGGCCCAAGATGTAAAGACGGTGGGAGAAACCATCCACCAGAAATTCATACAGACAGTTTTGTCAGTGGAAAAGTGAAAGCCACTGTTGATGCTCCAGAAGTAAAAACGATCAAGACATCACTGAAGATGCCGCTCAGTGAGACAGGTCCATAGAGAACTGCAATAGATGGCAAAATCGTCAAGAAAAAGGGAGTCCGAGGTGCCCGGCAGGAGACAGACAATTACAGGGCTAAATGGCGATAGCAAAGAGGACGACGCTCAGGACAGAACCCTGAGGCACACCGTTTTCCTGGATAAAGGAAACAGTACCCACACGCACTTTGAAAACTCTGTCTTTTAAAAATGCCAGGAAACAGGGCAGGTACCCACAGAAGCCCCACATGTAAAGAGTACGGAGGACACTAATTCTCCAGCAGGTGTCGTGGCTTCTCCAAATCGAAAAACATAGTCACAGTCAGATTTCTGCTGAAAACCATTCATGACATGGGTGGACAACGTAACAAGACAATCAACTGCAGAATGCCGCACTCTAAATCCGCAATGTGCATACATCAGTAAATTGCTAGATTCGAGCCACAACACCAGCTGGGCGAGAATATATATTCCATCATCTTGCAAATGCAGCTGGTAAGAGAGAAGGAAGGTTTTTGTCCTTACTGGGCTTAGGTATGGGTATGATGGTGGCTGCATGTCAGCGTCCGGGAAATGTTCCCTCTGCCCCGATGCGGTTGTACATGTTAAGCAGAAAGTGTTTGCCCGCAAGAGGAAGGTGTTGCAACATTTGAATGTTGACGGACTCCGGCCCTGGGCCGGAGGATTGGGATGAACTGAGAGCACGATCTAGCTCCTTCATAGTAAAGGTGGCATTGTATCACTCACGATTCAGAGAAGAGAAGGGTATCACCTGAGCCGCCTCCACTTGTTTCCGATGGAGGAAGGCAGGGTGATAGTGGGAAGAGCTCTAAACTTCCGCAAAATGGTGGCCCAAGGTGTTGGAGATAGCACTAGCTTCCATGATGACACTGTCAGCTACTGTCAGGCCGGACATTAGGGAATGGATCTTGGTCCCAGAGAGCTGTCAGAGGTTGGCCCACATGACAGAGGAAGGTGTGAAACTGTTAAAAGAACTAGTGAATGAAGGACAGCTAGCCCTTTTGCTATCCCAAAGAACACGACGACACTTGGCATGCATCTGTTTATAAAGAATGCAGTTGCCATCATAGGATGGTGGTTAAAAAATGCAGAAAGCATGTCTCCATGCAAGAATTGTGTCGCGGCATGCCTCAGTTGAAGAAGGGACTGGGACATGACGTGGTAAAGAGGAAGTGCAGGGAATGGAACGTTCTGCAGCAGTAAGGATAATGTTTGAGAGATATTCCACCTGATCATCACAACTAGGGAAATCTTTTTCTTTCAAGGTCGTCAGGGAGGAGTAAAGCTGCCAGTCAGCAAATGGATAGCACATGGGAAATGGTCACTCGAATAGGTGTCAGAAAGAATGGACCACTCAAGCTGGGCAGTGCACAAGGATAGGTCCAAATGGGAATAGGTATGAGAGGAGTTGGAAAGGAAAGTGGGTGCGTCAGTGTTAAGGCAGAAGAGGTTAATAGGTTGGTTAAGCAGGTCAGCCAAGAGGGCACCTCTCTGATACGTGTTGGGAGAACCCCAAAGGGGATGACGTGCATTAAAGTCACCTAGTAGCAGAAATGGGGGCGGTAGCTGCCCTGGTGACATCAAACGACAAACAGTACAGAGGAAAAAAGACAGGCGGAGAAGGAAAAAGCGAACTGCAACAGCTTGAAGGTAGGTAGTCAGGAAGGTGGGTTGACTATGAATGTCATCCCGTATGAGCAGCATGACGCCCCTGTTAGATGGAATGCCAACCCCAGGGGAAGGTCGAAATGAATCGGTAAGCAATGTGAAAGCTCAAAGCGGTCGCTAGGGCGCAATTTCATTTCCTGAAGGCAGAGTACAAGGGGATACTGTGATGCTAAAAGCAGCTGTAAATCCTCCTTGTGGGACCGAAGACGGCGAACATTCCATTGGAGCAGAGTCATGATGATGAGGAAGAGATGTAGTGGTGTCGCCACCTGCAGAGTGACAGCTGGGGAAAAGTTGCCACTACAGGGCACAGAAGCAGTAGGATCCTGCTCCGTGGGGTCATCAGCTTGCTTGTGCGGTCGGCCTGTGGAGTCTAACCCTGAAAAAACAGTCGTTGGTGGTGCGCAACGACGACACAGAGACTGGCAGGGCTAAGGTACCACATGGCAACACCATCGAAGATGATCTTCAAGTTGGCAAAGGAGAAGACCGTTTGCCTTTGGTGGACTTCTTTGAGCCTTTCCGGTTGGAAGAAGACTCAGGGTGTGGTTTGGCTGGAGGGACGGATGAAGTCTTCACACTATTACACCTTCTGTCCTTTCTGGCTTACTGGCTGTGTAGCTGGTGGCTTCGTCCCTTGAGGCAAGAATTTGATGACTTGTTGCACAGCTGGATGAGCGATGGTGAGGCTACCTTGACACTGTGCGATATCACAACCTCGGAGCTGAATTGGAGGTCGTTTCTGCGTGACCATGTCCTTCATGGAGCGAGGGCTAACAAGAAGAGAACTATAGCTACCAAACAGAAGAACGCAGGGTTTCGACTAGCCAGTAACTTGCAAGTGACTGGGTAAGGCACTTTATCCTTTACCCACATCTCTTTAACAGCCCACTCATCAAGAAACATGGGACAATCCCAAGAGGAGGAGGCATGGCCGCCATTGCAGTTGATCTAGAAGGAAGAAGGAGGCAGGCAACCCCCCCCTCGTGCGCATCCCTATCACAGGTGTCACATTTGGCTGGGTGTCGACAAGACGTCCTAGTGTGTTTGAAACAATGACACTGGTAGCAGCGCATCGGGTTCGGAATGTACAGCCGGACTGTGATAATTTCATAGCCTGCTTTGAGCTTGGATGGAAGCACCACTCTATCAAAGGCGAGAAAGAGTATGGGTGGGCACCAAGGAGGAATCTACCTTTTTCATTACATAATGGATGGTAATGACACCCTGAGGGGTAAGATTGGATTTTGGGCTCGGTTAGTCTGTCGAACAGCCTGGTGTAAATTACACCACGGGAAGAACTGGAAGTGAATGGGCCTCGACATGAACAGGGTAACCATGGAGAAGCGAGGCAGCAAGCAGTTTTTGTGCTTGAGAAGCAAAGTGCCATTCCATAAACAAGAGCAGGATTTCACAGGGCATGCAATTGCATCAACACCTTTCTGAATAATAAATGTATTTATGGTGGTGAAGGACTAACCGTCTTCAGTACACGAGACCACGAGGAACCATGGTGCAGCAGGAAGGGTCTGTAAATCATTAGCCTCATTACATTTACGTTTTGTAGACCCTGAGTGGGAAAATTATCGACTCATCACAAGGAAATCCCCCACGATTGCCAGAGTCTCTGACGGCGTGCTCCTTTCAACTGGGGCCTCCTTCACAAGGGGCGTACCCACCTACGTGATTGTTCACACCTCAGCTCACACCACCCGAACACCTGACAGAGGGGCCAATCGGTACTTTGGGAAGGTTATAGCTCAGGCAGTCACCCCTCCCTGGGCCTGGCCTGTACCAGGGGGTTACATGTGAACCCTACCTGTCGACCGGGAGCTGGGAATTATGTGTTACCCAGTCACCTGTTATGTGTCAGACACTTGGGCCAGCCTTCAGGAGCGCACAGGGAGGAAGAATAAAAACAGGATCCTCAAATGCCGAAGCGGAGGAACGAGAGAAGGCGAAAAAAGAAAGGAAAAGGGAGCAAAAAGCAAAGGTGAGACTGTTCATATGTCAGCAACAGAATGCAGAACATTCCCAATAATACCCCAGACACATTCCCAAAGGAAGGGGAAAAAGAACAGCAAGAGGACAGACATGCAGCACGGAATGGAAGAAAATGCTGCAAAAGGCTGGGGCCCCATGGTAGCCAAGCATGAGCCTGCCAAAGAGTGGGTGACTGAGGTGTTTAAACAATTGATTATGGATGGGATCAGGGCCAGGGGCTGAAAATTGTGGTAAGAGGTGAGAGCCAGAAGTTAGCATTCAGTAAAAGCTTCACAGTAGGCTTCTGCCTGACGAGGGTAAAATCTAAGTGGGAAGCTTCAGTCCCCTGTTTCTGGAGAAGAAAGGCAGCAGGATAGGAGCGACATGGATGCAATCACAAAATGGATCCGAGCAAAAGTCACCTGGAAGGGCAAGGCCCAGGACGGAAGACTACCGTTGGCAAGCTTGGAGGGTGCCGGGTGTAGCCCACAGCCATGATGAAGGGACAGAAGAACCTGTCGTGCTTAAGTAACGCACTTTGGCATGACGATCTTTAAAGGCAACAAGACTGGCAGAGGACAGGTGCTGCTTAAGTCATTGCAAGGCCTGGCAGCAATCACAGATGGCAATGGCTGTGGCTGTCCTCTACCACGAGACTAAAGAGGTGAAAGGGGTGCATCAAGTGAGGGACAGCAATGCCAGCAGCGCAAATACTTGAATTGGACACGTTATGAATGACTTCATCAATAAAACCTCACAAAGAGGGGGTAAACATGACATGGGAAGTATAAAGAGGCCAATAAGTGCATTGGCAAGCCTAGTGGCATAACCTGATGGGAAGGGAATGACAGAATGAACAGAAAGTGGTTACTATTGCAGAGGTCATCATTTGGTGATCAATGTGATGAAGGGAGAGGGGAAGGAGAAAGTAAGCGAAAAATCTGTAGCAGATAAAGTGGACACAAATGGGTAGGGGAATCATTAAGAAGGTACAGCTTGTGGTCCATAAGAAACTTGTCTACGAGGAGACCCTAAGTTAGCTGAAGAAACACGGGCCCACAAGGGGTGATTCACATTAAAATCTCAAAGGAGGAGGAGGAGCACTTATGTTTCTGTTTCCTCTTCTCCTCCTCTTGCTCTTTCATGGGTTGACGAAGGCAGGGCCAGGAGAGAGAGCGGGCAAACTTTAGTGAGATCTAGAACCGAGAGGGAGTGGATGACGTGGGGTGCTCAGGCTACGGGTTCCCCAACTGACTTGTGACAGCATCCAGTCTGGAAGACACTGGAGGATCTGTTCCCTGGAGCGGTGCGCACCACCAACGACCGTTTTTCAGGGTTAGACTCCACAGGCCGACTGCACAAGCAAGCTGAAGACCCCACGGAGCAGGATCCTACTGCTTCTGTGCCCTGTAGTGGCGACTTTTCCCCGGCTGTCACTCTGCAGGCGGCGACACCCCTACATCTCTTCCTCATCATGACGACTCTGCTCCAATGGAATGTTCGCCGTCTTCGGTCCTACAAGGTGTGTGTGTTTGTGTGTGTGTGGTTTGAGGTTTTCGGGCGCTAAACAGCGTGGTCATCAGCGCCCAAATGCATAGAAACAGTAACACATGCGGTGAAGGGACGAAGACGGACAGCGAACAAGGAGAACGGCTAAAAGACACAGACCTGACGCAGTTCCAAATCCTCACATACAGGCAAAACAAGAGGAGAAGAAACACACTAAAAAGGAAAGGAAACACAAGGAAAAGAGAACAGAAATCGAACTGAAACAAGTAGGTAATCGTGACTGGCAGACCTCTTACCTAAAACCTGGGTGAGCCAGTCAACCAGCAGAACATTTAAATCCTCTCCCTAAAATCAGAGGCAACAAACTGGACAGTACACAAAACCTTAAGATCTTAACGACAGTCGTTGCGTCGTCTTGCAAAATAGAGGGCAAATCCGGTGGCAAGGAAAGCACCGCCCTCTGGTCAGAGAATAAAAGACAGTCAAGTAAAATGTGGCGGACAGTAATCTGAACACTACAAGTACTGCGGATTGGGGGGTCCTCCCGCCGGAGTAAAAAACTGCGCATTAAGGGACTGTGCCCAATGCGGAGGCGAGTGAGGAGAACCTCATCCCGCATGCATGACTGGTAGGACGTACGCCATGGCCATGTGGTGGCCTTGACCAGACACAGCTTATTTTTACCGACTGCCAGCCACCCCTCTTCCCATTGACGCGTAACACGAAAACGCAAAGGGAGGTAACAGCATGGAGGGGGATGGCACATTCAACAAAGTGAGGGAGGGAACATGCATCTTTGGCAGCCACATCCGCCAGTTCGTTTCCCCTAATACCCACGTGACCCAGCACCCAGCAGAAAGAAACCTCCTTCCCCTGCCGTTGGAGGTGGAGTAGGGCATCATCGATGTTCTGGATGACCGTATCCGCTGGGTACAAGTGTTACATGGTCTGAAGGGCACTCAGGGAGTCAGAACAGATGAGAAACTTAAGACTGGGAACACATCTCATCTGCTCCAATGCCCGCAAGATCGCAAACAATTCGGCATCAAAGATGGTAAAAGCCACAGGAAGCCGTAACTTGACGACTCGATCAGGGAAAACAACAGCACAACCAACAGAGTCCCCCTGTTTAGAGCCATCTGTAAATACTGGTACATGGTTGGGATGCTGGTTTAAAATATCGTAAAATAAGGAGGTAAAAACAAACACAGGAGTGCAGCTCCTCCGGTACTCTGACAAGTCTAAAAGGACGCTGGGTCTCTGGAGCAACCAGGGAGGCAGGCCGGTAAAACCCTGGAGTTGGGGTGCCACATGCTCCACACCAAGGGACTCGAGCAAATGCTTGGCACGAATCCCAAATGGTCTCGTTGCCCTGGGACGACTGGAAAAGAGACGTTCCATAGACGGGTGGGCAACAGTAGTGTACGCAGGGGAGGTAGGACAGGCAAGGAATGGACACACCCGTCGCACCATGAGGAGTTTCCGCCGGATGGCGAGCGGCGGTTCCCCTGCCTCAGCACACAGCCTGGGGATGGGACTGGTACGGAAGGCATCAGTGGCCAGCCTGATACCCTCATGGTGTACTGTGTCAAGAATCTTCAGATACGAAGGCCTCGCTGACCCATACACGGTGCATCCATAGTCAAGACGTGACCGGACGAAAGCCCTATAAAACTGCAGCAGACGCGCCCGATCTGCTCCCCAGGACCGATGCCTCGGACACTTCAAAATATTCAGGGCCCGCACCTTGAGGTCTTTAAGGTGTGGCAACCACGACAACTTGGAATCAAAAGTGAGGCCCAGGAACCTCACAGTGTCTCAAAGGAAGAATGGTGTCCCTCAGCCGCAATTCAGGGGAGGTAAAAAGACGTCGAGAACGATTAAAACGAACGAACACACACACACACACACACACACACACACACACACACACACACACACACACACACGTCTGCAGAAAAGGTAAAACCTGTCTTCGCAGTCCATGCCTCTAATCGCTTTATCGTATGCTGCAACTGCTGACTAGCAGTGACATGACCGGAGGAAGAACAGGAAACAGCAAAATCGTCCAAAAACAAGGAGCACTGGGCAGGACTCCGGATAGTGGACGTGATACTGTTAATGGCAACGGCAAAGAGGGTGACACTTAAAACGCTTCCCTGAGGAACACCATTCTCCTGCACATACAAATCAGATAGCACATTACCAACCCGATATCGAAAGAGGCGGTGGGAAAGGAAGGACCGAATGAAGATGGGGAGATGGCCACGAAAGCCACACTGATGGAGTTGATTGAGGATAAGGCGGCGCCAAGTAGTGTCATACGCCTTATTAATGTCAAAGAATACACCTAGACAATGCTGGTTACATGAAGGCCTGCTGGATGGCTGCCTCAAGCAGGGTCAAGTTGTCTATAGTTGAACGACATCTCCGAAAGCCACACTGAGAGTGGCTAAGGAGCTGCCTGGTCTTGAACAGCCAAACCAGGTGATGGTTGACTATGCATTCCAACGTCTTCCTGACACAGCTTGTCAAAGCAATACTCTGATAACTACTGGGATGCGTTCGGTCCTTCCCCGGTTTGAGGAGGGGAATCAAAATCGCCTCCCTCCATGAGTCAGGGAACGTGCCAGTAACCATATCATATTAAAACAATTCAGGAGAACTTCCTTGGATGGCAGCAACAAGTGCTGCAGCATGCTGTCCCGGATTTGATCATGACCGGGCACAGTATCATGTGCCACAGACAGCGCCGAATCCAGTTTACACATTGTGAAGGGGCAGTTGTAGGGTTCAGAATTTGGAGACCGGAAGTCCAAGTGACCCCTCTCGATGGCAGTGCGGTAGCGGCAGAAATCTGGATCACAGTTAATAGTGGCGGTAGATTCTCCAAAATGCCTGGGCAATGTCTCTGGGCGCCGTGAGGAGACATCCCTGATGCAGCAATGCCATGACAGGTAGTTGGCTGCGTTTCCTGGAAATCCTCCTGATGGCTTCCCATACATTCGTAGAACTAGAGGAGCGAGAGATTGAGTTCAAGAACGATTGCCATGACCGTCGTTTGCTCTCTTTAATCACTCGCCGCACCTTGGCCCTTGCCACCTGAAAGGCCACAAGATTGTCAGCTGAGAAACGGCACTTGAAGTGGCGCAGAGCTGCACGGCGGGCTCGGATGGCTGAGCGGCACTCAGTGGTCCACCAAGGGACAGGACGCCTCTTGAGATGACTGTGGGATTGACAACTCAGCAGCATGGGAGATCACGGCTGTAACATGGTCGACCCATTAGTGGACGCTGGCAGGGTGTTCCAAAACAGGGGCTTAGAATGCAGAACCTTGTCAACAGTTAGAGTTTTACTCGCCTGGGCAGAAGGCGCCATATGGGGAGGGGCAGGAAGTACACCAATGTCGGCAACCACGGCCTTTCCAACGTTGTGGGGAGAGCTGCAGGTTGCAAAACAACCGCAGCAGCACAAGTGCACTGGCAAACGCAGGTATTAATGCTGACACTAGCAACCTCCGTTTGTGTAGCAACAGTGGCCAACTGCACCGGTTTCTACAGAGCGGAAGCGAAAGATGTTGTAAACACAGGAGGCTGCATGGCCTTAAAGAGCTTCTTGGCCTCACCATAGGGGATGCGCTTAGATGTTTTGATCTCTTGTATCTTCCGTTCCTCGAGACAAATGGGGCAGACCCGGCTCCAGACAGGGTGACTCCCAGAGCAATTCACGCACTTCACAGGCGATGAACAATTGGCTCCTTGATGGGCAGGCTGACCACATTTACCCCAAGTGGCTATCCCATTGCACCCCAACGTAGTATGCCCAAAGCACTGACATTTAAAACAGCGCATTGGATTGGGGAAATATGGCCGTACTGGCAAACGTAAGAAACCCGCTTAACATGCTCTGGGAGTCTCAGGTAACTGAACATGAGAAGAAACGAGTCGGATTTGACTAGGTCCCCATGGACTCGTTTCATAATATGCTGCACGTCAACAATACCTTCGTCAGCCCACTCAGATTTCAACTCGTCTTTGGGGATATCCACCAAGTCCCTACATGTCACAACACCCTTACTATAGTTCAAAGTGGAGCGGAGCTCAGTCTCGATAGCGTACTCTCCAAGACAGGTTGCTTTCCGAAGAGAAGCAACTTGACGGGAACTAGAAGTCTCACCTAACAGGGTCCCATTGCGCAGTCGCTTCACAGATTTCAGTGTTCCTGCAATTCCCTCAAGACCCTTGTGGATGTAAAAGGGAGAAACCCTCTCAAAGCTACCCACCTTCTGTTTGACAATCAAAAACACGTTCTGGTTATCAGCATGTGCTCTGTTACGACAGTCTGATACATCTCTAGTAGCACCAGGCACTGGAGGACTCGCAGCACGAAGTCACTTTTTCGATGGGGTCTGTTTTCCTACCAGTGGCCCACCCAATCCACTGGTAGGGGGAAACGTAGAGGTCAAAGGGTCCATTGCGGTCCCACGAGCAGCTAGGGAACCAAAGGTCCGCTCAGACAGAGCCCCGCGTGCCTGAGTAAGCCTTATACAACTGGGGCGCGACAGGTGCCCCAGAGGTTGCCCGCTTGCGACTGTTCCACCTCAACAACCATGCATCTTATAGGCGCGCAGCACACTGTAAGATTGAGGGTTTTTTATAGATGTAGACCTTCCTCGCAATCCAGGTGGTCAAGCCAAGATTACCATTCCCCGCAGCACACAACATTCCACCGCTGCGCCATACAGTGGTCGCTGAAGCATGTCCGGGGGTTACGGTGACAGGAGACTGGCGGCGCTTACCAGTCCCCAGCTCAGGACCTCGGGGTCGCCAAGCCCGTACTCAGCAAATTAATGCTGAGCCCCTGGGGCCATGATAAAGCACACAGGTGGTGGAACACAGCACTCCCCTCATGGAGTGGGTGTCCAAATTCACCACATAGTGGGTTTACTGTACAGGGGAAAGGCATGTGCCCGAAACACGTATACTGGCAAAACCTCATGGATGGCAGGATGCCTGGCTTCACATAACACTGAAACCATAACATTGAGCTTCTCTGGGAGTGTGAACCCGCATATTTATATAACTATTAGCTGTACCTAAAGTAAAGTGTGGTTCACTGTTACAGGCCTTATTAATAATCATAATGCCACCAAAATTAATTTTCCTCATCATCATGCACTTAACACTCATTTAAAAACAAATGATGTTTCTTTAACATAATCCATATATCATTAACTTACCTCATAGCCTTCCATTGAAGCCTGAAGTGCATTTATTGGGTCAATTTCTGTAATTATGACCCTACCACCAAATGCTCTAAGTGACTGAGCACAACCTTTGCCTACATCTCCATAACCAGCAACAACACAAACCTTTCCTGCTAACATGACATCCGTTGCTCGTTTTATGCCATCTATGAGGGATTCTCTACAACCATACAGATTGTCAAACTTGCTCTGAAAATGAAATGTTTCTACTTTAATAACTGTTGTAATGAATAGTAGAAAACACAAACACACAAACGCAAACACTAGGCACCAATGCTCTAAAACACTAACATGCCTTGCCTAGATAGAAAAGGCTAAAAAAGGCAGTACTGCTTCAATGTGGTGTTTAGCACTCAATCTCTAGGATTACCCAACATTAAGTCAGCAGTAATACCATCCCTTTAGAGATATCACTTAAAGTCTCTACAGAAGAAAAAAGAAACTGTAGTAAGATCAATGTCTTAACAGTTCCAGATTTGATGACCTACCTGTGTGGCTTTAGACAAATTAATCACCCAAATTCTGCTTGTAAATCTGAAATAATGTCTCCTGTGCACCACTGTGTATGGTGGACATTTAGACTGACTGACAGAGTGACTGCTGAAATGGGCTATTCCAAACTATCAGTAATTCTTCCACAATTTTACAGGGCATGGTACATACTACACAGATTTAAACATAAATGATATCACTGTTAATCATCCACTTACCACAACATACAAATCCTATAAATGAAAATAATCAATTACTGATAATATAATGTAAATCGATAGATAAAAAAATCTACTTACTAAGCGGCAGCAGGGAATGCACACACAAAAGGGTTTAACTTTTACAAGCTTTCGGAGCCAGTGGCTCCTCCTCCTGGTAGAAGAGTTGAAGGGGAAGGAAGAGAGGTGAAGGAAAAGGACTGTAGGGTTTTAGGAAAAGGAAAGTAGTTCAGAAAAGTCACCCAGAACCCTGTGTCAAGGGAGACTTACCACCTGGGATGAGAAGGAAAGACTGATTGTTGGGGATTGCATAGGGCAAGATTTGAAAACCTGAGACCTTAAAGGTGGAAGACAGGATAATATGCAAGACAGAGATTACTTCTCCAACATCTTGCACAAATTAAAAAGAGTGAAAAGCCAAGCACATTATATGTAGCTGAGGTGGAGGAGGGGCAGTGAAAAGCCAACAGAAAATGAAAAATCTAGAAAACTAAAATGGAGTGAAGAATAGAGTAGTTAGTCGGATACATGCTGAGGAATTGATGTAAAATAAGGCCATGTGGGTGGCGAGAACTAAGGACATGTTATAGTGTTAGTTCCCACTTGCAGAGTTTAAACTCGTGTCTGGGGGAAGAATCCAAATGGCACGTGTGGCGAAACAGGCACTGAGGTCATGGCATTTTGTACAGCATTTTCTGCAACAGGATATTGTGGGTTGCCTGTATATACCCTCTGCCTTTGCCCCTATATCCTGAACAACTGGGTGTTAGTCATGCCAATGTAAAAGGCCAAACAGTGTTTACGCAACAGCTGGTATATGACATGTATCGTTTCCCACCTGGGAAATGACATGTCAGTGCTTTGCAGTGAATGGAAGCAGTATATGGAGATAAACATTTAAATTGCACATATAACCAAAATAAACTGAATTCCACTGGGAAAGTTTAATAATGATACTTATTGCTATGAAATTTTGTATCAGCAAAATGACCAAACCTGCTACAATAAACACAACAATACAGCACACAGTATCATTTGATTGCTGTGGGTGACTCGGCATGAAACTAGCCGTTTTACATTTTCCAGCAACCTATTCGAAACAGTTGAGTCAAGACAATTTTTTTTTTCATGTCAAGAGCAGTACAATTAGAAAAGCTGTTACTCTGAATAGCTTAGTGATATTAAATGACTATCTTCTACTATTAGCTTAATATTTACATGACTACAATGGTATTTACAAAAGAGTAAGTTATTTGCATTTGAAACAACAAAGGCCTGTTCATAATGAACACTGCTACTTGCCGCACAGCCAACAAGGGTTCCTAATTCTTTACTCTACACAATTTGTTACTTTGCAGAAGTTGACTATTCATCAAGTGGGTACAAGCTCAATAAATAGCAGTAATAAATTTTAGACATTGTTGACAAGAGACATTTTTTAATTTACTTTTGAATTTATAGATTTCCAATATCTTCTGGTAGTTTAAATTACACTTAAACTGAAATTATTATTTGCAATAAATACCATAAAGTGAAATAGGGGTTAAAAATCAGCAGCTAGATAATTGCTAAATGAGACCGATTTTAATTTTCAAGGGAAGAATCTACGTCAGAGCATGTGTGCACGCTGGGGACACATGTATAAACTATTCTTATTAAGTGTCCGGTCACTCCTGTAGCTGATATTACCACAATCAATCATTCAATGACATTTGCACACTAGCAAACCCTTGATTAAGACTGAAAAGATAAGTTTTTTCTTTTCCATTGATTGTGAATGTTCCCACATCTTTATGCACAGAAAAATAAAATTTCTGCACAAAATCATATAACTTAAGCATGAGAATGGCAGTTTGGTAAGCATATTTAACCAACGGAAGATAGGTAAACTTCCAGCAATTACAAGTAAACCAAGTTATGTAAAGGTGTGAGAAAGCACAATGGCAATGAAAACATTACCAAATTTTTAAAATGTTTCCTACAGTGACAGATGGACAACAGGATAATATTTTTTATTTGGAAATTTGCAGAAAAATGAATTGTGTACTGAAATATGACTCAGTTCTTGATTGCACAATGTTTGACGAATTACACACAGAAACATTTTATTATCTGAATACGATTGCCAGCATAATCTAATGTCATTGTATAAACTTTTAATCTGGAAAAATAAATTTTGCAGCAAAACTTTACAATTTAATTTTAAATCGTGCAAGAAAATTGTTCTTTTCTTTTTACAAGCCTACCTTTGTTACAGAGTCATTCACGTTAAATGCTGGAACCTTTAACATATTTTCTTTCATCATTTTATACAAGTTATGTACACCAGTCGTCGTCTCTTCAGAAATGCCACGTATGTCTTTCAGATACTCTGGATATTTTGTGTGCACCAAATTAGTCAAATCACCACCATCATCCAGTATCATGTTCAGGGGCTAAAAATCAGAAAGAAGTTAATTTCCACATATACCAACATTACAATTGTACTTATTAAAACTGAAGAGGAAGATAAAACTGATAAAGTAACTATCAGAAAACATTAACAATTAATTCCTAATGTTAGTGACAAATCACTGCAACTGAAACAGGAAAGTTTAACTAAAACTGTACACACATTATTTTTCAGTGATGCTTGGACATATTCAATTTCTTAAGTTTCTTGGAGAGCGTATGGAAATCAAATACAGCTATGGTTATAATTTATCAACTTCACGAACTGCGCTACTGATATCTTGCTCTGGGCACAATCCTGACGAAGTTGTTGCCAAGTGCTAGTGTATAGTGGCAAAATGCAGCTGTGGGGCAATAGCTGTGTTCCAAGAAATGTGGAAAACTTTCCCTGCAGTCAAACCACTGTACTCTGTAAACAACTTCACTGGATTTAAATCTATGAAGAAAAAAAAGTTTTTTGACCACTCAAGGCAGGCACTTTGCTGAATATTACCATCAGTACATCATTCATTCATATTGGAGGAGGAGGAGGGGGGGGGGGGGGGGACCTACATAGCATGTTAACTCTTGTAGCTATCATAACCCCCAGGCATAAGTTATTAAAGGTGGAAATAAACACCTTTAAGACTGATTGAAAACAGCAGCTAGAGAGAGGGGGGAGAGAGAGAGAGAGAGAGAGAGAGAGAGAGAGAGAGAGAGAGAGAGAGAGATAGAGAGAGAGAGAGATCAAGCACTGGAGAGGTGGGATGAGTACCTCAGCAGTTCAGTGGCAAAATGGGGAGAGGAGGAGGGCAAGGGCAGGTTCAGGAAACATAAACAGCTCTAATTGCAAAGTCTAGAAACGGGATGCAATTTTGAATGTATGACTGCTATAAGGAAGTACCAATTTTTCTCGTTACAATTTTTTTTCTATTTGCAAAGTCTACCAGAAAAGGTAATTCCAATATGGGCAATACTGCAGGACAGAACATCCTCTGGGGCCTTCCACAATGAAAACTATGCTCTAATTTACTGCGAGTCCAGTTACTAGTTATCAAGGTTACAGTTGCAATAAATTCACTTTTTATGGCTGGATTTTGTAGGCCCACTTTATTAAATGGCGACAACTGGTATGAGATTGTACTATTTTTTACGAGGCAGTAACACAATCTGCTATAGATTTTACACAAAGATAATTTGTAGTGTTTGAATTTTCTGAATGATAAATGTGTGTGTAATTTTTTAAAAATGGCTAGCTTAACTGTAGCATAAGAAGTCAAGCTTTTTCTCATTTCTGCCATACTAAGTGATTTTAAACCGTGGGCTGCACGAGTGACATCAGTAAGTCCACTATGTAGTCTTGTTCAAATATCCACATAGCTTATAGCCAAGGTATTTATGTTTTTGCACCAAAAGGAACTTTACATTTTTTGTAGATATCAAGTATGAAATAAGTATTCCATGTAAATGAAATTCCACTTAAATACCCTATGGTATGGTCACAGGAAGGTCAGTATACCCTTTCATTGCAGTAAGTGGAAGATCGTGATAGGTCTGATGTGACAGGTCCTTTTAAGTAGAACCATAATTGCACATGGTATACTTTAAATTTCAATCATAAAGGAAAGTTACAGATATGTTATTATAGAGAAATATTAGGACAGTAAGAGAGCTGATGCTCTTGAAGTCCATATGATGAATTAAGGGTAATAATAATACGAAAACATGTATATATTTGCCTGTTATAACTTACAAACAAGTACCTTACAAAAGCAAACCCAAAATGATACAAATGTTTTAACTAGGTTTAGGAATGAGAAGGAAACAAAAGAAATGATTAATATAGTATCCAGTACAAGTAAAAAGAATGACTTATTGTACACTTTCACATTTTAATTAGATTACTTAAAAAACAGAGGTACACTTAGTTATATGGCATGCCACCTTGTCTATAAATAAGCAAGCATATCTACAATTTTAATTTGTTTATGCTAGTTAAAGACTACAGAAAAATGTCATTTTTATGTATGTGATATCCTGTAGTAGTTCAAATATTTGTTTTGTATTTTATCATTCGACGTATATATGCTGCATGAAGCTACCAACACCACACGGAGTGCCAAGGAGGACCTTACATACATACACATCTATGCACTTGCTCCACAAGCCACCATTAAGTGCGTGGCCGAGGGTACCCTGTAGCACTACTAGCTGTCTCCTTTTGTGTTCCACTCTTAGAGCACAGGAAAAATGACTGTCTATATACCTCTGTATGAGCCCTAATTTCTCGTATCTTATCTTCATGGTTCTTACGCGAAATGCATGTTAGTGGCAGTATGACTGTTCTGCAATCAGCTTCAAATTCCAGTTCTCCAAATTTTCTCAACAGTGTTCCTCACAAAGATCACCACCACCACCACCACCCCCCCCCCCTTCCAAGGATACCCATACATGTTCTAGAAGCACCTCAGTAACATTTGCATATTTTTCAAACCTATCAGTAACAAATCTAGTAGCCCGTCTGAATTGCTTTGATGTCTTCCTTTAATCCAGTCTGGTGCTGATCCCAAACAATTGAGCAGTACTCAAAAATAGGTCACACTAGTGTTTTATAAGCTATCTCCTTTAAAGATGAACCACACTTTCCTAAAATTCTCCCAATGAACCAAAGTCAACTATTCACCTTTTCTACCATTATCGTCATATGCCCATTCAATTTCATAATGCTTTGCAACGTTACACTTTGATATCTAAATGGTGTGACCTTGTCACACAGGACACTTCAAATGCTGTATCTGAACATTACAGGTTCCTTTTTTCCTGCTGATCTTCATTAACTTAAGTTTTCCTTGCTTTTAGAGCTAGCTGCTATTCATCACACTAACTAGATATTTTATCCGAGTCCTCTTGTATTCTTCTACAGGCACTCATCTTTGGCACCTTCCCGTTCAGGACAGGATCAGCAGCAAACAACTGCAGACTGCCACCCTTTCTATCTGCCACATCACTGAGGTATATAGAAAATAATATATGTCCCATCACACTTCCCCGGGGCATTCCTGACACTACCTTTGTCTCTGATGAGCACTCACCATCAAGGACAACATACTGGGTTCTATCAACTAAGAAGTCTTCAAGCCACTCACATATCTGGGAACCTATTCCACATGCTTGCAACCTTGTTAACTGTCTACAGTGGGATGCCATGTAAAGTTCTTTTCATAAATCTAGAAATATGGAAATTAATCTGCCTGTTGCCTTTCATCCATAGTTCACACTAAATTGTGTGAAGAAAGGGCAAGCTGAGTTCCAAACAAGCAATGCTTCCTGAAACTATGCTGATTTGTGGACATAAGCTTTCTGGCCTCTATGAAATATATTGAAACTGAGAATATGTTCAAGGATTCTGTAGCAAAGTGCTGTTGAAGATACTGGTCTATTCTTTTACCCCTCATATATGGGAGTCACCTGCACTTTTATCGACCCTGGGGACTTTGTGCTTGGTGAGCGATTAGCAATGAATGCAAACTAAGGGGCCAATGCTGTAGAGTATTCTTTGCGAAACCAAACTGGGATCCCATCTGGACCTGACGATTTTTTTTATTTCTAACTCTTTCAGTTGTTTCTCTATGCCAGGGATGCTTATTACCATTACTACGTCATCCATATGGGACACTCTGTGACAGTCAAACAATGGTCTTTGTACTGTTGTGCTGCACGAACTATTTCTGAAATGCAGTGTTTAAAACTTTCGCTTTCGTTTTGCTATCTTCAACTGCCACACCAGACTGTTCAATGATTTATTGAATGGAAGCCTTTGACCCACTTAGCACTTTTACATAGTACCAGAATTTTCTCGGGTTCTCAGCCAGATCTTTTTCTAAGGTATGACAGTGGCAGTAGTTGTATGCTTTGTGCATAGATCTTTTCACAGATGCACGAATCTCTTCTAACTTTTGCCTGTTGCCATCTGCATATTCTCTCTTGAAACAACAGTTCAGAATTTTCTGAATTTCGTTGGTAAACCAGGGTGGTTCTTTTCTGTCCTTAACCACTTACTAGGTGCATACTTGTCCAGAGCAAGATTCACATTCTGCTTGAACTTGGCCCATAATTCCTCTGTGTCCATCTTAATGAAACTAAATTATTGCAATTCATTGTCTAAGCGAGATGCTAACATTTGCTTTTCTATTCTTTCTAGCAGAAACTCTCCTCACCTTCTTGACCAATTTATTAATTTTCATAACAACAGTCGCTATAACAACAACACAGTCATTAATCCCCGTCTCTATACTGACACCATCGATAAGGTCAGGCATGTTTCCAGCTACAAGGAGTGTAAGAAAGATGTGATGGCGCCAAGCTGTGGAGCCTTATGAAGATTGAAGAAAACTGCTACAAGGCGGTGGCACTGAGGAAAGGCCTACTGAAGCAGATAATTGACTGTAGACTGTCCCTCCTGAAAGCCATATTTGACAGGAAACTAAACTCCCAAGATTCGAGGGCACAACAGAGCTGATGAGTCACCATCCATTCAAATAACTTGCAGGGAACACTAGTCAGACTAATCAGCCGGTAACGATTGAGGGATGATGGATCCTTACCAGGCAGGAACCACAATACTGTCCCTCTAATGAGAGTGGAAAACATCTAGAGCCAAATATGGTTGAACACCCAAGGAGATATGGTTACTGTGCAGGACTGAGGTGTTGAAGCAATTGGTTAGGGACGGAATTGGGGCCAGGGGCTTAATTTTGGGAAGAGTAGAGGGTCAGAAAATGTTCGCATTCAGGTTCATTATACGATTCTGCCTAACAAGAAGTAAAACCTAAGTTGAAAACTTCAGCCCCCAGTTTCCAGAGGAGGATGGCAATGGGATAGGAGGCTGACACCAATGCTGTCGCAAAATGGGCTGCAAGATGTTCCACAAGAACTGATGGATCCATACAAAGACCACTTGGCAGCCTTGGAGTGTGCATAGTGTAACGCCAAAAATGGCAGTTGTGAGAATAATCTTATTGGACATATCATGGATGAGCTTGTCAATACAACCTGACAAAGAAGAGGTAAACAACCTGGGAGCTATACAGAGGTCAATCAGTGCAATGGAAAGCCCAGCAGAGTACACTGGGTTTTGGGAGGTGGGAAGGGAATGAGGGAATCAATGGGAATTGGTTGCTATTGCATAGGCTATCACATGGTGACCAGCATAATGAAGAGAGAAGGGAGGGAAAGTCAGTGAAAGATCAATGGCAGAGAAATTGCCATAAGCAGACTAAAATGGGTATGGGAACCATCATTAAGGTGGCACAGATCGTGGTCCACAAGAAACCTGTCTACGAGGAGACCTCGGCTAGACAAAAAAGCAGTGACCTACAAGGGGTGATGGCCATTAAAATCCCACAAGAGAAGGAGGTAAGGGAGAGATTGAAAATCATGACTGCGGAGTCCATGTGGACCTGGACAGCAACCACTTCTAATGCGGTACGAAGAGGGTCCACGTGTTAACAACGTCTGTACAGACCAACATGCAAATGCCACCAGAAACCCGGTTCCGACAAAGCATGGAACCTGAGTGAGCACCAGCATGAGAGTCCTGAAGAATGACAACCTCTGGATTGGAAGGTGACTAATACCCATTTCAATGCCACTGAATAAGTACAGCATTGGGATCCAAATGGGAGGTAAATGGTCTGAAGGTGGTTACGCCAATGGGTCATTATACGTTCCCAATAAGGACGGTGTGGCATTCATAAACAAGAGGTCAGACTAGTTGTCATGGGGAGTTGGCACCTCTGGGGGCTCCGGAGGGGCCTTGTCCTGGTACTGGTACTACTACTGGTACTACTACTACTACTACTACTACTACTCTTTCATAGGTCGAGGAAGTAAGGGCTATATCTTATTCAGAGGCCCACTTCACCAAACTAGTCTGATAGTTTCCACACAAAAATAACGGCTTGGTGGCGGTGAAAGTGTCCCTGTCAATACTGGGGTGAATCAGCTAGCAGAGAAAGGCTCTCACCTCAAGCCAACAAACCCGACCCTTCTCCCAGTGTGCAGCCAGGGAAGGGTAGGCTGCAAGGTCATAACAAAACCGCATTAAAAAATCCATTCCAAAATAAAGAAATGGTTGTAGTAGAAGAATGGCCACTTTTTTGGAGCTTAACGTGTTTCATGCGCAAAGCCACCATCCTCATACCACCCACTCTAATCAGGGGCTCTCCCTGTGCACGTAACCGAACCAAAGCAAGTGCCGTCTGGCATGGTAGCCATTGCTGGGAGTTCTGATGCTGCAGAATAACAAGCATCAAACAAAAGGGTAAATAACGACCCTACCACACAGGCTGAGTACCATGCTGGCTATGTGGCATAAAAGACAATGGCGTTCAAGAAAAATGAAAGAGGCAGTACAGCCACAAGCTGAAGATGCAAAGTAAGGTGTTCTTCCTCAGATGGCTCACATTACAGTGACAAAATTTAGAAGGGGACGTCAAACCCCAATGGGGGACCCAAACACCAAAAAAGAACAAGAGAAACAAAACCATACAGTAGCACGAATCAGGAGGCTAGGTGGGCCTATGTAAGGCAGGGCTCCGAGAGGGGGGAAGGAGCGAGGGCAGGGAGTAATGGGCCCAAGGAATGGAATGCAGCTCGGGAACAAAAAAAGGCCACAACAGTTGGGGCTCTGTGTGCACCTGCGCCCTGCAAGAACTCATGATAGAGCCACAAGCTCCCCGAGGGGAGGGGGGTGTTACTGCGACAAACAAATGAACGCATATCCATCATCCATACTGATACAGACAGAAGTTACAGTGCAGTGTAATGATAATGTGTATTGTCTCTTGGAACATACACAAATATAACAAGGTTTCCTATACATATCCATCTTCGTGATCAATAATTTAATAATATACCTGGAACAAGCCTTTCCAGTCAACACCACTTTGACTCCTCTCTCTCTCTCTCTCTCTCTCTCTCTCTCTCTCTCTCTCTCTCTCTCTCTCTCTCTCTCTCCTCCCCCCCCCTCTCCGTGTGTGTGTGTGTGTGTGTGTGTGTGTGTGTGTGTGTGTGTGTGTGTGAAGTGGTGATCCTTTTTTTTTTATCAGGACACTGGGACAAAGTTCAGTGATAGGATGCTTATACTACCATCTATCCTCCCCTTTCTGAGCCAAATAGTCGTAATGAAAATTGTTTGAAACTGTAGTATATCATTACCAATTATCTGTCTCACAAATGTATCAATCAAAACTGAATACCTTATTATCTTTAAAAACAAGTGTCTGTTCAATGCACCATATATATTCTTCATCTGTTTCTCCCTTCCAAGCGTACACTGGGATGCCTCTCTTAGCGATGGCGGCTGCAGCATGATCTTGGGTGCTAAATATGTTGCAGCTTGACCACTGGACCTATGAAAAAAGTTAAACACTAGAAATTTCTGTAAATGGTACTCTGAATCTTAATGATAAATCGCAATTGTCATGACAGACGGCAAGATAGGCCTCATATCTATAATTGCAGTCATGCATAATGGCAGTTGAGATTAGGCTTGTTCTACACATCTACACACATCAAAAAAAAGTTTTGCATCACCCCAGTTCCCAGAACTCCTGAAGACAGACCTTGACTTTGGATATTGTATCACAGACACAGTCCCTTTGACTGTTCAGAGATGTCACTAAACCCGCCCAAAGACGTAAACAACCACGCACGAGCAGCGCATATATGGACGTGGTTCGATAGCCGATCAGAAGTCATTCCACCACCAAGGAGGTACACAGCTCGTCTTGTCTGTAGTTCAACCATGCCTAGACAGTCAACACCGCAGATTGATCACGTCCGCATTGTTACTTTGTGCCAAGAAGCACTGTCAACAAGGAAAGTGTCCAGGCATCTCCCTGTGAACCTACGCGTTGTTGTTGGGACAAGGAGGAGATACAGAAACTGTTGATGACATGCCTTGCTCAGGCCGCCCAAGGGCTGCTACTACTACAGTGGATGACTACTACCTACAGATTATGTCTTTGAGGAACCATGACAGCAATGCCACTGTGTTGAATAATGCTTTTCGTGCAGCCACAGAACGACGTGTTATGACAAACTGTGTGCAAATATACTGCATGATCCGCAACTTTACTCCCAACACCCATGGCAAGGAGGCAACCCAGTCAGGCTGAATTCCTTAGATACACTGTCCAGCAAGTGCAGCAAGCTGGGAGGTTCCCTGCTGTTTTGGGGTGGTATTGTGTGGGACCGATGTACACCGCTGGTGGTCACTGAAGGTGCAGTAATGGCTGTGTAATATGTGAATGCCACCTTCTGACCGATAGTGCAATCATCAGCAGCATATTGGCGAGGCATTCGTCTTCATGGACGACAATTCACGCCCCCCCCCCCCCCCCAATCATGCATAGCTAGTGAATGACTCCCTTCAGGATAATGACATCACTCAACTGGAGTGGCCAGCATGTTCTCCAGACATGAACCCTATCAAATACGCCTGGGATAGAGTGAAAAGGGCTGTTTATGGTTGACATGACCCACCAACCACTCTGAGGGATCAACACCAAATCGCCACTGAGAAGTAGGACAATCTGGACCAACAGTGCCTTGATGAACTTGCGGACAGTTTGTCACGACGAATACAGGCATGCATCAATGCAAGAGGACGTGCTGCTGGGTACTGGTGTGTACAGCAATCTGGACCACCACCTCTTAAAGTCTCGCTGTATTTTGGTACAACATGCAATGTGTTGTTTTCATGAGCAATAAAAAGGGCAGAAATGATTATGTTGATCTCTATTCCAATTTTCTGTACAGGTTCTGGAACTCTCAGAACCGAGGTAATGCAAACCTTTTTTTGGTGTGTGTGTGTGTGTGTGTGTGTGTCACGCCTTCTGACAACAAGTGTTCAGTAGAGTTCTTGGCTCTGGATGACTTAACCAATGCGAGCATTAAACGTGATCACAGTGAACTATTTACTCAATCTTTATACCATTTATTGCATATTGTCACAGCTGATTGTGGTGATAAGCTACAAATTCTGGGAAAGCAATAGAGAGAGACAATTTGCAGTACACATGCTTTCATCAAGTTCACAGCACTTGCACTTACCGCAATCATTGCTCGGAATCGGCAACAACACAATCTTCATTCATGTCTTTAGCTGCACGAAATGCCGTCAGTTGTGGTTTGGACTATATTTAATACTTACTGAAGAGAATGCCATTCAAGAAAGTGCACAGTCTCTGTGTGAACTTGGGAAACTGCACAAATTCTGTGCTGTACAATCACACAATTATAAATTTTTCAGCTTTGTATGAACAAATAAATGGAAGCTGAATATGTTCAAGGAGTAACTCAACATATATATTAAATGAAAAACACAGGACTGTGCTTAAATTTTTTTGAAAAAATTAATTCATTAGTGTGCTCCTACTGTGTAAGCAACAAACAGATGCTGGTCTGGCAACATTTCTCTCTAATAGCACCCCTCTGCTCAAGACCAACAATACTTAAAAACCTGCCACGTGAACTGATTGCCCTGGGGAAGATCAGATATTAAAAAAACTACATATGCTAGGATTCTATAAGAGAATGCAAATGGCTCTGAGCACTATGGGACTTAACTGCTGTGGTCACCAGTCCCCTAGAACTTAGAACTAGCCTACTTGAACCTAACTAACCAAAGGCCATATCACGAACACCCATGCTCGAGGCAGGATTCGAACCTGTGACCGCAACGTAAGAGAATGAAGTCTACTCCTGTATTTGAAAACGAACAGCTCTTTGTAACTCAATATTTTTGCTGGACTGAGAAGACTATTCACAAACATACTGCCATAATAAACAGATGACAAATTGTGTATAGCCCATTTATTATACCTCGAAGTAGATGCACTTGCAACATACCACTTCTTAGGATATATATATTAAAAGTACCTTATACGCTGGTATTGTCAGCGAGTAAGTCCATGCATCGTGTCACTTAGTACTAACCAAGAAATTAGTTAAAGAGTGTAATTATGTTTACCTACCTCAGCTCCTAATTCTAACAGTGTCTCGATCAGCACAGCAGTTTGTATAGTCATGTGAAGGCACCCGCTTATCCGAGCGCCCTGCAGAGGTTTTTCTGCTCCGTATTTCGCCCGGATAGCCATCAGTCCTGGCATTTCATTTTCAGCAAGCGTAATTTCCTTACGGCCCCATTCGGCCAGGCTGATGTCAGCTAAATTTACAACAGAAGAGTCTTCTAAATATGCACTGCTTTAGGAAAAATTACGGGAAATATTGGTAAAAATTCCCACAATTCTTCATGTAACAAAAATATTTTCAACGACGAGAAAGTATCGCTGAAAACATGTCACTCGCCGGCAACAGCACGTGTTTGTTTCTAAGACCGTCTAGTAAATATGTGCGTTGACAAGACCTGTTACAGTTTCTTACCAGTTGTAGGCACTCACCTATTTTATACGGTGGTTTAGAGACCATGTTTCTCCACCCGAAAAACAAGATTTCTTCCTTCCTATTCTCCCAAATCCCCGGTAACACGAGCGCGCTTTATTTATATAACGCTCTTGGTCCAAAGAAATTGCACTTCAGAGTGCAAACGTGCAGACATACATTCTAGAACTATGTATCAACATGCACATAATTTTGGCGCCAATATTTTGTATGTAGGAATTCCTAAATTCACTTCTGACAAGACAGACAAACTAGTTAAAATAAAATAAATTTTCACAAGTCCTTATTACCAGTACCAAAACTGTGAACATCAGCACAGTAATGGTCATTTTCCTACTGACGGAGCCGGCCGTTGTGGCCGTGCGGTTCTAGGCGCTTCAGTCTGGAACCGCGTGACCGCTACGGTCGCAGGTTCGAATCCTGCCTCGGGCATGGATGTGTGTGATGACCTTAGGTTAGTTAGGTTTAAGTAGTTCTAGGGGACTGATGACCACAGATGTTAAGTCCCATAGGGCTCAGAACCATTTGAACCATTTTGAACCTACTGACGGATATAAGCAGCACTCATTTTGCTACTGACGAATACTGTGCAGCGATCAAACAAAATTCATCTTTTAGATACATACAATCATAAAATATTAAAATGTTAAACAAGATAAAGAGAAATCAGAAACGGAGAATAGTCATATTTGTTTATATTTCATCAACCCAGTTAACTGTAATTTATAGTCAGAAGCTCGAATACTCCAACAATAAATTTGAAAACAGTTGATATATAAAAATATGTACTTACCTCAGATTCATTCAATGTTTATTTACCGTGAATTGCATGCGATTCCCAAATATTGCTTAATAAATGTGTGTTCCATAGGGCACTTCCAATAATGTGCAATTTATGACTTCCACACTTGGATTCATTAATTATTAACACCTTTTCAGAATATGGTTCGAAAATGAGTACCTGCAACAAACAGATTGTTTTTGTCCTTGTTCCCCTGATGTCACATTATTAATCTAAAATGGCTTTGTCATTTTATAACATCAGTGTCATGAAGACATCTATTACAGGCCATAATATTCACTAGTAATCTAAAATCAAAGTCAGTAAAAGACTATAAGCCTAAATGAGTGCAATAAAGTTCATCCTCAATGGGTGCCTCTTCCCACAAATGAGACCTTTCACTTGAGCTTCAAAATCACCATCTCCTTATGTAACAGTAAAGCGGTTCAGGCAAGAATGAACAAACCAGTGGTATAAATTAGAGCCTAGACCCTTATCTACTACTGTCCACCATCGCCAATTCTAAGAAGAATTCTTCATGCTAACAATAAGTCTGCCACCAGTGTACAAATTATTCTCTTGGCAGCTCATCAAGACTGCATCCACATGCCATACTGCCAATTTATGCTCATGTGCCCAGTTCAGGTACAAGACCTGGAGACCTTTTTTTATTTTAAAAGGCTCAGTAAACTGAAAACTTGACATCTATTTTACACAGCAGCTTTATTTATGTTCGGCATTTCTCACAGTCAAATCACTGGGCAGAAAATATCACACTAGGTAATATTAAATGATGGTAATGCTTAAAATAGGTTAAACAAATGAGACAAATGTGTCTGGATAAGTTTGAAATAAAACAACAGAGGATGTTGCTGTAAGCCCATTGTCAGTTTCAGTGATATCTGGTTATTTTCCATGTACTTATTTATTATCTATTGTGACAGTACCAGACATATCATTTTGGCTTAAATTGTGTGATTAAAATTAAAACAACATCTTGTAAACGAAATTTTATAATGCTACATTTAACATATCATTACGTTTGGTAAATAACAGTGCAACACAGATTTCATCATAATAGCAAATCAAAGTGTTTTATAAAAATCGGTATGCCCAACAAAAATATGTTTTTGTTTGCACCAAGTAATACAGAGACTTATGAACTTTGCAACATATTTATATCATTAATATGTAAGAGCAATTATGTACATAAATTATCATTTTTTTAAAAGGCCATGATTCTTTTTAGGTCCTTGTATTTTGTGATGCAGGAGTAGTAGCGATATTAGTTTGAAATTGGTGATTCAGTCACCAGGTTAATCTCTTGCACAAAGTTAGTTGCTCATCGCCATACACACACATGAAAAATATATCTGTTGTTAAGTAGTACTAACAAGTTAAAGCTTGTCCAATGCCATTCTTCAGAAATGACTGATGAAATTTAAGTGTTGGAAGTGCATTCTTATCTTTGTTATTAGGTATTGTTAGTCACATATCGACTCCATAAACCACAATCTCCCTTGCGAGCCTGCTGTACATGTTAAGCTGCCAGTCTCTCTATCACCGCTTCCTCCCACTCATCTTTTCATGTGATGTTCAGTACATGTGGCTTGACAAATTGGAAATCTTGCATGATGACCATTGCCTCTGTAGTACTCGTTAATGCTGTTTTGGAGGAGCAAGTATAAACATTCCACATTGGGAGTTTATGACAAACGAAAATATTATCTTCATTTGATTGACAATTTATTTCATATAATATATACAAGTTATTTCATAATACCTGTCATAGAATATTTCAGTTGCATATGGCCACTGCATTAAATGTAAATTCTGTACAGTCATCCTGAAAATCGTTTTAATACCAGATTTTTAGGGTTCCATACCTCAATCAGTAAAAGCAAAGCCATCGTATAGGATCACTTTGTTGTCTGTCTCTCTGTTCCACAATTAAGAACCCTTTTCCTCAGAAACAGGTAGATATATCAAATTAAAACTTGTGTCACATACTAAGGTCTATGGTCTCTTAGTGGCGCAAAAAATTTAAACTTGTAGGTAAATGCGACCAAAAGATATGGCTATTTGTGTTACATACTAAGTTTTGACACTCGCAGACTCACTCATCAAAACTTATAGGATACTTCTCGTTGCTATAGAATGATGAAATTTGACAAGAACCAATGTGTCATGGTACAAATAAGAGCAAAAATACCAAAATTTTCAATCTGTAATTACATCATACGAACAAATTATTTTTTGTCATTTGTTATTCAACTTAAAACTTAAAATTAAAACCTTTTGGGAAAGCTTTGTAATTCTTGGAGAACGATACATTACGTGGTCGATATCGATAACAACCGAAAATAGTCGATATTTTAGATTCCCAGTATTGATGAACTGTCTATATACATAATTAAGTTTCTATGGAACCCTCAGTACTTGAATCCTAATCCCACTTGGCCAAATTTTCACTTTTAGGGCGTATACAAATGTTAAACACACTGAGTAGCTGAGAAAAAGACACTTCAAAGCGCTTGCTTCACCAGTGAAATTGGTAGGGAACAACTGTTCCTGGTTAAATAGCTATCAACATTCAGGAGCAGGATTTATGTTTCAAGAGATAAGCTCAGTTAATTTCTGAACAATTGAGGGTTCCAGAGTCAAGTTTCTCCTCGAAATAAATTTTTCCACTGGGAACTGGTGCAAATATGAAAAGGTATTTTCATTGCTTCTAAGAGCAGTATATTGATCTGTACTAAAGGCTTCACTTTTGTGTAATTTATTTAGTGCTAATTGGATGTCACTGTGGTAGAAGATCACACCACAATCCAGTTGTGTTCACACCTGCTATCAGTATAGGTTGAGGGTTGTTGCGGCTAAAGATCCATCAACGATGTACCAATGCATGGAGCACATTTGTAGCTGTTCTAGCCTCAGAAGTAAATGTTTAAAGTGGACAAACTGTAACAACCCAACCTGTTCCACATCATTACGGTTCAGGATGGCCAAGAGAAACTGGGAGGGAGTAGGTAGATTCACATCGGGGCGTGCAGTGAAATAGTGGTAGGATTGTCAGGTCTGTATTCAAGCAGCCTTATACAGCAGTCTGGCCCACCTCACAGCCACAATGTGTGCATACAAATGCAGCCAATTACAGTGCGCACTGACACCTCAATCACGCTGATGACATCAGGTGTCCTGGATCATGGCAGCAGCTGCTATGACACTAGTGCCTCCAGCAGGGGAAGGCAAGTGTAGCCGCCCAGACCCTCCAGAGTCAGCTAAGCACACTTGTACACACTTGTTGTCCCCATATCGTGCGATAGCCGACACAAAATGTGCTGATGCCGTGTAACAATGACCCGGACCCGCCCGCGCCCCCTCCTGGGGTAGGCACGATGGTCGACGATGTCCAAGTGCCTAGGAGGCTGTGAGGGTGAGCCTCCCAGCTAGATTGTAGACAGTTTCTTGAAGTCCATTGGCTGGAGTCGCTCAGAGGGCACAAGTTAGCTGTAGCCCAGCTCCCAGCTTCAGTGAAACGTCTCCAAAGTCCCACTGCGCCTTGTGCCAGAATCAATGAGTCAGTCAGCACCCATAGACAGTCAATCTTCATCACCAAAGGTGGATCTTGGTTTCTCTGAAACTCAAAAGCCTGTAACTCTTCTGGTTTAAGGTGCCAACAAATTGTGGCACGACTGAATGTTTTTAGCCCCTAAGCTCGATTATTTATACCCTTATAGTCACGTTTCTGATGTAGTCCTACTAGAGGGGGATGAGTAAGTGTGCCTCCTATTACTTGTCCTGTCAGCTAGCTCACTCTGCCCCAAGTATGGGTTACTAGGCCCATTTAAATTTGCAACGTGTGGGTTACCTGGCAGCACGTAAGTGCTCTGAGTTAGAAGATATTACTTCACTCTTCTTCACACTGTGATGCAGCATTTGGTGTTTTGCACACTTCATCTGTGACTGATGTAGCAAACACATCTAGCCAGAATGTTTTTATGTAATGTCAGCAATACTGCCCAGTGGCTTACTAGATTAACACATTGCCCAAGCTGGCCTCTGTTACCAGGCCATGGCTGCAACTAAAGTTTAAAAAATTGACAGTTCGCATGCTGAACTTTTTGGGGGCATGTCTTCCCTCTCTTGAAAGATTTGTCCAAAATTTCCAAGATGAGTCTTTAATTAAAATTACTCTTCAGCCACAGAAACCTCTCTACAATGTTGATGGCAACTCCCAGCTCCCACCATGAGCTCACCCCATTGGTTTCTCCCTTATCCACTACTAACATGACATTACTTTGAAAGTGCGGTCTCCCATACCTTTTTATAATACAAGACTTAAACTAACACTTATACTACTTAATACAGAGGTTTTACTTCCATCAACTGTGCCCTTGGCCTATGCTGGCTACCACTAGACTGGCAACTGCTGTGTTAGAGTATCTGTCGACTGTGCACATCTGTATTTATTATACAAATAGATTTGCCAAGACCTAGTACAGACATGTCACTACCGGAAGCTGAAATGCTTATTGACGTAATCTTGATTTGAGGATTTTCTTGAAAATTTTCAACATGTTGTAAAATCTGAAATTTTATCCTATTGTGATTTGATAAATTTATCTAATGAGTAAATAAGTTCAGGATTGAGGGTGGCATTGAAGTAAGTCAGATTCTGGGTGAGTAATACCCTTCATGACTGGCCTGGCCAATACCAAATGTTGTGTGTCAGTGCCATGACAGCTGTACCAGTGAGTGTGGCTTGAGGGCGGAAATCCTTCCTGGCTATCTCACAGGCCATATTGTTAATGATAATACTTCTTCCTAACAACTCTAATTTTCTCAACCCCTCAAGTTTCCCTTTTTCCTAGAAGTTTCCCCACACAGTTTCTGGCAAAAAGACCGAGTACAGCCAATACCATATGGGCAAAATTTCCTTTTCGCAACTTGTCTCATCCGCTTTCCCTAAAAACATACCCGCCTCACATCAGCCTGTATCAGTCTGTCTGCATAGACAACAATACGCCCTTGAGTGCACTTCTCCAAAGGCACTAATGGCATTAACACATGAGCTTCGCTACTATCAGAAATCAACAGTACCTCCTGTGTTCTTATACATATCCATTTACTATTACCCACAAAGTAACCAGCTGAGGAAACAGTCCAGCCACCACCTCCTTCCTCCTTCTGAAACAAGTAACCAACGACAAATAGAAAACGAGAAACAACACCAACGAAAACCAGACAGTAACCCTGCAATAATAAAAGAAAAATACTCTTGATAATGATATGAAAACACTGAATCCACCCAAATGCAACACAATGGAAAGCACACGTAACACAAATCAAGAATTCATCTGCACCAAAATAACATTGCAAAGAATCTAAGAACTTAAATAATTACATGACTTCAAAGCATAGGGCATGTCTTTTGCCTTATGTTCCTAACCACTAGAGATTCCTTATTTCAGCCTACTTCACCTTTGTGTACCGGATATATCACAGATAATTGTGGTATTGCACCCACCATACCCGTAAATGGTTTCTCCAAACTGATGTGCATGATACACGTTTTTGTAGGAAACTGTACCTTTACATTAAGTAATGAGGTAATCTCCACGACCTGCTATGGTCTGTGATATTTGGTCAAGAACTTTTTCGTGTATAGGGATTAGTGGGCAATGTCCACTGCCCTATTCGATACTGTGGTAGTCTGCCCAAGGGGCGGGTTAGCTGTTCCTGGCGCTCCAGAGCCTTTGTGTTAGCCTTTTGTACGTTTCTCCATACCTCCCATGTTCTACTCGTAAACTTCTTAACTGATTCGCAGTTCGGTTATAATTTAGGCCTTAAAACTCCAAAGATTGATTGTATCTTCATCCTGTACTCTACCTCAAATGGTGGCAGCATGTTTCTGTGTGAATCTTTGAGCTGTACATGGAAACAACACATGGAAGATGGATATCCTAGTCCTCACGTCTAGCATTCACATAAAAGTTTAGCATTTTCGAAACAGTCTTATGGACGCGATCCATCCTACCATTGGTCTGAGGGTGGTACAGACTCGTTCATAATTTTTGAAAATGCAACAAATGGCATAGCTGTTTATTAAGTACCGAAACGAAGTTCGTACATTGATCTGTGACTACTGATCAGGCATTCCAAACTTCAATATCCAACTGTGCCAAAGTAGTATCCTGTTGCTCCAGAAATAGAAGGTCGATGACTGTAAGAACAAACCTATTCCCTGCAGATGTTCTGTTATATGGTTCACAGTGTCGAGTCCAAGCATTGCAAATGGCTTCGACGCCTCTGGTAATCTCTGCAATGTGATTTTCGGGTGCGAAATATCCACTTCCTGCATGCATAGTGTAAGTTAGTAGCCTTTACTTCATAGTGTGTTACCTTAAATACAAACCTGGGAATGTGAACTAACAACCTAAATGTACTACTGAGCTCAAAGCCTCATCACTTACATGAAATTGAAAAGAATCCTGTGTATGTGAAAACCGATCTCATTCATAAGCAAATAAATAAGCAAATCAATAATTTCATGCTCAGTCGACTCAGTTGGGTGCAAACTGTTTGAAAAGAAAAAAAACGTAACTTTATAAATAAAGAGAAGAAACAAACCAAACTGTAATGTCGACCTGTATAAGACTGTAACTTGAAATGCACGAAAATTTCTGCACTGACATATGGCCCTGGTAAAATAAAGAAACAGACAGAACCTACATTGTGCAAAGGAAATGAAACAATTACATATTATGAACCTCACCTGCAAAATAAAGTACTGGGATAAACAGCAACTCAGCAAGACTCTGAACCCAGCAAGACTCTGCAGGAGCTAAAAAAAATGCTGCTAAAAACGAACTGCAGTTGGTCCAGACAAATTGGGTACATAATCTTGAAACACATGAATCAATCTTCCAGTTCTGAAATTTCATTTAGGAAGTAACTTATTAAAGAAAACAATTATAGACTCTAATACGAAAATTCATCTAATCTAATAACTTCCATCATACAGTAAATTAACTCAGGAGATCAGTCAATAGAATAACTATAAAAAATTTGACTGTGTTGAACGTGAAGTGGACCAACAATAGGAGTCTACAAAAATAAAAATAAACTTTTTGCCTCATCAAATAATACCTTGCCTTTCATTTCAAAACCTTTTGTATTTTATCGCATTTTAATTTATTTTATTTATTTATTTAAGAAATTTATTTAAGAAAATTCTCTCCTTCTTATTTATGATTTCCAGTGGTTTTATTTAGGTTTTAGCTTCAGTCTTTTAAAAGCTAAAGAATATAAGTCTTTGGTTTTAAATACCACAGGAGATCTAGATATATGTCCCGCAGCGTCGATCTCGCTGATACTCCTCATTGGAACTGCTCCACCTGAAATCTCTAAAATGTTTATTTCGTTAGGAAGATCGTTCAGCAGAACTATGTGCTATGTTGTATGATGCATATAGATTGATGTGTCTAACTTTTTTATCAACTAAAAGTTTATTGCTTCTGAGATATTCTCTCGAAGAATATTGACCATGAAAAGATGCAGCCTCGCAGTATCATTCCACACTGCACCTCCGATCGATCTCCATCACGTGATATCTAAAGAATGTTTGTCCTATCTTTTATAAATCGATAAATACACACTTTGAATACGTATTATTTTCTTGAATATGTTTCTTGTGCTGTCGACTAACTAAACATTCACAATGGAGCTTAACAGCGTCGCACAACAATAGCAAAATCTCTCCAATATAAAACACGTCCGATCTCTGTAATCGCTTCACACAGAGTCCTCAAATTTACACCTTTGGTTACTTATTCCAGAGAGATGCGTCTGTAGCACAGAACGTCCAATTCTCACAGGCAGTTTATACTACTCTCAGCATTAATAATTCGCCGCACCTGAGTCAAAGTTTTTCACCATTTATGATCCATTACAGTATGTCTGTATGTATTCCAACCACTGGTCTGAGCCATCATTCCTCCTTGTAATACATCTGAAACTCACAAAATTCCTAAAATGCGTCTGTGTATTACATTGTAAAGTCAACGGAAAAAATCCTCCTGCTGCACACCGCAGCTATCCACTACTGGCTGTCAAAGATTCTATGACTCCACAGTGCTGCAGTTGCAGACACAGATACTGTTGCTTAACAAATGTTTCTCTGACCACAATTCTTTGAGTATATTATTTTCCTTTACAAATATTAACACATCCAATAACATCATAAAAAATAGCCATCTTACAATAGTACACAGTCTCTGACATACTGCTCCTGGTGCACTTCCCAGTCCTCCACCAAAAGCATTCCACAACATGGTCGCCTCGATAGCTGAGTGGTCAGTGCGACAGAATGCCATTCAAAGGGGCCTGGGTTTGATTCCCGGCTGGGTCGGAGATTTTCTCCGCTCAGGGACTGGGTGTTGTGTTGCCTTCATCATCATCTCATCCCCATTGACACACAAGACACTGAAGAGGCGTCAACTAAAAAGACTTGCACTAGGCGACCGGTCTACCCAACAGGAAGGCCTAGCCACACTGCATTTCATTTCATTCCACAATGTGCCTATCTATTGTACATCGGCCACCATACCTGATAACACATAATCATGAGCCTGCTCTAACACTTCCATTTAAAAAATTGCCAGGAGCATGACACGTGGTCCACATTTGGTGACTGCACAACATAAATATAAATATATATATATATATATATATATATATATATATATATATATATATATATACCGTAGCTGAAACTTAAAAGTCTGACAGTCTTTATCATCTGCTTGTGCTTGTTGCCATTCCCACACACTCTTTCCCACTGTACTCGTCACGGCTACTTTGTAACTTATTGTGTCTACATTTTCGTGTTTTCTACTTGAGTTATGAACAACTTCATAATCAAACTCACCAAACTTGATAGGCCAAAGTGTTAGACAATTAGATGCGTCTTTTAGATCGTTTCACTGATGCATGGTCAGTCATAACTTTACTTCTTCTAAAATACAACTAACACCCGAAATACATAATACCGTATGTGACTACTAACATTTCTTTTTCAGTTGTTGAGTAGCTAGGTTTTGCATTATTCAACTGCCTCAGAACGTATGCTACTGGGTACTCCTGTTCATTGATCATCTGATCCAAAATACAACCAACTGCCTCATCAGAAGCACTCTTTTTCAAAATCTGAAGAAACCTGTATATTTCAACTCAATGCATCCTCTAGTTTCTCGAATGCCTGCTGACATTCTTGTGTCTACTGAAACTTTACAGCCTTTCTAAGTAACCTGTTCAAAGGTTCAACTGCTTTTACAAAATCCTTTATGAATTTACCATAGTAGCTGCATAAGCCAATGAATGACTGTATCTGTTTGGTCGTCTGTGGTACTGGAAAATTTTAACTGGTTCTGTAAGATGAGGATCAGTCTGCACACTGCATATGTCCCTGAGTTGGGCAAAATAACACTTGTGCATTTTCAGCATCAAACATGCTGACCATAAACAACTAAAAACATGTTTCAATCATCTCACATGTTCTTGTATATCCTTTAAATAGACTACTATGTCATCTAAATAGACCATTCAGGTCTTAGGTTTTAACCCTCTTAAAACTGCATCTAATACCACTGTAAAGCAGCAGGTGCATTTTTTTAAACCGAATGGCATCTGCTTGTACTGATAATGTCCATATGTCACAGTAAATGCTGTCTTTGGTCTATTGTCAAGTGTTGCTTTTATCTGATGATTACCACTTTTTACATCCATTGTAGTAAAGTAAAGACTGTGACTCAAATTATCGGATGCTTTCGTAATACACACATCAAGAAAGGTTTTGCATCACCCCAGTTCCCTGAACTCCTGAAGACAGACGTTGACTGTGGATAGTGAATCACAGACACAGTCCCTTTGACTGTTCAGAGATGACATTTAACCAGCAAAAATAGGTAATCAACCGTGCATGAGCAGGGCCTATTAGACGGAGGGGTCCGACAGCCAATCAGTTCGTCATTCCACCAGGAAGGAGGTACACAGTTCGTGTTGCCTGTAGTTTAACCATGCCTAGACGGTCAATACCGCGGTTCGACCGCGTCCGCATTGTTACTTTGTGCCAGGGAAGGGCTGTCAACACGGGAAGTCTCCAGACGTCTTGGAGAGAACCAAAGTGATGTTGTTCAGACATGGTGGAGATACAGAGAGACAGAAACCGTCGATGACATGCCTTGCTCGGGGCTCCCAAAGACTACTACTGAAGTGGATAACTGCTACCTACGGATTATGGTTCGGAGGAGCCCTGACAGCAACGGCACAATGTTGAATAATGCTTATCGTGCAGCCACAGAACGACGTGTTACGACTCAAACTGTGCGCAATAGGCTACATGATGCGCAACCTCACTCCCGACGTCCAGGGCGAGGTCCATCTTTGGAAGCACGACACCATGCAGCGCGGCAAAAATGGGCCCAATAATATGCCGAATGGACCGCTCGGGATTGGTATCACGTTCTCCTCACTGATGAGTGTCACATACGCCTTCAACCAGACAATTGGTGGAGACATGTTTGGAGGCAACCCAGTCAGGCTGAATGTAGTCCAAGACTTGCTGAATATCCTACATCCACATACGTTAAGACTTCCATTTCCCCCATTGGTATAGTCAACTACCAACATAAACAATGACACAACACTACTATCGCCAATGCCACGTAACTTATATCGTGGTGGCGCAGTCTCCTTCTGCTCACTAGGTTCAGACACATGCACCACTGTGTCTACAGGAAACCTCTGTTCCATGTCACTCACTAAGCCCACTAAGCAGCATTCCATCTGTGCACTGAATTGTGCAGTGTTAAAATCTATCAGGACTGCTTTCTGACTGTTGAAGCGTTCCCATCTGAGTTGAGGAGCTGCTTCCCACTCAGGTGGTCCACTTACTCACATGAGTAACATGTGGTTGCTTATACTGTTTCTGCATATGGCCCTTACGTCCACACCTATAGTACCTGACCTCAGAATTGAACACATGGTGATCTACCCGTTGCTTCATGGCGAAATCTATTTCCTTCAATGGCGCTGCAATTCTAAATGCTACTGTTAAATCACTAAGATTCTCAGTGCAGACTCTTTGTGACATTTCTGCAGGAATTTCTCGTAAGAAAACGTCTAGCGCCCCGTTTTCTGCCTCCTGTAGTAACAGCATAGTGGTCTCTGCACTTCCACCGACTCATTACATTTCAAATTCAATGTACTGAGAGCTTCTCGCGAAAAAGCTATTTTGTTTTTGGTAACGATGGAGCAGTCCAGCAACCAGCTGCTGAAATGACTGTGCTTCGCTGACGGTCTCATGCATACCATATATGTCTACGCTTCCTCTGTTAAACGTAAGTCAGCCACACGAAGGGTTGCTTCATTTGACCAACCGCTCATTGCAGCACTAGCTGTAAAATCATTAATGAAAACCAACACAGCTGCCATTGTTTTAGCCGAAGAGGGATCGAAAAGTGCAGCTAGTGATGGGTCAAAAGATAAAGAAACTACCCCCAACTATACCTTAATCTCCCTTGACTCAGGCTGCGACTAAACCTATTGGCTTCCAAAGCCTCAAATCTACGAAGGAGGTCCTCATACTCCTGTTTTTCTGAAAATTTTCCTGTGTTAACACCTGCACTTGCTCTGTTAGAGCAGCAGCAGACTCTGTACTAGTAGCAGCAAAACATGTTTCTAACATTTTGCGTACTTTACCTCTAGTGTAACTGGTGCCAGAAACACAAATAACCCACCAATACTCCAAAAAAATTCATAAAGTACTTTCTCCCATGTATCATCACCCACCTACACTCTGAACAATCGCTAACCAAGCTACCAACATGTCTATATGTAAAACACAACCTTATTGCTCAGCAATTCATACCCTGCAAGAGTGCAAAACTGACACCTTACTGGTGAGCCCACTAATGCATATGGCCTTGCAAATGTAACCTTACACAAACTCTTGCCCGTATTCCACTAATACTGAATTTAAATATAAACAAAGTGAAACTCACTACACCCCATTATGCTGAGCCATTACTACTGAAGTGGAGGTATGACAAATACCACTGTCCATATGCACTTTACTAAAGTACGCAGCCTTTATGCTCTATATCACACCACAGTGACTGGGCATCAACAGCTGCCCAACAATCACTTCTCTCAACAAAAAAGAAAACCTGGCTGGTCGTTTGGCACTCGACTGTTCAGAGTGTAACTGGGTGATGATGTGAAGGAAAAAGTTTTCTTGAGTGTATTAATGGGTTATTTGTGTTTCTGGTACTAATTTCTGTAGAGGTAAAGTTCGCAAAATTGTAGAAACGTACTGCTACTACTAACGCACTTGTGTTGTGAAATGTAATAACCACTTACTGACACCAAATGTAATGATCCAGTCTATTTGGGGTCGCTACCCATCGGGTGAGGGAAAGGGCAGATTCACACCAGGGCGTGCAGTCAAACGGCAGTAGCATTGACAGATGTTTATTGAAGCAGACTTATGCAGCACTCTAGCCTGCCTCAGGAATGTGCTGTGTACATCCAAATGCAGCCACTTGGGGAATGCGCTGTCGCTCCGATCATGCCGATGACGTCTGTTGCCCCAGGCCATGGCGACAGCTGCCATGGCACCCATGGGCTGCTAGCAGGCAAAGACAAGAGTGGTAGCCAATGCCTTCCAGAGCCGTGTTGGCTAAGCAGCCCCACTTGTACCCATTGTCCCCACATCATGCGTTTGGTTGCAGTAATCGATGCTAGATATCCTTATACCGAGCAGCAGTGCACTGGTCACTCCCAGGGGTAGACAAGGACAGTGGCCGATGACATCTAGGTGGCTATGAGGTCGCAAGGGCACATCTCTCCCAGATAGATCATAGACAGCTTGCACTCCATTGGGAAAAGTCACTCAGAGGGTGGAAGCTGGCTGTACCCCAACTTCCCACATAGGTGAAACTTCCCTGAAGTCCTACAGCAGCCTTGCCACAGGTAAGGCACGCCTTGGGCTGGAACTCGATGATACTGTCAGTGGCAGATGTGCAGCCAATCTTCATCACCATGGTGGGTCGTGCTTTCTCTGAAACTCAAAATCCCATAATTCTCTCTGGTTCAAGATGCAGACAGAATGGTGGCATCACTGAATGATTTGAGACCCTAAGCTCGATTATTTATAGCCTTATAGCTACGCTTCTTACATAGTCTTACTGAAGGGGCAAGTAAGTTTCCTCGCTATTACTTGTGCTGTCAGCTTTCCTTAGCTTGGTCTGCCCTAAGCACAGGTTGCTAGGCCCAGTTGAATTTACAACATGCGAGTTTCTTGGTAGCATGCAAATATTACTTCACTTTTGGTCATGTTGCGTTGCGTCTTTTGGGGCTCTACACACTTCGCCTGTGACCAGCTTAACAAGCCCATCTGGCTAGCATGTTTTTACACAATGTCGACAATGCTGCCAGCGGCTTGTCTCCTTAGAACATAACCCTAGCTGGCCTGTACTGCCTGGCCATGCCTGGGATTAAACTTCAAGCAATTTACTATTTATTTGCTGAACTCTTTCAGGGTGCTGCAATGCCATGCCAGTTGTGATTCACAGATTAGCTCCAAGAATTTTATAACTGAGGTTAGTAACATGGAATGGTCTCGCAACTTCGTCTGTGGAGCAAGATGCTGTACATGTTTATGAGTAAACACCATTATCTGTGATTTGTGATATGATGCTATTAGGTTATTTTTACCAGCTAACCATGTAATAATATGAAAGTAAAGTGCATGGTAGGAATCCTGCAGAGAGATAGGCATATCGCCTTCATATTACAGTAGTTTGTCATGATATAGAAATCTCACTATTGGCATTATATTTGTTACTAGCTTAGCACCCACTGCTTCGCTCTCATCGACTGTATGGCCTGTAGAGATTTCTTTTGTTTTTATTTACTCGAATTGTGTGTTGTTCCAAAATTGCAATGGATTGTAAGCTTTTCAGTCTAATTAGGGCCATATAAGCACAGTCTTTCCGAATGTACTTCTGACCAGAAAGCGATTCTGGTAGCTGTGATGCAAAGGTTTTTTTATCACGCCTTTGCGTTCTTCTGGAGATATTTCCATATCAACATTCATCGCATAACAAATATTTCTTTATATCTAACAGAGAAGTGTAATACTAATTTCGATATATTTAGCTTTAAATTTTTTAATTTAACAGAATATCTTCTTAAAAATTTTCATTCCATAATGGATTCCCTTAGAAGACGAATCTCCATAAACATTGAAATATGTTTTTTTTTTAATTTCTAACTGCGATGTCAATTACCAATTGTCATAGATGTAGTCTTAAAAATCCTTTAGTAGTTCTTTAGTAATTCTTTATTTTCGAAAAACTTTCACCCACTGTTTTATTACCTTAATGGTTGAATTTACAAAAATGCTGAAAGACTTATTTTTTATTTTCTCAGTGAGAAACTAAACGCCAGTTTTCGAAGTTCTGTCTTAAAAATTCCCTTAATAGTGACATACTTTCAAAAAGCCTTTCGTCCCTTATTTCACCCCCTTAGGAGTTGGATTTCTGACAATCCCTCCTTAAACAAAGCCTACAGTATATGATCTGCCCCCTCTCCAAACTTAAAGTTTCTATCCTTAATGGTTTGGGCAGGACAGTGATGAGTCAGTGAAACAGTCTGATCCTATTTCAGCCTATTAGGGCCTGAATTTCCAGGAAAAGTGACATGTGTATATTTTATTTCTAACTGTGAAGCCAAATTCAAATGTTCATAGATTTAACATTAAAAATGCTTTCATAATAACATATTTTCATAAAAAAAACCATCCCCTGTTTTACGGCCTTAGGGGATCAGTTTACAAAAGCACTGAAACACGTATTTGTTTATTTGGAACCAAGAAGTCAAAGACCAATGTTTATAGATGTAGCTTTAAAAATACTTAAATAGTGCTTTGATAATGATATACTTCCAAAAAAAGAGCTATCACCCAGTATTTCACTGCCATAGGGTTAAAAATTCCAAAAATGCTGAAACACATATTTCTTTATTCCTGACTAAGAAACCAAATACCAATTTTCGTAGGCCATGCTTCAAAATTGCCTTAATAGCGACATTTTTTTTAAAAAACCTTCATCCCCATAAAGTTGGAATTCCGAAAAATCCTTAAACGACACTTACAGTTCAAGATTCACACCTTCTCCAAATTTGAAGTTTCTGGGTGATGATGAGTCAGTGAGTCAGTCAGTCGGTCAGGACACTACCTTTTATGTATAGAGATTTAGTACTGGATGAGTGCCACCCACTGAGGAAAGCCTCATAATGTTCTGCACATCACAGCTCACCTGCATTTTACTGACAATAGCTTTTAATTTTTCTTCTACACCACACATATAAAAAAATGAAATTTAGGGTTGAAAGAGATCACATGGCCTCATTCGAGAAGTGCTGTAAACTAAATGCAAAAATTATTCTGTGAGGAAACAAAATTAAATTATTTAATGTTTATAATAATAATAATCAAATACATATAGCAGCTTCCACTGATGCTGCCGATTTCTCATTTAACTGATGAAGTAACAACACAAGTCATGAGAATAAATCAATAGTCAGTAGGAGAATAAGTTTCAGAAACGATTACTGGAGATTATTGTTTGTGATTATGTTAGGTAATATCCTTATAGTATAAGTGTACTCAACAGTTTCCATTCCGCTTTTCGGCTATAAAGCAAAATATAAATTCTGCCTCCTCCCTCCCCATGGAATAATTTCTATACACTCCACAGGCCTAAGTTTAAAATTTTGTTGCAAATGATGATACCGTAAAATATGAATGAACAGGAAAAGAGTGAAAGAAATTGACATTCCACATGCAATATTTAAAAATGTTTAGTTATAAGATGCAGCTCACCCAATTCGTCGTTTTTTTATTCGTTAAATATGCAGATTAGTTACGATTACAGTCTATGTCAAAAGATTATCTAATTTAAAAGTTGTTCAACTAATAGTTATGTGACAAAGTTGTTATAACGGTTTTAAAAATTTCAATGTAGATTTCTGTGTGTTGTGTAGATACTGTTTAGTACTTTGCATACGAGTGGATGAAATAAATTGACATGTAGCTTTAGTTAATTTTACTCATTTGTGAGCTAGACAAGAACTTTTTATTTTCTGGACTAAAGTATTATTATTAATTTGAACTGGTTTTATAAACATGCAGTTAAGTTAACAGCAAGAAAAAAAGGAACTTTGCGAACAAATCTGAAAAACATTCAGGTTTGCCCAAATTCTATCTACCTGTAAGCCAACAAAGTCATAACATCCAGAGCTTTTCACAACACCTGCCAGCACAACAATAGTGACAGGTCATCCTCTTGAACTGATTACCAAGGTCAATGAGATGATTAAATTATTGAGTACAGCCGAAACCGAGACAGAAATGAATTTATCTCGTTGGAAAAGGGACGACCTAAGACCACAATATCAGTTTCACACCGGATAGTGACGAAACTTTAGCGGTAAAGTAAAGGATTTCCGTTGTAAATGAGAATTTAAAGAATGCCAGCACTTTCACTGCGTTCTTCTATTTCAAGAAGGTAGGTAATGTAAAATAGAATTGTCTTGTCTCACGACCTTTGGAAACAAGTTGCTTGTGAGTAAATCGAAATAGAATGATTAATGTGTTCTCAGTCGACATATCATGTTTACACTTTCCCTTGAGTCCTAGTTGGTGAAACTTGTAAGAGCCAAAGTCAGGCAGCTGATGAATTTTCTGGTTTGAAAGAGACATCACAGGGGAATGGAAAAGCGTGAAGGTAATGCAAAGCTTGATATGAGTGTTGAGTCATGATTGTAACTGATGCAGGGACACTGACAGTCATTTGAACTTCCAGTTCTTTTTTTGAGTCATCAGTCTTCTGACTCATTTGACGCAGCCCACCACAAATTCCTCTTTTGTGCCAACCTCTTCATCCCAGAGTAGCACTTGCAACCCACGTCCTCCGTTATTTGCTGGATGTATTCCAATCTCTGTCTTCCTCTACAATTTTTACCCTCTACAGCTCCCTCTAGTAGCATGGATATTATTCTGCGATGTATTAACAGGTATCCAATTATCGTGTCCCTTCCTCTCGTCAATGTTTTCCATATATTCCTTTTCTCTCCGATTCTGTGCAGAATCTCGTCATTCCTTACCTCATCAGTTCTCCTAATATTCAACATTCGTCTTCGCCTGTAGCACCACATCTCAAACGCTTCGTTTCTCTTCTGTTGTTGGTTTCCCAACTTCATCTACTTTGTGACCATCAGTTCCAATGTTAAATTTCTCGCTGTTCTCATTTGTGCTACTTCTCATTACTTTCGTCTTTCTTCGATTTACTCTCAGTCCATATCAGTACTCATTAGAGTGTTCATTCCATTCGATAGATTCTGAAATTCTTCTTCACTTTCACTTAAGATAGCAATGTCGTCAGGGAATCATATCATTGATAGTCTTTCACCTTGAATTTTAATCCCATTCCTGCCCCTTTCTTTTATTTCCATCATTGCTTCTTCGATATACAGACTGAAGAGTAGGGACGAAAAACTACATTCCTGTCTTACACTCTTTTGAATCCGAGCACTTCGTTCTTGGTCATCCACTCTTATTATTTACTAGTTCTGGTTCTAGCACATATTGTATGTCACCCATCCCTCTCTATAGCTTTCACCTATTTTTCTCAGAATGACAAACTTTAGCACCATTTTACTTTGTCGAACACTTTTTCCAGGTCGAAAAATCCTATGAAGATGTCTTGATTAAACTGACCGTCATCTGATATAGCCTCAGTTTTCTTTTCCATTCTTCTGTATATTATTCTTGTCAGCAACGTGGATGCAAGAGCTCTTAAACTGATTGTGAGATAACCCTCGCACTTTTCAGCTCTTGAAGTGTTCAGAATTGTGTGGATAATATTTTTCTAAAAGTCAGATGGTATATCGCCAGATTTATACGTTCTACACACCAATATGAATGGTCGTTTTGCTGCCACTTCTCCCAATGATTTCAGACATTCTGATGGAATGTTATCCATCCCTTTTGCCTTATTTGATCTGAAGTCCTCCAAAGCTCTCTTAAATTCTGATTCTAGTACTGAATCCCCTATCTCTTCTGAATCGATTCCTGTTTCTTCTTGTATCAAATCTGACAAATCTTCCCCCTCATACGGGCCTGCAAAGTACTTTTTCCACGTACCTGCTCTCTGCTCTGCATTTAGCAGTGGAATTCCCATTGCGCTCTTAATGTTACCATCCTTGCTTTTAATTTCACCAAAGGCTGTTTTGACTTCCTATGTGCTGAGCGGCTGGAGTGGCCGAGCGGTTCTGGGCGCTACAGTCTGGAACCGCGCGACCGCTACGGTAGCAGGTTCAAATCCTGCCTCAGGCATGGATGTGTGTGATGTCCTTAGGTTAGTTAGGTTTAAGTAGTTCTAAGTTCTAGGGGACTGATGACCTCAGGAGTTAAGTCCCATAGTGCTCAGAGCCATTTGAACCATTTATGTGCTGAGTCAGTCCTTCCGACAATCATTTCTTTTTCGATTTCAACACATTTTTCTTGCAGCCATTTCGTCTTAGCTTTCCTGTACTTCCTATTTATTTCATTTCTCAGTGACTTTTATTTCTTTATTCCTGAATTTCGCTGAGCATTTTTGTACTTCCTTCTTTCATCGATCAATTAAAGTATTTCTGCTGTTGCCCATGGTTTCTTCGCAATTACCTTCTTTGTAACTATGTTTTTCTTTCCAACTTCTGTGATTGCTATTTTTAGAGATGTCTATCCCTCTTCAGCTGAACTGCCTACTGAGCTATTCCTTATCGCAGTATCTATAACTTTAGAGAACTTCAAGTGTACCTCTTCATTCCTCAGTACTTCTCTATACCACTTTGTTGCACATTGATTCTTCCTGACTGATCTCTTAAACAACAACCTTACTCATCATCGCTAATAAATTATACTCTGAGTCTATATATGCTCATGGGTATGCCTTACAGTCCAGAATCTGATTTTGGAATCTCTGTCTGACCGTGATGTAATCTAACTGAAATCTTCTCATGTCTCCTGGCCTTTCCCGAGTATATCTACTCCTCTTGTGATTCTTCAACAGAGTATTTGCTATTACTATCTGAAATTTATTGCAGAATTAGTCTTTCTCCTCTCTCATTCCTAGTACGATGGCCATACTCTCCTGTAACCCTTTCTTCTACTCCATCCCCTACAACTACATTCCAATACCCCATGGCTATTAGATTTTCATCTCCTTTTATATACTGAATTACCTAACCAGCATCGTTATACATTTTCTCTATCTCTTCGTCTTCTGCTTGCAACATTGGCATGTATAATTGTACTATCTAATCACTGAACTGTTCACAGAACACATTCTGCTCTACATTCCTACTGATAACGAATCCTACTCCCATTGTATCATTTTCTGCTGCTGTTGACATTACCCTATACTCATCTGACCAGAAATCCTTCACTTCACTGACTCTCTCAATACGTAGACTGCGCATTAGTCAGCATTCCCTGCTTCAGATTTTCTAGCTTCCCTACCACATTCAAACTTCAGACATTCCACGACCCAACTCGTAGAAAGTTATCTTTTCCTTGGTTATTCGGTTTTTTTCTCATGGTCACTTCCCCTTTGGCAATCTCTTCCCAGAGATCCAAACGGGGAACTATTCTGAAATCTTTTGCCAATGGAGAGGTCATCATTACACTTTTTCAGTTACAGGCTACATATGCGTCTTTAATGCAGTGGTTTCAATTAACTTCTGCAGCCTCATGTCGTTGATCATTACTCATTCTTCCTTCCTTTAGGGGCAGTTTCCCACCCTAAGGGCAAGAGAGTACCCTGAACCCTCTTTCCACTCCTCCGCCTACTATGACAAGCCATTAGTAGAGTGAGAGTTACTTCTAATGTTGGAAGTCTTTGGCAGCTATTGCTGATCATTTTTATCCAAACTTCAATCGGTGATACGATTCGATACTGGATCTGAGAATGTTTTGATTACTAATCAATGATGCTATCCCTAGTCCATCGTTATGCCATTCAGTTAAATAAATAACATGAATAATGTGCTAAACTTCTGTAAAGAGCAGTGCAGTGATCCTATTTCTCTCACCAAATTAGATTCCTTGATTCTCAACATAACAGTCACTATTTACGGATTTCGGAGTTACTGTCAGTAGATGACCCTTTGCTGAGTGGTCACTTAGCCACATATGGCTATTTATTTAGATAAATAAATTTCCATTTTTATATAAATGATAGTTATTTAGCCAAGTATGGTTACCTATATATTAACACGTTTTTATTAGGTCGCTTTCTTGTCTGTTTGATACAAATTTTGCAATTGATTTAAACTACTTTTCCGATGAGCTACAGACTTGAAACTTTCATCATAGCTCAGAACAGGATGAAAATGTAATATTAACCTGCTGTCGAGTCTTGTGTGTGGTGGACTGTACTTAACCTTTCTGTCTGCTTGTCTTTTCGGTACAATTTTTTCAGTTAAAATTTAAACTAATTTACTGATGACCTAGAGACTTTAAACTTCCAATAAAGCGCAGAAATTGATCAAAATATTATATTAAGTCTCATTCGTTTATAGTATGTGGTGAGGGTACTTTGTTTTTCTGTCCATTTTTCTGTTTGTTACAAATTTTGTGATTGATTTCAAACTAAGTTACCAATGAGCTAGAGACTTAGAACTTTCAGTTTAGCTTAGAACTGGATGACAACTCGATATTTCCTCGCTTTCTTGTCAGGCGGAGGGTACTTTGTGTCCTACCACTATATACCCTTTTTTCTGTTCCAGCAGCAGTGATTCGTGGCCTCTGTCTGAGGTCGATTATTTTTAATTTTTATCTTCACTTTCTTTCCACGATATATAAGGTAAAGGATGCAATATACTGGTTAATCCAGGTGAAGAGTAATTGAAATAAGCTCTAAATTTACCATTAGTCCCTGTTGTATTGTCATGCAAATGTTGAAATTGACTGAAAAATTTCACTCACACGAGCTTATAAAGCAGCAAATAATTATTTAAATAAAAACTTCTTAATAGTAAACATTTTTAACATGGACTAAGAAGAGTAAAATAATTTCTCCTAGCCCCAAACAGATTCATAACCCCATACAAATAGTCCTGAAAATTTTTGCTTGTAAATTTGTTATAGTTGTGACAATAAACGTAAAAATTAAAACCAAAAACGTGGGTCACATACAGTAGGTAATCGTTAGGGGTGTGGTGAGTAATGTCGTTGTGAAAAATCACACAACAGATCAATTACGTATCCAGAGCCATAAAACTGTTAGTGACCGAGTTGAACTTATCATGCATCAGTTGTGTGTGTACTGCAGGTGTCCCACATCTTTCTTTTTAAATTTCACAGGTACTGTCATAACTACTAAAAATTTACAACCAAAAACTTTCAAAACTATCTGTAGGAAGTTAGGAAACTGGTTGGCGCTAGGAGAAACGTTCGTATACTTTTTAGTCTATGTTAAAGATGTGTTATATTAAAAAGCTTTTTTATTTGAATAATTTTATGCCAATAAATAAATTACCACATTAGACTAAATGATATTTCAAAGGAGGATCATCCTCTAACCTTAACTCTGAAATCAGCTGGTTATTTTATGTATTTAAATAAATAAATTGCCATATTTGGATAAATGACAGCTCAAGGGTCATCTACTGATATTATTTCTAAAATCCCCAAGATACTCTTATACTGAGAATCTAGAAGTTTGATTTTATGAGAGAAATATGGAGACAAGGAAAGCTCTCCCTTCCATAACTTGTGAATAAACAACTGAACTAGTGGGAAATAAGATTCTGCAAATAATTGTTGAAGAAATACAAGTGGCTATATACTTAGATGGGAATGTTGATTCAACACAAGATGTAGGAAAGAAGGGGAGAGGTAGATTAGTCCAATCAGAATCATTTAAAGTTGTATGTCATTATCATTATCCCTGTCCTCTTACTTCTCAGCACAATTCATGGTGGAGTGAGAGAAGATTAGTTGTTGGTAAGGGTCTGTAATGCTAAAATTTCTCTAATTTCATCATTCCAAGAGATTTTTGTTAGACTTTTCTTGGAAAAGTGCTCTCAGGAAATTAGCAGTACGTTGATGTGTAGAGTTTGGTATGAATGTTGTCTGCCGTAAAAACTACTCTTAAAGTAAAAGTCTACACTGATGTGGATGCCCATTGATACACAGTGAAGTGGTATAAGTCAAAGGATACCACATAATATGGTATCAAACTTCCTTTTGCCTAGCGCAATGCCGCAACTCGACGTGGCATGGGCTCAAAAAGTTGTTGGAAGTCCCCTGCAGGTATACTGAACCATGCTGCCTCTATAGCTGTCTATAATTGCGAAAGTGTTGCTGGTGCAGGATGTTCATGAACTGGCCTCTCGATTGTGTCCCATAAATATTCGATGGGACTCATGACCTGTGCTCTGGGTTGCCAAATCATTCTCTTGAACTGTCCAGAATGTTCTTCACACCAAATGCGAACAATTTTGGCTCAGTGGCATGGAGCATTGTCATCCACGAACATTTCATTGTTGTTTGGAAACATGTAGTGCATGAATGGCTGCAAATGGTCTCCAAGTAGCCGAACATAACAACTCCCAGTCAATGATCGGTTTAGTTGGACCAGAGGACCTAGTCCATTCCATGTGAACATGGCCCACACCATTGTGGAGCCACCACCAGCTTGCACAGTTTCTTATTGACAATTTAGATCTATAGCTTCGGGGGATCTTTGCCACACTCGAACTTTATCATCAGTTCTTACCAACTGAAATCGGGGCTCATCTGACGAGGCCACGATTTTCCAGTCATCTAGGGTCCAGTCCATATGGTAATGAGTCCAGGAGAGGTTTGGTTGGTTGGTTGATTTGGGGGAGGGGACAAAACATAGAGGTCATTGCTCTCCCAGGAGAGGAGCTGTAAGACAAGTCGTGCTGTCAACAAAGGCACTCGCTTCGGTCGTTGCTGCCATAGCCCACTAACGCCAAATTTCGCGGCACTGTCCTAACAGATAGTTAATTTGAAGGCCGTTGGCCACTCCGGTGCCCGTGGTAAGTGGTAATGCTTGAAATCTGATATTTTCATCACACTCTTGTCACAGTGAATCTCCTTAACGACTTCCGAAATGGAGTTTCTCTTGTGTCTAGCTCCAACTACCATTCCGTGTTCGAAGTCTGTTAATCCCCGTCATGCAGCCATAATCACATCGGAAACCTTTTCACATGAATCACCTGAGAACAAATGACAGCTCTGCCCTTTTATACTTGTGTACGCAATACTACCGCCACCTGTATATGTGTACATCGCTATCCTGTGACTTTTGTCACCTCATTGTACATGCAGAATTCAGAACAATAATTTCCATGCGCTTAAAAATTAAAGGTCACTAAATGAGTATGGAATTCTGCTTTGAATTGCCACCTAGTACCATGAATTTAAGTGTGGCTTGCAGAGTATGAAAGTAGGTTAGATGAGTATGCTCTGTTGTCAGTGTTTTCACACATTATTAACAGGTGCTACAAACCGTGATTTTAACAGGAAGCAATGAAAATTTCTGTCTTCTTCATCAAATGTGTGAGTACAAAAAAAAAAAAAAAAAAGAAAAAAAAAAAGAAAAACCAGAATATATTTAAAACGTATTTAAATCGAGCGGTTCACATATGGATTCGTAAGTACCATAAAATAGACATGAGTCCACAGAATACCATGTGGCAAAACCAGTTTTGTTTCATATGAAACAAAAACAAATACAGAATCATTTGTGCCACCGAATATTGTGAATAAGAGCAAAAATTAAGCAGAATACAAGCAACATATTTACAATGCAGTTCAATGTGCGCAATACACACAAGCAGGTCTTAATAAGGATCGTAATTTCCACTTGAAAACAGCCACACCGTTGAAATTGTAATACTGAGTTTTACAAATACATACAGTTTACCACCGCACTACCAGACGCACTCACAAAGTATAAAAGAATAATTTTATTGTCTAGTACTCGTATTTCACAAAGCAATATAGCTTATTACACCGCATTTTTCCGAATTAGAAGGTCACTGCTAGGCCACTTGGAGTACTACTGTTGCTCTCCGTTTCTGTACTGTAACATGGGCATTGCACATCCGTTTTTGAGGTTCTGTGAAACTGACGCTGTATTGGCGTTAGTAGTATAGTTATGCAGGTTCTGGCGTGATTTTATGGCGTGCTGACGTCATTGGTGAGTCATGGGTCATTCCCACTGCCGAGAAACAGCCCTGACTTACTCCTCTAAGTTAAAGCCCAAACTGTATGCTGTGTAGCAGGAACACTAGCATCTCTATTTAAACAAATACCTATTCCACTGTCTCAAAGTTCACACGCACCAAGCTGACTGAGAAGTCTGCCACCACTTTGTCTGAGGTACCCCTGCCAAGAGACAAGATAGGAAGGGAACAACTGCGTCTTTATTTAAACAACCACCACAGCCAGGAGGTCTTCTTCTGGTAAGCTCACAACCTGTGGACCGCCTTCGAATACTCACGGAACTGACACAGTTATGTGCTGCTGTATAGAGAAGACCAGTGAGACTCACTGCTTGCCACAACCACCTCACAAGTGTTGCAGCGTGCTCCCTGTCACTGAGAGATGGAGTTCGCTACTGCAAACCTCAGAAGTTACACTGCAAGTGTTGTATTTGCAGCTGGTCATTAGGCACTTCACAGCTGTTAGGTCATGTGTAACTCTCTGCTTTCAGCTGGCCAGCATCATGTTAGGAATGCAGGCAGATGTTTGTGCCTCCTATTACTGCACTGCTGTTGCCAGAAGCTTGGACAGAGCTGTCATCTGCAAGGTGACTTATAACTATTAAAGTTGCAGTAAATACAGATGATGAAAAATCAACATCTTACGAGAGTAATGGCCTGTATCTTTCTTATCCACAGCATTTTAACACGAAAAACTGTCACAAATATCATATGCTAGACCACAGCGCATCCTGACAACATTCTCCGGAAGGCTTAGGCAAATAGAATCCCCAGTCCATCAGTGCAATGGCTAAGCATGACGCTCACAGCACACTTAGGCTATTGGTCACCTGTTGAGATTGAAATGAGATGTCAGGACGACAGTAGATTTGTTTAATTAACTCCTTTATTCAAGCCCTCAGCCGCATATGTCTGGAACAGCTTGGTGGAGGAACAGACATCCGGAATTGCTGACACCACAAAGAGCAGGGCTGAGCATGGCATCACTTGAATGCCGCTGTCACCTATCTTTCCGCCTGCGACTCTGATGACAGTGTGGCAACGCAGCTGACCATTCCACAAAGGCGGCCATGACCGCCTTTCAGCAAGCAGGCGCCTCTCTGCTCCAGTGGCTGCTGCTTTTGTGACTCAGGGCCAGCTGTGAACAGCAGACCCCATACTGCATTCGAGGATGTCGTTCCGGGTGTCACAGACTCGTGGTGTATGCTATGATACTGAGAGGAAACTATTGTAGTACATGAATGACTGAGTAATTATTCACTCCAGACTATGCTCGTTTAGGGCTTAAGACAATCCCAACATTTTTGTCGTAGCAAGTATATTGCAGCATTGGCTGTTGCTGGACTACACCCAGCTGGCTCTGATTCGCATTGCTTGTCAGCCATGTTTTTCTTCGCAACACATAACACTCTTGCTTGCCTGCAACTGGTCCTGTTGCAACTCACATCCGCTCTAGCGTCCTTTTCGACCTAATATGGTCGGTAAGTGTCACTATGAAGCACGCCGGCATTCTGCCACCTACACGGCCGCAATCAGTCACGGTAATGAAATTGTGCTCGTAAGTGACTGACGTGGAGTGGTACTTCTATTAGCAATATGGGATATACACACAATATGGATAATACTGACATCTTCTATGCTGTTCCTTTTACAGTACACAGCAGCGCCCACAGGTAGGAAGACATCCACAAATTTCGACAACTGAATTATCACGTTAAGATTTACCTATGGGGGAAGGACAAAGAATTGTGGTACAGGTGTGTTCAGTACTCCGTTTGGAATCATGAGAAGAAGAAATTCGCTAAGGCTATGTTTATGATGAGTCAATTCAGAGGCATGTGGACGTTTAATTCGTGAAACATTAGTGCTATACTTTACACAGAATCTATTGAGAAAAAGGCTGCAAGTTGAATATAATGTATAGCCCTCGCCAGTGGAATTTTAAAAATTAGAATCTAGAACTGATCGTACAAGCGTCTTCCGTGCTTTTCCCTTTATAGCGCACAACAGTGCCTCACCTCACATCAGCTGGGAAAAGATCGAAACAAATTTTGTGGTATGTGTGGAGTCATTCTTTTTGTGAGACTTTACTGAGAACCATTAGATATGAAATTGATACAATCGACAGCTGCACGTTTGCCACGATTACAAATTGATCAATAACGTCAACGCAGGAAGCAAGATCACAGTGCAACGCAAAACTCTTCCATTCATCAAGCACATGTCCAAGCCAAATCAGCCAACTTTGTGCTTAAATCGATACATTTTTACGGAAAGATGTGAATTCTCGCCATACTGCTACACTTTCGTCTGAACTACACATAAATGTTGCCCAACAAAAAGGACGTCTATGATTTCATGCGAGACCACCTCTAAAATTGATCGTACGAGTGTTTTCCTTTACAGAACATATCATTATCGATGTATATGCGTGTGTGTGCGTGCATGTGTTTGTTGTAGAATAGGGCATGATGAGAACGTAAGAACCTCGCTAAAGAATCTTTACTCGATGGTTTGGCATGTTTTACACAACGAATAATGACATCAAACTTTTCCACTGGATCTATGATGTCAGAATAGAAGATGACAATGCAAGATGGCTGACCTGAATTACTGGCTCCATGTCTTTGGAATCCCATACTGCCCATACTGGGACAGACTCTATGATGTCAAACAACGAGATGGCGGCCGAACATGTCTGGCCTGGAATACTGGCTCTGTGACGTTGGAATCCAAGACTTGAAATACTGGGACAGGCTTTATAACGTCAGAATACGATATGGCGAGTGAACATGGCGATCAGGGCATACTGGCACAACTGCAAGACGACAGAATTCAAGACTTGGAATACTACTACTGGCTCTATGACATCATAGCCTCACAATCCAGCTCAGACCTGTCGGTGTATTTGTAACAGTGTAGCATTCGATCATGCAGATCCCTCGAAGGTATACAGTCAGTGGCTCCTAATTCTGTGTTTTCATCCTTCCACTTTATATCTTAAACGAACATTGGAAGGGAAAGCTGCTCCACCCTATGCCAGCTCACTTCCCCCCCATCCCCTCAAGTTCACGTGTGCTATGCTCCAATAGCCATCGACACCCTCTCTGATATTACAGTTTAAACAATTTGCGCCTCCACACCAGCTACGATAAGTTCAAAAGGTGAGGAAATTAACTTACCCTAAGTTTGAAATAATGGGAAGTCTGCTGGCTTCCTAACTACAGAACACTCGTCCTGACGTGAAAACTGAACAACCCATTGATGCAGTCTGCATGGGCGATGCATGCCAAATGATACAAAGCCCAGCATAATAGCTCAGACTGTTTTGTCACATGTGTGTGGTAGCTCGGGGTGACGGATGGTGCCAGCTGTGTCCCCTCTGCTTGTGCACGAGACACGGGCAGACATCAGATACTCCCACATCAGCCAATGAGTGAAGCACACACTATTGTCAGAGTCCAAAGCTGTAGCTAACATTCTGCGAGAGCTGTAGGTGAACTCATTGACGAAATAATCGTGCGCTGTAGAGCAGCGTTTGAGATCCGAACGTACAGTGTGCTACAGTAACGTCATAGCGATCCATATTACAGAGTACAAGTCGCACAGATTCACCACGCTCAAAATCAGTTGGCAGAGGCACATTTTCGTTCTCCTTGCTCCATACGCAGTTGGATGAGCACCGCTCCTCTCTCTCTCAATGTGCATCTCAAGAAAATCAAGAGATGCACATTCATCCTCCTCATGGTAGACTGCTCCCTTCTTATAGCCAACATTTCAGTACAAAAAACAGTCACCAGTGCCAGATGCTAGACCACAGCACTCCCTGTATTCAACACAGACCAGAAGTCAGGAACGCTAACTTTATGTTATAACACATACTTGACACCATAATCGAAGAGCAGTTATGATATGTCCGCTATAGACTGAATCTCCCCATAGGAATCCACATTGCAGAGTACAAGGTGACACGGGTTCACCACAATTGAACGCTTAAAGTTACTTCACAGAGACACATATCCATTCTCCCACTGCTCCAAATGCATGTGAAATTGCAAAAGGGATTGACTAGCAACGATATTCTACAATGTGTTGTATGCAGGCTCACTGAGTATTCATAGTCCTCTTAATAGGGTTTAAGGCCTATCTGAAGCAAAGTCTCTAACAGCACACACACACCAGAAACTGCACATCTCACATTTCATTTCTGACGATTCTTAGAGATGCTTGTACATATAAATGTGCTATATTTTTGTACCATACTAGCTTTTGTAGTAACAGTAGTAGTAGTAGATTCAATAGGTTCAAACAGTAGGCTCCCTTGGCTAATTCAGATTGCAAAACATACCCAATTAACTGTAGGATTGTCAGCCAGGTTGTCATAGCGACCTACACACTCTTTTGATGGCTGGCAATATAAATTTTTTAACTAACGCCAATTTTCGTCGTAGAAATGGCTTGGTGTGATGGAATTTTTTAAATACATGCAATGAAAGATTAAACTCCAGCCGTCGTTCCTATAATCAGCATGTGATCTATTGTCTGGGCCGGAACTGCATTTTTAAGTGATTCCCCACATAAATTATATTTTACTATGTACATAGGACATCTAAGATTTCCAGCAGATATTTATCCATGTATCATTTAAGCACGTTTGTTTGTATTAACACTGAAACATCACGTGTTTACATTATTCCGAACCAAAAAAGAACACAGCGTACTGTACGTACGGAACAGTACTGATGCAATAAAACAGCGGCTCGATGTGGTGACCACCAACATCATTACAGACGTTGTACCTACGAAGCATGTTATAGCATACACTCTCCGTCGCACCTGGTGTCTCTCCAACTTCTAGTGCCAGCAGATCTTCCTCTGTCTCTATAGTAGGTAGACGCTAAATGACGCCAGGCGACCGTTCTGACGTAGCTTTTGTGTACTCCATCGCTGATCAGGACAACCAACTCTTGAGAGTTTCCTCTTTCCCTCAGCAGACGTGGACGCGTTACACAGCTGAAATGAAACGGTCCAGATATGGGTTCCTATTCAAAATATCATATAATCACTCTCCTCTACAAACCATCCAAGTTTCTAACGAGAATTCCGAATTCATGTATGTCTCCAGAAACGCCAGAGCAAGCAGCTATGCATGATGTCAGAAGGCAAAGTCATCCCATACCAGTGAAAGCGGTCTTCTGTCTCTGGAAGACGTACCCACATTTCGAAATGAGAACGGTTGACATACACACCAGCAGAATTGATCTTAAGCAGGAAAATCCTACATAAGGTTGAAACAAATCTTTTGGTGTGATCTTCAACACTCAATTCCTTTTGTGCAGCTCAGGGAAGGAGTTTGAGGCGTTGTGAACCATCCTATTCGAGTCACTCTGAGTCTTAACACGAGGGACACTTAAGTAATAGAATACAGTGTGTTGTAACAGTTGACTGAAGTCAACCTCTTCTCTGTAGTGTAATTTCACACCAACGATTAGGCACACACTTTATCCTGCAGCTGACAGTTCGTCTTAATAATACGTAATATCAGATCTAGCCTACTTGAACGAGGGTAAAGTAGGAGGCGATAGTCACAAATCTATTAGAAGAGGTACTATATCACGTGTTATGCCAACATACAATACGTGATCAAAAGTATCCGGCCACCTGGCTGAAAATGACTTACAAGTTTTTGGCACCCTCGATCGGTAATACTGGAATTCAATATGGTATTGGCCCACTCTTAGCCTTGATGATAGCTTCCACTCTCGCAGGCATACGTTCAGTCAGGTGCTGGAAGGTTTCTGGGCGAATGGCAGCCCATATTTTACGGAGTGCTGCACTGAGGAGAGGTATCGATGTTGATCGGTGAGGCCTGGCACGAAGGTTCCAAAACGTCCCAAAGGTGTTCTATATGATTCATGTGCTGACCCTGTGCAGGCAAACCCATTACAGGGATGCTATTGCCGTGTAACCACTCCGCCACAGGCCGTGCATTATGAACAGTCGCTCGATCGTGTTGAAAGATGCAATTGCCATCCCCGAATTGTTCTTCAATAGTGGGAAGCAATAAGGTGCTTAGAAAATCAATGTAGACCTGTGCTGTGATAGTGTCACGCAAAACAACAAGGGGTGCAAGCCCCCTCCATGAAAAACACGACCACATGATAACACCACCGCCGCCGAATTTTACTGTTGGCCCTACACGCGCTGGCAGATGACGTTCACAGGGCATTCGCCATACCCACACCCTGCCATCGGATCGCCACATTGTGTACCGTTATCTGTCACTCCACACAACGTTTTTCCACTGTTCAGTCATCCAATGTTAACGCTCCTTACACCAAGCCAGGCATCGTTTGGTATTTACCGACGTGATGTGTGGCTTATGAGCAGCCACTCGACCATGAAATCCAAGTTTTCTCACCTAACGCCTAACTGTCATAGTACTTGCAGTGGATCCTGATGCAGTTTGGAATTCCTGTGTGACGGTCATATTCCTGCAGTGGTGGTGGGAAGAGTCGGCGACACATTCATCTGTCAAGATAGTAACTTTCCGATGAGAGAGCGAAAAGATGGTTGGAATCCTAAGGTATAGGCTTTAGACCTGGCTACAGGGAAAGTTTCGTAGTAAGTAACATGTAAATAGAACCTTCTGGAATGTAAGTTCAAGAGCGACAGCAAGTTGGAGCCCTACTAAGCTACAGTTTGTCACGTACATCAGAGAAAAACCAACAACTTATGCGATACCCGATTCACCAATTTTGAGTTCAGCCAAATCCAATTTATATGGTAAAATCGCAGCCTTTTAGATGCTTTCTCACTGATTTTAGCCAGTATACCTCCTGCTATTGCACTGTACCCTCATGTAGGAGAAATCATTTGCAGCCTGATGCTATCTCTCATAGAGATGGACTTGATGAATTTACCACATAGATTACTATTAAATGTACCACACACATTTCAAAAAAGTGTTTGTCAGTTGGACCCGTGATTCTACCAAGAAGTTCAAGACTGTCTATATCATGTGATATGATGATTCACAATCATGTATAACTGGAATTACATTTATTTAACAGGTTATACATGATATATTGTTAATAGAAGTACCACTCCATGTTAGTCACTTACGAGCACAATTTCGTAACTGATGGACTTGATGAATTTACCACATAGATTACTATTAAATGTACCACACACATTTCAAAAAAGTGTTTGTCAGTTGGACTCGTGATTCTACCAAGAAGTTGAAGACTGTCTATATCATGTGATATGTTGATTCACAATCATGTATAACTGGAATTATATGTATTTAACAGGTTATACGTGATATATTGTTAATAGAAGTACCACTCCATGTTAGTCGCTTACGAGCACAATTTCGTAACTGGAACTGGCTGCGGCCGTGTAGGTGCCAGAATGCAGGCCTGCTGTGCTCCACACCTTACCACGCCTCAGTATGCTACGAGCATCATGCTTAGCCGTTACGTGGGTGGACTGTGGGTTCCATTTGCCCGCACTATCTAGACAATATCGGCAAGACGCACTGTGGTCAGGTGTGTGATATTGGTGATAGTTTTTCGCGTTGAAATGCTGTAGATAAGGACGGTACAGGCCATTACCCTCCAAAGATGTTTTTTCATCGTCTATATTTACCTCGTCTTTGATAGTTGCGATTCATCTTGTAAAAGTCAGCTCTGTCCATCCTCCTGGGAGTGGCAGTGCAGGAATAGGAGACACAAACATCTGTACGCATTCATAACGCTGTGACGTGATGCTGGCCAGGTGAAAGCAGGTGGGTACAGGTGACCTAACACCTGTTGGAGCGTCTAATGACCAGTTGCGAATATGACATGTGCAGTGAACTTCTGAGGATTGCGGTAGCGAAATCCGTCTTTTGGCGAGAAGGAACACGCTACATCACTGGCGAGATGGCTGTGGCAGCAGTGTGCCACGCCAGTCTGCTCTCTACGGCAGTGCGCAGTCCTGGCCGTCCCGTGAATGGTTGTGGACACTCAACATGTGTTGAAATTACAGGAAGAGAGCCTCCCCAGCGTGGTGTTTGTTTAAATAAAGACGCAGTTGTTCTCATCTTAACTTGGCTCTTAGCAGGATTACCAAGGACGGGATAATGGCAGACTTCTCAACCAGTCTGGTGATTCTGAAATTTGCGATGGTGGAATAGAGAGCTCTCCCTGTCAAGGCATTTGTATAAATAAAGATGCAAGTGTTTCTACCACGCAATGTACAATTTGGACTTTAGCTTAGGGGAGCAAGTCAGGGCTGTTGTCTGGCAGTGGGGGCAGCCCGCGGCAGGGCAGCTGCCGGGGCTAGTGCAGTGCACACGGTATGTGGGGTGGGCTGTCAGGGGTGGCAGCAGAGTGTCCCCCCTCCTTCCATCCCAGCGTACTGTTAAAGGGCAGATGGAGTATGCACCTTTGAAAGAGTAGTAGTTTGCAGGGAAAACATGTCAGCAGACAGGCTTGGACCTGCAGACAAAACTCTGTTATCATAGAGTGTGTCTCAGTATTCATAATCTTGGATTTCCTCCCCCAGTATTCCAGATCAGTCATCTTGCACTGCCATCTCGTATTCTGACACCATTGCAAGACTGCACCAATATTCCTAGTCTTGGATTCTGACGTCGTACTATGATTGCACCGGAATTCCAGGTCGGTCATGTTTTATCCAGATCGGCCATCTTGTGTTGGTCATTTTTTTATCCATGTCCGCCTCCTAGTTTTCCAACATCATAGCAAGACTGCGCCAGTATTTCAAATCTTAATTTGTAATGACATACTAAGATTGAATCACAATCTCATGTCAGCCATCTTTTGTCAGTCATATTTTACCCAGGTTGGTTATGTTGCATCGCCATCTTGTATTTTGATGTCACAGAGCTTGTCCTGGCGTTCCAAGTCTCAGATTCCATGTCCCAGTATTCCAAGTGAACCGGCATAACAATGCATCATTTCGAATTTCCGCCCAATTTATACTTAGGACAACTGCCCTACTTCTGCACTACAGCAGTTGGGCTACTTTTGAATTTCCCTCCAAAATTTTGAACTTTCTGCCAAAATTTCTATCATTTTATACATAAGGCAATTGGCCTTTCTCAGATGGGGTGGGGTTTTAGGGAAACCCCGTGAGTTATAGATGACGTCAGCGTGCCAGAAAATCAGGGATGTAGTCTTTCACTCCTACCGTTCAATTTGTATATCTAACAAGCAGTTATGGAAATACAAGAAGGGTTCAGGTTTGGGATTAAAATTCATGGTGAAAGACTATCCATGATACGATTCGCTGATGACATTGTTATCTTCAGTGAAAGTGAAGAAGAATTACAGAATCTGCTGAATGGGATGAGCAATCTAATGAGTACTGAATATGGACTGAGCGTAAATCGAAGAAAGACAAAAGATATGAGAAGTAGCAGAAATGACAACAGCGAGAAACTTAACATCAGGTTTGATGGCCACGAAGTAGAAGAAGTTAAGGAATTCTGCTACCTAAACAACAAAATAGCGAATGACGGACGGAAGAAGGACATCAAAAGCAGACTAGCACTGGCAAAAACAGCATTCCTGGCCAAATTAAGTCTACTGGTATCATACATAGGCCTTAATTTGAGGAAGAAATTTCTAAAAATGTTCGAGATATCTCATTACTTTTTAGCTCAGAATGTGTTCCAAGATTCTACAACAAATCGATATCAAGGATATTGGAAGGTAGTTTTGTGGATCACTTTTGCTACCCTTCTTGTAGACACATGAGACCTGTGCATTCTTCCAGTTACTGGGCGCTTCTTTTATTCGTGGGATCTATAACAGGTTATAATTAACAAGGGAACAGTTGCGAATTGGGTATAGAAGATGGTAGAGATTCGTTTGGGCCCTGGGCCTTTGTTCAGTTTTAACGATTTCAGTTCTTTCTCGCCACTAACACTAATATCTATTCCACTCGATTTTTCACTGGTACGAGAATTAAATTATGGCTATACTCCTGGGTTTTCCTTTGTAAAGCAACGCTTGGAAAGAGAGTTAACCACTTTTGCTTTTGTTTCGCTCCCCGTAGCTTCAGTTTCAGTCTCGTACCAGATATATTTAACCACACAACTCTTACACTTCAGCAAAAAGGTGCCAGTGTGTGCAAACTATAGGAAAAACCTTTCCAGGGAAGGACCCCTTTGGGGTCTTCTAGCGAACCACACCAGACGACATTCGTTTTTACAACTCAGTCACAGCTCAAATGTGGAAGAGTGGTTATATAGAGCGAAAATCGATTGTAGGAGCTGAATTTTGACAGCCAAAACAACATTTATAGAATCGATATTGGAGAATGTACATGACGAGCCAGAACTGGTGTTCTGATAATAATGCCATGAGCTATGATGCATGTGGTGTGGTGTATGTTGGAGCGCTACTGGTCGCCAGTACAGACCAGATTACCAGCAGTTAATTGTTATTTATTATTTATCGTTTCCGAAATATTCTTGAAGTATCTCATGTTTATAATGTTTGTGTATTGTGCAATGTTCGTTATTTGTATAAATACCAGCATTCTGGAATATTCGTTGTTTGTGTAAATAGCTGCACACTCTCTCCAGCAGATCAGTTCTGTTCTGGCTGTGCACTGGTGTCAATAATAGACGTACTTTCAGTTCTAAGTATTGTACTTCACTGACGGCCGTCCATATTTTGAATTGGTTACAGTTTTGAAATGGCATTGTTGGGTGAAGTTTCTGGGTACTTCAAAACATCTACATCATTATGGCTCCAGTTGCGCAATATAACAACCCTCGCTTACATGGACAGGAACCGGAATTCAAACAGTACACCATTCCTAAGATCCGTATATTAAGGACACAGACAGATTCCAACACAGCAGTAAGTCAGCCACACAGCAATCATCCCATAGCTGCTCTCTGGAGACCTTGGTCAGAGCCAGAGTAAATAGCTGAAAGGAATCGACTGAGTCGCCATATAGAAGAGGGGGTGGGGGATATGAGTAAGGCAAATGTGTACTTTCACTTGGGTGACACAGTCCAACTGTGGTTCGAGAGCAATGAAGAGAATTTCAATAGCTCAGACGAATTCCAGGCGGAACTGAAGAAAATGTTTGGTGACAATCAGCAGCAAATCTGCATGACAGAAGATCAAACGAAGAACAGGATCCAATGTCTTGGAGGAGAGACATGGTCGTAAGTGAAGAATGTTTTGGCCATTTACCAAACTGTAAATCCGAGTATGAAAGAATCCGACAAAATCTCACACTTGATGAAAGGAGTTACAGAAGACATGTGCGAAGTTATTTGGCTAAATGATGTCACAACAACAGAGGAATTAACGAAGTGGTGCTACCGAATCTAGGAAATGCAACAGAAAATAATCAGGAAAAGAGGTATGACCGAATGCTGAATGTGGTCCCTACGGCAGTTGTTGAAGACCACCATGAGCTCATCTCTCTCAAACGCCAAATGGTAAGGGAAGAGATACAGCCAGTAACGTCAGACAGCGTGCACAAGAGATAGCAGCCAAGGATATCGACATCATACGTCAGGGAGTAATAGAGAGCGTTGCAGAAGATGTGTATCAATCTTTGCCACCAATCTCTGCCACTAGCCGAAAGTGTCATGAAGACTGGACTTGACCAGCTCGAACATACACCGCAACAGTCAAAAAATACCCCAGCGTCCGGCCAGTAAAACTAAAACCAACTTCTCCACCAAGCACAATGCTACACAGAAAAACAGACATTTGGAGGCTGGAGAACAACATTCTGATATGTTTTCAGTGTGGACGCCCTGGACACATTATGCACTACTGTAAAGAAAGAAGACGAGCGTGCAATGACTGTTATGCCACAAGACATCGAACACCAAAACAGTCCTAAACACACCAGTCGACTGCAGACGATTACACTGATGAGCCAAAACATTATGACCACCTGCTTAATAGCTTGTTTGTCCATCTTCTGAACGAAATACATCACTGATTCCGCGTATCAGTGAGCCGACAGTTTGTTGGTAGGTTTATGGAGGTATGTCGCATATTATGTCAACGCACTGGTCATGAAATTCGTGTAAATAACGGGCCACTGATTTGCGTATGGGGTGATGGCGCCAATTAGCGACCCAGACGGGTTCCATAGGATTTACATCAGGTGAATTTGGTTGCTGGGACATCAACGTGAGTTCACTATAATGCTCTTCAAATCACTGTAGTATGGTACTGTCTTCGAGACATGGACAGTTATACTGCTGAAAGATGACATCACGCCAGGAAAGGCATCAAGCATGAAGGGATGCAGGTGGTTCGCAACTATCAGTATGTGTTTGATTACAACCACAGGTCGACGCAAGCGCAGGAGAATGTCCCCCATAGCGTAATACTGCTCCCAACAACCTGCATCCATGACGCGCTGCACATTTCGAGCCACATTCACCTCGATGACGGTGTTTGTGGAGACGACTGTTGACCTATTGCAGCAAAAATGTGATTCACCGAAAGGGCTGACGGTTTCCATTGAGTGAAGGTCGAATCCTTATGGCCCCGTGCCCACTGCAATCGTAATTGACGATGTCCTTGGGTCAACATGTGATCACTTAGGAGAGGTCTGCTGCAGAACTACATGTTCAGCAATGTACAATGAACGGTGTTCTCCAAAACACTTGTGTATGTACTAGCATTGCGCTCTTTCAGCAGAGTTGCCACAGATCAGAATCTATCCTGCTTTACAGTGCATAAAAGCCTCCAAACCCCACGTTCTGTGAAGAGTCGTGGACGTCCAACCATTTATCCCTTAGCAGCAGTTTCATTCTACTTCTTTCTGTAGATGCTCACGACAGTAGCACATGAACATTTGACCAGCTTCACTGTTTTCTAGATACTCGTTCACAGACTAGGCGTAATAATAATCTGTCCTTTGTCAAAGTCGCTTACCTGAATGGATTTCCACATTTGCAACCGATATCTTCGTTAGGGTAACTCCCGTCCATGTCTGCTCCACATACATAGTTTTGTTACCGTGTCACGTGCCCGCAATACCCGCAGGCAGCATCCAGCGTCGCGGTGGGCAGTAGTCATAATGTTCTGGCTTATCAGTGTAGAGTCAACCTATGGGATGAAGTCGCTCCCTAACACTGCAGTCATTCTCTGTTACCCTACAGTGGTATCAGCCACCAACCTATCTGCAAAACTAACCAAGGAGTCCATCTGTAGAGGAGAGGCTAAAAATAGTTCAAATGGCTCTGAGCACTATGGGACTTAACATCTGTGGTCATCAGTCCCCTAGAACTTAGAACTACTTAAACCTAACTAACCTAAGGACATCACACACATCAATGCCCGAGGCAGGATTCGAACCTGCGACCGTAGTAGTCGCGCGGTTCCGGACTGAGCACCTGAACCGCTAGACCACCGCGGCCGGCAGAGGAGAGGCCGATACGGATGGAAATCCTTCATGGACAACATTTCCTTTGATGTTGGAGTAATGGGGCTTGGAGAAAATGCACCCAGGACGCATTGTTGCCAGGTTTCCTCGATTCCCTCCACACCTCCTCGCCCCTTATGAAGTCATAGAACATCGGAAGATGTCATAGGTCAGTTGCCCAATGTATAAAATGGTGGGAAATTAAAAAAAATGGTAGAAAATTCAAATAGTCCAATTGTGACAAGTGTAAAATATCAGAAAATTCGAATATAAAAGATGGTGAATTATGCTATTGGTTGAAAGTGCAAATTGGTTACTTGTGTGAAGCATAGAATGCAACATGGCAGAACCATGGAGATGGGCCCAGCTTGCAAGGTTGCCAGATTTCGTCTGTCCTATGTCATTAGATATCAAGACGGTGGATCTGAGAGATTTGAGTCCAGGCTTCATCACTGTCAGCTTTCCTCGGCCTTATGAAGGCAGAATCCAATATGGCGGACCTAGATACACTGGCCCAGGCTGTATGTTTGTCTGACTTCACATTTTCTAAGTTTAGAATCCTGTCCTGGCAGGAAATTAAAAAATCATTCATTTTCCCCCTCCTATGATGTTACAACTCAGAGTCCACTAGCCCCCTTGCCAACCCTGTTATAAAACGTTAAAACATTGTCATTCTTTTTCTTCTACATCGGTTCTATGCAATATTTTCTAAATAACTGTTTTTTTATGCATTGAGTTCAGTTTGTATTGCACATGAACCATTTAGAGAACTAACAAATATGAGTATGTTATATGTTAACTGCTGTGGAATTTTTGTTTATACCAGCAGACTCAGGTGCGGTGTGCACATACACCGGGTGATCAAAAAGTCAGTATCAATTTGAAAACTGAACAAATCACGAAATAATGTAGATAGAGACGTACAAATTGACACACATGCTTGGAATGACATGGGGTTTTATTAGAACCAAAAAATACAAAAGTTCAAAAAATGTCCGACAGATGGCGCTACATCTGATCAGAATAGCAATAATTAGCATAACAAAGTAAGACAGATCAAAGATGATGTCCTTTACAGGAAATCCTCAATATGTCCGCCATCATTCCTCAACAATAGCTGTAGTCGAGGAATAATGTTGTGAACAGCACTGTAAAGCATGTCCGGATATGGTGAGGCATTGGCGTCAGATGTCTTTCAGCATCCCTAGAGATGTCGGTCGATCATGATACACTTGCGACTTCAGGTAACCCCAAAGCCAATAATCGCACGGACTGAGGTCTGGTGACCTGGGAGGCCAAGCATGACGAAAGTGGCGGCTGAGCACACGATCATCACCAAATGATGAGCGCAAGAGATCTTTCACGCGTCTAGCAATATGGGGTGGTTCCAATAAAACCCCATGTCATTCCAAGCATGTGTCTCAATTTTTACCTCTTTATCTACATTATTCCGTGGTTTATTAAGTTTTCAAATTTATACTGAATTTTTGATCACCTGGTACTTGTCTAGATGTCTGACTCCTCCTCATCATGAACTTTATGTTCCAACAGACCTGAAAACATCACTGAAGAGCAGTATAACATGCATTTGTCATAGATTGAGTCTGTCCATGGCAGTCCACACTGCAGTCTACAAGATGTGCATGTTCACAACACTAGGACACTTTAAATAAGTGCACTGTGATGCGTCCTAAGCTATTAATGTCATCATATCATTTCATAAGGTGTTGATGGTAAATACACTGTCGCTGCTGAAAACATAGATATCTTGAGGGAATGGGGTGTAGTTGGTTGCAAAGCAATCCTCAATGTGTTTCAGTTTGATATACAATTGATTCCACCCATTATTAATGAACTGTTCCTTTTTTACTTGCCGTACATGCTCTATTTCTACTATAACACTGAAGTCTATAGCAGATACTAAAACAACATTATCAAAGTTTGAGCTGTTGGTGATCAACTGATCAGTAGTGTTGAACAGTAGCATTGTGAAACATTTAACTGATACTTGACTACTAGTGCAGGTGTTGGATATAGTGAAAGCTTAAAGTCTGGAAACAATTCTGCATCCTACTTCTACATATCAGGCCCTGCATCAGAGATCTTGTCAGTGTGCTGACATAGCGGTGCTAGTGATGGATATAGTGGATCCTCAGAGTTTGAAAACAGTCTTTCATTTGATTTCCACTCCAATATGTTGGGAGCTGTGTCATGGAGCATGTCTACATGCTGACATGAATTCTGTTGTTTCTCAAATGTATCAGGCACTGCTTCGTCTACATAAGTGAGCTGTTGTGTTAAGGGAGACATAAAAGAAAACCATAGGACCACACGCACAGGTACACATACATAATGATAACAATAATAAACCTTAGTACTTACTTCCAACTGTGCAAGAAAGATTTTTCGATTTGGATGTGGTAGACCTCTGATGACACTTCATGACAACCAACCTTCCACTATGGTGTACAGAGCACAAGTGGTGAGTCCACTTTATGGATCGTGAGGCTGTACACTGAGGTTCAGTGGAAAAGTAAGAGACTGCAGCATCATAGAAATTGGAACACTTATTTTGGTCTCCGCCTGTATCAGCAGTTCACTTTCGAGCACAATCTCGAATTCTGTTGTCATTGATGATATTCTGGATCTCTAGCTTTAATTCTGTCATCATAGGTCCACCGTCTTGCATTACCATCTTGGATTTTGTACTTAGCACAAGTGACCTACTTCCACTGTGACATTGTACACTAATGGCCATTAAAATTGCTGCACCACGAAGATGACGTGCTACAGACGCGAAATTTAACCGACAGGAAGAAGATGCTGTGATGTGCAAATGATTAGCTTTTCAGAGCATTCACACAAGGTTGGCGCCGGTGGCGACACCTACAACGTGCTCACATGAGGAAAGTTACCAACCGATTTCTCATACATAAACAGCAGCTGACCGGCGTTTCCTGGATAAACGTTGTTCTGATGCCTCATGTGAGGAGGAGAAATTCGTACCATCACGTTTCCGAGTTTGATAAAGGTCGGATTGTAGCCTATCGCGATTGCGGTTTATCGTATCGCGACATTGCTGCTCGCGTTGGTCGAGATCCAATGACTGTTAGCAGAATATGGAGTCGGTGGGTTCAGGAGGGTAATACGGAACGCCGTGCTGGATCCCAACGGCCTCGTATCATTAGCAGTCGAGATGACAGGCATCTTATCCGCATGGCTGTAACGGATAGTGCAGCCACGTCTAGATCCCTGAGTCAACAGATGGGGACGTTTGCAAGACAACAACCATCTGCACGAACAGTTCGACGACGTTTGCAGCAGCATGGACTATCAGCTCGGAGACCAAGGCTGCGGTTACCCTTGACGCTGCATCACAGACAGGAGCGCCTGCGATGGTGTACTCAACGACGATCCTGGGTGCACGAATGGCGAAACGCCATTTTTTCGGATGAATCCAGGTTCTGTTTACAGCATGATGGTCGCATCCGTGTTTGGCGACAACGCAGCAGTACGCACATTGGAAGCGTGTATTCGTCATCGCCATACTAGCGTATCACCCGGCGTGATGGTACGGTGTGCCATTAGTTACAGGTCTCGGTCACCTCTTTTTCGCATTGACGGCACTTTGAACAGTGGACGTTACATTTCAGATGTGTTACGACTCGTGGTTCTACCCTTCATTCGATCCCTGTGAAACCCTACATTTCAGCAGGATAATGCACGACCGCATGTTGCGGGTCCTGTACGGGCCTTTCTGGATACAGAAAATGTTCGATTGCTACCCTGGCCAGCAGATGCTCCAAATCTCTCACCAATTGAAAACGTCTGGTTAATGGTGGCCGAGCAACTAGCTTGTCACAACACACCAGTCACTGCTCTTGATGAACTGTGGTATCGTGTTGAAGCTGCATGGGCAGCTGTACCTGTACATGCCATCCAAGCTCTGTTTGACTCAATGCCCAGGCGTATCAAGGCCGTTATTACGGCCAGAGGTGGTTGTTCTGGGTACTGATTTCTCAGGATCCATGCACCCATATTGCGTGAAAATGTAAGCACATGTCAGTTCTAGTATAATATATTTGTTCAATGAATACCCGTTTATCATCTGCATTTCTTCTTGGTGTAGCAATTTTAATGGCCAGTAGTGTAAATAAACTCAGTAAGAAACAACTTGGTTGCAGCTAAGACATCCTTCGTAATACCACTGCATATGTAAATGTCTGTACACTTGTAAAAGCTATGACACTGATTCTACTAATAGCACTACATCAACATGATCAGTATTTGGGTGACACAGAACTAGTACCAACTTGTCATGTTGGGTCTGCCCTAAAGCTCTCACTGATCTCTACAGCTTGTAGGTGTCTAATGTATTTTACTGTAACATAGAGGTCTATTAGGTATTGGTCATAATTTTCTTTAACAGGAGGCAATTTGTTACAATTTCACTGTAACATGGGGTAATTCGTTATAGATTCACTGTAACATAGGAAGTTTGTTACCATTTTAAAGTAACATGGGTTGATTTGTTAGTATTTTGCTGTACCATGGGGCTTCGTTTTACAATTTCACTGTAACATGGGGCATTTTGTTGCAATTAAATTGTAAGACAGAGTAAATAGTTATAATTTTTGCTGTAACATAGGACATTTTGTTGCAATTTTTCTGTAACGTGGGGCGTTTCGTTATAATTTTTCTCTGAGATGTGGTCATTTGTTACAATTTTGTCACAATCTTTACTGTAACACAGGTATTGTGTTGCAAGTTCGATGTAACATATGTGAGGCGTTATGTGGTCTCTGCACGAATTGTTCAGTTTCCAATATACTTTGCTTCATAAAAAATATTCAGAGTATGAAATTCATCCAAAAAATTTCAGAGAAGCCTTCAAAAACGAAACTCCATAAGATATGGAATAACTCTCAGTTCGATGATTGTTGGAAATATTTCAAAGTCTAACTATAGCTGAACATATTTCAATGTCTCACAACATAACAAACTTGCTGAATTTCCTCCAAATCCACGTGCACAACAATTTCACATCACTCCTCCTGATTCTCACAACCTTGACCAGCAAAATACCTCCTGCACAACTGCCCTTATAACTGTTTGTGGCGTAAGACATATGAGTCATATCCCAGTGGCTAGAGGAGCACCAAGACTGATGTCTTACCGTTACATATATCTGATGTGAAAGCATCTGGAACGTTATTGGTTGTTACCTCAGCACCCACCATTTAATGGAATTGTGTGTTAAACATGCAATGCTAGATGCATTCAGAAGGATCTTCTGTAGTACTGCTTTGCTAGAGTGTTTGATGTGCCTACAGCACCAAGTTGTCATGTATAGTGCTGTGTCAGTTGCAACGGCAGATCCTCGATGTCATCTCCATCCACAACCTTTGGTTAGCAAGAGACTTTTAACACCAAAGTCGTGTTTAAGGGACCTCAGCTGAATACGGCAAAAATGAACTAAAAGTATTGTGGAGACGTGCCTTGTCTGTGTCTAATGATTAACTGGCCGCACGTTTCCAAAAGAGTATATGGTGCCACCACTTACCTCTAACTGCAAACATATGACACTTATCACCATTCATCTAGTACAGAGCATGGCAGGGCTTTCATCAATCGAAGGATTTACTCTGTCGTATCTAGAACTCTAAGGTGGAATTGGGATGCAAATAAACACAAAAAAAACAAAGAGTATCGTCATCAGTACAAGACGCAGACTGTCCAATATTAAAATAGGACAATCTACCATTAGCCAAGTAAGTGCATTTAAATATCTTGGGAGCACAATAACTTAAGACCTGAGATGTCACCAGGAGGTGAAAACTCGATTTGCCATAGCGAAGTAGACATTCAACAGAAAGAGGAGACTCTTATGTGGCAAATTAGATAAAGGTCTAAGGAAAAGGCTTGGCAAATGTTTTGTCTGGAGTGTGGCACTATATGGGGCAGAAACATGGACGCTGAAACGAGAGGATGAAAAAATGTTAGAAGCATTTGAGATGTGGAGGAAAATGGAGAGAATAAGCTGGATAGAAAGTGTGAGTAATGTAAGAGTATTGGAAAGGGTTGGTGAGAGAAGATGTCTGCTGAAGTTTGTAAGAGAAAGGAAAAAGAACTGGTTGGGACATTCATTGAGAAGGGAGTGCTTGCTAGCAGACGCTTTGGAAGGATTGGTTTGTGGGAGAAAACTGAAAGGAAGAAGAAGATACAAGATGATAGACGACATAAAGGGAAGAGGAAATTATGCAGACCTGAAGAGGATGGCAGAAGACCGGACAGTCTGGAGAACTACCATGTGAAAACCTGCCTTTTGGCAGAACACCGATGATGATGATGATGATGATGATGATCTAGAACTACTTGCAACACATACAGGTAAGAGGCTTTCACGTTGCTCGTGCTGAGCTACAAACTGTGATCTTAAAAATGCTGCTATGGTGACCACAATTTCCTTAGTTTGAACCCAAAGTGCCCGAAAACTTTTTTTCAATGTACAATACAGTGATTTCGACATAAAATTGAAAAAGTCAAGCTGTATTCCCTATTGACGTTGGAGTCTGTCACACAAGAAGCGAATGGGCGATGTGAAGTTCACTATTTGTATGTAGCGTCTTTCTGACTGACATACAGACAGATTTCGATGGAAAAATTGATTGATATGCTGGAATTTGACCCAAAACTCAATGACTTTGGTATGAAATTCAATGATTTCCACGCGAAATTCGCTTATTTCGATGTAAAACTGACTTATTTGTTGTATGTATGCGTTATACTGCGTATGTCCATTTCCTCTTCTATCGTTTTAGAATGTTGCCTTTCTTCGAATCAGTTCATCTCCGTACTGATGTTCGCATACCTTCATTTCGAATCTTCCTGCCTCGTTTTTCATTGTAACCAAGTATTTTCTGAATGCTGGGCTCGTTGTAAACATCATTGTAGACTCACATGCATTTGGCTCAGTAGCATTTGTTGTTTGTAGTAAGGATGACTGGAGTTTAACTTCTTGCCTGCATCAGTATCATTAGAGATTCAGAAATAAAATGCTAGCTACCACTGACGACGATATAAATTTGTAGTGATCTTGTTGAAGAAGCCACATCTGAATACATTTGCGTTGTTATTGGGTATTGCACTTTATTTCCACTATTCATCAGAGCGACTTAGAAATCTCGTGGAAACATGTAAGCTCGCTGAAAACACACCTTTCTAGAGAGACACTTCTAGAGGTTATCTTGGAGTGCTTATGAAGTAAGGACGACAACAGATATCAAACGAAAAGAGTGACTTAGCGCTAGGGTCGTAATGATGTGAAATGTGACGGTATGGAGCAAGTTTGATGCAAAAACGAAGACAGTGACATAAAAACAAGATTAGGAAAAGCGAATGAAATGTATTTGTTGGAATGGTTCTCGGAAAATGTTGTATACTGTAAAGGAAACGGCATAGAAGATGCTAGTATGATCAGTTCTAAATTGTTTGTCTGCAATGCTTATGAATTAAGCGCGACAGTAAATATCTAACGAAATCAGAAATGCCCTGCTACACACATAACACGTATGCTTAGCCCAGACGGAAGTGTAACGACAGCGAGCAGGTGTGATGCGAAGTTTATTGATTTTGTTGCGATATTCATTGATTTCATCGCAAAATTGACCGATGTCGACGTAAAGTCAATGATTTGTTGAATGTATGCAGTATATCGTGATGTTCCACACTGCTAGCAGATAGAAGTGCCACCCCGCACCAATTTTTTATGAGCATGAAAACCTCTTACAGGGGTTAGAGTCCTATTGCCAAGTCTAGTGCCACTGCTATCCCTGTGCTCTTAGCCAGCAGAAAACACCACTAGTCTTGAGCACAGCTGCTAGTGGTCAGTTGGACTGTGTGACTAATGTAGCTGCACTGTGTTTATGAAGGGTGGCTCTCTCTCTTGGACTGCAGGTAGCAGAATGGACTGGGTGCTCTTGCATGCCACTGGATCACTGTGTTCAATATCTAGATGGCGCCCGTTCCTGCACTTGACGCTGCCAACTGCTTTTTCTTGTTGAAATGCTGTATACAAGTAGGTTATAGACGACTACTGTCGTAAAATATCCTTCTCTTTAGGGCACATGCATCTGCCATGTTTTTGATAATCGTGATTCAACTTGTAAAGTTTTCACCACATGCCAGGTGCATATAAGTTAGTTGGGTTTAAGGCAGAACTGTGGATTGGCTATGGACAAGTCATGTTACTGCCCGTATTAATAGCTGCCAACCATGCCACACAAATTTTTTTGTTGAACTTCATAAACGTAGAGCCTAAATTATCTTTTTTCTTTAATTTTTGGCTGTTTGGCCACTGTAGAAGTTATCCCCAGGAGGATGAATGTACTTCTGTGACATTTTGAATATCCTTTCGAAATGCTTATTATGGCGTCAGACTTTGCGATCGCCACATTCAGAGACCACAGAAGAGACCATATCCCATTTTTGTTTAAATAAAGATGCATTTGTTCATGTCCTGTTGCTGCTGTAAATGTTTGAACAGCAGATAATTTTAAACTTAGAGCAAGTCATTCCGAAACTTAGGAGGAGAATATCAAACAACCACACAGGCTGGGCCTGTTTCCCTGGGTCCTCCATCTAGGTTTCCCTATTCAGCACAAGTGATCTACTTAGCTTTTCAACCAATAGGGTAACTGACCATTTCGAATTTTTGAATTTCCCACCATTTTACATTTGCCACAATTGGACTGTTTGAATTTTCCAACTATATTTGGATTATCCCACTATTTTACATACAGAGCAAATAAGTCATTTTGAATTTCCTGCGAATTTTCGGATTTCCCTTCATTTCACATATAGTGCAATTGAACTTTAACAGAGGATTTGGGAGAATGGGAGTGGGAAACGTGGCAATGCTGCATAACATCATGGGTGGGAGGGGGAATCAGGCAACAATGTAGCCTGGCGTCGTCCAGATGCTGTCCCCGCTGCTGTCATGAAATCTCAACGAGTAACCTATGCCGCTGCTAGAAGATTCAAGACATTCTTTTTCTGTAACGTTGAATGCTTATTCTCGTCAGTTAAAGAAGACTGTTCCGTGATACAAAAACAATTATTCTGTAGATCACAATTAGGAAATATACCATCAGCTGACAGAAACATGTATTGCAAGAATAACCATTAACAGCAGAACGCAGCCCTTCGAATTTGTCGCTTTAGCAGAATGTGGTCGTAACGTTATGGTGGGATAGGCTTTCTGGCAGGCATCACAAGCATTCACAAAACGTGCAAGATCGGAGATCCAGACAGACGAAGCTGTTCCAAGAAGTACATACAACAAACATCGCTCAGGGCGGTTTTTAGCCATTGAAGAATTTGTCAACCCATCATTATCAACGAGATGAGGTCCAGTCGTCAGTCGATAAGCCCAGTTAAACTGTGGAGCTTCTGTCGATTGCAAAAAGCTGCTCATGCTCATAACAAAAATCTACATGTCAATGGCGATCACGAGCATTGTAGGTGGTCAAGGAGAAGTTTGAAAAACTAATTGTTATGAGCAGCCACAACTTGTGTGGAGGAACAGCCAAACCAGTCCAGGAAGGGGAGCTTGGTGTCACAGACGAAGAATCAGGCGCCGCTACCACAACCGACAATGTAGAGAAGGAAGTTAGTATCTAACTACCAAAACGATCTGGCCTGAGCAAAGAACAACGTCAGCAGGTAATAGCCATTCCGTCTCAGTTTTACGGTGCTTTCAAATTCGGGGTGGAGAAAAGACAGCCCAAATGGACATGTTAAGACATCGTAACAAAAATGGGGACTATCCGCCAATAGGCCAGTGCCCGTATGGGGTGTCGTAGGCTGAACAGTGGAAAATCTAGGATGAAGTAGAAAAGGTGCTGCTGAACCTTCAACGAGTCCTTGGTCCTCTCCTGTGGTCCTGGTGAAAAAGGATGGCACATGATGTTTCTGTGTCGACTACCAACGACTGAACAAAATTCAGATGTACAGAGTAGAAAACTGAAGCTACATGCGATGTTGTTCGGGCAAGACTCAGTGTCAATGGTGGGCATAAACTTATAACCCGATCTTTCTATCGCCCACCAGTCTCATCCCCCGATGTAACACAGGACTTCAGAGAAAATTTCACTTCTGTGGTATGAATGTTTACTTATCATACTGTCATCAGTCGACGAAATCATTGGACGAAACATCGACTGGGATGGTTAGATTTTTGTAAGTCGTAAGCATGGCAAGACACCCTGTGAAACAATAGTAATTGCCTTTTCTGAAGTTCAGCTAGAACAGATCGTCTTGAATCCCTTTCATCATCAAAATATATTATAGAGAAAGACAATAAATAGACCTAGACACTTTGACGACGTCAGCCTTCAAACTGGTGTCAGTGAACTTGAGGTAGCTATAGCATCAGTGCTTACCAAAGTGCAAATTGCATCAAAAACAAGTAAAAGGTTTAGATGTTCAGCAAACTAAATGAAGAGGCAGTATCGTCGTATCGCAATGAGAAACATTAACTTTTAACTCTGGTTATGAGCATGTAGAGAAAACTGTGCCTGAAGTTTAGAAGAATAACTGACCATACAAAAATTGATGAGCCAAAACGTTATGGACACAGACCATCGCAATGTCAAATGCCACGTGCTGGCGTTGCGCACACGTGGCGCACTAAGGAAAGTATATACGCGAAGCTGGGACGAATGAGGAATCATAGCGACGTTGGGCTGCTGGAAAATCTGCTTTAGCAGAGGGCAGGATATTATGGCCCGGCGCCTTGGAATCAGCATCTCGGAACCGGCGAAGACACTCGGCTGTTTGCGTGCTAATGTCGTGAGCATCTACGGGAAGTTTGAAGGACGGTAAGACCCCGAGTAGGCGTCAAGTTCTGGACATCCACGTCTCGTCACAGAACGTAGATGTCGGAGGCTTGCCCATTCTGTAAAGCAGGAGAGACTTCGCAGCGGACGACGCCTATGTGTTCTGTTATTGACCCAACGACATCGTCAATTACAATTGCAGTGGGCACGGAATAATTGAGACTGGACCACGGACCAGTGGAAATGTGTGCCTGAGGGGATGAATCACGTTTCTTGCTACAGCAGTTCGATGCTCGTGCCCAGATACATTGTCATCTAGGCGAACGACTGCTTGAAACATGGCTGCAGGCTAATGGGGGAGTATTGTATTACCGTAAACATTCACCTAAGGTTCCGTTGGACACCCCAGCACGATTAATGTCCGTGGCTACGGTGGCTTGAAGAGGGTGATAGTGAACTCATGTTGATGTCATGGCCATCAAATTCGACTGATTTCAACCTGACGGAGCCAGCTCGCACCAAAAAAGCACTAGTCCGTAATTTATGGGTATTGTTCGATCTGTGCGTAGAAATCCAGTGCTAGCTACCTCTGGAAATCTACCAAAGACTAGTACAGTACTCACTACACAGAATTTTTGGTTCATCAGTGCATCTATCTAGCAGAACACATCGCGATGGGACAGACCCCCAATGGTGCACAGTGTGAAAAAATAAACTTCTACAAAAACTTCAAGAAGAATATAATAATTCCAATTCCAAATAAAGCAGGTGCTGACAGGTGTGAAAATTACCGAGCTATCAGTTTACTAAGTCTCGGTTGCAAAATACTAACAATAATTCCTTACAGACGAATGGAAAAACTGGCAGAAGTCGACCTCGGGGAAGATCAGTTTGGATTCCGTAGAAACTTAGGAACACGCGATGCAATACTGACTTATCTTAGAAGGTAGGTTAAGCAACGGAAAACCTACGTTTATAGCATTTGTAGACTAGAAAAACCTTTTGACAATGTTGACTGGAATACTCTCTTTTTCAAATTCTGAAGGTGGTAGGCGTAAAATACGGGGAGCGAAAGCCTATTTACAATTTATAAAGAAACCAGATGGCATTTATAAGAGTCGAGAGGCACGAAAGAGAAGCAGTGGTTGAGAAGAGCGTGCGACAGAGTTGTAGCTTATCTCCGGTGTTATTCGATCTGTATATTGAGCAAGCAGTAAAGGAAACAAAAGAAAAATTTGGAGTAGGAATTAAAATCCATAAAGAAGAAATAAAAATCTTGAGGTTTGCCGATGACATTTTATTTCTGTCAGAGACATCAAAGGACTTGGAAGAGCAGTTGAACGCAATGGACAGTGTCTTGAAAGGAGTATATAAGATGAACATCAACAAAACCAAAACGAGGATAATGGAATGTAGTTGAGTTAAATCAGGTGATGCTGAGGGAATTAGATTGGGAAATGATACAAAGTAGCAAATTCGTTTTTATATTTGGGAAACAAAATAATTGATGACCGTCGAAGTAGGGAGGGTATAAAATGTAACTGGCTACGGCAAGGAAGGCGTTTCTGAATAAGAGAAATCTGTTGACATCGAGTATAGATTTACGTGTCAGGAATCCATTTCTGAAAGTATTTGTATAGAGTGTAGCCATGTATAGAAGTGAAACATGGCTGATAAACAGTTTGGATAAGACGAGAATAGAAGCTTTTCAAATGTGGTGCTACAGAAGAATGCTGAAGATTAGATGGGTAGATCACGTAACTAATTGGGAGGTACTGAATAGAAATGGGGAGAAGAGGAATCCGTGGCACAACTTGACTAGAAGAAGAGATCGGTTGGCAAGGCACGTTCTGAGGCATCAAGTGATCACCTATTTGGTATTGGAGACAAACGTGGAGGGTAAAACTCGTAGAGGGTGACCAAGAGATGAATACACTAACCATATTCAGAAGGATGTAGATTGCAGAAGTTACTCGGAGATGGCTAGCACAGGATAGGGCACCATGCAGAGCTGCGTCAGACCAGTCTGTGGACTGAAGACCACAACAACTAAAAAAACTGGCTGCGTCAGACCAGTCTGTGGACTGAAGACCACAACAACTAAAAAAACTGGCTGCGTCAGACCAGTCTGTGGACTGAAGACCACAACAACTAAAGAAACTGCAACTACAACGCAACCGGTTTACGAGCATACATAGCGCTATAAATAGAGGAATGCTAAAGGAAACACGCTTGGCTGTCAGGAGAGAAATGTGTGAAACCTTCAACGGCTATCGAAGCAGAAATACCTCTCACAAAACCCAAAGAAATTCTCGTCATTTGTGAAGGCTTCAAAGTTAATTTCCCGACACTCATGGATGACACTGGGACTGAAATTGAGAATAACAAAGCAGAATCAGCTATCGTGTAATCCGTTTTCACATGTTTCTTCACAAAGAAAAACCTGACTAAGTACGAGTAGAGTCTGCGCTCTGAAAGTTCCGCAAAAACTTTATTACGTATATAGATAGGTCATCTACAGGTTTTGATGACTGAGTTTGCTAGTATCAGAATACGAAGCATAAAAATTGTCGTAACTTTTGACTGCCTTGGCTTGGAAGCTTAATTTTTTTACAGCGCCAGGGAACCGTAGACCTTAGTATTCACATTATTTTCATCTTGATATATCTACCCGTTCGTGGACAGACACATAGACGGACGGACAACAAATGTCAAAAAATATTTTTTGTGTAACATAATTACAAATTAACAATTTTTCAGATTTTTTTCCTTTACTGGTACTGTGAAGGCTTACTTCCTGCCAAATTTCATGATCCTAGGTCAACAGGAAGTACCCAATAAGTAGGGTGACCATATTTTCTTCGGACAAAAGTGGGACTTTCATACATTTTCTTGGCCAAAAAGTGGGACAATTTTTCTCATTAAATATCACTTTTAATGCTAACACTTCTTCTTCCTCTGCAAATATAGCCTTCACTGATATTTGTGTGTGTGTGTGTGTGTGTGTGTGTGTGTGTGTGTGTACAAAACCAAACAAAGAATGGAAAGACTGGAAAGAAGTACATTTCAAGTTTTCAGAAATTTACTTACTAAGAAATGTAACATTTATAACACAGAATGTAGAAAGATATACAGTAACAATCACTACAAAAAAGTTCTTAGTGAACACTAGGAATTTATGGTTTTGTGGATTCCACACTGCAATCATATTTCTTCGAAGATGAAATTTCATTCAGCAACTCAGGTTTGCTTAACAGGTATGAATATAAGTCAGTGCAACTGTATTTACTGAAGTTTAAACAGGTCAGTAAAATACGCTTAACGCTCCTCTCCATAAATCTATTCCTCTCATCTGTCCACTGTGACGATAGTAAGTTGGAAACACTTTCAACATTTGCATTGTGGGCAGGGAGTGAAAAGAAGTACTGCGCTATATTAAGCGATTCTCTGAACTGTTCATTAGACTGGCAAGATCTGAAAAACCTACGCCATTTTTCATGTGCCATCAACTGATTCCATTGTTCACTGTCTGTTTCCACTTGTTTTACAAATGATTGTATATGAACTATTTCATCAAATAAGAGGCTGTCATTTACTAGAATGCCCTTTTCATTTAGCCACATTAAAGTATTTTCAATTACTGACCATTCTGGTGGTTCTGTGAGCATCATCCATGAGAATACAGAAAACGCAGCTATTCCCTGTAACCATGAGGATAAATAGTCTATTGAAGCATCATAAAACGTTGATACTGCTATGTCAAATTTCTTATCAGACTGGTCATCGCAATCATTCAGCAGTTTTTTTACACTTAGTGGTACAAAATGTTCATGTTTCCTTGAATTTAGACTTGTCAAAGCTTTATTTAAGACTGCCAATACTTCACGTATGGAATTATTCTGTTTCTCAATGCTCAGAATGGATTGTTGGAAAATACCCATTTGTGAATGCTCAAAAAGTAAATAATATTCATTTATAGGATCACTGAAAAAACTCTTTAAGATTGCAGGGCACTTTGAGTTAGACTGTGACAAAAAGTAAGATTTCAAAGGTTCATACATTTTCAAGATCCTTTCTATGGCTGGCAACAATGAAAGCTACCTTGTTTTGGAAAAGGAAAGTAAATTTTTGTAAGTGATACCAACAAATTCACAAAATTCAGTGAGTTCTGCAACACGAATAGAAAAAATACGAAAATGGTTGTACAACTTCATGACAATGCAGTCAATGTCAACAGGTAAAACATCACAAGTACTCACTTTGAAGTGTGTTATGAACAACATGTGCTGGACAACCTATGCCAACAATGTTAGAGTTTTTAAATTTTTCTTTCAGATGTGTGAAAACATTATTACTCTCTTTCTTCATTAACACCCCAAAATTACAGTTAGTATTGTCTGCACCAAATGCAACACACTTTGAGACGATACTGAATGGCTGTATAACATGAGAAAGATAATTGGAAATTGTTTCGGTCTTTTCGTTCTGCAATTCATCAAGATCAAGCAATTTCGTCTGCAGTCCACCCTCACTTACAGAAAAATACTGAACTACCACAGGAAAAATTTTCTGATGCCCATGGTTGCTAGCATCAGTAGATATTGAAAAGTATTTTGCACTGTTTACAGCAGCTATTACCTGTTTCTGGGAATGCGGAGCTATAACATTGTTAATAATTGCTTCACACTTTGTTCTTCCACACGAAACATATTCTGCAACCTTATCATCAGGAAAATTTTTTTTGTTTAGTTGAACACTGCAGTCATTAGAACGATAGCTTTGGTGGTGTTTAACTACATGGAATGACAGGGTTCCTTCTGCTGCAGCTACGTTTTTCTGTTCCTGTGTATTGGAAGTTACAAAATATCTCGTCATTTTTTGCGAGGAACCAGCCGATCGAAGATTCTTCCTGTGTTTCTCTGATTCCATATGATGCTTGAGATCTGCAGCACCACCATGAGACACGAAATGGTTCAAATGGCTCTGAGCACTATGCGACTTGACTTCTGAGTTCATCAGTCGCCTAGAACTTAGAACTAATTAAACCTAACTAACCTAAGGACATCACACACATCCATACCCGAGGCAGGATTCGAACCTGCGACCGTAGCGGTCGCTCGGCTCAAGACTGCAGCGCCTAGAACCGCACGGCCACTACGGCCGGCCATGAGACACGGATATAGCACAGTTACATACGTTACATTTTGCTGAACAGTCATTGTCTGTAGCAGGGAAGCAAGGAAATTTCCTCTGAAGCTCTTCCGAAAACTTTGATTCTCGTTTCGGCATCGCCACGACGTGCTAGCACTTCACGAAACTGATACTGAGTGCTGACAACAATGGCAAGCAAAAGCAAGGAAAGAAAATAAGAGTACGCAACAATTATAATGCTTAAGCTTTACATTACCAGGGGGTACCAACGTACGGAATGTCAATTTCAATTGATAGTTTATAAAATCGACACTCAGAAAATATTTTAACCACTTTGTAAATGTCTGAAAATAATTCTTGAAAATCGGGCGAATTGCTTGTTTTTTTTAAAAAAAGTCGGGACAAATTTTTGAGCCTCAATAAACGGGACAATCCCGATTAATCGGGACGTATGGTCACCCTACCAATAAGTTTTGTTGAGTGAGTCTGGGAGTATAGAAATATGTGACATAAATGGTCGTATCTTTTGATTGCTTTGACTTAGAAGCTTAAATCGTTTTACATCGGCAGTGGATCGTACACCTTAGTATTTGATATAAATTTCAACCGGATATCTCTATCCGATCCTCAGAAAATGGGGTCTTAGCAGACAGACAATAAAGTGATCCTACAAGGGTTTCATTTTTACCGATTGAGTTACGGAACGCTGAATATCAAGAAATATTGCTTCAGTTTACTTTACGTGTGACTGCATGGATATAGTGCTAGTGGCGATGAGAAGAGCTAAAATCATTAAAACTGAACGAATCTTTATTAGCGCACGGAAACCCCCCCCAAATTCTATCCAAGAATAGCGGCTGAGTTAGCCCCTCTTTTAACAACAATATACCATGGAGTACTGTGTTGTGGAACACAGTATTATATGGTAGTGAGACATGGACTGTGGGAAAATCGCAGCGAAGAGACTCGAATCATTTGAAATATGGTTTATAAGGAAGAATGTCGAAAATTAGGTGGACTGATAATGTAAGAGTATGAGGAGGTTCTGCACAGAATCGGCGAGGGAGGAATATGCGGAAAACACTGATCAGAAAAGGGGACAGGGTGATATGACATCTGTTAAGACATCAAGCAATAACATCCATGCTACTAGAGGGAACTGTATAGGACAAAAAGTGTAGAGGAAGGTAGGGATTGGATCGTTCGTGCGAAAGCCCAACTTGGAATTTTCCTCCAGACATCCTGCAAGCTATGTATCAAAGCAGGATGCAGTATTTCTTGGCTTCTGAAAAGCTTTTGACTCTGTACGACACCAACTCTTATTAACAAAAATACTATCACACTGTGCGTTACACAAAATTAGTGACTGAGCTGAGAAATTGTAGGTAGGGACGAAACAGAAATTTATCTTGGATGGAAAGCCATCAACAGCTGCAGGAGTAACTACAGCTGTGGCCAGGTGCGTGAAGCGGGTCCGTGGCTCTTCATGTTGCATATTTGTGTCCTGGCAGACAACATTAGTAGTAGCCTCTGATTTGTCGGAAGTGATAATGTTTCTTTAATGAAGTGATGTCTGAAAAATGTTGCACAAATATTCACTCGGACCTTAAAAAGAGTTCAAAGAGGTGCGAAGACTGACAACTCACTTTAAGTATTCAGTAATGTAAAATTGTGCACTTCACAATACGAAATAAACATAGCATCTTATTACTACAATTCTAATGCGTCGCTGTTGGGATCAATCAACTCTTATAAATTAAATACCTGGTTGCCATAAATTGTTGGGATTTGAAACAGAATGATCACATAGATAAAACAGGTGACGCAGAGACACAGTCATGGGCACTGGTAGGATACTGAAAAAATGCAATCAATCAGCAAAGTAGGTGTTGGTTATAAAACACTCTTGTGGCCAGTTCTATAATATTTTATTTGTTTGGCCCGTGGGAGAGCGCCATGGAGATACAGAGAAACGTGAACTGTCAGACGTCTGAAGATAAACTCCAACTGTCCCACTGTCCCGCATGAGCCTAACTTAAAATTTCAGGAAATTAATATCCGACAACACACAGCAGATCTTCCTCTAGGCCCTAGGGATTTCCGAAACAAGATCAGACTAATTACGGCGTGCACAGGGAGAATTAAGCAATAATTCTTCCGGCGCTCCGTAGCGAATGGAATGGAATAGGGAAGCACCTTCTGACACGCTTTTCTCAGTGGTTTGCAGAGTACACATATAGACGAAGAAGTGATTATTATTGACCGATCTTGTACAGACCTGTGGCGAATGCTTCGTGCCTCGTAGAAGATGGTACTTATTGTATATTTGTGGCAATGAATTGTGAACGTCATTGAGAGAGTGTACACACAATGAAAGAGTAAACGTCACTGTGACATTATTGGTCTAACAAATCGGCTTCTCACAGGTGAATGACAAATACAAGGGACGTCGTATATGTCGAGTCCGCCTTCACAGCGCTGAAATACTGATCTGAAGAATAGGTTACGTACTGCAACTGGCATCATTACCTCCGGGTAGATCCTAATCACTTTACACAAGATCTTTTTTCCGCTGATAAACTTTTACAATGCAGGAAAAGCTGCAGAGAACCTAGGCGAACGTCCATCAAAAGCACAGGTTTGAAATATGGAGAGCAAAACTTAGCCCGAGCGCCCACTCGGAAGAAGAGAGTACCGTTAGCAGTGATCTTCCCTACCCTGTATTGGCGGACACAACCTATTTAGGGCGTGGGTCCCACACTTCTTCGCCAACGGGCAGAGATGAGGACCTCCATCTGTTACTACAGCCAAGTGTGTAACACGCGCTGGACTTACCTTGTACTCAAGATCTTCTAAATTTAATTTCAGGGTCATCTAGGACTCAAATATTTGCTAGAACAGACCCACAAACAAATAAGTAAATTTATAAGCGGCATCCTCTGCATTCTTCTGCAGTAGGAAAAGATATCTAAAGAATATGCTGTAGTTCCAAAAGACGTCATGAAGTATAAGTGTAGTAGAAATAATCTGAGATAAAACGACCTGCTTCTAAAACATGATTAAAAAATTCATAACCTTGGGACAGATCGTGTTTATCTGGCAGGACAAACAAGGTTACGAAAGCAACGTTCATTTCATGGCCGGATGGCGAGCCGGCCGAAGTGGCCGTGCGGTTAAAGGCGCTGCAGTCTGGAACCGCAAGACCGATACGGTCGCAGGTTCGAATCCTGCCTCGGGCATGGATGTTTGTGTTGTCCTTAGGTTAGTTAGGTTTAACTAGTTCTAAGTTCTAGGGGACTAATGACCTCAGCAGTTGAGTCGCATAGTGCTCAGAGCCATTTGAACCATTTGAACCGGATGGCGATACGGTGTATTCTGCAAGCAGCTGAGATGCAATGAGAAATATTTCTACAATTGAGATATGAAAGGCGTGGCGACCAGTTAACAGCCAGGGCTAAGCCGGTAGGAAAAGTAGGGACAGGGACATTTGACAGGAAAGGAATTCAGCTCAGTTGGCCATGAGAATGCCCTCCGTCATTCACTCTGGAAATCCTTAAAAATCGTGTTCGTCGCCTAGATTTAAATTTCATTCAAACCAGAGGTGTAACAAGCTGAAGAAAATATCTCAGACCTCGAACGGCCAAGTTTTACTGTCAGTAGGGTCCGTTTCGATCCATCAGCGTGAGACAAGGACGGCGGGTAGAGCGAACATACGTCACCAATACAGATAGTCGCAGTGTTACACAGAGCAAGACACGTTTCAGAGATAAGGTCGGGCGTTCGCTACAGGCAGCGACATCAGCGCAAACTCCAAGCGTTTGCATCGGCACAGAATAACTTTACCCAGACCCGTATACTGGCATGGGAAACTACGACCAAGGCCACAAATTCCTATTAATGGCAATTTTTGAAAAACAGAAATTGGAGATTACGCTATAGTAATGTAATGATATAACGAGACTTAGCGTCTCTTCATTATCAGATGATACGTCATAATGTTAACATTACTTCTATTGTGAAACGACCCTGGTTTTTGACAGCATCTCATTCGTTTCTTGGCGTGGCGACAATGCACTAAACGTCGCCGTAACACAATGGAAAGTACGAGAGGACTTTAAGAAAAGTAAGTTACACATTTTATGGCAGGCCAAGTAAAGTTTGTTGAATACTGCACGGCACTTCAAAGTGACACAGATATGTGGCACAGTTTTTCAGCAGCTTCATCAAGTATCTGTAGAAAACGACCAGAACGTTCTACCAATCTCTCAATTCCTTGACGACAGAAATCCGCTCCTTGGTCACGCAGTCAACTGAGAACCGCTGTGTGAACGCCGTCATAGTTGGAAAATCTCTTTCCTCAGATTTTTGTTTCAGCTTTCCTGAAAAATTGCCTGTAAATTGTCGGACTTGACCAGTGTCGATGGCCTCCCTTCCCGACCGCCACCACCATCCACGGCTGTTCCGCCTCGGTCAAGTACCTGGCACCGTATCGCTACGGCTGCGCGCGGCATTGCAGTTGTTCCATACATCGCCATAATTTCACGGTGAATCTGTGTGCAATTTTGACGTTTTGCCCGCAAGAATCGTACTGTAACTCGTACTTCAACTCTGGATTACGTTTCAAATTGCTGCGCCATTTCTCGCACGTACTGTGATGCACCTGTTGTCCGTATCGCAGCAGAGCTGTGTCTACAGGCTACCCGGAACGTGTATTCTCATCTAAAAACGCACCTCTCTTGTTGTGCAATGATCTTAGAGTCGAATGACCTGTGTACCTTACTTTCTGGAAATGCTTACTTATATAGGACGTCCCAAACCTTTAGGAACAAAATTTTACAGATTGTAGACTTACCTAAAACGAGTACTTTGAGGCAAGAAACTACTGGTCGGAAAATATTTTGTTGTTTATAGAAATAACTAACTTGTACCTCGGACCAAGAAATTAGTTCTGAGACACTATCGAAAGTGACGAACACCAGTTTCGATGCAAGGATTACAATAGCACATAAAATCTGCGGCATTCTCTCAAATATACAGGATGAGTCATGTAAGAGGCCACATCCATTTAATTTCGTAAACGGTTACACATCGAAACGCTGTTTCCGGCAAATGTTAGAGCGTCAAGTGACGCGTATGTTTCTGTTCGGTTAATGTTTTTACCGCGGGTGTCGACGGAGATATTGAAGCAAGAACGTTTTTTTTTAAGTAGAGCCGATACTTTTTATAACTGCATTCGATAGTTATTGAGAAGACAATTACGGTGATTAGCGTTTGTTAATGTTCACGTTGAAACTGGCGTTAAAAAAGTCGAGAAACGTTCTACAAATTGGGAGTACCGTGGCCGGAATCGGTATTAGTGATGCAAACACCACCAAGCAGAGATTTCGTGCTACGCTGTGTCGGAATGTCAACACATTTGCCTGCTTACTTGTCTGCGCACGCGGCTACTACGGTCGCCGGTTCGAATCCTGCCTCGGGAATGGATGTCGTTAGGTTTAAGTAGTAAATCTAGGGGACTGATGACCTCAGATATTAAGTCCCATAGTGCTCAGAGCCATTTGAACCATTTTTTGTCTGCATTGCGGGCCGCTCACTTCTCTTTCAACATTCGTTACGTGCCGACATGTACACCGGTGAGGAGATATTTTATGGAAGCAGTCTTGCATATGCGGATGACTTAGTTGTGATGGCAGATTCGATTGAAAGTTTGTAAAGTAATATTTCAGAGCTAGATCAGAAATGTAAGGACTATGGTATGAAAATTAGCTTCTCCAAAACGAAAGTAATGTCAGTGGGAAAGAGATATAAACGGATTGAGTGCCAAATAGGAGGGACAAAGTTAGAACAGGTGGACGGTTTCAAGTACTTAGGATGCATATTCTCACAGGATGGCAACATAGTGAAAGAACTGGAAGCGAGGTGTAGCATAGCTAATGCAGTGAGCGCTCAGCTACGATCTATTCTCTTCTGCAAGAAGGAAGTCAGTACCAAGACTAAGTTATCTGTGCGCCGTTCAATATTTCGACCAACTTTGTTGTATGGGAGCGAAAGCTGGGTGGATTCAGGTTACCTTATCAACAAGGTTGAGGTTACGGATATGAAAGTAGCTATGATGATTGCAGGTACTAGTAGATGGGAACAATGGCAGGAGGGTGTCCACAATGAGGAAATCAAAGAAAAACTGGGAATGAACTCTATAGATGTAGCAGTCAGGGCGAACAGGCTTAGATGGTGGGGTCACGTTACACGCATGGGAGAAGCAAGGTTACCCGAGAGACTCATGGGTTCAGCCGTAGAGGATAGGAGGAGTCGGGGTAAACCAAGGAGAAGGTACCTGGATTCGGTTAAGAATGATTTTGAAGTAATAGGTTTAACATCAGAAGAGGCACCAATGTTAGCACTGCATAGGGGATCATGGAGGATTTTTATAAGGGGGCTGTGCTCCAGACTGAACGCTGAAAGGCATAATCAGTCTTGATGATGATCATCATCATCATTTATCATCATCATCATCATCATCATCATCATCATCATCATCATCAATCACTACATCAGCCACTCTACGACCGGGATTTCGAACGTCGTACAGAATTTTATCGGTTTGCCCTTCAGCAGCTGAGAGACGACCCTGCGATTTTACAATGTGTGCTCTCCATCGATGAAGCAACGTTTGCTAACCACGCTAATCTAAATTTGCTTAACATGCACTACTGGGCAGCCGAAAATCCACACTGGCTACGTCAGATACAACATCACCGGCCGCGGAGCGTAAACGTGTGGTGCGGTATCATACGAAATTACATCGTGGGACATTACTTCATCCTGGGCGTTCTAAATGAACATTCTTATGCAATATGCACACTTTCTGATGAACGTTCTACCGGTTCTTCTACAAGAGGACCACCGAATATTCGACAATGAATGTGGCTGCTCAAAATGGTTCAAATGGCTCTGAGCACTATGGGACTTAATATCTGAGGTCATCAGTCCCCTAGAACATAGAACCACTTAAACCTAACTAACCTAAGGACATCGCACACATCCATGCCCAAGGCAGGATTCGAACCTGCGACCGTAGCGGTCGCGTGGTTCCAGACCGAAGCGCCTAGAACCGCTCGGCCACACCGGCCGGCAATGTGGCTGCAACACGATGGTTGTCCAGCTCCCTTGTTCCTTGTTGCAACACAGATACTAAATGACAACTTCCCTGGACGTTGAATAGGACGAAATTCTATTGTCAAATGGCCTGCGAGGTATCCTGGTTTGACTCCTCTTGATTTGTTTCTTTGGGGAGTATTCAAAGATGCAGTATATGACGAAGCCAACTGGCAGTGCATGCTCTACCATATCATCCACTGTAATTACATCTGTTCATCGTTCTTTCGAACGGAGGTTGCAAATGTGCCTTTCGGTCAAGTCCATGGCCAACAGTTTGACACGTGCTTAAATAAAGGATAAATTTATTTTTTTGGAAGACAAAATTTATGTAACATTAGTTACATGGTTACCAAATCACTGTTAGTAAATTATTTATTTCATTTACATGTGTACGAAATTGCACTGCAACGTCAAACAAGTTGACAGCGTGTATTGCACATAGCTGGTAACACTGTCATTACGCGCTTACGTTCAGCATGGAATGACATTTCGTTGCGAAGAATATTTGTTTTGTAGTGTGCAGGTGGTAACCAAAATATTTTTAATAAAATGTTTCGTTCAATGAATGTATCCCATATCACAAAATTTATAGCAGTGTAGGTAGAGACAGTTGTTTTACAGCATGTATTTTACCTCTAAGAAGCACACAGCCAAACCACGCGTAGTGACCGCGTGGTTTGAGGCGCCATGACACGGATTGCGCGGCCACTCCCTCCGGAGGTTCGAGCCCTCCATCGGACATGGATGTGTGTGTTGTTCTTAGCGTAAGTTAGTGTAAGTTAGTTTAAATAGTGTGTAAGTCTAGGTACCGACGAACCCAGCAGTTTGGTCCCTTAGAAATTCACACACATTTAATTATCTTCACGAGAGCTATCGAATGCAGATATAAAAAGCATGCGGTTCCATTTTAAAAAAAATACTTGCTTCAATATCTCCGTTAATACCAACGCTAAAAACATTAACTAAACAAAAGCATACGTGCCCCTCGACGCTCTAACATTTGCCAAAAACCGCGTTTCCATAACCGTTTACGAAATAAAAGGGATGTTGCGTTTTACGTTACTCCCCTGTATATACTCGTTTATTGTCTGTAGTGGAATGACACAGGCAGCTAAGATCTTACTAACCAATTTCTCTTCAGTTTGTACTGGGTTTTATGTTCAGTGACTTCATGTAACTTTGTACAGATCCATAGCACTGAGATGTGGTGGTCGCGATTGTTATGAGACATTACCTTTCTTTTCAATCTGCTGATCAGGTTATCTGTAGTTTAGGTGCTCATGCACGTTAATGTCGAATTGGAATGATGCGCCAGCGTGTTGAAACAGTATCTTGGCAACAAGAGATACAGTACTCAACAACGGTGGGAGTTCATCTCAAATGAACACCAGCTAACGTGTACCATTCAAACGGGATGACAGTGACACTTTTCCTTATCTTGTATAAATACAGGCAACAAGTAGTAGTAGAGACTAGCGTGGAGTACAGATACTCACCACCACAGACATGGCTATTTCGTTACCTGAAAACACCATCTGTGAACAACAGAAGTTGTAGGAAGTTCAGCACTGCATTACTGCGCTTTATAATCCACTGGGTTCCGCTGCCTGCACACGTTATTAATAAAAAGTAGCGTTTGCTGCTCTGCTAGTTCTCTCCACAAGGGTATTCTTCGAAGTGCGCATTTAAAAGGAATGTTGATGTGTACTCACTGGCGAATCTTTTGTATCGAAATAATTCTTCAGGCCCATACCTCGTTCCTTCAGTGTTACTCGATGATTCTGTACTGTTCTAGTCCAAGACAGTTACTAAACAGATAAAAAAGTTCTGCATTAGAATTTACCTCACATTATCTTATTGAGAAAAAGAAACCACTACGAACAAGCCTACCGTGCAAAGGAGGAAAAATTCATTCTCCATTTTCAGTGCAGTTCTGCGTGCTGTGTTTCCACTCGTGAATGGAATAACGCGGCTTATGTTCTGCTGTTTATCTGTCGACAAGCGTCGGTGGGTCATTCCAGGCTTAGAGCGAACACACAGTCTGGGTGGAAGTTGCTCGTCTGTTTGGTGTACACAACTACGATCTCATTCAAATATTCAGCCACTATCGTCTGATACCGTATATTGAAGATCTGCCTCTAGGAGGACGCCTACAGTCGGCAACAAAAACTGCTGATTACTGATGCCTCGTAGGGAGGGAAGATCTAGGAACACATACCAGACAATACCGACACTATCGGCTTTCAGCTTAGTAGCGCTGTAGACTATGGGCGCTGCTGCTGCTGCAGCATTGAGGATGGTGCCAGAAGTGGGGTGCGGAGGCGACGAGTTCTTGTTAACAACAGTCTTACTACGGTGCTAAAGATTAATTTTTATGGAATTTCGAAGTTATTTTTTGTTTATGCTTAAATTGGAGTAAGCGTTTCAATAATCTTTTAACGGTAATAACTATAACGTAAGTAGATAGTACCTTTTTTAGTGCTTCTTTTAGCACAGCCTTTGTAACTTCCGAACATAAGCAAAAGCCGTTAAAGCCTTGTCCCCGCCTTGATGTGTGAGGGGGTTGATATTGACAAATATACACTCATGCTCATAAATTAAGGATAATTCCAGAATGTGGTGCCACACTACGTGGCACTGCACAAAACTGGCGGTAGTAGCATAGACACATAGGGGACACACACTACACAGATCTGTAAGTCCACGGTATTGGTGATAAGTAGAGGAAACTCCCGAAACACATGTGCTACACAACGCCACTGTTTCCTGCGCATGTATCCCGACATCAATATGGGACATGATCACCATGCACACGTACACAGGCCGCAGAACGGGTTGGCAGACTCTGAATCAAGTGGTCGTGCAGTTGCTGGGGTATAGCCTCCCATTCTTGCACCAGTGCCTGTCGGAGCTCCTGAAGTGTCCTAGGGGTTTGAAGACGTGCAGCGATACGTCGATCGAGAGCATCCCAGACTTCCTCGATGGGGTTTAGGTCTGGAGAACAGGCAGGCCACTCCATTCACCTATATCTTCTTTTTCAAGGTACTTCTCCACGATGACACCTCGGTGGGGCTGTACGTTATCACCCATCAGGAGGAAGGTGGGACCCACTTCACCCCTGAATAGGCGGACAAACTGGTGCAAAATGATGTCCCTATACACCTGACCTGGTACAGTTCCTCTGTCAAAGACATGCAGGGATATACGTGCATCAATCATAATCCCACCCCACACCATCAGACCACGACCTCCATACAGGTCCCTTTCAAGGACACTAAGGGGTTGGTATCTGGTTCCTGGTTCACACCAGGTGAAAACTCGGCGAGAATCACTGTTCAGTCTATACCTGGCCTCGTCCGTGAATATAACATGGGACCACTGTTCCAATGACCATGTACTCTGTTCTTGACACCAGGCTTTATGGGCTCTCCTGTGACCAGGGATCAGTGGAATGGACCTTGCAGGTCTCCAGGTGATTAAACCATTTCTGTTCAGTCGTCTGTAGACCGTGTGTCTGGAGACAACTGTTCCAGTGGCTGCAGTGAGGTCACGAGCAAGGCTACCTGCAGTACTCTGTGGCCATCTGCGGACACTGAAGGTGAGATACATGTCTTCTAGTGGACGTCCCGTACTGTAGCCTCCAGTCGCCCTCCTATTCTACCCCTCATAACGTCATCAATATTTGTTCTTTGAGCCATTTTCAACACACATTCACCAGTAGCACGTCTGATAACGTCTGCACACTTACTCGCTGCACCGTACTATGACATGTATCAACACACCTCTGCATATGTGAACTGCTGCCAGCGCCGCCGTGCGACGACCAGACGTCAAACGCACCGCATGGTCATACCCCGAGATGATTTAAAACCGCAAACCGCCCACCAGAGCGTTTCTTCACCATGTATCAGCATTATCCTTAATTTATGAGCATGAGTGTAGGTCAATGTCGACAGGGTGTTGATACTTCCCCATGCTCTATACTTCAGAAAAAAGTTTTTTATACTTCAGTGTAATCGATCATACAGTACAGTTTTTTAGTATGTCCAGCTACTTCAGTATAGGGGTGCTTTTCGTGGTTAGGATGTAGTCCCCTTTTATGCTTAGGAAAATGCTAAATACAAAAGGGGATGAACACATTTTACAGTGGAGGAACAGTTCGGAGAAAATGATTGTTGTTGTCAGCAAGACATTGTATGGCTCAAATGGCTCTGAGCACTATGGGACTTAACATCTGAGGTCACCAGTCCCCTAGAACTTAGAACTACTTAAACCTAACTAACCTAAGGACATCACACACATCCACGCTCGAGGCAGGATTCGAACCCGCGACCGTAGCGGTCGCGCGGTTCCAGACTGAAGCGCCTAGAACCGCTCGGCCACACAGGCCGGCGCATGACACTGTAACCTGTCATAAAGCAACATCTGTGAGGCAACGGTTTGCGGAAAGCAACATTCCTGAAATCGACTGGTCTGCCCTCAGTCCCGACCTCAACCCAACAGAGCAGCTTTGGGATGAGTTAAAACGTAGAGTTCGCACCAAACCCCAGTGTCCAACACCACTATCTTGTCTCGTTTCGGCTCTTGAGAAAGAATGAGCTGTCACTCGTCCAAAGACATTCAGGCACCTCAATGAAAAGTTTCTCTAGTACAGTTCAAACAGTTATAAAGGCAAAGAGTGAAGATACTAAGGGCGCCCGTAGTGGGCGAGGAGGGAGGTCAAGCCCCTCCCCCACCTAGCTCTCAAGGAAAGGAAAAAAATATAGTCTAGTCAAGTGTTTTTCTTTCAAGAAAACGATTTGGAAGACAGTATTACACTGGGTTGGGCAGGGTCGGAATTGGACTTTTTTAAAGGCTACCTACAAGGCGTTATTCGTCTTCCAAAGTATCAAAAATACTCCACACCCCCAAGCCTATCCCCCATCCCTCCAAACTATCGTATGGGCGCCCTTGGGAGACACCCCATATTAATGGCCAGTACTGGTGTCTGGATATCTATGATGAGATGGTGTACATCCCGCAGCTACGTGCATGGTCTGTATATCTGTCAGTTGTGTATTACTGCTTGCCTACAGCTCTGTCGGAAAGAAAACCTTAGAGATAACTCAGCAGTATACATCTAAAGTCTGAAGGCAGGCAGGAACAATGAGTTAATGGAAACGTTTTCTTTACAAACGCAGCACATGTAACACTCTATACGAGTTTGCACAATTGTGCAGGTGTCAACGGTGATGTATGACGGCTATTCAGAGAGTAACATTTGTTTTCAAGTGTCATGGGAAGTAGTGGTGGAAACGGAACAGTTCCTTCTTTGACTCAGCTAAAGCTCAGCGTTTTTAAAGCAGCTTTGCTTCTCATTCACCTACTGTAGTGTTGCAGCTGAAAATCAGGACAAATGTAAAATCCGTTCTGCGATACGGTATTTCGTGACAAAATAAATCTCAAAATTGTTGACATTCTTCGCAAAATTTCTGCTGTGATGATCGAAGGTATTCTTCATGAACCGATTCGTTCGTTTAAAAGCGGAAGGACGAACGTTCATGATGTTGGCAGAAGTACCTATCCTTCGTGTAATCAGTAACCAACTGGTAAAGCAAATAGACGAAAAAATTCATGAATCCTCGCGCCTCAGGAATACTCAACGACTGGACAACTTCCAGCAAGTTTCTCTGGGTGTTTTGTTTCAGTATATAACTAACCAATTAGAGTATCACAAGTTCTGCATTTTTCAAATTCTATATCTCTCAGGTAGCAGAATTTTTTGTAGAGAGAAACTGTAACTCGTTAAAAGATGCCTACACCAGTTTCTTTGGCGCTTCAGTATATATAAAACTGTTGTGTTAAACGCATCTCTTGAAGCATAAAATTTCTGAAACTGGATAATTTAGGTTATCAGCCAGGTATGGGATCACAATTTTCTCAGTCAGAATGTTAATTGGAGGTACCAGGCAATATGCAACGAATGGAAGTATACTTATGAGGAAGAGTGTTTTGGTATATACCTGCGAGATGATTCCTTCTATTGTAGAGGAACGGTGTTGAAATTCAACTGTCGCCAACCATATTTATATCTTTCGGAGTCTTGCTAAACTATTTCAGGCGTAATGCAGGCCCCTACCTTTGAAAAGAACGTGATGACTTTACTTCCCTAATCCTAACCGCGCGTGACCCGTGTCTGGTGACTCGTCGACGGGATACTGGAATTAAACCCTAATCTTCCTCCCCGCTTGTCTTCTTGTTCAAAATTAGAAAAAATAAACCGCTCACACTCGACAAGTTATGTACTGTACGATAGATTCATAGTCGGCAGGAATGTAATTCAAATTCCATACGGAAAGGCTGACTTCACCTCTCCACTACATTTTCGCTGCTCATGACCTCTAGGCGCTATTTGCTCTCGGAACTACTGTGACACACGACAGAGCTGCAGCTTCACTCGCCATGAGTACTCTTTTACTCTCCAGCTCAGAAACTTTGTGGAACACCCGTAATTATGTGTCCATATCTACCAATGCCTAAGAGAATGCCACGTCGGTTATGATGCGAGGCGGTAGCAATAGCAACACATTTGCCTTGTCATGCTACGTTTAGCACCCGCAGCATCAGCAACGGGCTAATAGAACACAGAAAGCACGTTGAGGTGCGAGCATTTACTTACACAGCGTAAAGGTGAGAACGAGGGTTAATACGTCACGCATTTCTATGAAATAGTGAGAAATTGACATCGAAGGGTGGGGTGCGGGGGAGTCAGCCATGATAAAACTATTACACCTGGTGTGCAAAATACACTACCTCATCAAAAGTATCCAGACACCTATTATTAGACATTAATAAGGGATTTGTCCATCCGTCACCTTTATAACGGCTTGAAACCTGTTGGGGACTCTTTGAGTGTGGTGTCTGAAAGTCTGTGGACGAATGGCAGCCCATTCCTCCTCAAGAGCCGAAACCGGAGATCGCAGTGAGGTTGGACTCCGCGGTGCGGAGCGAAGTCGACGTCCTGATTTATCCCAAACGTGTCCCACTAGGTTCAGGTGGTAACTACGGGTAGGCCAGACCACTTCAGGAATGTTACTGTCCGAAAACCATTACCTTACAGTTGCTGCTTTATGACGGGTGCATTATCATGCTGATACAATCACCTTATCTGAACTGTTCCTCTGCTGTATGCACTACACAATGATCTAGATTGTTTTCATATCCTTCCGCATTTAGCATCTTCTTAAGTACAATAAGGGAACCACACTAAGCATGTAATACACCCCCACAAACACCTCTTCCGTACTTGACTGCTGGTCGGACTTTGAAGCTCACGAGTTATTCCTTCTGGTGTTTTCACACGATTTTTTACAAGCACCCTCCGTAATGCACAGCGATCCCAATCTATCAATATATGAGGTCTCCCTGGTCTTCGTTTAGCTATGGTTGTTCATTCGCATTTTCACTTCACAGTCTCATCACCAACCGTATACTTGAACAGCTTTAGAAGGGTTGAAATGTCTCTGGTGGACATGTTACTAACGTGACATCCAATGACAACTCCACATCCGAAGACACTGAGCTCACTTGATTGACTCTCTGCCGTTACCGCTTCTCTGCTGACAACACAATACTCCCAGCCTCCTTTTACACTGCCGGGTCCGCCTCTTGTGAGTGCTAGTGGACAGTTCCGCATTTCATAGTGGTTTTCTAATAATTTTGGTCAGATCGTGTGTACGAGATAGGCGAAATACCTTAGGCTTCAAGAATAATGTACAAATCCGGTTCCAAAGAATGCCCCTGCTACTACCGAACAATCAGTTTAAAAAGTTATGCTTGCAAAATACTGACACGAATTATACTGACGGGAAAAACTGCAACGCCATAAGGTAATTAATATACAGTAATGAAATTTCGGTAGTACATTTGCCTAGGTGACATACATAAGTCATTAACATAGCGAGATCACACGTTAATATAAGCGCGAGATAAGCCGTAGCAAATGAAAAATGCTGGTACATTAATGACCGTTGTAACTACCAGAATGTCGAATGCAAGTGCTTTACTGATTGTGCTTTACAGATGCCGGATATCAGTTTGTGGGATGGACTTCCATGCCTGTCGCACTTGGTCGGTAAACAAAGGGACGGTTAATGCTGGTGGCGGATTGCGCTGCAGTTGTTGTCCGATGATGTCCAATAAGTACTAGATTGGAGACAGATCTGGTGGTCGAACAGACCAAGGCAACATGTCGACACTCTGTAGAGCATGTTGGGCTACTACAGCGGTATGTGGGCGAGCGTTATCCTGTTGGAAGGTACCCCTTGGAATGCTGTTAATAAATGGCAGCACAACAGATCGAATCATCAGAGTGACATACAAATTTTCAGTCAGGTTGCATGGGATAACCACGAGAGTGCTGTTGCTGTCATACGAAACCGCACCCCAGACCATTAACTCCGGATGTAGGTGTAGATTGGGTGCAGGCCCCAACTGGCTTCCTTGTAACCAACACACAGTCATCACTGGCACCGAGATAGAACCAACTTTCATCAGAAAACAGAACAGATAACCAGTTCGACTTTCAATGAGCTCTCGCTTGACACCCGGAAGTCACAGATGGTGATGGTTTGGGGTCAGTGGAATGCACACTACTGATCGTCTGGCTCGGAGATGTCCTTGAAGTAACCAATTTGTAACAGTTCGTTGTTTGACTGTGGTGCCAACTGCTGCTCAGATTGCTGCTGCAGCTGCAGTGCTGTGCGTCAGAGCCATACGCCGAACAAGATGGACTTCCCTCTCGCTAATGCCACGTGGCCGTCCGCAGCCATAGCATCTTGCGACCGTACATTCTCGTAACCACCGCTGCTAGCAGTCAAGTACAGTGGCCACACTCTGTAAGTAGGCTGTTTAGGTTTTTTTATTGGTAACGCCCCCTCTGTATGAAAATCACTGGCTGTGCTGTGTGCAGTTTGTGGCTGCTTTGCATTGTTGTAATACTCGCCATTGTAGTGTTGGGCAGCGGCAGCTGGATGTGAACAGCGCGTAGCGTTGCGCAGTTGGAGGTGAGCCGCCAGTAGTGGTGGATGTGGGGAGAGAGATGGCGGAGTTTTGAAATTTGTCATGAACTGCTATATTTATATATGATGATATCAAGGTAAATACATTGTTTGTTCTCTATTAATATCTTTCATTTGCTAACTATCCCTATCAGTAGTTAGTGCCTTCAGTAGTTTGAATCTTTTATTTAGCTGGCAGTAGTGGCGCTCGCTGTATTGCAGTAACTTGAGTAGCGAAGATTTTTGTGAGGTAAGTGATTTGTGAAAGGTATAGTTTACTGTTAGTCAGGGCCCATTCTTTTGTAGGGATTATTGAAAGTCAGATTGCGTTGCGCTAACAAAATATTGTGTGTCAGTTTAAGCACAGTCATGTATAATTGTTCAAAGGGGACGTTTCATATGTCGACCCTTAGCCGAGGATACCTCACTGGAATCTTCTGATTTTTTCTTGTAGTTTGTGTAATTAGTGTAGATTTTGTTTATTGCTAGCGCGTAATTGTAGAGAAAATCTCCTTTGTAGTTGCAGTCTTTCATTGTTGTACAGTAAAACAGTTGTGGCATGCATGTAGATTTGCACCAAGTATTTCGCAGCTGCAATTAACTAGATATTATTTTCAGTGCTATGTTAATGTGTTCTCTTATTTTTGATCTTCAAATTGTGTTTTTCTGTGTTGTCGTGTGAAATACTGTGACAATAATGGCGTGTGAAAAACGTAATACTAGGCTCCAAAGTAAACTGAGAAATGACAGTGAAAATGAAAGCAGTGTGTTAGCGCCACCGAGTAATGAATTAACTGATGTTCAAAGTAGTAATTTGGTAATTGTGCATAGGGAAATGGAGCGGGCTGCAAACAATGATGTAGACATTGAAACAGGTAGTGAACAGGGAAGCATTATCGATCGATCGGTCGGCAACAGCTCGCGTCAGGAATCCGAAATGACAGGACACAATTTCGCAAATACTGTAGATTCAGGTTTTGGGTCATCACCGTTTTCTCAAATAAGTCAAGACACATTTTCTGCTTGTCAAAATGTGAATGTTGCCGGTGCAAATGCACTGCCGAAAAGCGTAGAGAAACAGATTCCAGACACTAATACATTATTATTGCAATTAATGCAACAAATGGAACAAAATCAGAGACAAATGGGACAAAAGCTTGAAAAGTTAGACACAATGGAACAAAATCAGAGACAAACACAGCAACAGTTAGACGCAATGGGACAAAATCTTCAAAAGTTAGACACCACACTTGAACAAACACGTGAAGATTTAACTAGTGAGTTACATAACATTGAATCGAAATGTCAAAAAGTCTGTAATGACGTAAAAACACAAATTTGTGAGCATTTTCAACCCATTTTTTCGCGGTATGAAAATGTATTACAGAATCACGAAGCAGCCATAAAAGAACTGCAAACCATTGTTCATGAAAATCACGACACCTTGCAAGCTAAAATTGACTCAGTTGCATCTACCGATTCGGTTACGCAACTTGCAAAAACTCAGGAAAACTTAAAGGACACAGTAGATTCGATTTCAACACAAATGGACACTCTGAAACTTGGTTCAGAAAAACACACTGAGGAAATGTGTTCACTATCGGAGAAAGTAGCCGAACTTTCGGATCAGGTCACTAACTTATCTACAAAGGTAGATGATGATCTGAATAACACAACACCTGTAGCCTTCACTGACACTGAAGAGTATGTAGAAATTAGAAAATTCAAACAAAATCAAAATCACATCAATACACAGTACAAAAGAGAAATCCGGGAAGTGCAAGATCAGTTGGCACAAGTAGTACAAGAATTACCTATTTCAGAGGACACCCGCGCCCCAATACGGGAAGAGGGACACAGAAATACGGAACGCCACAAAATAATAACACAGGGCATTTCGGAAGTTATGAAAGAAATTGGCAATGTGCACCGAATTTTGAGATGGAACGGCCGACACGACCTAACAATGACCGATATGCGACTCGCCGACATGATGATTTTGACTATAAGCTGTTCAATACTACACGTAAATTCAAAACATTTAAGAATTCTGGCAACGACATTCATCCACAAGCATGGCTCCATCAATTCTCGCATTGTTTTCCTCCCAACTGGTCGTTAGAACACATATTAGAATTTATGTGTGGCTACTTGGAGAATGAACCAGCTGTAAGAATGCGATCGGTAATTCACGATTGCCACAGTGAAGGAGAGTTTTACCATGCCTTCCTCTCAGCATATTGGTCTCAAGCCACACAAGACCGAATAAAACATAGCATCATAATGATGAAACGTTTCGAACAATCTGAATTTTCCAGTCTTATGAAATATTTTGAAGACATGTTGCATAAGAATCAGTATCTTTCAAACCCATACAGCCCCTCAGAACTCATCCGCATTTGCTTAATCAAACTGCCTGAACATTTACGACATATTATTTTGGCAGGACGTTGCAAAGACGACATTGAAGCATTTCAGGGACTCTTACAAGAATTAGAAATTGACACTGACAATCGCGGAACGCGAAACCAGGAACACAACAATTACAGGTCACATCCGTCGCAATTCCGCGATGAAAGAAGTAATAACTGGACACGACAAGCCTATTCTTACAACGTAAATCGTGACCAAAACAGACACCACCCGTATTACAACCACTGGCAGAGTAATAGTTACAGAGAAAGATCGCATTTCCGTAGTAATGAATATGACAGAGATAACCATAGAAACAGACAATATGGGAACCAAAATAATTATTATCAAGGGAGACAGAATAACTTCAGACGCAACAGTTCGGCGCACAGTTACGATTCAGGGAGAAATTCTCCACCACGTGACGGACAAGGAAGAAACTACGGAACCTACCGACATGACGACAGACGATATATTCGTAACGACAGACCTGAATTGCATCAGAACTGGCGGGATTTAAACAGGGCAGGGCCTTCTCGGCAAGGTGAATTTGTAGAAGTTAGGTCTCCTAATCCCAATAACGACGCGCGCCAACAAAGAAACAGACAATGACGCGCACCGCAGGCAGCCGCATGCGCCGGCTGGCTCACAGAAAAATAACACAAGACGCTAGCCTTGAGAAAAATTTTAGCATTCTTTACCGATTTATACAACATGATAATTGCTTTGAAGTTGAAACTCTGCGTACTAGGAAGAGTAAAGGTTTACACCACATTTCACATGTAAAACCGTTTATTGAAAGATAATCTACTTTTTAACTTTGTCATTACCATAAAACTTTTCACTTTACATTACTAGTATGCTTGTCAGACTTAGAATCTGTTAACATGCAACAATGTTTGAAGTTAAATATCCAGTCAAGAACCAAGAGAACTTATTGAAACAGAAATGACGAATGCATTGTTATAGTGAACAGACGTCACAGTGGTATTGTGTGTGTACATTCTTGCTTGTTAGTTGCACGATTATGGAAGGACTATAAGGCTTACATACTTAGAACATTTACCAGTACTGCTAATGAGATTTTAATGCAACATTTTGGTTTACTTGAAAATATATTCTGGATTTAAAGTACTTTCAGTGAGATACCAGATGGCACAGTGGTTAATTTATGTGACAGCTACACGATTTTATCACGACGCTACTAATGAGTGACAATTTACAATGTTGCTTTTGCAGTGTTTCTGTTTTATATCTGCACAGTTTTCTGTTTTATTCTGGAAAGTAAAACAGGTTTTAGTAGTAACTTTTGTGGTATAGCTACAATGAGACAGGGTTTTCCGTAGCACAACAATACGTTACAGTACAGTACTTTCTTCATCACAACAATAAGCGTAATAACTACGATATCTATACACAAACCATTTTACTTTTGTTTATCATGAGGTAAGTACATTGACTTCTGCAGAACTTAGCTTTCGGAGGACGATAACTACGACACTTCCACAGAGATTATGTTGCAACAAGACGCGCATTTAGCGCTACAGGACACGTATTTGAGTGATTGATTTTGTACTTAAAATATTTATTTTTAAAGATATTTGGTGTACAATGATACAAAGGTTTTCCGTGATACATTTCATTCCATTGCTGTAATCTGTAACACCTGAGGGTATAATTACATTAATCCTCAGGGGGGTGCATGCTTACTTTGTGTATCATGTGTGTGGCAACCACAAGGAACCCTAGCTAATATGGTATTTGCTTATACAACTTTACACATCGGTACCATATTTCTCTAACACACAAATTACACAGCTATCTGATTATTTGACAGAGAAACAAACATTCTTTTTACTACGTCAGTGACAGATGTTTACGCAATTACACAGTTGGGTAACTTCACACTTATGAAACTGTATTTTGTCTGTACTTTGTAAACTGTTCATATTTTTTCGGAATCATTGTGATACTATGAGAGCTTTGAATGATATATTTGGTAAGGGAGCATGATTTTAAAGTACGTTTGAGGTAGATGACACTATTGAAATGAGCAGAGAATTTTTTTTAGGTTTTGAAATTATTGCAGAAAGCTATGACGTTTTTGAGATTTGACTGAGGTGTTATGATGTTATTATTACGACGATGATGTGTACTATGCTGTTGAGATATGTTTATGATCAATAAGATGATGCTACCTTATATGAGGAATAAGAAGTATGTTGGAAACCAAGAATAGTACTTTAAGAGTTATGAAATGTGACTGTATCACAATGCTGACGAATATTTTATTTGGACACTTATATTTATAGGATTTTCTTTCTACAGATTTGCAACGCTAATTCTTGACCTGTGAAATATTTTTATGTGAGACTATCACTGTAGCGGAAACTGCTGTCGTAAATATTTCCATAAGAAAGTTAAGTGACCACCTGCACGTAATGCGTCGCGGGCACCCACCTGGGCGACAGCCGCCCGAAAAAAAGCCATTAGCCTTTCCAGAAGCACAGGTAGAAAAAAAAAAGGGGAGGCCATTATCCTCGCTATTGACATTTCCTTGTTGAAAGCATACTGTGGAGCTTGTAATTCATGATATTTACTGAAATGCCTAATGAAATGACGAGAAATATTTTTACATCTGCACACCTGATTACGACAAGCGTCTTTCTACGAGAGTTGAGAGAATTTCTACTAACTTATGAAATGTCACATGACTATTGAATGATATTTTTATGCTTTGGTTTGCGTAATTGCTTATTTCATTTGATACCTGTTTTCCAGCTGTGTTACAGCATTAGTTTTATAAAATAAACTTAGATGCATTTGCTAATGTGAACACTTTCTGTCAACAGATCTATTAACTGATAATTTTGTAATCCACATTCTTTAAAAAAAAGGAGCACTTGGAAAGGAAAGAACAATAAGAAGGGACTAGTAACAGTAACTGGACACATAATTTTCTTTTCAAGTACATGGTAATATTTCTTTTACAATAAGTTGTGTGGTGCACCACTTTAATTACTTAGACATTAAGATGTGATTATACATTTCCCTTATCTGCATCGTTATCTTTAGTGTACTATTTTTTCTGCTTGAGCTATGTCATGTTTCGATATAAGCTGCTGTTTGCCAGGCATAGTGCTACTGAACTTTAATTTGTGTTACTCTGCTAAGCCAGATTTATTTTTTTGTTTGCTGCGCATTGCCTCATATTAGTTGTAATGTTGAATTGCTTGGTAATTTAGATTTACTGTAGCTTGCTTTGCGATTTTCCATTTTTTTAATTGCTGTTTATATTAATTGTTTTATGTGCTGCTGCATTGCCTCGTCCCTTAGTTTAGCATCTGAGCTCAGTAGATTTAAGTTAGCTTAAGAGGGGGTAGACTATATAAGAAACTGACTATGGAGAATAGGTAAAGAATGCATTGCGAAGCTATATGAAAAAAGATTTGGGCCCAAATGAGTATTGTACAATCAGAAATAATTATCTTGAAAGAAATATGAACAGAATACAGAAAACAGGCCTCGATTGGACTTTTTGGGAATAATGATGAACAAAGGGAGATCTCCATGCAAAATACTGCAGTAAAACAAACCCTGTCCTTTCCCTTTTGTGTTATCACACTATATGTTTGTGTACCCTTGTGTATTTGTTTTCTTCCTGTCTCTGTGTAGTTTCATAGAATTTTTTCTTCTTTTAATATTAAGCTACATTCAGTATGATGAGGAATACTGTTATCCTCGAATATAATTGGCATTAATAATATGTTATTTACTTTGTAAAGATGTTTAGACATTATTTATTCTGTTTTGTGTTAATGCTCATGTGTGAAGTTGATGTTTCGAAAGTTATTCTGATCTTTTATGTATGTACTCATGTCATAATTCCTGTAACACTGACGTATATATCTATTTCTATTCTTTTGTAACGCCTGTTTTACTACAAATGTTATCTGTATTGTTATGTTCTTTAATGATGTATTTTGTACCTTTGTAATTGTATTCTCATGTTATAAAATTGTAATTGACACCAGTTCATCTTATTATTAACTTGTAAGTTACATTTCACTGCACACGTTTCTGTTGGTAATAGTATATGGACAATATGTGAGAAGTAGGGACTGTTAGTGTTTGCACGTGTGTTAATAATTCAGCAAGGGACTGGATAACAGCATTGTTGGTTCTAAGGACAGTTCCGAAAACTTTGTGAGTGCACAAGTGGTGGTTTATGGACTTGCTATATTATCCGCAAGACTCTTCAATGGTGATTGTGCACCTGCACAGTCACAACAGATGGCTGCTGGTCATCTCTACCAGGACTACAGTGGGCCTGTCCACACTTTCTACAAGGACTGCAGTGGGTCTGCACCTCTGGTGGCCCACCAATACCATACTCTCTACCAGGACTACAGTGGGTCTGCTCTGTGATGACCTACCTACCAATCTTCTTCAAACCGTCGAATGACTCTGCTGTGGGTTTGCTCTGTTGTGGCCCATTACCTGTCAGCATGTCAAGAGTCAGCACTGTCTTTCAGTTGGAAGGACAACAGTACTTCTTCAAGACTGCATGGAAATCCACTACTTCCGTGTGCATTTTCTTCTACTGCTCAGACTTTGAGGAAAACACTACTATTTTACTGTGATGAACAATCTGGACTGTCTTTATGGACTGTGAGAAATTTTTAGCTTTTGACCAACATTGTATCAATAAGTGTGTGCATTTGATTTCTTTGTTATTGTAATTATGAAAAATTTTTTCAAATCTGTATTGGCCACTGCCCAATCCAATTTGTAAAATTTTTTGTGGGGAGCATGGGGGCTATGTAAGTAGGCTGTTTAGGTTTTTTTATTGGTAATGCCACCTCTGTATGAAAATCACTGGCTGTGCTGTGTGCAGTCTGTGGCTGCTTTGCATTGTTGTAATACTCGCCATTGTAGTGTTGGGCAGCGGCAGCTGGATGTGAACAGCGCGTAGCGTTGCGCAGTTGGAGGTGAGCCGCCAGTAGTGGTGGATGTGGGGAGAGAGATGGCGGAGTTTTGAAATTTGTCATGAACTGCTATATTTATATATGATGATATCAAGGTAAATACATTGTTTGTTCTCTATTAATATCTTTCATTTGCTAACTATCCCTATCAGTAGTTAGTGCCTTCAGTAGTTTGAATCTTTTATTTAGCTGGCAGTAGTGGCGCTCGCTGTATTGCAGTAACTTGAGTAGCGAAGATTTTTGTGAGGTAAGTGATTTGTGAAAGGTATAGTTTACTGTTAGTCAGGGCCCATTCTTTTGTAGGGATTATTGAAAGTCAGATTGCGTTGCGCTAACAAAATATTGTGTGTCAGTTTAAGCACAGTCATGTATAATTGTTCAAAGGGGACGTTTCAACTCCTGTCAAGTCTTTCTGCAATATCCCAGAAGGAACATCCAATTTATAGTAGCTCTATTGCATAACCTCTCCCGAACTCAGTGAGGTGTTGATACAAGCGTCTTTGTTGTCTTAAAGTCATTCTTCGCTAACATTAACTCACCACGTCCAATCTCAAACGTAACAAACGCTCACGACCGTTACAGCGTGTATTAAAGCAAACCTGATTTGCATCCTCATAGTGACGCTACTAGCGCCACTTTTATGAGACAGGTCGGAATCTGAATAAATATCATCTTTCAGATATAGAAACACCCCTACCAACTGTCGTTTGTTTCGAGTTTTTTTACCGTCAGTGTATTTACAGAAGACTGGAAAAACCGTTACGGAGAAACGCAGGAACATGGGAGGCAATACTGAAGAGTTACTTATTTTAACAGTTATATGTCTATAAGTTCACTCTGGTTGCATGCAAGAAATATTTAACTTTTCCGCAGACAGCTAGAGAAAGACGTCCTTGCGCGTCTTATAGCCTCTTGTCACCAGGAGTGTTACACAGATGTTGGAAGAAGACATTTTAGTGCCACCAGGTGCTGAATCAATGTTGGGGATTCTTGTCTTCGAATGGTTCAAATGGCTAGGAGCACTATGGGACTTTTAACATTTGAGGTCATCAGTCCCCTAGAACTGCCGGCCGGGGTGGCCGTGCGGTTCTAGGCGCTACAGTCTGGAACCGCGAGACCGCTACGGCCGCAGGTTCGAATCCTGCCTCGGACGTGGATGTGTGTGATGTCCTTAGGTTAGTTAGGTTTAAGTAGTTTTAAGTTCTAGGGGACTGATGACCTCAGAAGTTAAGTTGGTTGGTTGGTTTTTTGGGGGAAGAGACCAAACAGCGAGGTCATCGATCTCAGAAGTTAAGTCCCATAGTGCTAAGAGCCACTAGAACTTAGAACTACTTAAACCTAACTAACCTAAGGACACCACACACGTCCATGCCCGAGGCAGGATTCGAACCTGTGACCGTAATGGTCGCGCGGTTCCAGACTGAAGCGCCTAGAACCGCTCGGCCACGCCGGCTGGCTCTTGTCTTCGACTGACGCATTCGATGACCTGGTGGTTCATTTCCAGCGCTTTTCCACATTCATAGACCGATGAATCAACAGCATAAATGCTGTCATATTTTCCTCTATTTCTTTTTCAGAGTACAGATTGAATAACACGGGGAGAGGCTACAATCCTGTCGCACTCCCTTATCATCCACTGCCCCCATTTCATGCGCTTCGAATCTCTAACTGCTGCCTGTATCCTACACAAGTTGTAGATAACATTATACTCCCTGTATTTTGTCCCTGATAAACGTTTTGGCAGAAATAAACGGTCTTGAATACTGTTTATGGAATGCCCATAAAGTACCTAAACTAGGTTTGTATTTCTTAAATAAGACTTGTATCCCTGCAGAATACTATTAATTTAACTCAGGTCATTTAATATGACTACCAAGTAACAACTGCACATTGCATCTGAAAACGTGGACAAAACCATATCAACAATCTCATTTGCCAGTAAACAAGTAGTTAACGTAACTTCTCGCTGTAGTGTTTGTAGTGGTCTTTAGCCCGAAGAATGGTTTGATGTAAGTCTCCATAACTATTGCAATCTGCAGTCATTTCAGCCTGCTTACTGTAGTCAAGCTTTGACCCCCGTTACAATTCTGTAAATAATTCGGGTCAGTATCTTGCAACCATGATTTATTACACGAAGGTTCGTTACAATTCACACCCTTAGGCACCTGCCCTCTTCGGTGTTCGAATGATTACATTCTTCTTGAAGTCTAATGGTTTTTCGCCTGTCTCATATACGAGTATCTTGCACGCCAGGTGGAATAGTTCTGAAAAGGTTAGCTCTTACCAGGATATTAAAAACTCTGAGGGAATGTTGTGTTACACTGCTTTGTCGCATTCTTCACACAGTATCATATCTTCAGTCTCGTATCTTCATGTACTTGCTCCCACCTTTTTGCATGAGGTTCCGAAATGAAAAGAAGCCTACAGTTATATATAAAGATATTATAATAACAATATTACAATTACAGTTCTTATTGAAAAGATTAACTATACATAACTGCCGTTGACGCTGATACTTGTAGGGAGTGGATGGCTTCAGTGTAGAAACAGAGGTGTTGCTGACGGATCCCGTTTTCCATGGTGTCTTGCACTTCATTGTCATAGGTGTACCTCTGACTTTTCAGAGATTGTTTTAAGTGGTTGAAGATACGCGAGCCACATTTGAAGATATTGGGTCTGTAAGGAGGATTTCTAGGATCTCCCACTGACATTTTTGAAGGAGCTCTAGGGTCTTCTTAGCCACATGTGGCGTAGCGTTGTCCTGGAGAAGAACTATCTCATCCAATAGCTCGCCCCTGTGCGTGTCCAAGATAATCCGTTTGAGCCTCATGTAATCCCCCTCCTCCTTCCTAATTCCAGTTATTCTCCACAATAAGCAAAGTCTTTTATGAAAATTTGAGAGGAGCGAAGATTACAAAAAACTTTCTAGTTTACTCAGCTTTTCGTGTAGAGTTGGCACCAGTTCTTCTTGTCTAGGGGTCTGATTCTTCGAGCTAAAATTCTCACATTTTAGGTCCTCGTGGTTGAATTGATCTAAATAAATTTGAAGATTGTTGATGCACAATTTTTGTTGTTACGTTAATATACTTTGTCACATTTTTGTATATCATACAGTTTTCTGAATTTTCACACTAACAAGGCTGACATTGCATTATTCGCCCAAAATACAAAAATACGTCCGATCACATCAGAGGCATGCTTACTACAACCTCACTCTGCGGAAATAACCATATTGCAAAGGGCTTACAATTTTTTCTTGACAAATGAATTTCTATTCATTGGGGATTATTATTTCATAAATGAATCCAGAAATAAGCGTAGTAAACAGTACTAGATTGCCTAATCAATAATATAAACTTTAAGTGTGCCAAATAATTTTATAATTTCAAAAGTTTCTAAAAAAAATTTTAACTGTTCATTCAGAACTAGTATTTATCGATTATAACATCCAAAATAAAGTAATTCCTTTTCATAAATTTCAACTTGAAATAACAAATTGTGTAAAAAAATTATATGAAAGTTTTCAGATAAGCAGCTGAGACAATATTCATCTGTCCAAAATTCTAAAAATAATACTGGTGTCGACAACTACTGTTAAGTAAAAGTAATGCTAGAGCAGAATGTCCCGTTACAATCAGCAACCTGTTTCAGTACTGCTCATCATTAACTGTTGCTCTCCGTGGTAACCAGTCGATGGGCTGAGGTCCTTTTTTACCAAAAAAGAAACTGAGGATCACATTTTTGGCCTTCTGGGCAGAGTGGTTTTTTTTTTTTTTTTTTTTTTTTTTTTTTTTTTACGAGGTGAGCAGTCACTCCATGCTCATCCATTTGGAGGCAGGGTCGAAATGGTGAAACCACGTTTCATCACAAGTCGTAATCTGAGCAATGAAATCCCCTCCTAGCTCTGTGCATCTCAACAAGCAGGCCACGCAAACATCCATTTTTGCCATCTTCTGATTCTCTGAAAGATGTTTGGGCACCCACTGTGCAGAAACAATGGACTATGTGATGCGTAGTTCCTTCGCTTATTGACATCTCAACAGCAATAAAAATGGTGGCGATCCGACGATTCGTCCGTATGAGCTCCTTCACAGCCGAAATCGCAGCATTGGTAGCGACAACGTGCACCTACCCAGGCCTTCGTGTTTGCTCGTCCCGCCTCATAACGCTGACACCACTGGGATATTGTGCACCATGTGAGACACTGCTCTGAGTACCCCTTCCGTGCTGCTATAAATCTGTGAAGTATGCTCCTCTTCTGCGACAAGAAATTGGATAATTGCTCTTTATGCTGATCGGGAGGAAACCATCATGCAGCGACCTGTGAAAACAGCTCTCCAGAAATACACGGCTGCGAAGTGGTTATCTCCGCTTGAGCAGCTGGGAATACGACCACGTCGTTTCTTAGCAAGCACATTCACCCACTGGGATTATACACAGTACGCTACAGTGAATGTCTCTTTTTCAATTGGTCATTCTTTGGGATGGTGGTGGTTGTTGGGATGTTTAAGGGGAACTAAACAGCTAAGGTCGTCAGTCCCAGTCATTCTTTATCGTCATTCATTTCTTTTGTATAGCTCTTCTATATATCCCTTCCATCTTTCAGCTTTTTCATTAGTAAGCACTCTCTTGTCATCTGAATTCTTGGTATTCAGGCACTGCTTCTCTTTTCTCCAAAGGTTTGCGTGTTGTTCTTGTTGTGGTCTTCAGTCCAGAGACTGGTTTGATGCAGCTCTCCATGCTACTCTATGGTGTGCAAGCTTCTTCATCTCCAAGTAATTACTGCCTCTACATCCTTCTGATTCTGCTTAGTGTATTCATCTCTTGGTCTCCCTCTACGATTTTTTCCTCCACGCTGCCCTCCAATACTAACTTGGTGATCCCTTGATGCCTTAGAACAAGTCCTACCAACCGATGCCTTCTTCTAGTCAAGCTGTGCCACGAATTCCACTTTTCCCCAAATCTATTCAGTACCCATCTAATCTTCAGCATTCTTCTGTAGCACCACATTTCGAAAGCTTCTATTCTCTCCTTGTCTAACCTCTTTATCGTCCATGTTTCACATCCATTCATGGCTACACTCCATACAAATACTTTCAGAAAAGACTTCCTTACACTTAAATCTATACTTGATGTTAACAAATTCTTCAGAAACGCTTTTCTTGCCATTGCTAGTCTACATTTTATATCCTCTCTACTTCGACGATCGACAGTTATTCTGCCCCATAAATTGTAAAATTCTTTTACTACTTTAAGTGTCTCATTTCCTAATCTAATTCCCTCAGCATCACCTGATTTAATTGACGACATTCCATTATCCTTGTTTTATTTTTGTTGATGCTCAACTTATGTCCTCCTTTGAAGGCTGTGTCCAATCCGTTCGACTGCTCTTCCAGATCCTTTGCTGTCTCTGACAGAATTACGATGTCATCGGCAAACCTCAAAATTTTTATTTCTTCTCCATGGATTTTAATTCCTACTCCACATTTTTCTTTTGTTTCCTTCATTGCTTGCTCAATATATAGATGGAATAACATCGGAGATAGGCTACAACCCTGTCTCACTCCCTTCCCAACCACCGCTTCCCTTTCATGCCCCGCGTACTCTCGGGAAATATAAAACTTGTAGGTTCCTATTTGTTACAGCAATTCGCAGTACCAACACAGCAGCTCCATGTCGGCTATTGTTACAAGGCCACATCAGTCATTCATCCAGACTACAACTATTGAAAAGACTGCTGCACCTCTTCAGGAAGTAGAAGTTAGTTTGGCCTCTCCTCAAGCATTCCTTCTTTGTAGCTGCACCTTTGTTATGGTTATCTGTTTCGTTGAGGCACGCCAGCTTCTCCACTTTGGAAAGGTCTGTAAGTAATCCCTTTTTCAAATAGACAACACCTGATCGTTTCTACATGTACTACATATTGATACAAAGTTTTGTCAGTCTTATTACAGTCAAGATTGTTGACATTTCCAAGAACACTACTAATTCTTCATGTTCTGCAGTGCACTGTTAAATTTCGTACGAGAAACTTGTTAACTGAACAAAAATATGAGAAATACTACACACCATTCAAATACGAGAAATCTGGATCACAACATGAGATACAATATTAAAGAGAGAATCATCATCATAATCATCATCATCATTTAAGACTGATTATGCCTTTCAGCGTTCAATCTGGAGCATAGCCCCCTTATAAAATTCCTCCCTGATCCCCTATTCAGTGCTAACATTGGTGCCTCTTCTGATGTTAAACCTATTACTTCAAAATTATTTTTAACCAAATCCAGGTACCTTTTCCTTGGTCTGCCCCGACTCCTCCTACCCTCTACGGCTGAACCCACGAGTCTCTTGGGTAACCTTGCTTCTCCCATGCGTGTAACATGACCCCACCATCTAAGCTTGTTCGCCCTGACTGCTACATCTATAGAGTTCATTCCCAGTTTTTCTTTGATTTCCTCATTGTGGACACCCTCCTGCCATTGTTCCCATCTATTAGTACCTGCAATCATTCTAGCTACTTTCATATCCGTAACCTCAACCTTGTTGATAAGGTAACCTGAATCCACCCAGCTTTCGCTCCCATACAACAAAGTTGGTCGAAAGATTGAACGGTGCACAGATAACTTAGTCTTGGTACTGACTTCCTTCTTGCAGAAGAGAGTAGATCATAGCTGAGCGCTCACTGCATTAGCTTTGCTACACCTCGCTTCCAGTTCATTCACTATGTTGCCATCCTGTGAGAATATGCATACTTGAAACCGTCCACCTGCTCTAACTTTGTTCCTCCTATTTGGCACTCAATCCGTTTATATCTCTTTCCCACTGGCATTACTTTCGTTTTGGAGAAGCTAATCTTCATTTCTGATCTAGCTCTGAAATATTACTTTGCAAACTTTCAATCGAATCTGCCATCACAACTAAGTCATCTGCACATGCAAGACTGCTTATTTTGTGTTCAAATATCTTAATCTCACCCAGCCAGTCTATTGTGTTCAACATATGACCCATAAATAATATGCACAACAGTGGAGACAGGTTGCAGCCTTGTCTTACCCCTGAAACTACTCTGAACCATGCACTCAATTTACCGTCAACTCTAACTGCTGCCTGACTATCCATGTAAAGACCTTTAATTGCTTGCAAAAGTTTGCCTCCTATTCTATAATCTCGTAGAACAGACAATAACTTCCTCCTAGGAACCCGGTCAAATGCCTTTTCTAGATCTATAAAGCATAGATACAATTCCCTGTTCCACTCATAACACTTCTCCATTATTTGCCGTAAGCTAAAGATCTGGTCCTGACAACCTCTAAGAGGCCTAAACCCACACTGATTTTCATCCAATTTGTCTTCAACTAATACTCGCACTTTCCTTTCAACAATACCTGAGAAGATTTTACCCACAACGCTGATTAAAGAGGTACCTCTGTAGTTGTTACAATCTTTTCTGTTCCCATGTTTAAATATTGGTGTGATTACTGCTTTTGTCCAGTCTGATGGAACCTGTCCCGACTCCCAGGTCATTTCAATTATCCTGTGTAGCCATTTAAGACCTGACATTCCACTGTATTTGATGAGTTCCGACTTAATTTCATCCACCCCAGCTGCTTTATTGCACTGCAATATATTGACCATTCTCTCCACTTTCTCAAATGTGATACTATTTCCATTATCATTCCTATCCCATTCTACCTCGAAATCTGAAACATTACTGATCGTATTTTCACCTACATCGAGCAACCCTTCAAAATGCTCCCTCCATCTGCCCAAGGCATCAACAGGATTCACCAGCAGTTTTCCTGACCTGTCCAAAATACTTGTCATTTCCTTCTTACCTCCCTTTCGAAGACTGCTAATTACACTCCAGAATGGTTTTCCAGAAGCTTGAGCCACAGTCTCCAACCTGTTTCCAAAGTCTTCCCAAGATTTCTTATTGGATGCTGCAATTGTCTGTTTGGCTTTGTTTCTTTCTTCAACATAACTTTCTCTGTCTACCTGAGTTCTAGTATGTAGCCATTTTTGATACGCCTTCTTTTTCCTTTTACAGGCTGCCTTGACTGTGTCATTCCACCAAGCTGTTTGCTTCATCCTACCTTTACACACTACTGTTCCAAGACATTCTTTAGCCACTTCTAGTACTGTGTCCCTGTACCTTGTCCATTCCTTTTCCAATGACTGTAATTTACTTCATTCAACTAACTGGTACCTTTCTGAAATCGCTGTTATGTACTTGTGCCTGATTTCCTTATCCTGAAGTTTCTCCACTCTTATCCTCCTACATATGGACCTGACCTCCTGCACTTTCGACCTCACAATCTCAGTTTCACTGCAGATTAAATAATGATCAGTGTCATCAAAGAATCCCCTGAATACACGTGTGTCCCTCACAGCCTTCCGGAATTCCTGATCTGTTATTATATAGTCAATGACAGATCTGGTTCCCCTGCCTTCCCAAGTGTACCGGTGAATGTTCTTATGTTTAAAAAAGGAGTTTGTGATTACTAAGCCCATACTGGCACAGAAATCCAAGAGTTGTTTCCCGTTCCTGTTGGCCTCCATATCCTCTCCAAATTTACTCATAACCTTTTCATACCCTTCTGTTCGATTTCCAATCCTGGCGTCAAAATCACCCATGAGCAGAACACTGTCCTTGTCCTTTAACAACTACATCATTGAGTGCCTCATAAAAACTATCCATCTTATCTTGATCTGTCCCTTCACAATGCGAATATACTGACACAATCCTAATTTTCTTGCTAGACACTGTCAAATCTATCCACATCAGTCGTTCGTTTACATACCTTATTGCAACTACGCTGGGTTCCATTTCTTTCCTGATATAAAGCCCTACACCCCATTGTGCTATTCCTGCTTTGACTCCTGACAGGTAAACCTTGTATTCTCCCACTTCCTCTTCTTTCTCACCCCTTACCCGAATGTCACTAACAGCTAAAACGTCCAGCCCCATCTTACTTGCAGCCTCTGCCAGCTCTACCTTCTTCCCAGAGTAGCCCCCATTGATATTAATAGCTCCCCCTCTCATTACCATTTGTTTGCCAAGTCGTATCTTAGGAGTCCCTGGTTTGTCAGTTAGAGGTGGGACTCCGTCACCTCCAAAGGTCCGAGGCATTTTGCTCTGATTGTTGCCAGCATCATATTTAAAGTACCAGGGAAGCAGGTTGCTAGCCTTATTTGCCCCGAGTCTCATTGGGTTTTACCCCTAACGGTTGAGGGACTAACCGGTGGATTTGGTAGTCTTTGCCGTATGAGCACAAAGGTGACCACGACTCAGAATATGTCCGAGATGCCCAGCCTTATTCCAAAGTAACTGGTATCCCGACTGTCGGGACCACTTACTTGGCCACTCATACGTTGCCCGTGGTTCATGAACTAGGACATGACTACAGGATCCCACACCATGAACCTGTCCAAAATACTTGTCATTTCCTCCTTACCTCCCTTTCGAAGACTGCTAATTACACTCCAGAATGGTTTTCCAGCAGCTTGACCCATAGTCTCCAACCTGTTTCCAAAGTCTTCCCAAGATTTCTTCTTGGATGCTGCAATTATCTGTTTGGCTTTGTTTCTTTCTTCAACATAACTTTCTCTGTCTACCTGAGTTCTAGTATGTAGCCATTTTTGATACGCCTTCTTTTTCCTTTTACATCCTGCCTTGACTGTGTTATTCCACCAAGCTGTTTGCTTCATCCTGTAATTAATATCTGTAGTCGTTGCATTATTCTTGTACTAACTGTCGACATGAGAGTCGATAACAGAACAAGGAAGATACATAATACTGTGTGTGTAATTGAGGACAGGTCATGGGCTCCCGACGTACCGTATCCGAGCTCTTCAAATGTCACCGTTGCAATAGCATGCCTCGAAATGCGGAAAACTACCGCCATCAAAATCAAGTACTGCGAGTAACATCGTGTTGATAGCAGAAGTCGACGTTAACAGTGGGTTGAAGACCCACAGATCAGAAAAGCGCACACAAATCCGACATTGGACTACAACGGCAGGTGAGCAACCGCAGCACCCAGAATCACCTCCTCAATATCTGACACAGAGGTCACGCCACTCACCTGTAGCTCCACTCAGCTTTCGTAATGAGACACAAGAGTTTAGCATGGGCGCAGAAACACCGCCATTGAACTTCGAATGATCGCCTGGACTGATAAGTCGTAGTACAGTTAGCAACAAACGACGTGTCACCTGTGCAGAAACGCTTTCTCGTCGTTCTCGTCGTGAGCGCTGTACGAGTCATCCTTTTGTTGTGACGCGGCGATCGTCGCAGTTGACTCTCGACGACCTGTAGTCTTAGTGCGTTGTCATTGCTACTGATTTACTACGTATCATGGCACTCCAGTGTTCGCGTCCCATAGGTGCTAACATGGCCAAAGAAAACATAATAGCTATTAAAAAAAAAAAAAAGAAGCTAAGGGAACGTGGAACGGCTAGGCAAAGTTCAGGGAAAACATCTTTCACCTTTTAGTGACACACAAGAGCCAAAAATTTTCAATTAACAACTTTCCAGTGCTTTGAAAAATTTAATTTAAATAAAACGAGTAACCTAACCCACATCTCAACACAAGATATTGAGGAAGGTTCACCTCTTAAAAGAAATGTTAACCATCAAATGTACATCTTTCTACGTTTTAAAGCAACCGTTTTTTAAATAATAAAAAGGTTCCAACTATTCAAGAGAAAACAACCACTTCAGTGACTGGCTGCACATATATTCTAGGCGAGCTTCAAATTATGTATGATTGCTTTAAAATATTAAAGACTACATGATGCCACCATACTCAATAAAAACCTTACAACTTATTTCAGTTAAACAACAAAAAACTGTTAAAATCTCAATGATTTGAGAGAAGGAAGGAAAAAAAAAACATTTGAGAGCCCCAGCCAAGATGCACCTTCAATGCAGGCTTTCAACTACGTACAATGTTTTACGTAACTCTTGGCTCGGTGAGACGACTTCCGAGACGCCGTCCCTCGGATGCCGCAGGTGTGGACGTCCTTCTGCTACGTCAGACTGGCGTCGTCGTCAACAAGGCGTGGCCCTCATGGCGGCAAAACAAGGACACACTTAAGCGTGTGTTAACGGCCGGTTCCACTCCACTAGTCCAGAAGTAGTTGCAATAAACACACACGGGAGAGAAATACGTGTCCAGTGTGAAACAGCACCGTGCCTCTGCGAAACCACAGTCAATATGGAAATGCCAGGAGCTCAAAGGCAACCGGCAGAAACCAAGGCCCGCAAACCAAAACACCACAAGACGTTACCGAAACCCAGAACGACTCAAGAGGTGGCTGACAGATGCAAAGGTTAAACCATACAGTCGCCCAACTTACGTCAACTCGAAGGAGACAGCAACTTATACAGTCTACAGGTGGAGTTAACGATATACACCCATTAACCCGTAGATGTCAAGGAGAAACCACAATAGAACTGGGTGGGCCTTCGATTAATTGGATAAATATTACAGAACCGCCAGAAAAGTGACAATGTCCAGGCGTATTCTTCCACGAATACGCATAAGTGCCGGCCGCTGTGGCCGAGCGGTTCTAGGCGCTTCGGTCCGGAACCGCGCTACTGCTACGGTCGCAGGTTCGAATCCTGCCTCAGAAATGGATGTGTGCGATGTCCATAGGTTAGTTAGGTTTAAGTAGTTCTAAGTCTAGGGGACTGATGACCTCAGATGTTAAGTCCCATAGTGCTTAGAGCCATTTGAACCATTTTTTTACGCATAAGAATACAGCAAAGCCATAAACCCAGTTTGAAACTAGGATCAAATTCGTGTCCAGGACCACAGCACTACGTCCACTCCATCAAATAACGGAAATTAAAGAAGGTCACTAAGTAATGATCCTCTTCCACCGGACGCCAGCACCTGCGAGCCTCTCGTTCTAAAAAACGATGGGGCCGTCTCCAGTCTTTACGGGGGTTCGCGTCATAACACGTATGTCCACCTCCGTCCGGCCAGAGCTGCTCCACCCGACTATCCTGCATCGATCACTCCGTCTGTTGTACTGCCGACCGCTTCCTCTCGTAGCCACCGCCGCTGTAGCCGAGCCGCCACCTCGAGGCGAGTGCCTCCACCAGAACAAGAACATCTCAGAAGGGAAGAAACAAAGGACAAACACACCCCGGGAATTTGAAGGAAACGGCGCCGCACGGCTCAGGTGCAAGAAAAGTTTTCACGATCCGGCATGTGAGATTATACGCAACGTCAATAAATTTTTGTCGTGGGGAGGCAAACGACGTACCAATAATCACATTACTAACTATCCTTGAGAAGGTTGTAGGAACCACTAACCCAGACGCCCCCCCCCCCCAAAAAAAAAAGAATAACGCACAGACACATGTCATTCCCCAGGCTCCATTACTTTTAGATGGTATTGCCAAACAAGTTGTCAAGGGACTGTCGTATAGTTTCCGCTTGACGCATGCTCTGTATTTCATAAGAGGCAGTTGAATGAAAACAAGTCACATGGAAAAAAGTAGGTAAACTGTTTATTATTTCAAACGTAATCCCCATAACTGTTAGTACGTTTGTCCCACAACGATACAAAACGTTTAACACGTTCATGGAAAAACGTTTGCAGTTGCTTACGGAACCATCGCTGTACCTTGGCATGCACTTCATCTGAAGCAAATCATCGACCATGGATGTCTTTCTTCAGGGCTCCAAACATGTGGCAATCGCATGGGGAGGTCTCGGGACTGTTTGGAGGAAGTGTACGGACTTCCCAGGGAGACTTCTGCAGCGTGGTTGAGATAAGTTTGGTAACATGTGGTTGGATCCAGTTTAGTTACTTTTTTTCAATCTGTCTCGTCGAATGTCCTTCATAAATCGTTAATATCATACCGGATGGTCATAATTAAACTGCAGCTACTCACTGAGGCCCAGAGTGGGCTGTATTTACCATATGACAGCGAAACTTGGTAGATATTCTAATGTGACGGATATATGTCCGCAGCTCGTGGTCGTGCGGTAGCGTTCTCGCTTCCCACGTACGGGTCCCCGGTTTCGATTCCCGGCGGGGTCATGGATTTTCTCTGCCTCGTGATGACTGGGTGTTGTGTGATGTCCTTAGGTTAGTTAGGTTTAAGTAGTTCTAAGTTGTAGGGGACTGATGACCATAGATGTTAAGTCCCATAGTGCTCAGAGCCATTTTTTTTTAACTGATATATGCTGGAAAAAAATTAATTCCAATTTTGGCCACTAGGTGCAAATCTGGCGCTCCGAATACAAGAAAGGCGTGTAGAAATGATTCCATATGTAATCGATTAGGAATGGGATATGGGCAGAAAAGGTCAAACAAATGAGAAAGGCATCGGCGAGATGCTGTAGAGCGCCAGATTTGCTCCTGCTGGCGAAAATTGGAACTCATTTGTTTCCAGCCTAAATCGGTTCCGCACTAACACATTAGCATATCTACTAAGTATCGCTGCCATACGATAATTACAGCCTACACTAGAGCTCCGTTAGTAGCTGCACTTTAATTATAACCACCCCGTAAGTGACATTGTCCGCTAGGCTACATTTTTTGCCTTTGTTTTATAAGATTTTCTTCCGGCAGTGCATCGTTCATAGTGTTTTGATTGGGTTGGCCCTTTGTTTATGCCACATTTTTTGATACTCTAGGGAGAAACTGTTTACTTTCAAGGTCTATGTTTAATGAACTATCATCCATGCTAACATAGCCTGTTAATACAATAGCTGCAGCTTACAAGTTACGTGAGATATACCTTTGTGTGTAGGTTTCAGCAGTCGAATGACACCGCCCCTTCTGCGCGGTGCTTGTTCACACCACCACTGTCGTTGTATCGCTTCCAACCGAACCGTCTATGCAGCTACAGGACTTAGTGCGTAATCTGAACATGGGCACACACTCATAGCAAGATACGAGGACGTCTGTACGTGAAGGATTGTACTCTGACTTCCACTGGGTGGCTCTTTAGGCAGATGCTTCAGGTATTATCATTCGTGAGATAATTACATGGAATGAAACAGACATACACTTGCCATTATGTCACACCTATGAACCATACAGAAAGTTAATGTCCAGTTAGAGCACCTGCTTTATTCTTGCTTCCCTTCTGCACTTGTACGTAAGCAAGGCAATGCATTTCCCATTTTCCCATTGCTCCCTCACTGCATCAGAATTGCTTGAGAAAGGCTCCATAAATATGATGATGCAACTCAATGCCACCCCAGTTCTATTAAACACACTGAAATCGCGACCGAGCTACTATGAGCGTGCGTGCCTCGGTTCTAGCTCCACCTGTCTGAGCTGTGGCGTGCCTTTGAGCTGCCACGAACGAGGACGGCCCCCCAACGCTTCCACTGTCTCCCTGAGGTCATGCTTCGACACACTGCAGCAGAAATCAGGTCGGAGGAGGATACTACATACTATTAGTAAAATGTGTCTAATTCAAACCGACACCGACAACAACAATACAGGTATATATGCCAAAGTCGCAAGCTCTAGATGAAGAGACAGAGAAAGTATATGAGGATATTAATTCAGTATGTAAAGACAGAGAAAATCTAATAGATGTGGAGAACTGGTATGTGGTGGTAGGGGAAGGAACGGAAGAAAGGTTTATTGGAGCACATTGACTTGGTAGTAGGAGTATGAGAGCAGTTCAGCAGTAAATTTCGGCTAGTAATAGCGAATTCTCTTTGAAGAATCACAAGAGGGGGAGGTATACTAGGAAAAGACCGGGAGATACGGGAAGATTTGAGTTAGGTTACATGATCGTCAGGCTGAGATGAAGAAATCCGATACTGGATTATAAGACACTTCCAGAAGCAGACAGAGACTCAGATCACAATTTACTAATGATGAGGAGTAGACTGAAGTTTAAGAAACTAGTTAGGAAGAATTAATGCGCAAAGAAGTGAGATACGGAAGTACTATGGAATGAAGACATACTCTTTAAGTTCTTTGAGGCTGTAAATACGGCGATAATGAAAAGCACAATAAGCAGTTCACTTGAAGAGAAAGGGACATCTCTAAAAAGGGCAATCGCAGAAGTCTGATGACCTCGCTGTTTGGTCCCCTCCCCCAGATCAACCAACGGACCAACGAATCGCAGAAGTTGGAAAGTAAAACATAGGTACAAGGAAGGTAAATGCGAGGAAGCTATGCGTAACAGAAGATATACTTCAGCTGATCGACGAAAGAAGGACGTACAAAAATATTCAGGGAAATTCAGGAATAAAGAAATACAGCATGGGACACGAAAACCGACCCCGAGTACAGACTGCTCGCCAATCACGCACTAATTGTTGCCCGCCACAAACAGATACAACAACAAATATATAAACATGCAACAATTAGACGGTAAATGACAAATGTGAAGAAATCGAAAAAGAAATGATTGGCGGAAGGACTGACTCAGCATACAGGGAAGTCAAAACAACTTTTGGCAAAATTAAAAGCAAGGGCGGTAACGTTAAGAGTGCAACGGTAATTCCACTGTTAAATGCAGACGAAAGAGCGGATAGGTGCAGAGAGGACGTTGAAGGCCTCTGAGGAGAAGAGCTTGTCCGATTACGTGATAGATGAAGAAGCAGCAGTCAATAGGGAAGTGATAGGGGATCCAGTATTAGAATCTAAATTTAAAAGACCTTCAGAAAGGACAGATAATATTCTATTGGAAATTCTAAAATCGTCCGGGGAAGTGGCATCAAAACGACTATTCACGTTGTTGAATGTACGAGTATGAGACTGGGGACATACCAACAGAACTTCCGAAAAAAACTTCATCCACGAAATTCCGAACACATGTGAGAACTATCGCACAATCAGCTTAACAGCTCATGCACCCCAGTTTCTCACAACAATACAGAAGAATGGAAAAGAAAATTGAGGATGTGTTAGATGACGATCAGTTCGGCATTAGGAAAGGTAAAGGCGCCAGAGAAGCACTTTTGCCGTTGCAGTTGTTAATGGAAGTAATACTAAAGAAAAATCAAGGTACATTCATAGAATTTGTCGACCTGGGAAAAGCGTTCGCCAATGTAAAATGGTGCAAGACGATCGAAATTCTGAGAAAAATAGGGGTAAGCAACAGGGAATGACGGTTGATACAGTGAGTTGACAAAAGTCATGGGATACCTCCTAATAACGTGTCGATCTCCTCTTTCCCAGCATAGTGCAGCATCTCGACGTGGCAAGGACTCAACAAAGCGTCGGAAGCTCCTACAGAAATACTGATCCATGCTGTCTGTACAACCGCCCATTATTGCGAAAGTATTGCCGGAGCAGGACTTTTTGCACGAACTGACTCGATTATGTCCCATAAATGTTCGGTGGGATTGTTATTGGGTGATAAGGTGGCCAGATCATTCGCTCGAAGTACCCAGAACGTTCTTCAAACCTGTCGCGAACAATCGTGTTCCAGTGACATGGCGCATTGTCATCCATAAAAATTCCACTGTTTTTTTGGGAACATGACGTCCATAAATGGCTTCAAATGGTCTCCAGGTAGCCGAACATATTTACAGTCAATGATCGGTTCAACTGAACCAGCAGATCCAGTCCATCCGATGTAAACAGAGCACACACCGTTATGGAGCCACCACTAGCCTGCACAGTGCCTTGTTGCCAAGTTAGGTCCAAGGCTTCGTGGAGTCTGCACCATACTCGAATCCTACCATCAGCTGTTACCAACTGAAAGCTAGGCTCATCTGACCAGGCTGCGGTTTACCAGTTGACTAGGATCCAACCGATAAGGTCATGAGCCCAGGAGAGGCACTCAGGTGATGTCGTGCTGTTAGGACAGGCAGTCGAGTCAGTCGTCTGCTGCCATGGCCCACTAACGCCAAATTTCGCCACACTGTCCTAACGAATACGTTCGACGTACGACCCACATTGATTTCTGCAATTATTTCACCCAATGTTGCTTGTCTGTTAGCACTGACAATTCTAGGCGAGCACCGCTGCTCTCGCCCACTGCATTGTCCGTGGTGAAAGGTAAGGCCTGAACTTTTGTATTTTCGGCACACTCTTGACATTGTGGATCTCGGAGAATTGAATGCCTTAACTATTTCCGAAATGGAATGTCCCATGTGTCTAGCTCCATCTCCAATTCCACGTTCAAATTCTGTTAATTCCCGTCGTGAGGCCATAATGATGTCGGAAACTTTTTCACATGGATCATCTTGTTACAAATAACAGTTTCACCAATGCACTGCCTTTTATGCCTCAAGTACGCGACACTACCGCCATCTTTATATGTGCATATGGCTGTGAGATGACTTTTGTCATCTCAGTGTGCAACATGAACAAGAACCAAGAGGGACGAATAAGAGTGGAAGAGCAAGAGCGAAGTGCTCGGATTGAAAAGGATGTAAGTCAGGGATGATGTTTTCCGCCGCTAATGTTCACTGTGTTATCTATACATAGAAGAAGCAATGACGGAAATAAATTAAATGTTCAACACTGGGTTAAAATTCAAAGTATAAGGTTATCAATGATGAGACACGCTGATGGCACTCCTAAGCCCAGTGCAAGTGAAGAAAAATTACAGGATCTATTGAATGGAGCGAACAGTCTGATGAGTACAGAATATGGACTGAGAGTAAATCGAAGAAGGACGAAAGTAATGAGAATTAGCAGAAATGAGAACAGTGAGAAGAAACTTAACATCAAAATTGGTAGATGAAGTTAAGTAATTCTGGTACCTAGGCAGCAAATATCCCATGACGAACGAAGCAAGGAGGTCGTAAAAGCAGACTAGCCCAGGTAAAGAAGAGATATCTGGCCAAGAGAAGTCTACTGGGATCAAACGCAGACCTGAACTCGAGGAAGAAATTTCTGAGATTGTACGTTTAGTGCACAGCATTGTATGGTAATGAAACATGGACTGCAGGAAAACCGCAACGGAAGAGAATCGAAGCATTTGAGATGTGGTGCTGTAGACGAATGTCGAAAATTAGGTGGACCAATGAAGTAAGGAATGCGGAGGTTGTCCGTAGAATCGGCGAGGAAAGGAATACATGGGGAACATTTATAAGATGAAGGGACAGAGTGATAGGACATCTTTTAAGGCATCACGGTACTAGAGGGAGCTGCAGAGGGTAATAACTGTAGAGGAAGACAGAGATTGAGGACATAGGTTGGAAGTGCTACTCTGAGATGAAAAGGTTGGCATAGGTGAGGAATTCGCGGCTGGCCGCATCAAATTGCGTTTCTCTGTAGACATCTAAATAGAGCGATACTGGAGGCGTTCTAGAGGACTACTACTTCTTAGCTGAGTTTTTCCTTTATTTATATCATGGACGCGAAAGCTATCATGTCATCGACAGAGATGATGTAAGGACAATATACAGTGTGAGGCTTTTAAAAGTGTTTGTCGAAATATTTGGTGAAATACACATCGGATTTAAAAAAGTGTTAATAAACATTGTTCATCTCGAAGAGGGACATCCTTTAATGTAACGCTCGACCCTCCTGCACCACCCCCGGGAGCGGGAAGGGGAGTGACTTTGAAATCTTAAATAGGAACCCCTATTTATTATTGGAGATTTGGATTCTCCGTTAAAAAAAAATGTAACTTTTGTATGAAACATTTATTTCATTTCATGATAGATGGCGCTGTAATCGACAAACATGGAAATGAGGTGACAGTATTTTTCATAATGCAATCATGCGACACCTCCCACAGTCGAATGAAGCACGGACCGTGATAATGCGCTCAATCCGCGGTCAGGCTGTGCATGTTACTTCAATGACTCGGGCTGCAGACATCTCATCGCAATTGTCTCACTATGTTAAAGATTGCAGAGAGGATTGATATCATTGCCGCGTACTTAGAGGCTCAGAGAAATTTTAACGAATCTCACCAAATGTATGCTACTCTGTTCCCGCCCCCCCCCCCCTCCCTGCCTGGAACGTTCCGTCTGCAACGACGTTTCGCAGTATTCTCCATCTGTTTAATGAAACGGGAAGAGTTAAACCTAGAGAAAGAGTCCGTCCGCGGCCTGTGTCAAACGAAAATGACACAGCGAATGCTTCAGCTGTGGTTGCTGCAAATCCTCACATTAGTTCTCGGCGAACTGCGCGAGGTTATGGAATTTCGCAAAGAAGTATTCTACGCTTACTGAATGCGCGCAAATGGCATTCATTTCATTTATCGCTGCATCAAGAACTGCATGCTGACGATTTTCACAATCGCCTGAATTTCTGGTACTGGATACAGGAATAACTGGCAGTCAATTATAATTTCATTTCACAGATACTTTTCTCTGGTGAATGAAATTTCACGAATCATGGTCAAGTGAATCGACGTAATATGCATTATTGGTTACTGGTCAAATGTGCAGCGACAGTATGGATAATGTTTTACCCATAGTAATGGACGATGTTCCACTTCAAACGAAACTGGATATCTGGTTTCGATGCCCAGCGCATTATTCACGACTAGGTCGAGAAGTTTTGAATCGAAACTATCCGCGTCGATGGATTGGGCGAGGAGGTCCTCAAACGTGGCCCGCACGTTCACTCGATTTGACTTCTGCCGATTTTTTCCTGTGAGGATGGCTGAAAGAGAGAGTTTACATAGATGTAGCAACAACCCCGAAGATATGCGGCAGCCAATTCGCAATGAATGTGCAAACATAAGCGCAAAGACACCAATACATGGCGGAATGTCATTCAGACACGAAGTTGGAATGTGCACTAGAAACAACGGACAACATTCCGAGCATTTGCTGCACTGGAACACTTGTGAGAGGCAAGAGGACTCACAGTAATCAAGCACCCCGAAATAGTGAGAGGCAAGGGGACTCGCCAAAGTCAAGCACCCCGAAGGGAATACATTACTACTACGTCCACGTCGTTGTTCCTGGGTAACGCTATACGTAATCTAAGAACGCACAGCGGGAGGGTAGACGGTGTCACATGAAAGGATTTTCCAAATATGAAATAATGTACTTCAGTATTCCTAATCGGATGTGAATTCTTGTGAGATATTACCGTTTCACAACAACTGTCAATCCATATTCATGTGTGCCGACTATAGCGCCATCTATCATGAAACGAAAGAAATGTTTCACACAAAAGTTACATATTTTTTTGACGGAGAATCCAAATCTGCAATGAAAAATAGGGGTTCCTATTTATGTTTTCAAAGATTTCAGAGTCATCCCTCCCTCCCGGCCCTGGGGGTAGTGCAGGAGCGTCGAGCGTTATGTTAATGGATGTCCCTCTTCGAGGTGAAGAACGTTTATGTGGTGTCACCGCCAGACACCACACTTGCTAGGTGGTAGCTTAAATCGGCCGCGGTCCATTTAGTACATGTCGGACCCGCGTGTCGCCACTGTGTGATCGCAGACCGAGCGCCACCACAAGGCAGGTCTCGAGATACGGACGAGCACTCGCCCCAGTTGTACGACGACTTTGCTAGCGACTGCACTAACGAAGCCTTTCTCTCATTTGCCGAGAGACAGTTAGAATAGCCTTCAGCTAAGTCCATGGCTACGACCTAGCAAGGCGCCATTAGCCTTACATAGTTTGATAGTTATCGTATGAAATGTCTCAACAAGAAGAACGATGTATACAACAATGATTAAAAGTTAAGTATAAAGCAGCTACGTACTTTTCTTGCTACCATTCAATAGTTATCCTGTTCCAGACTTCACGCCAGTCGGCGTGTGTGTACGCGTGCCTTTCTTTCGGCCACCCATCACTGTGGACTGGCTGCCTTAGCAGTCCACATCAGTTTATTACCACTTTTTTTAAAAACATCCGATGTGTATTTCGCCAAATATTCCGATAAACAGTTTCAAATGTGTCACACGGCATATACACCTTCTGATAAAAGTTTCCGGACACCCATTAGTACACAATAATATGAGTTGTGTACACCCTACGCCTTTATGATAGTTCGACCTCTGCTGGGGACACTTTCGATGAAGTGTCTGTGTGGAGAAGTAGCAGGCCGTTCTTCCTCAGGAACCAAAACCAGAGTAGGTAGTGACGTTGAGATCTGCAACGAAGTCGGCGTTCTAACTCATCCTAGGGTGTGCCGTTGGGTTCAGATCGGGACTCTGGGCAGGCAAACCCATTTCGGGAATGTTACGACACGGTGCATCGTCATGCAGATACAGTCATCGTCTCCGAACAGGTCGACGACTGGTCGCAGTACACAGTGCTGTAAAATACGTTCGTATACTTCCGTATTTGGCGATTTGGTTAACTGCTATAATGGGACCACACCGTAACCACGAAACGCCGCCCCATACCGTAACACCGCCTCGTCCATATTCAATGTTGGCACTAGCCATATGAAGGCAGCTGACGCTCCACGGGCATATACACCTGCATGACATCTACATCTACATGGCTACTCTGCGATTCACACTTAAGTGCCTGGCAGATGGTTCTCAAGCCACCTTCAGATCATTTCTCTATCGTTCCACTCTCTCACAAAACATAGGAAAAATAACATGTAAATCTTTCTGTACGAACTCTGATTTCTCTTATTTTATTTATCCCTATGTAGGTTGGCGATAGTAAAATATTTTCACATTCAGAGGAGAAAACTGATGATTTAAAATTCGTAAAAAGATTTCGCCGCAACGAAAAACGTCGTTGCTTTAGTGAGTGCCATACCAACTCGCTTATCATATCCATGACTCTCTCCCCACTACTCAGCGATAATAAAAAAGAAGTTGTTCTTCCTTGAAATTTTTCGATGTCCTCCGTCTATCCTATCGGCTAAGGATCCCATACAGCACAGCAACACTCTAGCAGAAGACGAACAAGTGCAGGCAGACTGTTTAATAGACCAGTTGCATATTCTAAGTGTTCTGCCAATACAACGTAATCTTTTGTTTGCCTTCACCACATCATTGTCTGCGTAATCGTTCCCCGAGGTATTTAAGTCGAATTGACAAGCTTTATATTTTTGTGACTTTTCGTGTAATCGAAATCCAATCGGTTTCTTTTTTCACTCATGTGGATGACCTCGCACTTTTCCTTATTGAGAGACAGTTGCCACTTTCCGCACCATTTAGGTATCGTGTCTAAGTCATTTTCCAATTGATTTCGATCTTTTGATGACTTTACTAGACGGTAAATTACAGCATCATCTGCAAACAGTCTCAAAGGACCGCTCAGATTATCTCCTAAATTGATTATGTAGATTAGGAACAGCAGAGGGGAACGGCGAATATCACTTCTGTTTTACACAACGATTTTCCGTTTGCTACAAAGTACTATGACCCCTCTGAGATGAAATCAAAGATCCACTCGCACATCTGAAGCCATACTCCATAGACACGCAGGTTGATTAGCAGTCTTTTCTAAAGAACTGTGTCAAGAGCATCCTGGAAATCTAGAAATGCGTTGTTGTTGTTGTGCCCTTGAATATCTGAAACGAGCCTTTACAAATAGCTTCAGGTACATGAATATGTCACTCACTTCACCAAAAGAAATAACCTCCATAATAAAATCTTTAAAAACAAAGCATTCTAGTGGTTATGATGAAATATCAACAAAGTTAATTAAGACATGTTCTTGTGAGTTTAGTACAATTCTAAGTTACTTGTGTAACAGTCAATTATAACTGGGACATTTCCTGACTGGCTAAAATATGCAGATGTTAAGCCTCTATTCAAGAAAGGGGATAAAGAGATACCATCAAGCTACAGACCGATTTCACTTTTGCCAGCATTCTCAAAAATTTTAGAAAAAGTAATGTGCAGGCAGCTTCTCAACCGTCTAACCACAAATAACATATTACCAAGAACATAGTTTGGATTTCTGAAAGGTTCTGATTTCGAGAAGGCTATTTACACCTACAGTGAAGATGTACTTAATTCATTAAATAACAAGTTACAAGCAGCAGGTATTTTCTGTGATTTGTCAAAGGCATTCGATTGTGTGAACCACAACATCCTTTTAAATAAATTAGAATTCTATGGTGTCACAGGCAGTGCTGCAAAATGGTTAAAGTCATACCTCACTAACAGGAAACAAAGGGTGTCAGTGCAAGGGACTAGTGAATTAAGTCATCAGTCATCATCAGAATGGGAAGAACTTACATGTGGTGTCCCACAAGGATCCATCTTAGGGCCATTGCTTTTTCTTGTGTACAATAATGATCTCTCATCAGTACACTGCCAGAAGCAGAGTTCGTTTTGTTTGCAGATGTTACAAGTACTGCAATAAGTAGTATGTTCAGTGTAGTTCTAGAAAGATCTGCTAATGATATTTTCATGGATATTAATAAATGGTTTAAAGTCAACTCACTGACATTAAACTTTGAAAAGACTCACTATATGCAATTCAGAACCTGTAAGAGGTTTCCACCCAGCATATGCATAAAGTATGAAGAAGTGCAGATAAAAGAGGTCGACAGTCTTAAATTCCTGGGATTACAACTTGATAATAAATTCAGTTGGGAGGAGCACACCACAGAACTGCAGAAACGTCTTAACAAATCTGTATTTGCGATTCGAGTGTTAGCAGATATAGGTGACATAAAAATGAAAAAGCTTGCATTCTTTGCCTACTTTCATTCCATAATGTCATATGGTATAATATTTTGGGATAACTCTTCAAGTGAAACAAAAGTTTTCAGAGTCCAAAAGCGTGTAATACGTATTATTCGTGGAGTAAATTCACGGATGACCTGTAGAAACCTGTTCAAAGAACTGGGTATACTAACTACTGCATCTCAGTATATTTACTCCTTGATGAAATTCGTCCTAAATAATATATCTCTTTTTCCAACAAACAGCTCAGTTCATACATACAATACCAGAAACAAAAATGATCTGCACAAGGACTTAAAAGCACTTACTTTAGTTCAAAAAGGGGTCCACTACTCAGGAACACTCATCTTCAATAATTTGCCAGCAAACATAACAAAATTTAGTTACAAATAAAGATCAGTTTAAAACGAGCCTGAAAGACTTAGTAGTGGCCAACTCCTTCTACTCCACTGATGAATTTTTTAATAGAAACAAATGATGTATTGTATATATTCATACTATTAGTATTGTTATTTCAGCTTAAAAAAATTTGACATGTTCCACATCCATGAGGACCTCCTCAGCACGGATCTATGGAACGAAAAACTAATCTAATCTAATCTAATCTGGTCTTCAGTCCAGAGACTGGTTTGATGCAGCTCTACATGCTACTTTATCCTGTGCAAGGTTCTTCATCTACCAGTACCTACTACAACCTACATCCTTCTGAATCTGTTTAGTGTATTCATCTCTTGGTCTCCCACTGCGATTTTTACCCTCCACGCTGCCCTCGAATACTAAATTGGTGGTCCCTTGATGTCTCAGAATGTGCCCTACCAACCGATCCCTTTTTCTAATCAAGTTGTGCCACAAATTTCTCTTCTCTCCAATTCTATTCAGTACCTCCTCATTAGTTATGTGATCTACCCATCTAATCTTCAGCATTCTTCTGTAGCACCACATTTCGAAAGCTTCTATTCCCCTCTTGTCTAAACTATTTATCGTCCATGTTTCACTTCCATACATGGCTACACTCCATACAAAGGCTTTCAGAAATGACTTCTTGACACATCTATACTCGATGTTAACAAATTTCTCTTCTTCAGAAATGCTTTCCTTGCCATTGCCAGTCTACATTTTATATCGTCTCTATTTCGACCATCACCAGTTATTTTGTTCCCCAAATAGCAATACTCACCTACTACTTTAAGCGTCTCATTTCCTAATCTAATTCCCACAGCATCACTCGATTTAATTCGACTACATTCCATTATTCTCGTTTTGCTTTTGTTGATGTTCATCTTATATCCTCCTTTCAAGACACTGTCCATTCCGTTCAGCTGCTCTTCCAGCAGCGAATCTCAAAGTTTTTATTCTTCTCCATGGATTTTAATTCCTACTCCAAATGTTTCTTTTGTTTCCTTTACTGCTTGCTCAATATACAGATTGAATAACATCGGGGAGAGGCTACAACCCTGTTTCACTCCCTTCCCAACCACTGCTTCCCTTTCATGCCCCTCGACTCTCTATAACTGCTATCTGGTTTCTGTATAAATTGTAAATAGCCTTTCGCTCCCTTTATTTTACCCCTGCCACCTTCAGAATTTGAAAGAGAGAATTCCAGTCGACATTGTCAAAAGCTTTCTCTAAGTCTACAAATACTAGAAACGTTGGCTTGCCTTTCCTTAATCTATTTTCTAAGATAAGTCGTAGGGTCAGTATTGCCTCACATGTTCCAACATTTCTACGAAATCCAAACTGATCTTCACCGAGGTCGGTTTCTACCAGTGTTTCCATTCGTCTGTAAAGAATTCGTGTTAGTATTTTGCATCCGTGGCTTATTAAACTGATAGTTCGGTAATTTTCGCATCTGTCAACACCTGCTTTCTTTCGGATTAGAATTATTATATTCTTCTTGAAGTCTGAGGGTATTTCGCCTGTCTCATACATCTTGCTCACTAGGTGTTAGAGTTTTGTTAGGCCTGGTCCCCCAAGGCTGTCAGTAGTTCTAATAGAATGTTGTCTACTCCCTTGTTTTGACTTAGGTCTTTCAGTGCTCTTTCAAACTCTTCACGCAGTATCATATCTCCCATTTCATCTTCATCTATATTCTCTTCCATTTCCATAATATTGTCCTCAAGTACATCGCCCTTGTATAGACCCTCTATATACTCCTTCCACCTTTCTGCTTTCCCTTCTTTGCTTAGAACTGGGTTTCCATCTGAGCTCTTGATATTCATGCAAGTGGTTCTCTTTTCTCCAAAGGTCTCTTTAATTTTCCTGTACGCAGTATCTACCCTACCCCCAGTGAGATAAGCCTCTACATCCTTACATTTGTCCTCTAGCCATCCCTGCTTAGCCATTTTGCACTTCCTGTCGATCTCATTTTTGAGACGTTTGTATTCCTTTTTGCCTGCTTCATTTAGTGCATTTTTATATTTTCTCCTTTCATCAGTTAAATTCAATATCTCTTCCGTTACCCAAGGATTTCTATTATCCCTCGTCTTTTTACCTACTTGATCCTCTGCTACCTTCACTATTTCGTCTGTCAAAGTTACCCATTCTTCTTCTACTGTATTTCTTTCCCTCATTCTTGTCAATCGTTCCCTAATGCTCTCCTTTAAGCTCTCTACAACCTCTGGTTTTTTCAGTTTATCCAGGTCCCATCTCCTCAAACTCCCACCTTTTTGCAGTTTCTTCAGTTTTAATCTACAGTTCATAATCAATAGATTGCGGTCAGAGTCCACCTCTGCCCCTGGAAAAGTCTTACAATTTAAAACTTGGTTCCTAAATCTCTGTCATACCATTATATAATCTATCTGAAACCTGTCAGTATCTCCAGGCTTCTTCCATGTATAAGACTTTCCTTTATTATTCTTGAATCAAGTGTTAGCTATGATTAAGTTATGCTCTGTGCAATATTCTACCAGGCGGCTTCCTCTTTCATTTCTTCCACCCCCCCCCCCCCCCCCCCCAAATCCGTATTCACCTACTACATTTCCTTCTCTCCCTTTTCCTACTATCGAATTCCAGTCACCCATGACTATTAAATTTTCGTCTCCCTTCACTATCTGAATAATTTCTTTTATCTCACCACACATTTCATCAAGCTCTTAGTCATCTGAGGAGCTAGTTGGCATATAAACTTGTACTACTGTGGTAGGCGGGGGCTTCGTATCTAGAATATGGAATCAATTTGAGAGCTCCTGTCGATAGCATTCATTACTTCGTGAGTATAAAGAGCTAGTTGTGTTTCACAAGAACGATATTTTCTGAATCCATGTGTCGATTTATCTCATAATGTTCCAAAGTCCTGCTGCAAATCGACGTAAGTGATATGGGTCTGTATTTTCTTTCTTCAGTATTGGTGTGACCTTTGGAACTTTCCAGTCTTTCGTCGAGCGAGCGATTGTAAATGACTGCTAAGTATGGGGCCATTTTATCAGCATACTTTGAAAGGAAATTTATTGCTGTGCTATCTGCACCGGAAGATTTAGTACTTTAAGTTGCTTCGCTACAACGAGGATATCTATTTCTAAGTTACTCATGTTGGCAGTTGTTATCGATTTGAGTACTGGAACACTCACTTGGTCTTCTTTTGTGAAAAAATTTCGGAAAACTGTGTTTAATAACTGCGCTTTAGCCGCACTGCCATCAGTAATATTACCGTTGGTATCGAGCTGTGAAGATATTGATTATCTTTCCGGTGATATGTTTTCCATAAGACCAGAATCTCTTCGGATTTTATGTCTGATTTCGAGACAGAGTTATATTTTGAAAGTTATTAAAAGCATCTCGCACTGAAGTCCTTACCCTTCCCTCGAGTTGGCGCTGGTGTTTTAGTTCTCATGTCAAACGAAGAAGACGTTAGTCGTCAGGTCTCTGTCAGGTTCATTGAACTTGCGCGCGCAACGACCTGGTTCGCTCAAATTTTTCCCCAATAGTTATTTCTCAGTATAACATACCCAACAATATCCTGACAAGCATTTCAGACTGTTTCTGACTACCCTGTACACCAAGTGTCCCTCCTGAGAACGCCGCGCGGTCTCAGGCGCCCTGTCACGATTCTCGCGTCTCCCTCGCGTCAGAAGTTCGAGTCCACCCTCGGACAAGGGCGTGTGTGTTGTCCTCAGCCTAAGTTATCTTAAGTTAGATAAAGTAGTGTGTAAGCTTAGGGACCGATGACCTCAGCAGTTTGGTTCCATAATTTTCCTCCTGAGAGCCGTCAAGCACATTTTCTCCGGCATTTTGGGTGATGCTTGCAGTTTCGTTTATGGGATGTGCAGCTGGAATCACCACAAACAAATACTACTTATCACCTGTTTCATTTGACGCTCAGTGGTGACGGAAAGCGTCATCCTGATACAAAGAGTCATCGTCTTCGAACTGTTCCTCCACCATACGCAGTAGTCAGTGCTGTAAAATGTGCCCACATCCTTCAGCTGGTGACTACTGGCTCTACATTGGCAGTCATTCGCTAAATCCATACCCATCCATCGGATTGGCAGTGTTTCCAGCTTGACCGATCGCTCCAAATCACTAGATTTCAGTCATCCACTGTCCAACGGCGTCGCTGTTTAAAACACTTCGTGTGCCACTTTGCGCTAACTACAGAATGTGTTGCCGGCGAGGTGCATCTCGACTGTTGTACCTCATCCTCGGGCATGGATGTGTGTGATGTCCTTAGGTTAGTTAGGTTTAAGTAGTTCTAAGTCTAGGGGACTGATGACCTCAGATGTTAAGTCCCATAGTGCTTACAGCCATTTGATTTCGAATGCCGATGTTTTTATTTAATGTCATACTTTTCCGTAATTTTCGGTAAATATATGAAATTGTAGTGGAACATTATTTTACTTTCACTGTGTGAAAGAGCCTCATTACTCTTTGAGCTCCCATCACGTCCAGTCTTTGACGGTGTGCGGAAAGTCTAGATGGTACGAAGATGAAGTCCGATTGCACTGGGGGGAGGGCGGGGGTGGCGGTGTGACTGGAATAGTAAGATTTCCGATGTGGAGAAATAGTGCATCAGTTGCGTTGAAAAACTGAAAAAGATGACCATAATCTAATGGTAAGATTGGTTTTTGCTGTGGGCTGAGACGTGTGAGGGGATATGTTGACGTAATCGGCGTTCAGTATTACCAACGGAAGCAGCAACGTTTAACTTCACCACGCAATTTTCACACTACAACTGCTAGCGCAATGGCATTGGCAGAAGTGAAAAAAAAAGAAAAAACGGGGAAATCAAATCGAAGTGTTGCATGGAAATCCGATTTGTAACGAAACCGAACGATGGACCCATCAGACACCTTTGTCGTGCTACTTACATGCAATTATCACTGTTAGCAAAACGGTTATCGCCAAGCGTGAACGTGCATCCTTTTCCTTTCAGTTCTTGCTCTAAAGGGGATAGGCAGACCGCTCGCTTGTTGATGTACAGAATATCTAATAATAAATCAGTACTTAAATATACAGCTCTAAAGCCGGCAGGTTATTTACAATGTCTAGCCGACATTTTTATAGGGCGGTAAGTCGATATTTTTACCGTCGATACATCGTGTTTTGATAAAGGTATCCTGTAAAATATCGGGTCTCCAATATTTTTAAAAATATCGATAGTCCTACCTCATCCTTTTTAATTCCTTACGCACAGTCTTTCTGGTAGTTGAACTGCTGGTAGAAACAGTCGAGTTGGATAGCTTTAGCAGCGTTGAAATGTCCCTGATGGATTCGTTACTCAAGTGACATCCCATGACTAGTCGACATTCGAAGTCAGTGAGTTTTCCTGACCGATCTGTTCTGCATTTACTTCTTTCCTGCCTGCTATCAACGCAATACTTCCCGCATCCTTTTATAAAGGTGGTTCCGCCTCTCGTGACATCTAGTGGTCTATTCCGCGTTACATAGGTGTGTCTGGATGCTTGTGATCAGTTAGAGCACGTGTAGCCGCTCCACGGACAGCTGTTAAGCAGCAAAGGTTATTTTAAGGAATCTGGCGAGATGCCTTTCTGGTTCGTAGGAGTCGTCGCGTTGGTGTTAGATTAAAACTCAAGGCGCCAGCTCTTCGGAAAGAGAACAAAAAGCGAGAAGAGAGCTTGCCAGGGTTGTCCAAAACATCAATTTTGTCATCAAGTTTACTAGCTCGTCTGGAGTTGATACTGTTGAACGTTCATTAATTTTATTTGGACGACTTACACTTGTCCTGTTCCGTCATCCATCATGAAAAACTACGTGATTTATTTATCTTTTTACGGAAATGGTTTACAACTTTTAAAAATCACATTTAAGACGTTTCAAGTAGTTAAGCGTTCCACAAATCATTTGCACGACAGTAAGTTGCAGTTACGAGGCTCTCCTTTTCAAGTTTTTACAAGCACCATCAAACGACACAATTGATAAGTGACTTTACTGTTTTTTAAAGTTTGTGATTTGTTGTTGGCGTTAAACAACGACAGCTAAGTAATTAAAACAGTTGTTTGTTCAGAGGCAGCCTTTAAAAAAACAGTGTTGTGAAAAAAAGTAGTTTTTTTGCTGGATGACATGAACTGAAAAGGTTACGTTAAATGTATTCGTATTTGTGAATATGGACAACCATTAGCTGTACATTGGAATGACGACAGTGAAAATTTATGCCAGACAAGGACTTGAACCTGAATTTTCCGCTTATCGCGAGCGCTCACGCACAAGACACGACACACGCACAGACTCAAACCTACAGATGTCATCAACTATCTGTCGACAACGTGTACTCGTACACCCATATGTATGTTAACGTACAAAAGAGACATTTTACTTGAACGAAATTAGAATTACATGAATACCTTCAGCTGCTAACGGGCGTTGATACATATCGTCGGGGACAGGTGAAAATGTGTGCCCCGAACGGGACTGGAACCCGGAATCTCCTGCTTACATGGTAAATACTATATCCATCTGATCCACCGAGGGCACAGAGGATAGCGCGACTGCAGGGACTATCTCGCGCACGCCTCCCGCGAGACTCACATTCTCATCTTGTACGTCCACACACTACATTCGTAGTGTCCCACCCCGAACACTCATTACTCGTGGAAGACATTCTTACGAAGTCCCGTAAGAGTTCGGGGAATATGTGTGCATCCGCACAGAAGAAGAAGGTCATGGCCAGTGTTGCCAGAACTATACTTATATGGATATGGTGTCTGTTCTTTCGGACATGCCAGAACCATATCCATGTAAGTATATAGTTCTGGCAACACCGGCCATGACCTTCTTCTTCTGTGCGGATACACACATATTCCCTGAACCCTTACCGGACTTGGTAAGAATGTCTTCCACGAGTAATGAGTGTGGCGGGGTGGGACACTACGAATGTAGTGTGTGGACATACAAGATGAGAATGTGGGTCTCGCGGGAGGCGTGCGCGAGATAGTCCCTGCAGTCGCGCTATCCTCTGTACCCTCGATGGATCAGATGGATAGAGTGTCTGCCTTGTAAGCAGGAGATCCCGTGTTCGCGTCCCGTTCGGGGCACACATTTTCACCTGTCCCCGTTGATTTATATCAACCCCGTTAGCAGCTAAAGGTGTTAAAGTAATTCTAATTTCGTTCTAGACAGCTGCAGGTCCGAAAGAACAGACACCATATCCATGTAAGTATATTTTACTTGAACGTCACTTGTCCATGTCGGTGGATAAATGTGATGCTGCAGTGTCTGTGTTGTTCCGGATACGATGCGATGTTCCTTTGGGCGTGCATGCCTGCAACTGCGTATACGTTTCTTGTATTTCATAACTGCTGTAGTCGCCACATTGCCTGTTCCTTCGGGCACGCATGCCCGTCCAAAGGAACTTCGCTGCGTATCCGGAATAACAAAGGCACTGCAATACCGTATCGTATGAAAGGAACAGAATGCTGCAAGCATTATCAAAAACTCTTAATTATGGAAACTAAAAGTGAACCAACGGAAAAGGCAAAGTGATGGTAGTACGGAAAAATTAAAAACAATATAAAAATTGAAGACGTCAGAACTGTTCAGGAAATCAGGTGTCAGACAAGCACTTGTATGGAGTCCACTGCTCTACAGAAGCAAAGTTACACATTGGGTATATTGGAAAGGAATCGACTTGAAACTGCTGATACGTGGATATGGCGAAACATGACAACAACGAGCTGGACAGAAAGAAAAATCAACCTGAAAACGTTAAGGAAAGTCAACGAAGAGAGACGGTTATTAAAGGAAATGGAAAAGAAAAATATACAATCCTTGGTGTCATGTTTCTTGGTGACAAGATCATAAAATAGTATTGAAGTAAAATTGTTTCAGAAAATTCTTTATTATTATACTCTTTCTTATTTTGGAAATAATTGTCCACTGGGTTGGGTCAAAATAAATTTTTATTTCTTGATGATACACAATCACGCTTTCACTGTAAATATCAGAGTCATATCGAAACAAACTAGAAGCTTTTCTATGAAATTTGATCCAGGCGTTCTTCATTGTATATAAATTTTTTGTCACTGGCGATTCTAGACGCTGTGTTTTCTGTATCCTCACACTGCGCAAGTCATCAGACACAAATTTTCCTTCATTAACGTTCTAGAAGGAAAAGACATCGAGAAGAGGGTAGTCTATGACAATTACATGGAACTGAAATGAACACCCAATGACAGAAGAGAGTGGTTGCATCTACATATGGATGTGAGATTTTACGACATTGCATCAAATAGCTTCGATAACTTATGGTTATCAGTCGCCTTTATAGAAGACCGTTTATGACTGGATCACAAAATTTTGTCCCAGCCATGCTTCGTCAACAATGAATTTCATGAAAATCTATCAGAATCGGTTGTTGATCGGAAGTAACATGGATGCTGGTGCACAGTGAATCAAGTGGACCGGCGCGTGACTTGCAGTGAAATAGAGCCATAGGTAAGACTGTTGTACGATCGATTTACACGAGCATTTAACTGTGAAAGAGACCGGTCTCCGATGGATTGCGCACGATAGCTCGTGGCAACTGATGCAAGGAAAAGCTCAAAAATTTCGACTGTGGAAGTGAAAATTCTGTATAATAACAAAACCACAGGAGATAAAACTGGAGCATACTCGTGCGCAGGGTCGGTTTAAGGCGTAAGCGGACGTTTGGGGCGTGAGGCTGACAGGAGCGTCAGGAGCCCCCAAGCGCAAAATTTCTATACGGAGTATGTTATAATTGCTAGCGAAAACTGGTACGTGTGAAAACATACGTCCATAAAAGCAAAAACATTCCCCTGACTTTAGTATCAAGTACTGACGAAGTTAGTGTATGTGTATCTGAAACGTAACCTTTTCTAGTTAATCACCGTCTAAGTGGGCTCAAATTTCACGCAGGACATACTTTAAAAAGAAGTCAGCACGTTACGTGTTACAATTTCCTGTGACTTGTACCCGTGAAAGGAGATGTTCCCCGTGCCGCCCTCACATTTAGAGGCATTGTTGCCCTCGCCTCCGCAGTGAGTTAGGGATTCTTTCAATCAGCCCCGGGCCATATCGTAAATCTTGATAAGACTTTTCGATTCGTCACCCCGGATCTTCAACCACTTTAACGGTTGTGCATATGCTAAACAACTGTAGGAGTCGTACAAGATTTTATTAACAGTATCTTTATCTTCTGCACCACACACAAATTTACATTTTCCTTTGCAGTTTCATACATAAAAGTTTTGACCATTTTTATCACATTTCAACTACTTTCACATCACTTTCAACCATCACATTTCAACTACTTTCACAGCAGTCTTGCATTTAACTACTTACTACTGAGTTTTCTTCACATGTAACTTACAACGTACTCGGTTAAAAATCAACTATTTTCGTGACAAACTTCCTAAAATTTAGCTACTTACTGGTGCGTTTGCGTCACACGTAACGTAAAACCTATTGAGTTAAACGGTGTTTTTGTTTAGCGCGTCAACATACACGGTCCAGTCAACTTAATATGACCACTTGTCAAACACCTGGATAAACAGCTTCTGCAGCATGGACGTGCAGTAAGAGAGTCGATGAGGTCCTGGAAGGTATCAACAGGGATGTGGAGCTGTGCCGACTCCAGTGCTGTGGCCACATGCAATAGGTTTCACGGTTGGGGATCCATGACACAAGCGGCCCGATCGAGGTGGTGCTGCAGATTCTCGAATGGCCTTAAATTCGTGGGTGGGAGAAGGGTTGGGTGTCAGGGCAGCACGGTAAACTCATCCTGGTGAACTTCGAACCATGCATGCACACTGAGAGCTGTATGACACTTTGCATTGTTCTGCTGGTAGATGTCATCATGCAGAGGAAAAACAAACTACATGTAGCGGTGTTCAAGGCTCCCTAGGATAGATGCTTGCTTGTGTTGATCCATTGTGCCTTCCATAGCGACATGAACACCGTGGGAATGCAACGAGAACATATGCCAGACCATAACTTTCCCTTCTTCGCCCGGATTCTTCCGACGATTGTTGCAGGGCCGTGTATGCCAAAGGCGATCTGTCCGATGGGATATGAAACGTGATTCATCCGAAAAGGCCTACGTCGCCATTCAGTGGAATTCAAGTTGTGGTATTGGCGTGAAGATTCCAGTCTTTGTCGTCGTTGAAGAGCAGTCACCATAGGAGCGTGAACAAGGCACATGCTGCAGATGCCGATACACAACTTTCTTTCGACGGTCGTTGACAAGACACTGTTGGTAGCTCCTTGATTCAGGCTCAACACTTGCACGTCTATTCGTCCGTACTCATCTCCACTGCCGTCGTTCACCTCTGTCGTCTATGACCCGTGGTGTACCACAGTTGCTTGGGTGCTGGTTTTGGATAGCGCCGTTTTGTCATGTGCGGTATACTTCAACCACGGCGACAGGCGAACAGTTTACAGACTTCCGGAAATTCTTCCATCCTTGGCCCGAAAGCCAATTATCATCGTCAGATAAATCGCCCAGCTTCCGCATTACGTCAAAGATTGCACTGTTATTCGCCTCCTCGCAACACGTTAGTACAGGTGCCTTCCGGTTGTGGGAGGTTATTGCACGTTGACGTCGAAAATAGGTGGTGGTCACATTAATGTTACTGGACTGTGTAAAATTAAATGACAGTTTGTTGTAGTTTCGTTCCACTTTTTCTTTTGGAAAGTGTGAACGGTGCCCATCTTTTTCGCTTTTCATAGTTTTTTATTTCATGCATTCCTAATTTCGCAAGTTTATTGCTTTTGCTGTGTAGTTGAGTATGTGCCGGTACTTGGGAAAAATAAATAATGGAGAGCTTCTGATTTTTTTTCTTTTGAGATCAACAACATTTACCTTTACCCTTGTCAAGAATTGAATCTCTCTCTGTTCGATATGAATGCGTAGTTGAGTGTTTTCAAATGGACCAGGGTAGAGCAGAAGAATTTTTTTCCTTAGAGAATAACAATACCAGCCTCCTTGTTTCCGTTTCTTCGATGTCCAGTAACACAGCCTTCTTACATTTTTGCTTTGTGTTGGTTTGTGAGCCATTTGGTGCTGGCTCGATTTCGAGTGCGTTAGCTCAATTTGCCTAAAGTTGGCAGCGGCCGCTTTGGTGGTTTTGACGGGGCTGCTTCTATCGGTGAGCTGAGGCGCTCTCTCAGAGTCGGCCCGTGGAAGTGAAACAGTGAAGTTCTGCTCCATGGCTGTGACTCGTTGTCAGCAGTAGTCAATGTTTATCTGTGGAGTTCTGCCCAGAGCCCGTAAGGAGTTAAGACGCAACTGTGGTAACGCTGACGTCCAAATCTGCTAGGTGCAAGGGGTAGACATCCTTCGTCAGCTATGGGCAGCCTTTATATTCTCGTGCCCGGCATCGCTTGTGAATTACGAGACGCGATGGTACCTTGGGGAAGCTGAGTCATTTGTTGGACGTCAAATGTACTTGGTAATTTTGGAACGAGGTGTGAACTGGTATACTCTGCAGTATGGTGGCCGCAGGTGAGGCGGTCGTTTGCAGAAACTGTTGACCAAGCCGCTGGATGCATCGTTTGGCAGGATACTGTTTGGAAAAATGAGCATCGTGTGTGTTCGATGCATGAGTTGTTCGCTTGAAAATGAGCTGTTTGCCTGGACCATTCTCTCTGCATATTATTGTCCTAAGGATCCACCTTGAGTACCATTTGTATATTTAACAGTGGTTTTTGATGCCCATTTGCCCTCTGCTTAACTTCTAAGTTTAACGCTAATCTTACCACTTACAGTAAGTTGTGGAATTCAGATTTCCTGTTTACCTAAGTGAGAACCGTTGTGCAGTATGACAAGTACGTAAGCTGTTTGTTACGAGGATGGTTTGAAAAGTTCTCGGAATGGAATAGAAAAAAGTACTTACATCACTGAAACTTTGTTTTGTTTTTCAATGTAGTCTCCTTGTAGATTAATGCATTTGATCCAACGATGTTCCAGTGCCTTGATCCCATCTCGAAAATGAGCTTCCTCCAGGCCTGCAAAATAGTTGTCAACTCCTGCTATCATTTCTTCGTTGGAAGTGAATCTTTGTCCACCAAGGAAAATTTTCAGTTTTGTGAAGAGATGGTAGACTGACGAAGCCATATCAGGTGAATAACGCAGGTGTTCATACCTTAGTTCGTGTAATTTTGCCATGGCGACGGCACATGTGTGCGGGCGCGTATTGTCTTGACGCAAAGATGACTTTCTTCCTTGCTAAACCTGGCCTTTTTTCGCGTATCTTTTGTTGCAATTTGTCCAAGAGGTTAGCATGGTATTCTCCAGCAACTGTTTGCCCAGTGAGGAGATAATCTACAAACAGAATCCCCTTCGTGTCCCAGAACACTGGTTCCATGACCTTTCCCGCCGATGGAATTGTCTTTGCTTTCTTTGGTGGCGGAGAATCAGCATGTTTCCACTGCTTTGCCTGTTGCTTGGTCTCTGAGGTATAGTAGTGCACTCAAGTTTCATCTGTGGTCACAAACCGGCGCAAAAAGTTTTGTTCGTTTCTCCTAAACCGGGCCAAACGTTGTTCTGATATGTCCATTCTCATGCGTTTTTGATCCAGCGAAAAGAGTTGCGGCACCATCTTTTAAATAATTTTTTTTTCATTTCTAATTCTTCAGTTAAAATGTGATATGCTCTTTCAGATGATGTCTGGCAAGCGTGAGCAATTTCACTCACTTTCAATCGACGATCCTCCATGACCATTTTGTGCACTTTTGCAATGATTTCTGGAGTAGTGACACATCTGGGTCGATCACTGCGCGGATCACCATCTAAGCTCTCCCGACCAAATTTAAATTCATTTGTCCACTTGGCAACAGTTGAATATGAAGGAGCATTAAGTACTTTACGAAGTACTTGATCACTGCTCGAATCTTGATTTTTTCCATCTTCGCAAACCACCACTCGGGAACTGCAACAGAGCGACATCACTGCCCCAGCTCTCTTCAAAGAGCACTAATTTGGCACGTGTTTACAAGCAACAGTCCAATGAATATCACGTGAACAACTGTTTGCGCTAGTGCTGACGTCTTGTGGTTATTCCCAGAACTTTTCGAACTACCCTCGTATAAATCATTTATCTGACGTTGTGCAGAAACAGAGTAATTGAGTTTGATTTAAAGTTGACCTTAGTTAAACTCATGAAGTTGAAGTTTTCCAGTAGGTCAGTGTTATTTAAATGTTGTTAAAGAGGTCATTACGTACAGCTAAAATCACAAGTCTTAAATTTTACTTGTTGCTGAGCTTTTGAGGGTCATTGTTTTAAAGATTTTTTAGTTACCTAGAGCTACTTAAAAAAAATTACTTGTTGCTCATTTTTTAAGATTCCTTGTTTTAAAGATTTTTTAAATTATTTATGGCTAAACTTTATTTAAGATCTTGTTGCTCAGTTGTTAAAAGGAATCCTTAGAATTTCACTATCTGGCTGGCCTAAAGATTTTGTGTTGCGCATCTATTGTAATGTACCTTCTCTGTGTTTAGTTTTGTCTTAAATGTCCAAGAGGTCAGTCAGAAAAATCAGTTCCCTGAGGGTCGAAAGTCCATAACTGTAAAATTAAATTTGAAGTGTTCTCCCTGTTATGAAATCCTATATTTGGTAATGAGATGTTGCCTTGTTGTTCACTGATTCAATAAAGAGAATGTTTAGTTTGTTAAATATTTTCGTGGCCTAGACGCTTACCGCTCAACCTAAATCCTTGCTCCGTATGTTGTTGGTGATTAAAATATCTGCACTTTCATGTTCAGTTAGTAATTAATAATGTTTTTCTAGTGACGCTCGTATTTGAATCTAAGTAAATTCGGGTATAACGTAAGGTCTTGTGATCATGATTTGTCCTCAGGCAGTATCTGTCCACGAGGCCTTATCGTGTTAGTTTGTTGCCAAGTTCAGTGCTCAACGCCCTGCTATGATTATTTAATGTCTTTGGCTTAGCGGAGTGTTAATTTGGCGTGTATGCAACGTAAATTAAGTTTTCCAGTGCAACGCACCAAGCAAGATGGCGCAATGGTTAGCACATTGGACTCGCATTCGAGAGGACGACGGTTCAATCCCGCGTCCGGCCATCCTGATTTAGGTTTTCTGCGATTTCCCTAAATCGCTCCAGGCAAAGGCCGGGATGGTTCCTTTGAAAGGGCACAGCCGATTTCCTTCCCTTTCTTTCCCGTGACCGATGACATCGTAGTTTTGTCTCTTCCCTCAAACAACCCAACCCCAATGTAACAGACTTTTGTTACCATGAATGATGGCCCCCTTTGCTGTTTCCCTGTAGTTTAAATTCCACGTATCATTATTCCACTTAATGGCCTTCAGCGAGCTGTCCTACTATCATTCAAGTGCAGTTCGTTGTGATTTTTGTTTCATGCAATACGTTTGGTAGATTGAACCTGTTCTTGATTTCGAATCTATGTTTTATGGTTAAAATCCTTTCTATAAGAAAGAGCTCAGTTCACTGAGTATAACGAACACCGGCACCCAAGATTATTTCTGTAGAAGATTTTGTTCGAATTCATGTGTTTTACTTTCACGGTTTGTCTTTGGTTCCCTTATCTATTCGTATCCTCCGTCTGTAATCACTTGGTACTAATTATCCTGAGCGTAATGTACCGCTAAATTCATGACAATCTTTCGCTGGATCAGATTTCATCTGAATAATTGGGTTTTGCTAGACTTAGATTTTCTCTTTCCCTTGTGTGACTGACTATTTGGGACGATCAAGTAATATCCTTTTGTTCTTATCAACCCAAAACATCTCATCCTATATCCTTGCTGATTAACTTAATCAATTAGAAAAATATCTCCTGTGTAAAGGTGTAAAGGACCAACTTAACTAATTTTTGTTTGTGATATAATGATTGTTTTTCTCTGTGGAAGGGGAGTTTTACGTTATAAATGGCGATTATTTTAGATATGATCTGCAGTTGATTTACCCTCTTTCCACTCTCCATTCCGGGTAGGGTTTCATACGTATTTACTAACCACGACGGACCATCCCCTAAAAGACATCCTTACAGCAACAGCGTCCGAAAGAAGTGTTGAGTCTCCGTATCAGAAAAGAATCCATAAAGAATCGATCGCGACGTATAGTCGTACAGAACCGCAAGTGTACTTTTCCGTTGCGCTCCTTAATGTTTTAACTATCAACTCAACTAGGGCTTATTCTACAATTATAGTTTTGGTACAGTACGACCTTGCACCTAAGGTGATCGGCGATACTATACAAGTAAGAGTACCAGAACTAAAGTATTTCATCACGACTGCCTAAGAAATCTCAGTATTCGAATAAAATCCATTTCATATGGTGAGAGAGGAAACTCCCTAGGAATAGTAGTTACAAGAGAGACCTGGCAGTGAACAAAAGCACGGTGAGTCGTTGGACTACGCGTCTGTCGTCATTGCAACAAAGTAACAACCTTGGGTTAGGTTAAGCGAATGAAAGTTGGTAGAGATCGTCACTCACAACCATGAGTGATATCGTCTTCGGAAAGTAACGCATCTCTTTTAAGTAGAATAATTTGTAAATTATACGAGGTGCTTTCCGTAAGCAATGCAACAACTTTTTTTCTGCAAGCAGGTTGGTTTTATTCAAGATTCAAATACACCATATTATTCCCCATTCTTTTGGCTACAAAACCTGATTTTTCGCTATAATCTCCGTTCAATGCTATGGCGTTACGCCACATTACTGGGAGGGCCTGGATGCTCACATGGTACCACTCTACTGGTCGACGTCGGAGCCAACGTGCTGCTGCATCAATAACCTCACCATCATCGACATACTGCTTCCCTCGGAGTGCTTGGGCCAAACAGATGGAAGGCGGAAGGTGCGAGATCCGGGTTCAAGGGTCGATGAGGAAGAACAGTCCAATGAAGTTTTCTGACCTCCTCTCTGGTGTGCAGATTTGTGTGAGGCCTTGCGTTGTCATGAAGAAGGAGAAGTTCATTTGCATTTTTGTGGCGAAGAACACGCTGAAGTCGTTTCTTCAATTTCCTGAGAGAAGCGCAATACACTTCAGAGTTGATCGTTGCAACCTGAGGGAGAACGTCAAAAAGAATAACCCCTTCAGAGTCCCAGAAGACCGTCGCCATGACTTTACCGGTTGATGGTGCGGCTTTGAACATTTTCTTCGGAAAGGAGGTAGTGTGGCGCCACTGCATGGATTGCCGTTTTGTTTCCGGCTCGAAATGGTGAACCTGTGTTTCATTGCCAGTGATGATGTTCGACGAAAAAAGTTGTCATGACCAGCCTCGTAACGCGCAAGCAATTCCGCACAGATATCATTTGTTTCTCTTTGTTGGCGTCTGATAGGCGGCAAGGACCCAACGGGCACATACCTTTCAGTACCCCAACTGCTGTACAAGTGTGTCAGCACTACCAAAAGAGACGTTCAGTTGTCCAGCGACTTGTTTGACTCTGTTCCTTCGATCACCTTGAACGAGAGTGTCCGCACGTTCCAACATTGCAGAGATCACAGCTGTGTGTAGAGATGGGGCCCCTCCACGCCCGCACCAACGTGGTGACCAAACCAAAAGTTCTACTGTCACCTCCGCCAACATGTTAGTTATCTTGTAAATGGATCACAGGATGCTGGGCTATGATGTTATCCGTGCGTCTGGGTAAGACTACGCATTAACACGGTCCATCAGGTGATAGTGGACGAAACGCGAGTGAGGGTAGCAATTTGAAGAGCAGAGGGAAAAAAGTGCCAAGGCTCGTGCCGTGGGGAAAAAAAAAACCTCTGCGACAGTGGGATGGGTAGTAAGAGCAGTAGTGGCTTACTAGCTGCGATAGTTCATGCAAGGTTGGATTTGTTAGTATAGGTATCACGCATCATTACCGTGGCAAGCGATGGCGATGTATCCCAGTTGCAGCAGCCGCTACATTCCTGGAACAACCAAGATCGTTATACAGTAGTGGGAGATCGGCCATAGATCATCTCACTGTGTGGGGGATGCGTGGAGCCTGTCTGCATGCAGTGTACGGTACGGCTTCCCTGCGTGGTGCCAGTTTTTCGGCAGTGTATTCCAGCTGGATATCCAGTAATGGCGTCTGATTAACAGGGGCTCACCTCTACCGTTGTGTTTGCGTGTGCTAGGCCATAGATGTTAGGTCCTTACAAGTATGTCTTTTGGTCTTTTATGTTTCCATCTATGGTTGTGGTCGTAGTTCCCCAGATTCAGAATAAACGGGTTCTGCGAATGTCTGGAGATTCTGTACAGTCTTGTGGTGAGTTTGTGGATTACCTCCGTGAGAGTCTCAAGTCGGTATTCCCGGTGAAGGTCCGCGATGCGCGTGCTGCCGCGCCACCTCGTTGCGATGATGACAGACGCGACGTCCAACGACTCACCGGGCTTTTGTTCACTGCCAGGTCTCTGTAGACATTCTGCAAGCGCCTATGAATATCTGCGATGCTCTGGTTTTCCACCAAAAGAAACTCAACAACAGCTCTTTGGAAGCACCTCCGTTACAGAGACCACTGAGGGCTACGCATAGCGCCGACACCTATCGGAACTTCATGTAACTACAGGGGCTGTAGCGGGAATATTCTTTAACATGTCCCACAATAACTTCCACATTTTTTTCAGCCGAAATTGGCGGATAAAAAAAAAGACGTGTCAACTTATTGAACGCCCCTCGTAGAATAAAAATGTTCCATTATTACATTAAAAAAATCATCATAAATTTTACATTTTCATTTTTTCGCCCATTTTAATAGCAGTTTTATTGAAGCTAGAACAATACAATATGTCTTGTTCTTTCTGCTTCCACTAAAAGTTTTCAAAGATCTTAGAATTTATTACAGATGATTATCTGTGCAGTACTTATTTTGAAAGAAAAAGCAACCCTTTTGTACGATCACCAGATTTAGAGTTACTTTTTTAAGGTCTTAGCAAAAGCCCAAGGAATGGTAAGTAATGTCTAAGGGTCGGCAAGGAAGAGATGGGAGGGTGCCAAATGATATTTCTCTTCTGTGGAAAAACGTTCTCAAAATGGCCCTACACGTACGAGCCAGAATTTAGGCAGCAATGAGTTGGGAATTTGCAAGATGAAAACCCAGTAAGGGTGTTCATTCACGAAGCTCGTCTAAGAAAATTATTGCTTCCTTCTTTGGTTACAATGGATATGTTGCGACCATTGCGTCAGATGAAAGAAGATCAGTTATGGTGAATGGTACAAAACTTCTTTGCCACAACTCATTGATGAGCTCAGAGAAAAAACAGCTCAAAACGTCGCATCATACTACATAGGGACAATGTCAACTGCCCCACAACACGTCAAATAAATGATCATTTGATGGAGTAAATTATGAAGTTAGTGTCCCATTTCCCATATTCGCCAGAGTTATTGTCTGATCATTACTTTTTGTTTCCCTACGTCGAACAAAGGGTGCGTGGTAAGCAAATTTCTTAGAAAATATTTTGTTGTTGGAAGAATAAAATTCCAATTAAAAGCGCTCCACAGCAATGGCAATACTTCTACATCTATACTCCGCAAACCGCCTTACGATGTGCTGGGGAAGGGTACTTGTGTACCAGTCTCACTTCCCCTTTTCTTGTGCCATTCGCGTATTGTTCGCGGAAAGAGCAGTTGCCTCCGAGTGGCTTTGAATCTCTCTATTTTTATCTTTATGGTCTTTCCGCGAGGTATACGTAGGAGGAAGCAATATGTTGTCTGGCTCTTCTAGGAACGTACACTCTTGGAACTTTAACAGTAGACCAAACCGTGACGCAGAACGCCTCTCTTGCAGCGTCTGCCACCGAGCATCTCCGTGATGCTTTTGCGCGTATTAAACGAACCTCTAACGAAACACGCTGCTCTTCTTTGGATCTTCTCTATTTTCTCCGTCAGTCGGATCCCAGATTGACGAGCAATATCCAAGTGTTGGTTGAACGAGTATTTTGTAACCTACTTCCTTTGTTGATGGACTACATTTCTTAAGGATTCTTTCAACGAATCCCAGTCTGGTGTACTTGTTCGTAATGATTTTTCACATTATCTGTTATTTGTGTCACCAATCGTCTTTACTAAATTCGATGACTCTGCTTCCCAATGTCGCCGTATCGATGGCTTTGTTGTCTGTCTGTCTGTCCTACTGCGCAAAATCCTTTTTCTTGGGAACAGGTAGATGTATCAAGTTGAAATTTGTGTCACATACTAAGGTCTACGATTCCTTGACGGTATAGTAAATTAGCTTCTAATTGAATGCAATAAAAAGATATGGCCATTTGTGTTCCATATTTTGATACTCGCAAACTCACTCATTAAAACGTATAGAACACTTCCCCTTGGTGTAGAATTATGAAATTTAGCAAGAGTTAAGGTTTCACATTGCCAAAAAGAGAAAGAATCAGAAAATTGTTAATCTGCAATTATATCACACAAGAAATATATTTCTTTTGTCATTTGCTATCCGGCTTTAAACTTGAAATTAGAACATTATCGAAAGTCTTGGAATCTCTGGGACCGATAAATTGCTAGTACCAATGACGATAGCAGGCAAAAATCATCGACCTCTTCGATTCCCGGAATGAATGAACTGTTTATACAGGGTGAACATTAACAAAACCGACAAACTGCAGGAATTGATTCCTGACTGAGAATGAAGGAAAAAAGGTCGTATGAACACATATCCGGAATTATATCGTTGCCATAGTAGATGGCACTGACGAATGAAAGTTCCTCTGACTATGTGCCGTGTGTTCATTGTGTGTTGCAAGCTGTGTGATTGACACAGCGCACTGTAAGTAGCAGAACGGTTCGGTACTCATGTCGGGAACAAGCCGAGATGGAGTTTGTGTACAGCCAAGCAGATGGAAACGGTCGAGAGGCAGCACATCTATGCTAAAACAAGTACCCTCATAGGCATCAACCACTTCACACAGCATTTCAAGCCCTTTTCTGGCGCTTGTGTTATAATGGGTCCTTTCAGACAGACAGATGTCCAGGAAGGCAGTGGACTGTGCGTACAACAGATTTGGGGTAACAAGTTCTAGAGGGTATTGAGATGAAACCTAGTACAAACTCCAGGCAAGTAGCCTGCCAACATGATATAAGCCAACGTATGATTATTTCTATCCTGCATGGCAACCCCTACTAACCCTATCACTTGCAACTAGTGCAAAGATTATCAGCAGCAGATTTCCCTCTGTGGGAAGAATTTTGTCGGTGGTTTTTGAACCAGACCATCAAAATTATGGGACTTCATCTTTACCGACGAGGCAACGTTTACCAGAATTGGAATCATCAATTTGAATAATCGTCGTATGTTGTGACATGGATGCGCTGCAGCTCTGTACAGTGTTCTGGAACGATATGTTGTTGTTAGTGCGGGTTGCTTACATTCAGCGGCACTCTTGATTGATTTATAACCCCTCCTTCTCCCCTTATTGTTCTGTTAGCTGCTTTATGATGCCCTGGGGATAATCCGTCCGAAAGCCCCACCCCTCCCCCTCCATCTCTACCATCCCTCTGGGAAACCCCCTCACCAATACAAGCACACCTTTGATGTCAAGCTATCTGACTAATTAATTAAATCGATAAATTAATTAACCCTACACATCTGGTAATTTCTGCAGGCCCCCTTATCCTCCTTCACCAGGTAATTGGCGGGAAAAAGCCTCAATCTGTGCTGGAGAGGAAGAATCTCATGACATTAAATTCAAATCTATGTCAGTTACATAGCAAAGGATAACTGTTTACTTAAAAAAAAAAAGAAAGCATGAAGTGGCAGCAACTCTTTCACATTGATACCTGAGAAATTCCTGTCTAAAGACATGCTTGCTCTCTCTCTATCTATCTCTCTCTCTCTCTCCCTTTCTCTCTCCCCTCTCTCTCAAGTTGCTACTTACTGCCCAGTGAGCATCTGTCACGTAGCGCACTAACCCCTGCTTTGTTCTGAACAGAGTTGGAAATATTCCATCACTCTATCAGATAGATTAACTAATTAATTAAATAAATACCCTTTGTTTGTGGGCAGTCTTTCCTTGCATCCTACTGGTGAATACTGGGGCTGGTGTATTTGGTGGAATTCGATCCCAAAACTATCCAGTTTCCAAACGCGCTCTTCCACCTTCCGGATTTTTCGCTTGCCTCCTGTTGGTGAATATTGACTCAGTTAGATCATATGGTAGAAAGTCCATTACGTCTGAGGTAGAAGAAAATTTCAAATTTCGTCTCAGCTGCTTTCTATGTCCTTAAACAATCTGCACAGGTTGGGGGGGGGGGGGGGCGACTGGTGTGTATGCTCGCAGTACCACTGTCGGAAACGATAAATTGATCAGTTGGGAATCTCATGTTGCAATTGGGTTTTTAAAGCGCTATATAATCCCTAAGCTGATTCCCTCAGCTACTCCAAGATGAAGAATGAGGAGGAGGGGGAAGGCTCTACCACGTGACTGGGGAATAACAACAATGAATACCACTGCTAGACAGAGTCCACTGGACTGTATTGAGAAGCAGAAAATACCACACACTTAAACCACTTTCCACTCCATAGTGGTAGCTGTCATGATTAGATGTCAGAGATCACGAAACTTCCATAAGCCGTCGCCACGCTTTGGTCACGCTGACAGATGCACCTCATCTCACGGTATTTGCACATCTGCCACAACAGATGCTCAGAAGCTGGAGAGAGTATCACCTGGCAACCCAGCCATCAACCAATCAGTTTAGATGAGGGAGAATAATTGTCCAGCGCAAACAATCGCCATATTGAATCATTTCACACAACATAAACATCAAATTTTGTCGCTGCTTTACCAGCATGCTGGCTAGTTCACTAGTCAGCTATCCAGAAGTTGCCGCCAGGACTTGTCCCCACGGCTGCGGGCGAAAGCTGACTAGCCAACCAGCTGGAACTTTTCTTTGTATCCTTCTCTCGCAACAGCCTTAAGCTGGAAATGTCCTTTCATTCCGATCACCAATTGCCTCTGCCACGCACCTGGGCGGCAGGCAGAGTCGTCCTAGGAAACAATCCGCGTATTTATCAGTGGAATTACAATTAAATATTGCGATTACAGCCCCAATCTGGTGACATTCGACAATGAGCAAATTATTGGAAATACCTCCTCCTTATGCCTGCGGCTCCGGAAATATCAATTGCCCATAAAAATCTACATTCTTCTTATGACTGGACGTAATTTTCCCACACCTGGCAGTATGTCATTAATATCATATTAACAGTCTAGTTAATTAAACTGATCACGAGAGTTATTTTACACGGTGAGCAATTTGTTCCAAATCTCGGATTACAATGGCCAGATAGCTCAAATGAGAATCCCTGCATAGAACCCCTTTCGAGGAACACTATTGAGAACCAACATTTGAAGCTGACCACAAGAGGATTCTACCACACCAACATACATTTTACATAAGGACCACGAAGATAAGTCACTAGAAATTAGCGCTCATAAGCAGCATATAGGCAGTCTTTTACTCTATTTGCGATTGGAATAGTAGTGGTACAGGGTACTCTCCGCCACACACAATATGATGGCTTGCGAAGAAAGAATATAGATTTAAATGTAAATTTAGTCTACCTATTAAGATGTCATTTGATCCATGTATAGACACATAAACTTCACGGAAGAATATTGTCTCTTATTTATCGAGAAAACAAAAGACGTAACTTGTACTGCTGATTGTCTTTCGGTAAAAATCTTCTTATTAGCTCCTAATTTTCTCATTGCTGTCACTTTTTGAGATGTATGTGAGCGGTTGTAATATGTCTACCCACAACACTTAAAAGAAACGGTACAGAACTCACCTCTAAACTCCCCATTCGCCAGACCATAGCTTACCTGTCGCATTCTCGCGAATCTTCCAGTCTTCGATATATAGTATTTGAATCCACATGATTTACATGAATAAGAAATTTCCCCTATCAATTCACAGACCCCTATTAATTCTCTCGAAATCCCATCATATTCCGGCAGCACTGTTCCATTAGTTATAAGGCTTTCTAGTCCTCCACCAATCACTAAGTAAAGAGCAATAACAACGAGAAGAACAGCACGCTGAAGTACAATAGCAAATTAACAAGCACGCAGACTATACACAGACTGCATAAAGAAATTCGGAAGCATGACGCCTACAATTCATTGATACTGAACGACAGTCTATAAATATCACCCAGTATTGGTCTTGCTCCCTTTTATCGTATTCCTATGATTCCTATGTTAGAAATAAGACAGTTTAATACTGTCAGAGAGCTGACAGCACAGTTTCTCTCTCTCTCTCTCTCACACACACACACTCTCACCCTCTCTCACCTTGTTATTTCTATAACATCCAGCGGAGTAAAAGTACAAACTATAAAATCTTAGCTAACGTCACCCAGCAGAGAACTCGATAAGATATTACTGTGTCTGTCTCTTCCGATATATTGAAAACAGATACTGTCTGCGTTTTGGCATCAAGCAGATGTGGTGATCCTATATTAAATATACATGCGTTGGTCCATTGGAGCAGGTGGTCAGTGATCTAAGTCGCTTGCACTGACCTAAGTAAAGTTTCGTCGCCCATGAGGACCATCTCCCAAAGACTATCGGTCACATGACAGGGTTCCTGTGTTGTTCTTTCATAAACAGTTTGATAGATTGTTTTTCTGCTATAACACATCCCAGCAATGTATGACTACAGCTATGAACCCTGCAATATATTTTGTTTTTTCACCACAACTTTGAGGTCTGTGTCAAGTGCTTAATCTACACTAACACATTTTGATCCGGCGGCTCTCACAGAAAGCTGGATATCCCATGGTGTACTTAAGCTATTCCCATAACACACGGGACAAAGATGATGTTTCTTATTGACAATACTGTGGAACTGTGGAATACATCGCAACATATGGAAACTGGAAACTCCAAACAGCTCTCTGGCCTCCACAATTAAACTCATGTTCCACAATAACGGAGTGGCAAATGTCTCGGTGATCTGTTTTTGAAGAGACCAACAGCACTGACTCCTCATATTGGCAGTGCATATCGCATTCAGGTATATGATCACTGTTCTGGTTTAGTAGGTGCTGGTCATCATGATCACCAAATCTTTGGGCACTGCGTCTTTCATTTTTATGGCTTACAATTCATAACAGCATGGGAGAGAAGAGGGTATTCTGCAGGACTTAAACCCATAGAGCACAGATAGAATGCACCATTAGCTGTCAATCCCATCGGTTGAAGAACGAAATGAATTTTATACACCCAGGTGAGCACACAGGTACCTTCATCCTCCCATATTTTTTAATGTATTTTCATTACTTTTACGTATTTTCCAAGAATTTTCGTGATTTCACCTGGTTTTCCCTAATTTCAAACAATTTTACTCAGTTACTCAAGGTCCAACCACCACTCTTAACAAGTTGTCACATCAACAAAACATCTCTTTGCGCCGATCTTGTGATGCTATCAGCCAATGACATTGCAGCATGGTGCTTAATTTCTGTATCATTGCTAAACCACCCCCTCCACTACTCTGCATGCATCATATACATGTGGACATATTGGGAACACTGTTATACTACCTACATAACATGACACAAACACTTTTTCTTAGAGTAGGAAATAGCCATCAACAGAGAGGAGGTGCAAAAACTAAGTTCCTTAGCCGAAACGCTTCACAAAGTCGGCTAGATTTTATTACGATTTACCATCTCCCCCTATGTGGATGGGAGTCACAAAGTATTCTCACATTCATAGGATTAAGTCAGAGATTCTGCCCTCTATTATAAAACAAGCTACCCCTTGCTTGAACCTATCAGCTAAGGACCCTGAGCAAAACTCTGGAAGGCCCCTCCCTATGCATCTCATAATTCTTCCTCTATCTTTAACGAACCCTCCCTGCAACACTGTTTCCAATTTAATTTGGAACTGACTAGAAGTAGAAGGGTTCTAAACCCGCTACATTCGATGTCTCGTGAAGGGTCAGTATGAGCTGAGGTCCACGTAATCAATACACTTCGGTACTTTAATTTCCAAAGTGTTCTAAAACCTGTACTGACCAACGCTAGTGATATAGATCGGTATTCTCGTCACAGTACTGTAACTGCCGTTCTGTGAAGCATGTTCTGTATGAATCTTACTCATATCACCCATACAATTACACACGATCTCTCTAGATGCATGCATGTTGAGGAGTTTAGCACTCATTATTGATATGTAATAGATACGAGCCGGATGCATTTGAGAGTATTATGGTGATGTAACAGGCGATTATGAAGGGCGTCTGAAACATTTTACGTAAATCATTTGTGTTATCAATTCTGTAGATTTTTTATAGTGTTTAGATTGCATACCAAGAAGGTACTGGGAAGAGAGAAATGACTGTAGAACATAAACACAGACTCCTAAGGCTACATGGTTCTGCACTTCAGCGTGCTATAATGTTAAAGCAGTGTGATTTCCGATTGTTAGTCCTGTGGAACGAAAATCTGTTAACACTCGAATGCAGGAAATATATCTCCAACAAATGACGTACATTCATCCTACAAGTTTTCTATCACACTCACCATGGTTTAGATTAGATTAGATTAGTTTTTCGTTCCATAGATCCGAGCTGAGGAGATCCTCGTGGATGCGGAACATGTCAATTTTTTTAAAGCTGAAATAACAATACTAACAGTATGAATGTATACAATATATCATTTCTTTCTACTAAAAAATACGTCAATGGAGTAGAAGGAGTTGGGCACTAGTAAGTCTTTCAGGCTCCTTTTAAACTGATCTTTATTTGTAACTAACTTTTTTATTTTTGCTGGCAAATTATTGAAGATGAGTGTTTCTGAGTAGTGGACACCTTTTTGAACTAAAGTAAGTGCTCTTAAGTCCTTGTGCAGATCAGTTTTGTTCCTGGTATTGTATGTATGAACTGAGCTGTTTGTGTGAAAGAGAGATGTATTATTTAGGACAAATTTCATTAAGGAGTAAATATACTGAGAGGCAGTAATTAGTATACCCAGTTCTTTAAAGATGTTTCTACAGGACGTCCGTGAATTTACTCCAAAAATAAGACGTATTACACGCTTTTGGACTCTGAAAACTTTTGTTTCACTTGAAGAGTTGCCCCAAAATATTATACCATATGACATTATGGAATGAAAGAAGGCAAAGTATGCAAGCTTTTTCATTTTTATGTCGCCTATGTCTGCTGACACTCGAATTGCAAATATAGATTTGTTAAGGCGTTTCTGCAGTTCTGTGGTGTGCTCCTCCCAACTGAATTTATTATTAAGTTGTAATCCCAGGAATTTAAGACTGTTAACCTCTTCTATATGCTCTTCTTCATACTTTATGCATATGCTGGGTGGAAACCTCTTACAGGTTCTGAATTGCATATAGTGAGTCTTTTCGAAGTTTAATGTCAGTGAGTTGGCTTTAAACCATTTATTAATATCCATGAAAATATCATTAGCAGATATTTCTAGAACTACACTTGGCATACTATTTATTGTAATACTTGTGACATCTGCAAACAAAACAAACTCTGCTTCTGGCAGTGTAACTAATAAGAGATCATTAGTGTACACAGGAAAAAGCAATGGCCCTAAGATGGATCCTTGTGGGACACCATATGTAATTTCTTCCCATTTTGATGATGACGGATGACTTAATTCACTAGTCCCTTGCACTGACATCCTTTGTTTCCTGTTAGCGAGGTATGACTTGAGCCATTTTGCAGCACTGCCTGTGACACCGTAGAATTCTAATTTATTTAAAAGGATGTTGTGGTTCACATAATCAAATGCCTTTGACAAATCACAGAAAATACCTGCTGCTTACAATATGTTATTTAATGAATTAAGTACATTTTCACTGTAGGTGTAAATAGCCTTCTCGATATCAGAACCCTTCAGAAATCCAAACTGTGTTCTTCATAATATGTTATTTGTGGTCAGATGGTTGAGAAGCTGCCTGTACATTACTTTTTCTAAAATTTTTGAGAATGCTGGCAAAAGTGAAATCGGTCTGTAGTTTGATGGTATCTCTTTATCCCCTTTCTTGAATAGACGCTTAACATCTGCATATTTTGCCGGCCGAAGTGGCCGTGCGGTTAAAGGCGCTGCAGTCTGGAACCGCGAGACCGCTACGGTCACAGGTTCGAATCCTGCCTCGGGCATGGATGTTTGTGATGTCCTTAGGTTAGTTAGGTTTAACTAGTTCTAAGTTCTAGGGGACTAATGACCTTAGCAGTTGAGTCCCATAGTGCTCAGAGCCATTTGAAGCCATCTGCATATTTTAGCCAGTCAAGAAATGTCCCAATTATAATTGACTGGTTACACAATGAACTTAGAATTGTACTAAACTCACAAGAACATGCCTTAATTAACTTTATCGATATTTCATCGTAACCACTAGAATGCTTTGTTTTTAAAGATTTTATTATGGAAGTTATTTCTTCTGGTGAAGTGAGTGACATATTCATGTACCTGAAGCTATTTGTAAAGGCTAGTTTCAGATATTCATGGGTATTATTTACTGAACCTGACAATCCCATTCTGTCAGTAACGGATATAACGTACTTGTTAAATAGATTTGCCACACTATGCCCCTCGGTTACTAATGTGTCATCTACCCTTAATGCTATTTGCTCCCGTTCCTTTCTCGTTCTACCAGTCTCCTCTTTCACTATATCCCATATTGTTATATTTTGTTCCCTGACATTGCTATCTTCTTCTCGTAGTGCATTTGCTTAGATGTCTGAATTATTTTTTTTAATATTTTACAATATTCCTTGTACTTAGCTAAATCATCAGCATTGGAGCTATTCTTGGTCGACAGATACATTTTTCTTTTTGTCTATGAGAACTTTAATATGATACAACGACCACCTTCGTTGTGATCCATGCAGTATGTAGCTTCCCAGATGTATCCAGCACCCACTTTTCATATCCGATTACGTTTCTGAAATTATGCTATACTCTCGTCAGTTCTATAAAATGGTCATCAGCAACGGAAAATGAGTAAAACAACGACGTCTTATGAGGAAATACACAAACGCATAGCAGTGGAGTTTGACATGTGAAATTACAAGCCGTGCTGCCCCAACTCGGTGAACACTGTGAACATAACACAGTCTCTTAGACACACGACATCTGTCATGCAAATGTGTACACAGGGATTGCAGTACCGCACTAAGTTAGAGTCAATGCAGTTATGTAACTGAAGACTCAATTTATATCAAAGATGTGACAAAAGAATGGACTACTTTGGATCCATCTTCGTTCATATTGAGGAGGATACCAAAATGGGTCTTCCACCGGTATGGTGGACATGATTTATCACACGTGCGTTGAAAGTCCTCTGCTGACTACGGTATGGAGAGGTCTGCTGTTAACGATCGCAAGTAGATAGCGCTCTAAGTCACACACGGAACATACAATTGCATACGAGTCGAACACAAGTTATACCACACAACTGATACACCACAAGAGGAGATAAATGAGCTGCTGCAACATCTCCCTCTCTCTAGAACGCATCATCAGCCTACCATTAAATCATATCTCCCTACAACTCCTCCCATTCGATTACTCCATCTACTTTCTATCATCCTTCAATGCAGGTCCATGTTAATTTAGAGGTGGATGGTTCTCTTTTCCAGGAAAGCATCAGAGGCAGCAAACAGCTTTTATGTATCCCTTTTTCCTCAATAGACGTACAGCGGAATCTTGTTAAAAACCATGCAGCAACTGTTCTGTAAGGTGTTTGTTAGCTGACAACGCATGATTCTAATTGGCAGAGAGTACAGAGAAGGACATTGTAAATACTGTTTGTTAGAGTTTAAAATACGTACACAGTCTTGCACAGATTGAACATGTGATCCGCCAGCTGGATGAACGACGAGAGCGGGATGTCGTGTTTTGGCGGTTTCCCATATCCGACTGGGTGAATACTGGGCTGTTACCCATGCCCTGCCTCAGATACACCCCACGCAAAGATTTAGAAAACGCTCTCATTCCGTCCAACGAGGGGGGGGAGGGGGGGGGGGGGGGGAGGGGAGGGGACGGAGGCATCATGAAGGGCATCCCGCAATCAACTATCACTAACATTGCACATCCGAAACAACACGTCGACCCCATGAACACTCGAGAAAAGGCTAGGAAGAAGAAGATCTCCTCAGTCGCCAGCGCAATTGGTTCCTTCTCATCACGTGATTTGCATTTGGCGCTCACCGTGTTTCTCACTATGGCGTCGCAAACTTCCGTTCTTCGTTTAACAGATGCTACGTGATTTACTTAATTTCAGTACTACTCCTCAAAGTTATAACCAAAACAAATCGTAACACTCGTGCGACTCACCCTACTCCCGCTGTGACCGCCACAAGCGCACCAAACTTCAAACTGTTTCTCATCTGAAACGGGTGGGATAGACGAAAATGCAGGTTCCATGTCTAAAAGAGCAAAAACGAAACGTAAACATAAACACTCAGGGGCTGATAGTACCCTGCTGTAAAAGTACCGATACAGTAAAAGAAATAAAACGAACCAGATCCTGAAGAAATGACAGGAAAGCGATAAGTAAGTTGCGATGCTACTCAGGCAAGGTAAAATAATTCCATCTTGAGACAAATTTATGGACTACGCCGTAAAATAAAAATAATAATAATAGCTAAACAACGAAATAGTAGAAATTATCGAGACACTGAAAAACAATACAGCCCCAGGAGGCCGAAGTGGCCGTGCGGTTAAAGGCGCTGCAGTCTGGAACCGCAAGACCGCTACGGTCGCAGGTTCGAATCCTGCCTCGGGCATGGATGTTTGTGATGTCCTTAGGTTAGTTAGGTTTAACTAGTTCTAAGTTCTAGGGGACTAATGACCTCAGCAATTGAGTCCCATAGTGCTCAGAGCCATTTGAACCATTTGAACCAGCCAGCCCCAGGAGAAGATGGAATTATTGCAGAACTGTGGAAACTAAATGATGAAAGATTAACAGGAAAAATCCACAAAATCATATTAAATATTTGGGAAACAGAACAGATCCCCTCTGAATGGAAATGCGCACTGATCCATCCACTCCACAAAAAAGGGGACAAAACTGAACCAAATAATTACAGGGATATCTCACTGGTGCCGGTCACATATAAAATCATATCAAAAGGTCTCATGAATAGATTAGAAGAACAAGCTGACCCACAAATAGGAGAATACCAGGCTGGTTTTCGGAAGGAACGATCATGCATAGAACAGATCTAGAATTTGAAAATGATTCTCCAGATGAGAAACACCCGAAACACAATGGTCGCTTTTGTAGATTTTAAAAAGGCCTACGACTCAATAGACGCAGTAGCGGTCTGCAACACGTTGGAAGAATTCAGCATTGACAGAAAGACAAGAGCAATCATTCGGCAAACATTAACTGACGCAGTCTCCAAGGTTAAATTTATGGGGGATATCTCTGAACCATTTGAAATCCAAACTGAAGTGCGACAGGGTGACGGACTTTCACCATTACTCTTTAATATCGTTCTTGAAAAAATTATCAGATCATGGGATAAAGAAGTCAAAGGAATCCAAATTGGCATTAGAAAAGATAATAGATTCAATGTGAAGTGTTTAGCTTTTGCAGATGACCTTGCAATCCTTACAAAAAATAGAAAAGAAGCTACTAACGCCACAGAGAAGTTACACGAAATTGCACAAAGAACTGGCCTGCAAATTTCGTATGAGAAAACCCAGTACATAGAAAGAGTGCCACAAGACAAAGTGCCTATTGTGACAACCCATGGGAAAATCGTACAAGTACCACATTGTACCTGGGAGAAATCATCCAGCCATCAGGGATCAACCTAAAGGCCAATGAGGAAAGAATAAAAAAACTGCAGAAAGCATATAAAATCACGTGGAACTATGATAACAAAAAGTCCATATCCATTAACGCAAAATAGAGGCACTACAACACTGTCGTACTTCCGGAGGCACTATATGCATCTGAAACAACACAAATACGAGGGCAACCGAAAATCAAAGAAATAGAGACACAAGAAAGGAAAATTTTTGGCCCGATACAAGAGCAAGGAATCTGGAAGAAGAGACCAACATCAGAATTATATAAATACACAGACATAATTACGGATACAATAAGGAAAAGAAGAATGCAGTTCTACGGACATATCCACAGGATGAATGAAAACAGAATTTCAAAGCGAATTTTTAAAGTCATCAACTCAGGCAGGGGAAAAACAAAATGGATAAAAGAAGTTGAAGAGGACACATAACAGTAAATGATGCATAAAATAGAACTGAATTCAGGAACATAATCAAAAAACATAAATTTGACACCACAAACGGACAGCGGAGCGAAAGAAACAACACAATGAACACATGAAGAAAATTTGGGTGCACGAAAAACGTAAACAATCATCATAAAGGAATTCAAGTTCAAACGCTCTCTTTAAATGGGAATAATCGAAAATAATAATAACTAAACAATAATCGTACTTTTTATTAAAATGTCTAAATTTTAATTGTAGGACCATGGAGATAAACGAGACTTTACGGCACTATTTATCCTCATATGGTTCCCGTCGATTACCTTCCCACGTAAGCTCGACGTGAAAAGAGAACTACGATGAGTAGACATATGATTTGAATGGGACTGCCCAACACATATCGGTAGAAAAACCAGGTCCTCCGAAAGCCCAGTATTTAAGCACCGTATGGAAACAAGTAGAGGAAAACCGGTGAGCTCTGAAACGAAAGAACCAGTATTAACATAGAACGGCAACGAAAGAGGTGATACGTTATCACGCGGCTGTTTTATTACGTCACTTGCGACTACGAGTAACCTTCACACTATGATAAACGAAAATCGCAGTCTGCTCGCGTGTGGTGTACTTGCATAAAAAATATGACGTAACTGTAGCAAAGCAGAAGTCATGTCACAAATATCTATGACGAAAACTGGTGCGACATTTATATGTTTTCGCTACTTCGCGCTAACGTATTCAGTTAAAAAGCTTTGTCCTTGGAAAGTTTACTGAATACTATCATGAAATCAACACAGGTCTCCAACAAAATTAAATTAAACTAGTCAGGCAAAGAGAAAGCTCGTGGTGGAAGAAATAACAAATTAATATTTCTTGGCAAAAATCTGATCTCAGAATGAAGTGGAAGTTTTACAGCTATTACCAAAAGGCAGGAACCAGCTGAGACATTGTTCAGACTGTAAGCTTAACATGAGAACTAATCGCGAGTGCTCGCATAAATTTCTTTTTATGTGTAAAAACGAAAACATAGTAAATAATCGTTCCAAAACAGAACAATATCACAATTATATATACCCCAGCTGTGATTACACAGCTGTCCGAAGCAGGCATGAAAATTATTGATTTAATACATGAAAAAACTCTGGGAAGGGTAATTTTAAAGTCGGCAACTGAAACAATATAGTGAACGTGGTATGGTTGGAAAAAAGGGAGTTGGAATATTATATCTCATCGACACCGAAGCCTGCATACACTTATACTCCGCATGTCACTGCACAATGCACGGCAAAATATTCCAATTTTGGCTACATCTGTCTCATTTCAATCGCATATGGGGCGGGGAAAATGACAAATGCGCCTTCTTAGATTGCTTTACATCGGTTGTTGTAGTCTCTAGAAGCCTACGCATGATACATGACGGGAGTAGAAGAATTATTGCATTGTTTTGCGCAAATATCGGATCTCTAAATGCACCCAACAGTATTTCCCATTTAAACTCCCTTAGCATCTCTGTCGCACTTCCGTATGGGCTATATCGATTTTCTGATTTCAATCCATGTCTGATGTCCGAACTATTGAGCAGTACTCTAGACAAGATGCAATGGAGTCTTTGGGTATCCTTTACAGGTGCCCTGAATTCTGCAGCAGCCTCTTAACTAATGTGTCCTTCAATTTCCTTCCCTACAACTGATATCATGCGTTCACTCCGTGCCATATCCCTTCCATTATTGCGTTTTGACACGACGTGTGACATTCCAGAAATTGTCTTGTAGCTGGGTACTGTCAGCTTTTTTTCTGCGTTGTTGTAATGATCTTTTACTGATCCACATTTACAGTTGCGCAGAATTCTTTTTAGCGTGAGTTATGGTCCATACCAACTCATTTTGACTATTTACATAGGCAGATTCTGATCTGGTCTGTTTTGTTGCTAGATTTCGCCACTATCTGTGTGCGGTATATCAATATAACGGAAGTAGTCTATCTATGTTATGCAGAAATACAGGACGGTGGAGACAGGTTAACCTTCGATGTAAAAATGGCAGGAATCTAAACTTCATGAAACGAGTTTAAAGGCAGTGGAACTAGCCCACTTCTCACATGAAAAAAATGTTGGGGGGATTCAAAATCTGTCAACCGCCGTAAGTTAAAACTGCGGGCACAGGCCTCACACTGAGATTACGCCTGATAGATTCTGCGTCCAAGTTCCGATGTGTGAATCTTTACATTTTGTTGTTTTTGTAATTTTCTTGTATTTTCCTTTAATTCTGCACTTTGAAAGTGTTACACAAGCGCCTTATTACTACTGTTGGAATTTTGCTTCAGGACACAATTTCAGTTTCGATTATCGTCACTTTACTACCTTATCATAATTTTTGCTGCTCTCCACTAGAGTATTTGTGCTCCGCTGTCTCAGGCTTTTAGCCTCTTTCCCGCTATTGCTTTATTTTCGTCGCTTTCTGAATTTTATTTTTATTTTTTCTTTTGCTTGGTTAAATTTGGCGTTTTTTGCAAAAGAGAATAGTGATTTAGGAGAAAAAAGTTACTTACTTACACTAACGAGTTTTCACACAGCAATATCTCTTTTACACACAACTGGAAAGTATATAATTCAACAGATGTCTTCCTACTTTCGAACACAGATACTCAAACACGTAAGTAATTACACGCAGCCACTCTCTCTCTCTCTTTCTCTCTCTCTCTCTCTCTCTCTCTCTCTCTCTCTCTCTCACACACACACACACACACACCTGTTTGAGTATCTGTGTCCGAATTATATATATATTTATCACATGAAAACAACATGTACTCATCTACGCGTTCGAAAATATGCACACTTACAAGCATATAACGAAACATAGCCTTTGTGAAAGGTGCCCCAATAGATATTTCCAGCTAATATTAATAGAAATTTGTCTTTGCAGAAGGTTGATCTTATATAAGTTTACAGATATACTTTATAGATACAGTATTGACATCTCTCCGTAACTTAGAATGTAAGGAAACCCTTGCTGCATTATTTACAGGATGTGAAAAAACGTCAAAAATATAAAAAAATGTTGGGACATTATGGTTGTCGCTGTGATGTATCACTGATAGTGAGGATGAGGAAACGCCTACAACTCTTTGGACACATATTTTCCGTTTCATACAGTCAGCGAATGAATAAAGACCATTGTCAGCATCCGACTTCTTGTCTGTATGCATCGTACGATGACGTAGCAAAAAATTACTGACTCCTGACTAGGCAGGTCTGTTTTACGTTATCGTTTCCCTTCTAAGTACCTTACCAACAGAATCATTATATTAATTACGTCTTAATATGCTTTTTGTGTATTCCAGTAATGCCGAATACCTGGTTGTTTTAGGGGAAAAAAGTATCTCGGTCACAATAAAACATGTCAGGAAATATCACGCAGCATGTTCATCACCCAGAAGTCGCATTTGAATCTCGAGTGTTTGTGAGAAGATCGTGCTACGGCTCCTATGAGAAGGAGAACCATCTACCAACACGTGTCGTACTAGGGGTGTTCAGTAGGTAATGGAACATATTTTATCTGAAAGCAAGTTGGTTTTATTCAGGAAATCAGTACACCATACTATTCCCCACTCTTTTGGCTACAAAACTCTATTATTCAATATAATCTCCGTTTAATGAGACGGCATTGCGTCAGCTTACAAGGAGGCCCTGTATGCGCGCATGGCACCGCTGTTTTGGGGCGACGTCGGAGCCAATGTCTTGCTGCATCAATAACCTCCCTACCATCCATGTATCGTTTACCACGAAGTGGATCCTTCATTGGGCCAAACAGATGGAAGTAGGAAGGCGCGAGATGCTAGCTGTAGAGTGGATGAGGAAGAACAGTCTAGTGAAGTTTAATAAGCTCCTCTTGGGTGCGCAGGCTTGTGGGAGGCCTTGCGTTGTCATGGAGATGTAAAAGTTCGTTTGCAGGCTGAAATCGTTCTTCAATTTGCCGAGGGTAGCACAGTACATTTTAGAGCAGATCGTTGTACCATGAGGGAGGACATCAAACAGAATAACCCCTTCAGACTCCCAGAAGACAGTTGCCGTGACTTTACTGGCTGAGGGTGCAACTTTGAACTTTTTCTTCAGAGATGAGGTGGTGTGGCGCTACTCCATGGGCTGCCGTTTTGTTTCCGGTCCAAAGTGGTGAACCCATATCTCTTCGCCTGCTACGATGTGCCACAAAAAATTGTTATGATCAACCTCGTAACGCGCAAGCAATTCCGCACAGATAGGCCGTCGTTGCTTTTTATGGTTTTCTATTAGGGGCGAGGAACCCAGCGGTAACAGACATCTGAGTAACAGACCTCTGGGTACCCCAACTGGTGGGCGAGTGTGTCAGCACTACCAACAAGACGTCCAGTTGAGCAGCAAGTTGTCTGATTGTGATCCGTCGATCACCTCGAATGAGAGCGTCCGCACGTCCCAACATTGCAGGAGTCACAGCTGTGTGCAGCCGGCCGGGACGCGGGAGATTAGACAAGTCTGCATGACCTTACTGCGTCCCGATGATGACAGACGCCTCGCTCTGTGGCTCACCTTGCTTTTGTTCACTGCCAGGTCTTCGTAGACATTCTGCAAATGCCTATGAATGTTAACTGCGATGCTCTGGTTTTCCATCAAAAGGAACTAAATAACAGCTCTCTGCCTGGAACTGGCTCTGAGCACTATGGGACTTAACTTCTGTGGTCATCAGTCCCCTAGAACTTAGAACTACTTAAACCTAACTAACCTAAGGACATCACACACATCCATGCCCGAGGCAGGATTCGAACCTGCGACCGTAGCGGTCTTGCGGTTCCAGACTGCAGCGCCTTTAACCGCACGGCCACGTCGGCCGGCTGCCTGGAACTCAGCTCCGTTGCGGAGGCTACATATAGCGCCGCCACCCGTCGGAACTTCATGGGACTGAAGCGGCATTCCAGATATCACACAAGAAATTGTTCAATTCTTCAACCGAAATTGGCCGAGAAAAGAAATATGCTGCGTTATTCATTGAACGCCCCTCGTAAAATCGCAGTGTGCGCTCACCACTATCAGAATCTCACTGAGGACTACGATTGTTAAAACAGGTCTGCAGATTAGGTTGCGGGTGAGTCTAAATGAAGAGAACACTTGTTTCTTTCAGTATTTTCCCTCTACATTCGGTCATGTCTTACTAAGCCTACTGTGGTTTTACGATTCTGCCTGTGGGCCAGCTGCGGTTATTGAAGTTTTTCTAGTAGATTCACTGGAAGATGGACTATTAAGTTCGAAATAACTAATATAAAAAGGCTAAAGGCGAATAAAATATAATTGCTGTACGGAAAAACGCCTACCTTACAATGGATGTTTGTATGAGTAGAGATTTTGGCAATGTCGTTTTCACTAAAGTCTACGGTGCTGCACACAGCAGCTTCTCAGACGTTGTCATCGATATAGTAACAATTACTGTCAGGAGTTACATTGTTTGGCTAAAAGGCGCCTGCAAATTATTTTCGAGTGGGAATTGTAGTAATGGAACAGCACCTGTATGAGTTCTAAACTCATTCCTCGTGTTCAATGTTTGAAGGTCCGTTCTCAGCGTATTGCATTCGAAGAAATAATATATTTCGCAAGACCTCTGTAGCAACGTTTGCGAGAGTTGATTAGCATACGAAACAAACTTTTCAGAATCACACAGATTTCCAGCGATGAGGTGTCCTGTGAATCCAAAGCGTTCAGTAATATGCGCGATGATTGTATCACACTTTTCTTCTGCAACAACAGTTCCTGGAATTTCGTTTCCTTGTTTTTGTTTCCTTGCAGGATACAGCAGCTCCCTGCACTTGGAAATCGTCTCATTTTTGGTACATCGAATATCCTGTTTGATACTTTAGAAGCTTGCTGTCTTATGTTGCATAGTGTATGGGTCAACTGCTCGGTTTTCTAATCAATTGTACGATATATGACCGAGTGACATAACATGATTAACACTCGAGCGGGTGCGCCTGTGTATAAGGTGCACCAACCAAATTAAAATGATTTTGTGCGATTCCATTTTTGTTTGACAACAGCAAACCTATACCTATTCTTTCAGTATTGCTTCAGGTAACGCAGCGATAAATTGTGTTGTCGTACGTCCAAGTGAACAGCAGTAATATAAAATACAAAGTGAAGTAGGCGAGAAAAAATTTACGATCAGTTCAAAAAAATGACCCCAGTGACGAACTGGCAACATAATCCCACATTGAGGCAGTTGTCTACGAGATAATTAGTGATCGAATAAGCAGCTGACCGACATCTGATTCAACTGCACTGCTTAATACTTCGAATGCGTCATTTCTGTCTCTTTAACACCTGTCCTTGGCAAAAGAGAGTTATAGTGAAAATTTATTTCTTTATTGTTTAAGAAAACAGTAGTTTAGCTCATATTATGTAAGATTATTTTCTCCCTGTTTAAATAAACTAAGATTAAACTGTGATTCTGATTATACGTGACTTACCTTGGTAACATAAGGAAATCTATTCTGTTCATGTGTACATAGTGCGCCGCGCGCCCGCTGGTATTACGAAAAACGGCGCGCTCGCTCGAGTGTTAAATACAGACAACCAAACTTGAAGAGTTGAGTACTTTAATTTCAAACAGAGCCCTCTATCTTGAGTAATTGCAATTGTTTGTCTAGATTCAAGCTCAATTTGCTCCAGTCATGCTACAAATGACTACCGTCATACACAGCTTGAGCAGTTCTTGATTAAAGGCTCCGTCTCATGTGGGAAATGAGGGACTGTTCACTATGTCAATTATTAGCATCGTAATTCTCTGTGAAGAACTATGAAAAAACCTAGGTGTCTTAATAAAGGCAGCAAAAAAAAAAAAAAAACCTTTCGTCCGTATTCTGGCTCGTTGCACGAACTAAAATCAGACTTAACTGGCATAACATTGAACTAAATAGGCGAACTCCGTGATAATAAGCCCCTAGCAAACAGGAAACTAGACGATTTTTTATACATTTAGCCTTGCCTATGAAAATATTAACCTTCCAGAGAGCAGCATCAAGTCCAGCAGCGAAATTTACGAATCATTTGGAAATTTCTGGATTTTATGAGTCGCCGTGTTCATCACGTTCAGGAGGCGCGACCTTGAAAACACCACAAAATTTAATACAGTCCTCAGTTTTAGAGAGAGCGTAACGATTTTTGCGGCTGAGATCTTTGTGTCTTTCAGCTGACTGCCTATAAGCACCAACTGTTGTTGTCTAACACCGTGTTTTTTTAACAGGTAGTGCTATAGCTTTGCAGCCAAATGTGATTTGGACTACTCATGTTTCTTCTTCTTCTTCTTCTGTGATAAATGTCCGAAGAAAACAGTACAATTTGTGATACCACAACTACATATCAAATATACACTACTGGCCATTAAAATTGCTACACCAAGAAGAAATGCAGATGATAAACGGGTATTCATCGGACAAATATATTATACTAGAATTGACACGCGATTACATTTTCACGTAATTTGGGTGCATAGATCCCGAGAAATCAGTACCCAGAACAACCACCTCTAGCCGTAATAACGGCCTTAATACGCCTGGGCATTGAGTCAAACAGAGCTTGGATGGCGTGTACAGGTAGGTACAGCTGCCCATGCAGCCTCAACACGATACCACAGTTCATAAAGGGTAGTGACAGGCATATTGTAACGAGCCAGTTGCTCGGCCACCACTGACCAGACGTTTTCAGTTGGTGAGGGATCTGGAGAATGTGCTGGCCAGGGCATCAGTCGAACATTTTCTGCATCCACAAAGGCCCGTACAGGACCTGCAACACGCGGTCGTGCATTATCCTGTTGAAATATAGGGTTCTGCAGGGATCGAATGAAGGGTAGAGCCACGGGTCATAACACATCTGAAATGTAACGTCCACTGTTCAAGGTGCCGTCAATGCGAACAAGAGGTGACCGAGACGTGTAACCAATGGCACCCATTAACATCACGCCGGGTGATACGCCAGTATGGCGATGACGAATATACACTTCCAATGTCCGTTCACCGCGATGTCACCAGACACGAATGCGACCATCATTATGCTGTAAATAGACCCTGGATTCATCCGAAAAAATGACGTTTTGCCATTCGTGTACCCAGGTTCGTCGTTGAGTACACCATCGCAGGCGCTCCTGTCTGTGATGCAGCATCAAGGGTAACCGCAACCATGGTCTCCGAGCTGATAGTCCATGCTGCTGCAAACGTCGTCGAACTGTTCATGCAGATGGTTGTAGTCTTGCAAGCGTTCCCATCTGTTGACTCAGGGATCGAGACGTGGCTGCACGATCCGTTACAGCCATGCGGATAAGATGCCTGTCATCTCGACTGCTAGTGATACAAGGCCGTTGGGATACAGCACGGCGTTCCGTATTACCCTCCTGAACCCACCGATTCCATGTTCTGCTAACAGTCATTGGATTTCGACCAACGCGAGCAGCAATGTCGCGATACGATAAACCGCAATCGCGATAGGCTACAATCCGACCTTTGTTAAAGTCGGAAACGAGATGGTACGCATTTCTCCTCCTTACACGAGGCATCAGAACAACGTTTCACCAGCCAACGCCGGTCAACTGCTGTTTGTGTATGAGAAATCGGTTGGAAACTTTCCTCATGTCAGCACGTTGTAGGTGTCGCGACCGGCGCCAACCTCGTGTGAATGCTCTGGAAAGCTAATCATTTGCATATCACAGCATCTTCTTCCTGTCAGTTAAATTTCGCGTCTGTAGCACGTCATCGTCGTGGTGTAGCAATTTTAATGGACAGTAGTGTACTTTCCTGTAAATGTCTGGGATGAAAATTCTTGTAATATGTTTCTTTTAATTTCAGTTTTCTTGACCAACTTGATATCAGGTGTCTGTCTCCCTAGGTCCTTGATCTAGATCTTTTCTTCAAGCGACAGGGAAGAGAAATTAGTTTCCTGAGGCCTCTGTACTGAATAATCACGCATATTGACTTCACACTGCGGGCACTGCACACCTGAGAACTCATCTCTCAGGATGCGAAATTTATAACAGAGACCTGCCATCTCAGGCAGCAACAATGACGCCACTCCGGCTGGTCATCGAGTCGAACTTGGATTTGATGACAGGTAGGAAAACGTCGTTCCATGCTACTTCATCTCTGTACTAGAGTGTATCTATCATAGCGGCCAGAAATGGTGGCGTGCCAACCTCTCGGTGATATAAAATGTCGAGGAAGACCAAGGCTTGACTATAGTTCAGTTTCAGATGGTTTCAGAAAGTTAAATGCAAGTAAGCAAACATGCATGTATTGTGTTTGTGGGATTGACTTCCATTGTTGTTGCACTTGGTCGGTCAATGCAGTGACAGTTAATACTGACTGCGGATGACACTGAAGTTGTCACCAGTAGTAGGGTAACCTGTGATCTGGTGAGTTTTGTTCCTGCAGGTTGTATACATTCAGGGGCATGTGTACATTCAGGGGCAAACTTCGTTGATTTATGACCCCTCCCCTTAACCTATTGTTCTGCTAAGTGCTTTATGAACCCTTGAGGATTGATTTATGGCCCCTGGGGATAATGCATCCTTTTTGAGAAACCCTACACCCCTCTCGCTCCTCCACCGCCTCCCCATGAGAAATCTCCAACCCCTTTCTCCTTCCCCTCGTAGATACAAATACATATATTTATATCATATTAATTGAATAATTAATTAAATCACTCGATTAATTTACCCCTCCCCCTCTGGGGGATACTCAGGCCTCCCCTCAAATACTCCCTCTGTCTGCCCTCCCCATCTGAAAGCTAGCAGGAAAAGAATTCAGTCTGTGCTGGGGAGGAAGGACCTCATGATACGAAATGGGAGTCAGTGGCAATTACATAGCAGAGGGTATACCGTTTATTTATAAAATTCAGCTTGGTGGGAAAAGCTCACACCCAGCATCTACATGTCCTAATTATGTAATTACACTGCTGCAGACTGGAGGTGTTGTCTTGTTGGAAAATCTTAGTGTGTATGCTCACAATGACATGCAGGGATCGACTGAGCTAGTACACAGTGCCACCACCAGAGGACATCCCACCTCCCACCCTTTGCCCCCTCCATCCCCAACCCTCCCAGAAAAAATTGGCAGTAAAAAGACTGTCTGTTCTGGAGAGGAAGGGGAAAGAGAACAATTACATGTCTAAAATTTCTAGTTACTCAGTGGTTTGCAGCATGTCCCACATAAAGACCTTGTTGTAGTTTCAGATTTCTAGAGATTTAGTTTCCACATTCTGTCTTCAGAATTATATTGTGCAAACGATGAGTAGCATACTGCTATGTACTTGATAACGAGAACAATTGCGTAAATGGTATGATATACTGGCAAACCATGTAAAAATACATGAAATTTCGGATATTTTCATATGCTACTCGAAGATGTCAGCATAAAAGCGTCGTTTTATGGCGTACAAAATTGGATATTGCAGCTGATATTGATTTCGAGACGGATAAATTAATTCGCAATTGATGAAGCACATCTCATCGTCAGTGCTCAAAAAGTAAATATCCTTGTAATCCCAGAGTCTGGAGATGATTGCAACTCGCAGGAACCACAACAGCAAGCAGGTCAGACTGGAAACATTACCCTTTAGAGGACGCCTTTTGTGCTGAGGGAACCAGCTCAGCCTTTGTACACAAGCTCAGAGAGTGGCCACAGTCCACAGAGGACGCTCTGATCGTGCATCAGGTTAGAATGTGCAGGGCAGTTGCCTCAAGATTGTTGACAATGATGGATGATGGACTTATCTCACGGGGAATACGTCGTGCTGTGACTATGTATGGTGCATATGCTTATGTTTTTATGTGATCTGTCTGTCTTCGCAGTATGAGTGTCTGGTGGTCAATAGCTATATGCAGAATCCAGAAATGACGATTTGGTTTGGTGCAGGATACTAACTTTGTTTACTACAACAATATGGTATGGTCGTACAGTCGTTTGTGGTGATATGACATAGTTGGAGATAAAAAAAGTGTAAGCTTTCCTAGACAGTAGCAGAGCAGTGTAATTGAAGAAGTGTCTTTGGCGATAGTTTCTGTATTTCATGATCTGTAGACAACGTTTGCAGGGTGTAACTGTCAGTGAAATATGACTGCTGTATGTTTCTCGATCTGTACAAAATATTGTGCTGCTGAACTTCTCGTAATTTGTCTGTCTGCAGACAGTGGCGGGCAGTGCTCCCACACCAGCAGCAGAAATTTGGTGGGTAAATTCAATAAGAACCAATCAAAATGCTCCAGTCACAGGAATTTCCATTACATCAGAGAGTCACAAGACATCTTTTGTGGAAGGGGGGGGGGGGGGGGGGCGTGGGGTTCCATAGGAGCCTCTACAGACTGGTTTGAACAAGATGTTCAGAAAGTTCAGTGACATCAAAGAATCATGTAATATCTTCTTTGTTCGAGTGTTCACAGACAAGTCCAGGCAGACCAGCCTTCTGTGTTTTGGACAGGAGGATGATATCCACCGCCCCCCCGCCCCACCTCCCCCATTGCAGCCTTAAAACATTTCCATACCAGCAGTTGTAGGACATTGAAAATTCCCTGAAAATCCCAGCCATTTTTGTTGTATTTAGGAAAGTGTTTCGAAGTCTAGCAGAATCTTTTAGACATCTGGTCTGCTGCGTGTCTTTTTTTCATGATTTGTTGTGGGTTTCGAAATATTTCATGAACATTTAGACATGAAGGGGTGGGGATGGAGGGGGCGAGGGGTAGGAGATGGGACATCCTCTGGTGGTGGCACTGTGCACTAGCTCAGTCGCTCCTTGCATGTCAAGGAAGCACATACACGAAAGTTTCTCAACAAGAAAACACCTCCAGTCTGCATCAGTGCAATTACATAATTAGGACATGAAGTTGCTGGGTGTGAGCTTTTAAAGACAAATAAAGCGATCCAGTCTCTGAAAATTGAATTTTATAAATACATAGTATATCCTCTGCTATATCATTGACATTGATTTCAATCCCGTAGCACGAGATCGTTCCTCGCCAGCACAGACTTAGTCCTTTTCCTGCTAATTTTCAGACGGGAAGGGGAGACGGAGGGTGGATGGGTGTGGAAGGCTAGGAGATTGCCCAGAGTTGGAAGTGTTAGTTAATTGATAGATTTAATTAATTAGTCAAATAATTTGACGTAAAAATGTGTGTTTGTATCGATAAGGTGGAGGCGGAAGTGGTTGAGAATTTCTCAGTGGGAGGGGCTGGAGGAGAGGGAGGGATATGGGGTTTCTCAGAAGGACGGATTATCCCTAGGGGGTCATAAATCAGTCCTCTGTCGTCATAAACCACTAAGCAGAACAGTAGGTTAAGGGGAAAGTTAGGGGATCATAAATCAATTAACTTTTCCCCTAAATCTATGCTTGCTCCTCAATGTATACAGCTTCACTAACAAAACGCTCCAGAATGTGGGTTATCCGTAGTAGGGAAAACAGCAAGGGGCCATTTTCTTAGTGCAGGTTGCATACATTCAGGGACAAACTTCGTTGATTTATGATCCCCTTCCCTTACCCTATTGTTATGGTAATTGATTTATGACCCCACATCGATTGATTTATGACCCTTTGTGGATAATAAGTCCTGAGAACCCCCAGCCCTCCCCCTCCACCTCCACCACCCCTCTGGTATCCTCTAACCCTCTCCTCTCCCCTGTGCTGACACAAGCATACTTTCAGCACTGAGTTATTTGAACAGTCTCCTACCACTCTATCAATTTGTTTGACTAATTAATTGAATTGATCAAATAGTTAACCCCTCCCCTGCCACCGCTGCACTCCCCCCTCCCCTCCCCCACCAGCAAACTGGTAAAAGAAAGAGAGTTTTGATTGGTTTTTTGGCGGGAAATCGGTTGTAGTGTTGGAATAATGTTTAAACAATTTCTGGTATACTAGGCAATGTGTGGAATATTGTTTATTTGAGCAATTTATTAAATACTAGGGGGTGTATGGAATATATTTGTTTATTTATTTATAGAATTAGATGGGAAACCGATTGTAGTGTATGGATAGTTGTGTAAACAATTTCTGGTGGACAAGGTAATGTGTGGGATATTGTTTATTTAAACAATTTATGAGGTACAATGCTGTGTTTATGGTAATATTTACTTATTTATTTAAAGAATTTTTTGGGAAATTGACTCCAGTTTACAGAATACTGTTTATTTAAACATTTTGAGGGTGAGAAGACAGCATGGAATAATTAAAAAATAGTAGTTTTTTTAATTCTGATCACACAAGAAATATCATCATAAAAGCAATGTCAATACAACTCATCACATGCAATTACACAATTAAAAATCATTGACACTCACTGCAGGGCATTGTAAGGCCACATGCTGACTGTTTTACCGGGCTGCATCACATACCAGTGTCTGAGAGGTCGCACTACACCCTCTCGGCCCCTGTGACTGCTGCTGGCTGCCACACCACCAGCTGGCTTGTGCATTGTGCAGCCCAGAAGTCGCGCTAATCCCCAGAGAAAGCATCAGTTGGTGCTAATTCTCTGATATTGCCTCTGAGCACTACGGGACTTAACTTCTGAGGTCGTCAGTCCCCTAGAATTTAGCACTACTTAAACCTAACTAACCTAAGGACATTACACACATCCATGCCCGAGGCAGGATTCGAACCTGCGACCGTAGCGGTCGCGCCGCTCCAGACTGTAGCGCCTAGAACCGCTCGGCCACTCCAGCCGGCCTTTGATATTAATACCTAAGAAATTCCAGTTGAAACACATGCTCTCCCTCTCTTCTTCTCTGTCTCTCACGTGGATGCTTCCTGTTTGTGTGAACCAACATATGCAAACACACATAGTACATAGTCCAAGATGTCCCCACCCCACCCCACCTCCCTTCCATGCCCCTACCCTACCCTCGCCACTCATGTTGACCTTGCAGTCGTAGTCAGAACATCACTTTGTTCTCACACTTTGTATTTGAAGTCTTTAATTGCATATTCTTCTGTCGCTCATATAAGAATGGATGGAAAAAAGATATTTGAGAAGAAAAAGAGGTTGTGTCTGTCCTATGCCTAATTAACCCCACCTTTGTCCTGACCAAAGTAATGGATACCTGCTAAACCCACAGCTGTGGATGTCTTGGAAATATTCCCTCACTCTATAATTGATTGACTAATTAATTACATCAAAACCCTTTGTGTGCCCCAGTTTTCCTTGCATCCTATTGCTGGGTACTAAGAGTGGTATATTTGATGGGATTCAATCCCACAACTGCCTGGTTTCCACACCCTACTCTTCCCCCTTGTGGATTTTTTTCCGCCTGCCTCCTATTGGTGGACACTGGCACAGTCAGGTCATTTGGTAGTAACTCCATTACGTCGGAGGTAGCTGAAAATTTCAAATTGCGGTGCAGTTGCATGCTGTGTACTTAAACTATATGTGGAACGTTGAATTGGTGTGTTTGCTCACAATACCACTACCAAAAACAATAAGTTGATCAGTCAAACAATGGAAAATCCAGGATGGAATGTAACAACACTATGAAAAGGAAAGTTGCTACTTACCATAGAGAGGAGATGCTGAGTCGTAGATAGGCGCAACGAAAAGACTGTCACAAATAAAACTTTCGGCCAGTAAGGCCTTCGTAAAAATAGATGACAGACACACACACACACTTGGAAATGCAACTCACACACACATGACTGCAGCCTCAGGCAACTGAAACCACACTGCGAGCAGCATGATGGGAGTGGCGACTGGTTGGAGGTAAGGAGGTGGCTGGGGCAGGGAGGGGGAGGGATAGTATGGTAGGGGTGGCGGATGTGTAGTACTGCAAGTTAGATGGAGGGCAGGAGACAGGTGGGAAGAGGGGGTGGGGGAGCAGTGGAAAAAGAGAGAAGTAAAAAGACTGAGTGTGATGTGGAATGACGGATGTGTAGTGCTGGAATGGAAAAAGGTTAGTTAGTTCGTTAGTCACTGTCCTCACCCCTTCCCTGTCAGTCAGGAATTTGATGTTGCGTTTATGTTCTCTCCACTACATTTAGAAGAAGGATGAAGAGCCTACTGCATGATAGGATAGAGGCAACGACAAATACCACAGCAAGACATACTCCACTGCAATGAATTGAGAAGCACGAAACATGACACACTTAAAGCATGATACATTCCATAGTACTAGTAGTTGTCATGGCTAGATGTCAGACATGACTGAAACACTCACACACCTCTTGCACTCATGTTCCGATTTCCACACGCAGTGCCCCAGAACCAATGTTGCGTACCACTAGTGTCTGCCGTGAGACATGCATCTCAGCAATCGCGACTGATCTGTAGCCGGGCTCGGCCTGTTGGAGAGGACTGCGCGGTCGTAGAAGGTGTCAAGGATGACCATAGTGATTGGAATTCAGATGTTATCAATACGTCCAGCAACAACACTCGCCATATTGAATCTTCTCAAATTTCCACATAAGAATCGGAGAGTACCCGCAACACACACTATCACGAAGGCTACCATACACATAACTGAGTTTTAGTTCGCTATTCACCCGGCCAGAGGGCGACATGGCTGGGTCAACTGCACTGCCGTTCTCTGTCTGACTGGTTCGGAGCCTCAGCGAAGGCACCTGGTAATGTCAGTTCATTCCAGTCACCAGCTACCTCTGCCGCGTACCTGCACACTTGGCATAATAGACCTAAAAAAACCAGCCACATATTTATCAGTGTAATTACAATTAAATGTTACGACGTTCAGGCCAATCCGGTGGCATTCGACAATGACTGAGGTATGGGAAATACCTCCTCCTGACAGCTGGGGCGCTGGAAATGTCAGTACCATACTTGTGACTAAACTTAATTTTCCACGTAAGAACTTCCATCTCCCTTACACCTAGCAATGCGTTGAAATCGCAGTTTTCCACGTCAAATCCGTATCTCCCTTACGATCTGACGTAATAATTTTCTTTGCACACATCGGAACACTGGCCTTAGTAACTTGGAACTGCAACATAAATACGGTTCACACAAGCACTACAGTTATCGTTTGTATATGTGTAACACCCAGATTATGCAAATTTGTCCACTAAGACATCATTGCAAGTGCAATATACTAGAGTGTGTCCATTCGAGGTTAATTTTCAGGGGCCAAGCAAAAGGGTAGAGAAACGTTTGCATACCACAATGTTATCTCAAAAATGTTCTGCATTGAGACTAAGCATGTATTAAGTTCTCCTTGCTAATCACCATACCTGTTTAACACTTCGGAGGAGGAACACCTCGTGAAGGATCTTATGGAGCTGGCAAAAATAGGTTTGTTATGAAAAAAAAGAAAACACTTGTTACAGCGACATATAAAGATTTTGTTCGTTATACGTGAGGGAATACGATGACTTAATGATACATATCAAGCAGGTGTCTGTTTAGGTCATATAATATTTGTGCCAAAGCTGAATTTTTAAAATGTGTATCATGGTATGCAGAAACCTCCTATAGGTTTGAATTCAAAGCAGATTTTACTCCAAGTGTACAATAGACTTCTGTCGGTCACTCCAGTGCACCAGCTGCATTTAACTGAATAAGTGAATAAGCACTATGAATCCATCGTCATTCAGTTATTCAACTTCAAGTGCGTGCAGGGTGTCTGTGAATAAGGTGATGCTTTTGGAGGCTAGGAGGAACACTAGCAGCACCGTAATTCTAATAGTAAATCTGATCAATGGTAGTGAGTATATTGTGCAAGGTATGGGCGTGGATGCTGAGGTTCATGTTTTATGACAGTTAGCATTGAGAACTCCGGATTTGCTGGGGAAAGAGAATATTACTGCTTAAACATGTTTGACTGGGTGAAATCATGAAATGTGCTCTCAGATATTTGTACAAAAGTGATGAAGAGGCGTCATCACTTGAATGCTCTTGATGACTACATGTCCCCTACTCAATGTATACCACTACTATGTGTTACATCACACACATTCAATTTGTTACCTGACGTGTTTAGAAGAGATGAAATCATTTCAAAGTTTGAGCCCTGCTTTAAGTGGTATGGCTCGAATGTGCGATGCCAGATTGATGGGCTGTCATCCATTAAGATGTACTGTGTTGGATGTAGAGTTGAAATGATGAATAATAAATCATAAGGTCTGTTCAGTAGACACAACAGCCAATTAATATGATACTACTTTTTTAATAACCAATTGCTTTACTTCATGGTTCCTATGACGATGACCGCAGATATCTCAGATTTAAAGATGCTGGATTTGCAGCGTACACTAAAGATGCAGGTTTAACAGAAACATACTCAGCAAACATTGCATCACAGAGGTCTTTCAAGGATGTGAAGTGTAGTAAAGCACAGAGAAGTGCAAAATGGTTAACACATTTCTACCATGGAATTCACTGGGATGGTCCTGGTGCACCCTGTAAAGATATGGTGCGGTCACTTCGATTATTAGGCCATCATCTACGTGAAGGGGAAGATCGCAAGAATGTGTCAAATCCTCAAGATTGCTGTTATTCAAGACCTGGCGTTCTATGGGTGTCCTGCTCTCTGTCGACTCAAGAAGAAGATGTGCGAAAATAGTGTTGCTGTGTCTACTTATGAAAATGTAAAATTACTTTTTTAAGTTCGATGAGAAATAAATGAATTTTTACCTTATAATATGTGTGTACTTTCTTCACTGATTCCACCCTGTTTGCCCTTTGATAATATACAGTTTTGCTCGGGTACTATGTCTGTGGTTTTCTTCAAACACATGAGATATAAATTTGCTATATGCCTCCTGCTCCCATAAGCCAATTCGTGCTGTGTGATAGACGTAATCTTATGCAACCGTTCTATATATTTTGTTATATTCCATCGTAAACTTCACCTCCTTAATAGCGCTCATCTTCAGAAAAACTAATGTAATTTGTGTCATGCACGTCCTTTATATACATTTGTGAGGGTAGGGATGTGTGAAATAAAAACAAAGGCGTATGGTAACGATTTTTTTCATTTATTCAGTTCACACAGAACAATTTGATTTTTGAGATACAGTTCAGTTCTTGGGATACGATTCTGTTATTGAGGTACAGTTCGATACTTGAGACATACTTTGATATTTCAATGTCGAGATGCTTTCAATTTACACGCTATAACCAATAACTAAGAGTTTTACAATTTTTTCGTTGTAGCACTGTTGAGAATACTTTTACAATTTTTTGATAAAACTACTCTAAAAACCAATGTGGAGAAAGTATCTTTGCTGCAACTAAATTCCACAGCCCCAATAGGTTGCACAGTAATTCTGATGGACTGTGATCTATATACTCTTAAAAACTAATCAGTCTTGGACAGCTCGCGGCAGGTAAAACTTAATAACTATTCTATTTACATGACGCACATGGTGTGTAGATAAGTTCACATGTGTGTACACAGCACACATACAGCGTGACTGAATAAATAAATATGTAGATGACGCATATTTGTTTATATTTTTTTCACATTTCTTAAACTTTTTTATAGCTTTTTCCACAGTTCACACCCACCCACCCACAAACACACACACACACACACACGCGCGCGCGCGCACACACACACACACACACACACACACACACACACACACACACACACACACACACACACATAAAAACACACACAGACTCATGGTGTGCATACACATATATTTACAATTGTGTGTACACATCACAGCCGGCCGCGGTGCCCGAGCGGTTCTAGGTGATTCAGTCCGGAACCATGCAGCAGCTACAGTCGCAGGTTCGAATCTTGCGTCGGGCATGGATGTGTGTGATGTCCTGAGGTTAGTTAGGTTTCAGTAGTTCTCTAACTTCAGGGGACCGATGATCTCAGCTGTTAATCCCCATGGTTCAAATGGTTCAAATGGCTCTGAGAACTATGGGACTTAACTTCTGAGGTCATCAGTCCCCTAGAACTTAGAACTACTTAAACCTAACTAACCTAAGGACATCACACACATCCATGCCCGAGGCAGGATTCGAACCTGCGACCGTAGCGGTCACGCGGTTCCAAACTGAAGAGCTTAGAACCGCACGGCCACACCGGCCGGCTAATTCCCGTGGTGCTTAGAGCCATTTGAACCACTTTTTGAACCATTCTGTACACAGCACACATTCCTCACATAAATAAATAAATATTTCTACAACACACACGCACACACTCACACACACACACATATGCACACACACACACACGCTCACTCACTCATGATCTCCCTCTCATACAGGTACGAAAAGGTGTTAATATACCTTCAACTACCTGGTTTCAACTACTTTTAAAGATCAAATAAGTAGGACAATATATAGCTGAAAGTATAGTAACCCCTCTTTTCTACCTATTTGACCTTGTAGTTGAAACTAGATAGTTGATAGTATAGTAAACCCCTTTTCGTACCTGTGTGAGACACAGACAGGAAGCAAGTCTGGAATTTTCCTATCAACAGAATGCCGCCACTTGATACTTTGCTTGGGGCCGCAAGCTCAAAGGTGGCCGACATCCGTTTCATGGTCGGCGGCGTTTAGTATTGTGATCTGTAGTTAGGAACTTGGGTGGTACTGGGCCTTCGTGGAGGCGCCCAGACGACAGAACGACAGAAACACGGGCGGGACACCCCACACGGCGGCTAACACTTCATTCCTTTCCTCTGTGCTTACAGTTATTACGTCGTGGGAAGCGGGGGTGTGGGGTGCAGACGTGAGCTCTACTCAAGTGGGGGAGCCCTGTCTTCCGCAAAATGATTAAACAAGGAATATTCATCAATCTTTATTGACACTGATTTGAATTTCGTGTCTTGAGATCCTTCCTCTCCAGCATAGACTGAGTCTTTTTCCCGCCAGTTTTTTCTGGGAGCAGTGGGGAGGGAGGGGATGAGGGGTGGTGGTGAGAAGAGGGAGTGCGACATCCTCTGATGGTGGTATTATGCACTAAATCATACGATTCCTGCAGGTCAAGGGAGCATATCCACGAAAATTTTCCAACAAGAGAACTTCTCCAATCTCCAGCAGTGCAATAACATAATTAGGACATGTAGTTGCTGACTGTGAGCTTTTCCCGCCAAATAAAGAAATTCAATCCTTCAAAATTGAATTTTATAAATAAATAGTATATAACCTTCTATGTAAATGACACTGACTTCAATTTCGTAGCATGAGATCCTTCCTCTCCAGCACAGACCAAGTCTTTTTTCCACCAATTTCCAGATGGCAAAAGGGAGGGGCGGATTTCCCAGAGGGGGAGGGGGCAATTAATTCATTTATTTCATTAGTTAGTCAATTCATTTGATATCAAAAATGTGCTTGTATTGGTGAGGCGGAGGGGAGAGGTGTGTGGCGGTGGAGGGGAAATGGGAGGGTTGGGAAGTTTCTCAGACAGATGGATTATCCCCAAGGGGTAATAAATCAACGCTCAAGGGGCCATAAACCACTTCACAAAACACAACAGACCTTCCATCGCGGCCTCCAATAAGCTCTCGCTTCACACCACTGAGGTAGAAAATGGCGGTAGTTTGGAGTCAGTGGAATGCACTCTACAGGTCGTCTGGTTCGGGGCTTTCCCTGAAGTAGCCGATTTCTAACAGTTCGCTGTGTCACTGTTGAGCCAACTGCCGCTCAAATTGCTGCTGCAGATGCAGTAAGATGCGCCAGAGCCATACGCCGAACAGGCCGGCCGCTGTGACCGAGCGATTCTAGGCGCTTCAGTCCGGAACCGCGCTGCTACTACGGTCGCAGATTCTAATCCTGCCTGGGGCATGGATATGTGTGTTGTCCTTAGGGTAATTAGGTTTAAGTAGTTCTAACTCTAGGGGACTGATGACCTCAGATGTTAAGTCCCATCGTGCTTAGAGCCATACGTCGAACACGATGGTCATCCCTCTTTGTTGTGCCACTTGGCTCTCCGGAACCCGGTGTTCTTGCGACCGTACATTCTCGTGACCACCACTGCCAGCAATTATGTACGGTGCCTAAATTCCTATCAAGTCTTTCTGCAATATCACAAAGAAAAATCCAGCTTCTCGTAGTCCTAATACGCGACCTCGTCCGAACTCAGTCAGGTGTTGATAATTGCGTCTTTGTCTCCTTAAAAGCATTCTTGTCTAATATCAACCCACCACATCCCATCTCAACGCTTACGATCGTTACAGCGTCTATTTGAAGCAAACTAGCGCCACTCTTCGCGACTCCCGCGAAATTTTAATAGACATCATCTTTCAGATGCAGAAACAGCCTACCAACTTCCATTTATGTCGCGCGACTCCTTCTTGATGCTACGATTTTTTTTCCGTCAGTGCATAATGAATTTCCTCGAGACGGAAGAGCTTCTGTCCAGAAATCAGCAGGGATTTAGAAGGTATCGCTCGTGTGAAGTTCAGTTTGCCCTTTTCTCGTATGATATCCTGCGAACCTTGGATGAAGGGCAACAGAAGGGTTCCATATTCCTAAATTTCCGGAAAGTGTCTGACACGGTGCCCTGCTGCAGACTGTTAAGGAAGGTACGCGTATATGGAATAAGTGCTCAGATATGTGAGCGGCTCGCCAACTTTTTAAATAACGGAACCCAGCACTTTGTCCTCGACGGCGAGCGTTCATCTGCGAGAAGAGTATTGTCAGGAGTGCCCCAGATCAGCGTGATAGGACGGTTCTTATTCTCTGTATACATAAATGATCTAATGGTCGACTTCGGTTTATTGGGAGAACTTTGAAAAAAAGAGTGGGCCATCCATAAAGGATACCACTTCTAGTCTCAGTGCGATCCATTTTTGAACATGCTCGAATATTTGGGATCCACGCCATGTTGGATTAATGGAAGACACCGAAGCAGTCCAGAGGAGAGCTGTTCGATTTGTTGCAGGCGAGTTCAATTGACATAACAGTGTTATAGAAATTCTTCAAGAACGCAAGTAAGAACCTCTGGAGGAAAGACGACGTTCTTTTCGCCGAACACAATTGAGAAAATATAGAGAACAGGCATTTCAAGCTGAATGTAGAATTATTCTGCTGGCGCCACCGTTCATTTCGCCACGTAGGTACCACGAAGGTAAGAGAAGTTAGGGCTCATACATACGCAAATCGAAAGTCGTTTTTTCCTCGCTCTGTTTGAGAGTGGAATAGGAAAGGAAATAACTAGTACTGGTACAAGGTACCCTCCATCGCGCACCGTACGGTGGCTTACGGAGTATGTAGATGTATATACACAGCACTATTAGAGGCAGTTTTCACATACTTAAAATGGACGAAAGAAGGTGGGATACATTTTAATAGGCTGGAGATATTGTACTATTTGCCTCCTGCTCAAGTATATTTCAACAAATAATGACAGTTAGAGAAGTATGAAAGACGGCATGAAAATTACAATAGGATTAAAAAATGTATAGACAATTTTGTACAAATTAAAAATGAAGCTGAAGAACTAGGTGACGAGCTTTTACGTTTAGGGTATGCATTACAACAAAAGAAATACTGGAAATCGGAAGAGCGTAAATGGCCTGTAGTGGTTTTGGTAAACTACATACAGTTTCCAAAATAAATTTCCTGAAACCAAAACTTTACAACTAATATCTGTTGCCATTATTGACTTATGACAATGAGAGTGGGAATTTTAATACAAAAATCATTAAAATTTGATGCTTTCTCAGCTAGCAATAGAGAGATGCGTGTTAGGAATTACTAAGAGAGGAAAAGAAGCAAACGGATCAGGGGACAGGCTAGAGTAGAAACATTATTCTGTCTGTAGTAAATGAAACGTGTATTGGTGGAACTTGTAGCCACTCTTATGGATGGTAGGTGGACCAAGAAAGTTCTTTTCTTATTATGAGAGATAAGAAAACGCCGAGACGACGATCTAAACCAAATTGGTGGGTGACTTTGAAACATGGAGAAGCATCATGGATGAGTATCACTGGTGATCGTAACGCATGTAAAATTCTAGAGGAGGCCACTGTTGTAGCAGACGTCAGATAGATGATAATCATGACTATGAAGCACAATTGACTCATGGTGTACTTTAAATCCACTTACAGCTATCCTCTGTTTGGTTTTTCACTGTTCGTGAATGCCTGGGTGATGTCTCAACAAGGGCTGCGGTACGTACTATCTCATCAAAAGTATCCGGACATCTGTTAATGGACATTAATATGCATTGTGTCCACACTTCACCTTTATGACTGCTTCAACTCTGCTGGGGGCACTTTGAATGAGGTCTCTGAATGTCTTTGAGGAATGGCAGCACATTTTTTCTCAAGAGCCGAAACCAGAGGGGCACTGATGTTGGACGCTGGTAGAGGTTCTAACTCGTCCCACAGACCTTACATTGGGTTCAGGTCGGGAGTCTGGGCAGGCTGGTCCATTATTCTCCACTAACTATTGCCTCTAGACGCTGCTTAGAGTGTACCGCCTTACTGATACAGTCATCATCTCAACTGAATGCATTACACAGTGTTGTAAAATGTGTTCATATGGTTTTCCATTTAGCAGTTTCTTAAGCACAATAAGGGAAGCATCCCCATATCGTAGTACCACGTCCTTTGTACTTCACTCCCCCGGCATTTTCCAAATCCACATCCTTCCATCAGATTGTCACAGGGTATAGCGTGTTCATTACTCCAAGCTCTACAAACGTCACTTAGCAATGACTACAGAAATGTGTGGCTTGTTTTTGAGGAGCAGGTCGACCACTGTACTTTATTCTTTTTAACTCCTTACGCACAGTAATTGTGCTGGCTGGGCTGCTGGTACCGTTTCGGAGCTTAGGTCGCTGCTCATCACTATGTGAGATCTGCCTGCTCTTGGTTTAGCGCTGGTTGTTTTTCGTGTTCTTACTTCACTATCCTCTAACCACCGACAGTCACTTGGACCGCTTTAGGATGGTAGAAGTGTCTCTAATGTGTTTCTCAGGTGACTTCCAATGAATAGTCCACGTTCGAAGTCACTGAGCTTTCCTGGGCGACCCATTCTCGTGTTACAGCTTCTCTAATGATAACGCAACAGTCCCCGCCTCCTTTTACACTGGCGGTCCGCCTCCCTTAACACCTAGTGGTCCGTTCCGCGTTACTTAGGGATGTCTGGACACTTTTGATCAGATAGTGTATGACTTCTCCAATTCTGTTTTGTTGAGATGGTTTCCAAGTCGACACATCGTTAAGAGCCAACCTCCCTTCCTTTTACACGTGTATCGCAAAGAAAATATTTCCAAAATGATTATTTTACGTTAAAGCGGAGTGGCACTGCTATGAAAATTTATGAGCGGGCTTGAGACTGCAAACCTAAAGCTACGTTTCCGTTCTGACAAGTTCCAGGTATACAACAAATTAGGTCTGGAATGTAAGTCTGTATGTATAATGAATCAAATACTGTGCTTTCCAGTGTTTCTTAGCGATTTGTCGATTTCGACCGAATACGGACAACTCAGCTACATCAGTGTTTGTGGTAATGGCATGAACTACTAAATAAAGGGCGAAAACCTGCAAACGTAAAGCTGCGCTTCCGTTCTGACAAGTTCCAGGCATACAACAAGTTAGGTCTGGAATGTAAGTCTGTATGTATAATGAATCAGATACTGTGTTTTCCATTGTTTCTTAGTGATTTGTCGATTTCGACCGAATACGGACAGCTCAGCTACATCAGTGTTTGTGGTGATGGCATGAACTACTAAATAAAAGGCGAAAACGGCCGACATGATGGATTAGAAGCTTCCTAGCGACGATACATTCGGAGGGATCCTGTTACTCGTTAATGCGAGACGTTTCCAAAGTGGATACAAGAATTTTGCTAAAATGACAGCAAGTGATTTTGACGTTTTACTAAACTTATTTGGATCGGATATTACAAAAAGCAGGAAATGTTGAAAAGCAATATCGTCTGGTGAAATGTTAGCGATTAATCTTCGTTTCTTAGCGATAGGTGATACCTACAATTATTTGATGTATCTGCACTTCAAATCCGCCATATCAAATTTCGTACTGGACGTGTGCTAGACTATTATTGGAGGTTTGAGGGATTCCATTAGGGTAAGAACTATTAATACGAAACTTTGTTTAGAAAATGGTTTGTTCATAACTGTTTACATTTTATAAAGTGGTAACTTGTCTTTAAAACATACGGTTTCACATAGTACCTAGGTTATTGAGCTTGTGTGTGCAGCTCATTCAGTAGTTATTGACAAAAAAACTCAATAAAGTAAAATATTGCATGTGAAGATCTTTAGCACAAGAATCATTTTCCTTGTTTTTATTCTATTTTGCTTATTTCTCTCACGTGATGAAATCTCAGTGAGTGAAGTTTCTTCTCATCTTCTTCATTAGTGCATTCCATAACATCAGATATCCGTTGCTGGACATCATTTCTATTGTTATCATTATGGCTTCAATTTGTTATGTACTGCCTCCTATTCATATACTTCAGGAAGTTTCGCCACTTTACATTTAGGTCACTCCATGACAAAACAAACAGTATCATCAACGCCAAGTGTGAAGCACCACAAACACGAACAAGAAAGCACGTTTGAGGTAATACTCGCAGGATATGGATTGTGAATGCAGACTGTCCTGCTCACGCTAAGTCCCAGGGATAAGCTGCAATCTATTTCCATTGTTCGTTGCACAAGTAGTGGAACACGTGTGCCTCAGTCACCTTGGACGTTTCTGTACACGGCACTTGTGCCGTCACAACATGTTGCACACTTTCCATTTCAACAAATGAGGGCACATATTGCCAGCACATGACGGGCAACATGTTGCGGGACACATATGTAGTAATAGAAACGTACCTAAAAACATACTTTAATTCAGGAGGATATGTAATGATCTTTAAACAGTTCGTGCGTGTATCTCAGAGTATGTACGCTTTGCTCTGCTGTTTAGTGAAACGGTATTCCACAAACTCGCTAATTCTGCTGGAGGGAGGGGAAGCAGTGGGTTCTTTCTTCCACTACTCAATGTTAAGGAAGATGAAAGAGAAGAAGCGCTTCTGCTGAAGCGGTAGTTTGCTTGAAGGAATAACTAATTCCTCGCAGGATGATAGCAGTTCCAAAGTGACGCTTCACGTCTTGTTAATAAGACACCGTACGGGTAATACTATTTATGCAAGTTGTAAGACACGTAAATCCCCATAGCCGTAAGACAGTACAGTATACGGTAAGATATCCATATCTGTTAACAATGTAGGAACTAAAAAAATGGTTCAAATGGCTCTGAGCACTATGGGACTTAGCATCTGTGGTCATCAGTCACTAGAACTTAGAACTACTTAAACCTAACTACCCTAACATCACCGCACACATCCATGCCAGAGGCAGGATTCGAACATGCGACCGTAGCGGTCACGCGGTTCCAGACTGAAGTGCCTAGAACCGCACGGCCACACGAGCCGGGTGTAGGAAGTAACTTGTGTCAACAATGCAGAAATATATAGGTGGTAATGGCTGTGCTCCAACGTCGCTTCTGTTCGAGTTTTCTTGAGCGAATTTCCGCCGATTGTTGTCCAGGCTTGGCACGCTCCTGTTTCTAACGTAGAGCCACTCTGTGGCTTGCACTTTGTCAATATTAGTAGAAAAGTTGCTTTGTTTATAAGCAGTTGTTTAGTGACACATCATATGCAATTGTAACACTGAAAAATATTAATAAAAAGACAACTGAAGTAGTATCGCGGTGTTTCTATTGTTAATTAACCACTGAGTCCCTTAACATTCAAATCACAGATACAACTGGTTCTTTCGCAAGATGGAGCAAGTGGTTTAATTTAATAATTAAATTGTTTTAACTTTTATAATCTGTTTTAAAGTAAGGCTTTTTAGTGCACTGTTTGTCTATGTTTTAAGTCATAACACAGTATTTTTTTATCAGACATTGTAATCGTAATAGATAGTAATGCTTTTATAGTAGCAAAATCATTTTAACGCAAAATGCTTTTAACCATAGCAATACCAACGCATTTTCCATAACATGTAATAAAAAGGGAAAGAGGTGGAGGCGGGAGAGAGTACTTCATGCTCATAAAAAAATTAAACAAACGGACGATTTCGTTAGTTACTTTTGTTAACAACATACTGTTCAAATAGGTACTGATGTATGAGTAGGGTTCACGAACTGGAAATATATTTTAGCACAATCTTAGCAATACCAATGCATTTCTCATAATGTGTACACTGAGGAAAACGGAACTTGATGACTACCTCAAAAAAATTTAAAAAATACAAATTTCGTTACTTATCATTGACTTTCATTCAAATCATACTTTTTAAAGACATATAGATGTGCAAAAAGGGTCGTGAACCTGAAAATAAGATTATTATATTTTGTCGCAATATGTCATATTCACTGCTAAGGCTTAAGTCCTCGGATTAATTTTTACCGAAAAATTTAAAACGATTAGGTAAAAGAAATCAAAATCTTATTGGCATTGCGAGGATTAATACTAAAGTCGTGCAGCTCTTATATAGATATTATTGAGTAGCAGAGCCTACGAATATTTGTTGCCAGGTTTAGGTGAACCCCACATGTATTAATTGTCGCCATTGAAAAGGTTAATTTTATGAGTATTCATCTACTCGCTATTGAATTATGTTTTTTTAATGTTTGTGATTTAAATATTGTATTTCTTTTCACAAGTATAAAGGGGGGAAAAGAAAGAAAATTAAAAGTAATAAAATTTTAAGGTAACGTCTCACACCCTAGCGGCTAGAACTTAACAATTTTGTACAATTTTGAGAGCCATGTTGTTAGTTGACGCCCCATGTAGGTATAGATTTTTAATACTGACATTAAACCTTGCTATGTAAGTTCTTAGTTTTTGGTGAGTGAACTTTTATATTTTTTTAATTTTAATCTTTTATAGCTTGACGTTATATAACAAACAACTGTCGCTCTTTATATTCCTTCAATCTTCATCGTAGACGTCTGACAGGGGCAGCAGCCAAAACAGCGTAATAATGAAATTTGTTAAGTAAGTCCTTAGTTTTTGGTGAGTGAACGTTTCAATTTTTTAATTTTAATCATTTATAGCTTGACGTTATATAACAAACAACTGCCGCTTTCTATATTCCTTTAATCTTAATCGTAGATGTCTGATAGTGACAGTAGCGGAAACAGCGGAATAATGAACTTCATTAAGCGGTATAGACGATTTTATTGACAAAGTTGACAGATACTACAAATTAACTTTCTGTCGGACCCTCTGAAAGCGTTCTACATGTTTGGAAGATTAACGTGGTGTTACAAAGTGCGGATGTGTCTAGCTTGTAGTTTTCGCTACCTGATATCTACCAACCACGTTAAGCGTCTAGCTGCGTCTTATTTTGAAGTTACCTACTGAAACGTTGTATATTGTAGGCTAGAGTAATAATCTGCGTGATACTAACACATCTTACAGTCCAGCTCAGAGTTTTATCTAAAAGCACATCTCTTCGACTTCTACAATCTCCCCAGGATTTCTCCTGCGTACATTACCGCAGCCTTCGTTCTCTCAGTTAGTCACTTTTTTCACAAATCATGTTTACCGTAAATATTGTGATGTACAACATGTCAATCAAACATAAGTTGAATGTATTTTTAACAAAATATATTTTATAGCTACAAGCAGGCGACTTATAAATTGTAACTGACTACATATTTCTATTTAAAAATTGCCCTGATAGCACAGAAAAGTTGTCAAGTAGAAACAACTTTAATCTTCAACTTAAACTATTACTGCTGTCAGAAATTTTATTGTTTGATCTTTCCAAACTCGCCTCCAACTGAAATAAATGTCAACAACCACTTGCTCAGACAATAAACCATTGGGTTAAGGCAAGAATTGTGGAGTATATCACAAAATCTCATTCGGATTTTGTGTTGATAAATGCCCTGATAATTCCTACATTTGTAAATAAGAGTCGGTATAAGGAGAGGAAGAAAACGGGAAATGTTATTTTGCTTCTGTGCCTCCAGATGCAATGACATTACACCATCATTGCGAGATCTCTTTAGTTTTAACCCTCTGTTGCTCGCGCGGGTGACACTCCTTATCCACATGACTTTCCCGCTCAATTTTGTCTGACAGGGCAGGTTTGAGTTCGCGCCATTTTGAGTACCTTTCTGTTAACTCTCCTGCTGTTATCTCCAATCATTGTTAGATTTCAGTTACGAAAGATACATTGTTTCAAACATTATTATAGTCTGGAGGACACTTGTCATCGCTCGAGCTCTGCTGCCACAATCTGAAACAAAGGAAGTCTGTATTACTTTGTTGCTTTCCTAGATTCACTCGATCTTTCATGTGCGTAAATTTAGACGTACTGAAACTGATTGCAGTTACATTCCATGTTACCTAGTATTCTCTTTGTTTTTAAACTGTGGAAGAAATGTGTGTGTGAAATCTTATGGGACTTAACTGCTAAGGTTATCAGTCCCTAAGCTTACACACTATTTAACCTAAATTATCCTAAGGACAAACACACACACTCATGCCCGAGGGAGGACTCGAACCTCCGCCGGGACCAGCCGCACAGTCCATGACTGCAGCGCCTCAGACCGCTCGGCTAATCCCGCGAGGCGGAAGAAATGTCAAAGGCAGAAAACCTCGGACAGAGTTTAGTAGAGATCCTAATGTATGGCTGGAATGGTTCAATGAGTCGAGTGATGAAGATGCTCACAGTGATAGCGCTGACTCAGAGACTGAGGATTATGTTCATGAAAGCGGTCATGATTCAGGAACAGAACAAGAAGTGTCAAAAAATGATGAATGTGAATCACAGGAAAAAGTAACTCAAGAGGATACATTTTTTAGGGAAAGATGGAATAACTAAACGGAGGAAAAATAAATATCCTACCAGTGTTAGAAGTAGATCTTGTAATTTTATTACGCATTTGCCTGAACCAAAAAATCAAGCTCGTATAAAAAAGACAGAAATAGAAATTCTGAATTTGTTCTTGCATTATTGCAACATTCACTAATATATACTTCAATTAAGTTCGTGGTAGCTTCTCAATGGAAAGGGACGCTAAAGAAACGGATGCGATAGAGATCAGAGCTTTCATTGGTTTGTTGTATCTATGTGCTCTAGGAAGAGTATATCGAAATTGTGGGTAACTCAAAGGGAAACGGACTTGAATCATGTTATTTATGCGTAAGTGAAAACCGATTCAGGTTTCTGTTGAGATGTCTGAGGTTTGATAATATCCGTGATAGAGGTGTTCGCAGAGAGATTGACAAGTTGGCTGCTATCACAGCTATAAGAGAGGTACTTGAACTATTCACGAACAATTGCAAAAATATTTTTCACCAGGTGGTTCAAATGGCTCTGAGCACTATGGGACTTAACATCTGACGTCATCAGTCCCCTAGAACTTAGAACTACTTAAACCTAACTAACCTAAGGACATCACGCCCATCAATCCCCGAGGCAGGATTCGAACGTGCGACCGTAGCGGTCACGCGGTTCCAGACTGAAGAGCCTAGAGCCGTTCGGCCACAACGGCCGGCTTTTCACCTAGTGAACATCTTACTGTTGATGAAGAGCTTTTGTCATTTAGAGGAAACTGCTCGTTCAGGCAGTATATTCCTAGCAAACCAGCAAAGTATGAGTTAAAAGCGTTTGCTTTGGATGATGTAAAAACAGCTTACACTTTGAATTTAGCACAGTACGTCGGCGGGCAAAAAGAGGGACCATGCAATGACAGTAATTCAACTGAAGATATTGTTCTTCGAATGGTCAAACTGTTACAAACGTTAGAATATATTATACTGTGTACAAATATTAAATGTATTATATTTAGATTTAATCAAAAATCATAAAACCAGTCATAAAGACCGCTCAAAGTATACAAATAGACAGCTTGCTTTGTGGATGACACCAGTCATCCGCGCGAGTGATTATGTCACGAATTTTCACGCGAGTAACGGAGGGTTAATGATATATTTCACATGTAATCCCAGCCCGATTTAAGGGGGAAGTTTGCTTATTGTTCTAGTAGTTTCTATGCTCATGGGTGTATTTGAAACTTCGAATAGATGATCTGACGAAGGAAGACCTTTACATTCAAAGACTGAAACAGTATGCAGGTATAAGGCAGTCTAAAGAAGGAGTGACCATGGCCGCTGGCTCGGGCAAAGTTCATCAGATAGGACAGCCTGTGTGGCCAATGACGTCTTTTCCAAAGCGTTCGTTTAGGCCACAGCTACATTGCGAGAGACGAAACTGAAACAAAACGCTGAACATTCATTGCGCATGGAAAAGTAAGTGAAATGAATAGTCAGCGGCCTAAGAGGAAGCTTCATAATCAGACCAACAGAACGCGCAGTTCTCGTTATTCAGAAATCTGTGGAAATATGTAGTAATATCTGCATCATAAACACAATTATACTATTTCAAAACAGACAGGATTAGTGGAGACAGGAACGCATTACACAGCCAGGGTAGTTAACCAAGATAAGACAACTAATAATCGAGTATTAAGAACCGTTTGAAAGATTTTCATGACAAAAAATTGCCAGATAATTAATTTAGGCAATATTTTATAAGGTACCAACAATCCATTACTGATGGTTTCGAGGCAAATCTTTACATCTGCTCTATTCATTTATTTATCATTGCCTGACAACGCAGCTAACTTATTTTTGCTTGTGTGTGCAATTATAATGGCAAGTTCTTTCTGTGCATTATAGTAAGTACTCTATTCAGGTTTACTGGTTGCATTTTAACAACAACGGCAGCACAGATGAACTGATATAGCAACATAAACACGCATTGTGAAGAATGTGCTCTTGAGATGACTGCTGACTTGCAATGATTACCGGGATCAGACTTACCGGCCAGAACTGTTGGCGCCAGATAGTGTTTCCAGCTGTTCCACTCTGTTGTGCTCGTGCAGTTTTCACTGAAAGCCAAATTGAAGAATTCCTTCCCACAATACTGCGATGCATACCGAGTTTGGTAATGGTTGAGGGAAATAGGGGGAAGAAGAAACACAAATGTTTTATTCGAAAATAGATTTCTTACGGAAATTCTGATAATGTTTAGACAGCTAAACGTAACATCCATGAAACATTTTACCTCCAAAATCTCAGCACCCCACATGGAAAATGCCGTTGTAAAACGGCATATCATCAAATGTAAACGACTATAAATGACAAATAGTTTGAGACTGCTGCTGTGTTATTGTGCTTACTCAGCTGTGTACAAATCACATGTCTGTAGCCAGTATCGCTGTGTGTATCACTAACGAATAATATCAGTCCTGCTTACTCAGTTGAGTATAATTCACACGTCTGTAACCAGTATCACTGAATATGCCACTAACGAATAATACTTTTATAACATAAATTCACATAATATCCTGGTCTCCTGAGAAAATCATTCGGGACACGTAATTGTCACGGTTTTTAATCTAGAAACAAAATGCGTGGAATAAAATTTCTCATTTAATTAAATATTTATGAAAACAATTTTTCTAGAAGTAGAAAATTATAGAAATATATATTTTCACAATACCACCTACTTGGTTTAACTCGTCTTATGCCTAACGCCAGGTAAATGATATGTTTAAAAGGAAAAGAGATATTGCCTACCTCCGTCCCTAACATGCCGACCTTCGCTTTATGGCCCTCGAGACAAGTAAAACCGTAAGTAAAGGAGGTATAAGGAGCATCGCTTACATCATTTCTCCTAAGGGAACTGCGGTCATGTGAGAAATGTTGTGAAGAACGTGGGCGATGCGGCGCGTCTTAGCACTGCTGACTAAATATTGTTTGGCATGACCCTTGCCCTAAGAGTCTTCAGTCAAACGAAATCTTAAATCTGAGTATAAAAAGTATAATTTGTACCCGAATACTAATTACTAATATTAGACAGCTTTTAGAACTAACAAATTGTACCTCAGTAGCTAGTAAGCGACTAAACATAGCAGTAAATATATCCAGGCTCTTACATTCGAAAAATACATATCAGTCTTTTTTTATTTCTGAAAAAAAGAATTTTATTTATGTTAATGTACCAATTCACAAAATGAAGATGAATTCTTGCTATGGGTTTTACAGCTGCTGCATCGTCTTACGGCTATTATCGATTTCAAAATATCACGATAACTGACAAGAAAGATAAGTGTAAGTGTAGTAATGAAGTTAGGTATCAACACAAGTGTCCTGGCTTTTTCTCTTTGAAATCTGGCCAGCCTATTTATAGGAAAGGGGAACATGGGAGTTTAGCTTCCTGTCAACATCATGGTGACGAGAGACGTTGCCTAGTACCTAAGGATGGAGCAGGAAACCACCGACAACCATGTCGAAGACACAGTTCACTTATGTTTAAAGAAAATAACAGAAAGCTGAAATCAGAATATGTGGACGAGAATTAGAGTCATTCTCCTCCCAAATATCTAAAGTGCTGCAGTTGGAAAGTACTGAATCTCGAATTAATGCAGCACGTATTTCCTTAGATGTAGTGATAAATGATGATATTGTTAGGCAATGTAAACATATTTTCGTAGTAATTATTTGATAATAGACCACAGAGCAGTATTACAGAATTCTAAATGTTCACGTCTAACACGACAAACAGGCACCCAAAAAAATACACCGCTTGACAAAACAAGTGGAGTACCCGGAAGACAAGGTCGAATGTCAATGTAACTTCATACATACACTATCGGGTGGTATGTAAATTGATTAACAATTCTCTGTAACATGAAATGTAATCCATTAACAAAGGAAGCAGGTTACAAAACACTCGTTCAACCAATACCCGAATACTGCTCGCCAATCTGAGATCCGTACCAGACAGCATTGATAGCGGAAATAGAGATGCTCCAAAGAAGAGCAACACGTTTCGTTGCATGTTCATTTAGTAATCGCGAAAGCGTCACTAAGATGCTCAGCCAACTGCAGCGGCAGACGCTGCAAGAGAGACATTCTGCATGACGGTGTGGTTTACTGTTGAAGTTACGAGAGGGTAAGTTCCTTTGAGAGTCAGCCAATACTCTGAGGTGACAAAACTCATGGGATATCGTCTAACATCGTATCGGACCTACACTATGTGATCAAAAGTATTCGGATACCTCCAAAAACATACGTTTTTCATATTAGGTTCATTGTTCTACTGCCAGGTACTCCATATCAGCGACCTCAGTAGTCATTAGACATCGCGAGAGAACAGAATGGGGCGGTCCGCGGAACCCGCGGACTTCGAACGTGGACAGGTGATTGGGTGTCACGTCTGTACTCGAGATTTGCACACTCCTAAACATCCCTAGATCCACTGTTTCCGATGAAGTGGAAACGTGAAGGGACACGTACAGCACAAAAGCGTACAGGCCGACCTCGTCTCTTGACTGACAGAGACTGCCGACAGTTGAAGAGGGTCGTAATGTGTAATAGGCAGACATCTATCCAGACCATCACACAGGAATTCCAAACTGCATCAGGATCCACTGCAAGTACTATGACTGTTAGGCGGGAGATGAGAAAACTTGCACTTCATGGTCGAGCGGCTGCTCGTAAGCCACACATCACGCCAGTAAAAGCCCAACGACGCCTCGCTTGGTGTAAGGAGCGGAAACATTGGACGATTGTACAGTGGAAAAACGTTGTGTGGTGTGACGAATCACGGTATACAATATGGCGATCCGATTGCAGGGTGTGGGTATAGCGAATGCACGGTGAACGTCATCTGCCAGCGTGTGTAGTGCCAACAGTAAATTTGGAGGCGGTGGTGTTATGGTGCGGTCGTGTTTTTCGGAACTATCACAGCACAGGCCTATACTGATGTTTTAAGGACCTTCTTGCTTCCCTTTGTTAAAGAACAATTCGGAGATGGCGAATGTATCTTTCAACAAGATCGAGCGCTTGTTCATAATGCACGGCCTTTGGTGGAGTGGTTACACGACAATAACGTCCCTGTAATGGATTGGCCTGCACAGAGTCTTGACCTGAATCCTATAAAACACCTTTGGAATGTTTTGGAACGCTGACTTCGTGCCAGGCCTCACCGACCGACATCGATACCACTCCTCAGTACAGCACTCCGTGAAGAATGGGCCGCCATTCCCAAGAAACCTTCCAGCACCTGATTGAGTGGAAGCCAACACCATACTGAATTTCAGTGTTACCGAAGAATTGCCCCACGAACTTCTAAGTCATTTTCAGGCAGGTATCCGGATACTTTTGATCACATAGTGTACTTTTGCCCAACATAGTGCAGCATCTCTACCTGGCATGGACTCAGCAAGTCGCTGGAAGTCCCCTGCAGAAATGTTGGGCCATACTGCCTGTGTTGTTGTTGTTGTGGTCTTCAGTCCTGAGACTGGTTTGATGCAGCTCTCCATGCTACTCTATCCTGTGCAAGCTTTTTCATCTCCCAGTACCTACTGCAACCTACATCCTTCTGAATCTGCTTAGTGTATTCATCTCTTGGTCTCCCTCTACGATTTTTACCCTCCACGCTGCCCTCCAATACTAAATTGGTGATCCCTTGATGCCTCAGAACATGTCCTACCAACCGATCCCTTCTTCTGGTCAAGTTGTGCCACAAACTTCTCTTCTCCCCAATCCTATTCAATACTTCCTCATTAGTTATGTGATCTACCCATCTAATCTTCAGCATTCTTCTGTAGCACCACATTTCGAAAGCTTCTATTCTCTTCTTGTCCAAACTATTTATCGTCCATGTTTCACTTCCATACATGGCTACACTCCATACGAATACTTTCAGAAATGACTTCCTGACACTTAAATCTATACTGGATGTTAACAAATTTCTCTTCTTCAGAAACGCTTTCCTTGCCATTGCCAGCCTACATTTTATATCCTCTCTACTTCGACCATCATCAGTTATTTTGCTCCCCAAATAGCAAAACTCCTTTACTACTTTAAGTGCCTCATTTCCTAATCTAATTCCCTCAGCATCACCCGACTTAATTAGACTACATTCCATTATCCTTGTTTTGCTTTTGTTGATGTTCATCTTATATCCTCCTTTCAAGACACTGTCCATTCCATTCAACTGCTCTTCCAAGTCCTTTGCTGTCTCTGACAGAATTACAATGTCATCGGCGAACCTCAAAGTTTTTATTTCTTCTCCATGAATTTTAATACCTACTCCGAATTTTTCTTTTGTTTCCTTTACTGCTTGCTCAATATACAGATTGAACAACATCTGCTTCCTTTGTTTTCGGATTGCATTTCCTTAGGATTCTGTGTAGAAGTCCATTATTATGAAATTATTGCCGGTGCAGGGTTTTGTGAAAGAAACCGACCTGTCGATTAACTCCCATAAATATTCGAAGGGATTCATGTCAAGCGATCTGCATGCCCAAATAATTCGCTCGAATTGTCCAGACTGTTCAAACCAATGGCGAACTATTGTGGCCAGTGACATGGCGGATTGTCATCCATAGAAATTCCATCATGGTTTGGGATCATGCAGTCCGTAATCAACTGCAGGGGTCTCCAAGTAGCCGAACATAACCATTTCCAGTCAGTGATCGGTTCTGTTGAATATATACCATTATGCAGCCACCAACAGCTTGCACAGTGCCTTGTTGCCAAGTTGGACGCATGGCTTCGTGGGGTCTGCGCAACACTCTAACCCTACCATCTGGTCATACCAATTGAAATCGGGACTTATCTGACCAGGGCACTGTTTTCCAGCCGTCTAGCGTCCAGTCAATATGGTACCGAGCCCAGGAGAGTCGCTGCAAGCGGTGTCGTGCTGTTAACAAACACACTCGTCTCGGCCGTCTGCTGTCGTAGCCCACTGACGCCAAATTTCGCCTCACTGTCCCGAGAGATACGTCTGTCGTGCGGCCCCCATTGATTTCTAGGGTTATTTCAAGCAGTGATCCACCGCGTTGTCTGTGGCGAGAGGTAATGCCTGAGATATGACACTCTCGGCACACTCTTATCGCTGTAGGTCTCGGAATATTGAATACCCCAACGATGGAATGCATCGAGCTCCAGCTACTATTCTGCGTTCAAAGTCTTCTAATTTCCGTAGTGCGGCCTTAATCACGTCGGAAACTTTTCCCTTGAATCACGTGATTACAAATGACAGCTCCGCCAATGCTCTGCCCTTTTATACCTCCTGTGCGTGTTGCTACCACCATTTGTATATGTGGATATCCCTATGCCGCGACTTTTGACATCTCAGTGTACGTTGTCCCGTCCTACGTATATTTCGCGAAAAGACCATTCTGATAAAATTAGAGAGATTCGAGCTCGTGCACAGGCTTACCAGAAATGGTTCGTCCTGCGAAGAATACCCGACTGGAATAGGAAAAGGGGAACGTGACACAGGTACTCAAAGAACCTTCCGCCACACCGTAAGGTGGCCTTCGAAGTATAGCTGTAGATGTAGACAGTGTTCGTATTTAGTGCTGTTAGCAAGCCTTGTGGGGTACAGAAGTGGCATGGACAGCGTCAGATGTTGAGTTATCATTGTGAAGGACACGGAGATGCCACGTACTCTTCTGAGACAGAGTTAGCAGCGCAATTGCTGAGACTTGTTTTATGTGCATAAGGCCTTGGCCGAAGGCACAGTTCCACGAAACAAATATCAACAATTACGCAAATCTGGCTATGAAAGCCTGCATTCCAAGAGTTATCGGCACCTGACATGGTTTGAAGGAGACGTCATTTTGGGTTTCCATTTGGCCGAATTTTCGAAAAATACAGTATCCAGATTTGTGGTGCATTCGAATGTGACGGCCGGCCGGTGTGGCCGAGCGGTTCTAGGTCCTTCAGTCTGGAACCGCACGACCGCTGCGGTCGCAGGTTCGAATCCTGCCTCGGGCATGGATGTGTGTGATGTCCTTAGGTTAGTTAGGTTTAAGTAGTTCTAAGTTCTAGGGGACTGATGACCTCAGATGTTAAGTCCCATAGTGCTCAGAGGCATTTTTTTTTTTTTTTTTCGTCGGATGTGACAGTGGCACGATACTGGGCTGCTTTAGAATTTGAAGGCAAACATACTCATCATCAAGGTTCCGGTCGACCACGTCTGATCACCACAAAGGAGGACTGCTGCATTGTGTACCAAGCTTATCGTAACCCCTTCACATCTCCGACAGTAATGAACTCGCTGCAACATTCTGTGTCATCTCGCAACTTTGGTCGAATACTAGCTGCAGCCGACTACGGAATTAGCATCCCAGCCTAGGCTGCCGTTAACGCCGTAACACAGACGGTTGTATTTGGAGTGGTGCCGTGACCTGGACGCATGAACTGCTGATAAATGGTGTCGCATTGTGTTCAGCGTTGAATCATAGTTCTGCACTACCCCGATGAACACGCGGCGGCGACCTGGAGAGAGGTTCCATTCTTCCCATGTTTTGTAGAGACTCAGTGGTGATACTCCTGCATCATAATGTGAGGAGCCATCGTGTATGGCTTGAGGTCGTGGGTGGTAGTGGTTGACGGAATTCTGATGACACAACAGTAGGCCACAGATACTCTGTATACTCATGTGTTACCTCTTACGTGAGAGGGTATCGAGCGAGGTGGCGCAGTGGTTAGCACACTGGATTCGCATTCATCTACATCTACATCCATACTCCGCAAGCCACCTGACGGTGTGTGGCGGAGGGTACCTTGAGTACCTCTATCGTTTCTCCCTTCAGTCTCGTATTGTTCGTGGAAAGAAGGATTGTCGGTATGCTTCTGTGTGGGCTCTAATCTCTCTGATTTTATCCTCATGGTCTCTTCGCGAGATATACGTAGGAGAGAGCAATATACTGCTTGATACCTCGGTGAAGGTATGTTCTCGAAACTTCAACAAAAGCCCGTACCGAGCTACTGAGCGTCTCTCCTGCAGAGTCTTCCACTGGAGTTTATCTATCGTCTCCGTAAAGCTTTCGCGATTACTAAATGATCCTGTAACGAAGCGGGCTGCTCTCCGTTGGATCTTCTCTATCTCTTCTATCAACCCTATCTGGTACGGATCCCACACTGCTGAGCAGTATTCAAGCAGTGGGCGAACAAGCGTACTGTAACCTGCTTCCTTTGTTTTCGGATTGCATTTCCTTAGGATTCTTCCAATGAATCTCAGCCTGGCATCTGCTTTACCGACGATCAACTTTATATGATCATTCCATTTTAAATCACTCCTAATGCGAACTCCCAGATAATTTATGGAATTAACTGCTTCCAGTTGCTGACCTGCTATATTGTAGCTAAATGATATGGGATCTTTCTTTCTATGTATTCGCAGCACATTACACTTGTCTACATTGAGATTCAATTGCCATTCCTTGCAAAAAAAAAAAAAAAAAAAAAAAAAAAAAAGGCTATGAGCGCTATGGGACTCAACAAATTAGGTCATAAGTCCCCTAGAACTTAGAACTACTTACACCTAACTAACCTAAGGACATCACACACACCCATGCCCGAGGCAGGATTCGAACCTGCGACCGTAGCGTCCCGCGGTTCCGGACTGCAGCGCCACAACCGCTAGACCACCGCGGCCGGCCTATTCCTTGCACCATGCGTCAATTCGCTGCAGATCCTCCTACATTTCAGTACAATTTTCCGTTGTTACAACCTCTCGATATACCACAGCATCATCCGCAAAAAGCCTCAGTGAACTTCCGATGTCATCCACAAGGTCATTTATGTGTATTGTGAATAGCAACCGTCCTACGACACTCCCCTGCGGCACACCTGAACTCACTCTTACTTCGGAAGACTTCTCTCCATTGAGAATGACATGCTGCGTTCTGTTATCTAGGACCTGTTCAATCCAATCACACAATTGGTCTGATAGTCCATATGCTCTTACTTTGTTCATTAAACGACTGTGGGCAACTGTATCGAACGCCTTGCGGAAGTCAAGAAACATGGCATCTACCTGTGAACCCGTGTCTGTGGCCCTCTGAGTCTCGTGGACGAATATCGCGAGCTGGGTTTCACACGACCGTCTTTTTCGAAACCCATGCTGATTCCTACAGAGTAGATTTCTAGTCTCCAGAAAAGTCATTATACTCGAACATAACACGTGTTCCAAAATTCTACAACTGATCGATGTTAGAGATATAGGTCTATAGTTCTGCACATCTGTTCGACGTCCCTTCTTGAAAATGGGGATGACCTGTGCCCTTTTCCAATCCTTTGGAACGCTACGCTCTTCTAGAGACCTACGGTACACCGCTGCAAGAAGGGGGGCAAGTTCCTTCGCGTACTCTGTGTAAAATCGAACTGGTATCCCATCAGGTCCAGCGGCCTTTCCTCTTTTGAGCGATTTTAATTGTTTCTCTATCCCTCTGTCGTCTATTTCGATATCTACCATTTTGTCATCTGTGCGACAATCTAGAGAAGGAACTACAGTGCAGGCTTCCTCTGTGAAACGGCTTTCGAAAAAGACATTTAGTATTTCGGCCTTTAGTCTGTCATCCTCTGTTTCAGTACCATTTTGGTCACAGAGTGTCTGGACATTTTGTTTTGATCCACCTACCGCTTTGACATAAGACCAAAATTTCTGAGCATTTTCTGCGAAATCAGTACATAGAACTTTACTTTCAAATTCATTCAACATCTCTCGCATGGCCCTCCTCACATTACATTTCGCTTCGCGTAATTTTTGTTTGTCTGCAAGGCTTTGGCTATGTTTATGTTTTTGCTGTGAAGGTTCCTTTGCTTCCGCAGCAGTTTTCTAACTCGGTTGTTGTACCACGGTGGCTCTTTTCCATCTCTTACGATCTTGCTTGTTACATACTCATCTAACGCATGTTGTACGATGGTTTTGAACTCTGTCCACTGATCCTCAACACTATCTGTACTTAAAACAAAACTTTTGTGTTGAGCCGTCAGGTACTCTGAAATCTGCTTTTTGTCACTTTTGCTAAACAGAAAAATCTTCCTACCTTTTTTGATATTTCTATTTGCGGCTGAAATCATCGATGCAGTAACCGCTTTATGATCGCTGATTCCCTGTTCTGCGTCAACTGTTTCAAATTGTTCGGCTCAGTTTGTCACCAGAAGGTCTAATATGTTATCGCCACGAGTCGGTTCTCTGTTTAACTGCTCAAGGTAGTTTTCAGGAAGGAAGACCGTTTACAGGGAGGAAGATCGTTCAAACCCGCGCCCGGCCATCCAGATTTAGGTTTTCCGTGATTTCTCTAAATCGTTTAAGGCAAATGCCGGGATGGTTTCTCTGAAAGGGTATGGGTGACTTTCTTCTTCATCCTTTCCTAATCAAAACTTGTTCTCCGTCCCTAATGACCTCGTTGTCGACGGGACGTTAAACACTAATCTCTTTCTCCCCTTATGTGAGAGTATCGTGGTGTGGTTTCAGTAGGACAATGCTCGTCTGCACACGGCATGTGTTTCTATGGACGTTTGCGAGATGCTGAGGTACTGCTGTAGCCAGAAAGATCCCCAGTTTTGTCTCGTGTAGAACATGTGTGGAACCAGCTCGGACATAAACTCTGTTCCTGTATCAGTATTCCAGAGATCCAGGACTAGTTATGACAGTTGAGGGCAGCTTGCCTTAGGGGAGGACACCCTTCCCAATAGAATCAGACTGTACATCTAAGCCAGAGGAGTTGCGACATCATACTAATAATTGGTTTCTTACAAGCAACTTCTTTGTAAATTTGATTCGATTTTATAATCACTGCTGTAATATCACATATCCTTTGAACCCGTGTACTTCCATTTCTTTTCCTTCTCCCTTGCTGGGTGCTTCACTTTTTTGTCAGGCAGTGCGTTTCGTACGTAATTCTATCGTAAAGATTTCGAACACAGTAAAGTTTTTCTGGAGTAGTGGGGAACTGTGAGATACATATTGAAACCCATCAGGCTGTAGCCAGCCTCGTGTTTCATTCTCATTTTTACCCAGCACACTTAATCCATCAATAAAATAGGTCTAATTAATCAATAAATTCCGATGTGTACACAAAAGAGCGGTGTTATCGGTGAGAGTGAGTAATGATTGTAGAGGATTTCCTTTAATTTCTCTTAATTCTAAACTGCATGTTTAATTCATGCTGGTAGTTGGCAGAAAGTGAAAACATGGCTCTTAACAGTTTCTGCTCGCCTTGGCCCGTCTTTAACATACGAGGCGGCTGACTGGACGCGTACCGAGGGGGTTGTGCCGGCCACCTGAGTTCTGTGAGCGGCCGCCCACTGTCGCATTCACCGCGGCAGAGGGCAGCGTGCATCTTTGACGGGGTAACTGGATTCACACTTGTCGGGACGTCACCGGCACGTTTTTGACCGTCGACACGTTTTTGATCGTCAACGGTCAGAGGAATCCTAAGTATTCACACTACACGGCACATCGACATCGAAAAAACGTCGTGACGTTACAGCTGGTTCATAAAATACCAACCATAGCCGCTATTTTGTAGTTCACGGTAGATCGCTATAAAATGTCGAAATTTAATTTAAAGCAGTTTTCAATGGTTGCTGTTGCACTTGATAACGAGGAAAAGGAACAGCGAGCAAAAAGAGTCTGTGTTAGGAAAAAAAAGTTAAAAAATCGAGACTGTGAAGGAGAGTTCCACACTCTTTACAAGGAGCTGGAAGAGGAGGAGTCATCGTACTACAAATGTTTCAGAACGTCTAAACAACATTTTTTTACCTGTTAAGCAAGATACAAATAAAAATTACGAAGAGAAATTCAAGATTTAGGCGTCAATATCACCTCGGTAGAAGCTGGTGGTTTGCCTAAGGTAAATCTACATGGACCGTTTTGCTGAACTAGACGAAAGGAATATGGAGGTGCTACTTGCCGGCAGCAACAGGGAAATACCACGTAACTCCGTCAGTTGCTCACCGAAACTTTCTTCCCTAGAAACCCTGACGTGACGCTGACGTGTCGACGACGTTCCGTTGACGGCGTGTGTGAATGCCACCATTTGACTACAGAGGAGAATCTTTTGACGTGAAGAACGTGACAGAGACATGCCGCCAAGTGTGAATCCACCTTAAAGCCACGCTGGGGAAAGAATGCATTTGCGTCCTGTGTTCAGAGAACTCGCCCTGTCCCCGCCAGTTGGCGCACACGAATATAGAGGTTTCTTCGAGCGACAGACCACCCATGCAAGTGGCATGCACCGTACGATAACACCGCAATATTATGCAGTAAGCACGGGACGCCTCCACAGGTGAGTCCTTTGTCTAATACAGAGGGGTCACTGAGGCCTTGAACGTAAACACTGAGAAGACAAAGTTATGGGAAGTTTCTGGTGGAGCGCCGTTTGATAGACCAGAACGCGGAATCTTTGGGAACGGCGATGTGCCATAGGGCGTCACTGGCAAGTTGCTGGAAAGAGGAGCTCGGATAGGTCGGCATTCGGAATCTTCCTAAAGAACCGACATCGAACCTTCCAAAACATACTTGTTAGGTTTCGGATTGACGATATAAAGAAGACGGTCTCAGATTGGCCAAAATGACAGTTTTGGCGGGCTCACACCGAGAAGGAGCAAGAGAGTAAACTATCAGATACTTCCTCGCTGAGAGACGTACTACGCACTTCTTTGCCGGGAGCCGTAGTAGACGAACTTGGTCGTGGAGAGGCGCAGAGCACGGCCTTCTTCACCGTGAGAGGAGAAGGCAGTTCGTGAGCAGGCGGGCCGCGCTACGCTAACGTCCGACTCTGCCTGCCGTCTCACTGTGCCTCGTCTCGCGCAAATGGTCTAAGTGTCGCAGCCACGGCGTATGAAATTAGTACGGGATGTCAGGCGCATTGCTTCAAATTGATCAATCAATCATTGTGTGGTGACCATTCAGCCACAATTTTAATCTTTGGGGTTCTATTTCTCTGTACTTACTAATCTTCCACGATCACAATCAGTTAACACGATTTCTTGTTCGGCCCGGCTATTTTGTGAGAACTTTCCAGTCCTTTCCTTCTGACGATCCACAGTTATCACAATCTCATTCTCCCGTGATGAGTATTTGACCCTTGTTTGTTCTGAGCAATCATTGGAGTCATAACAATAAATGTATGTAACTTTTAACCCTTGTTTCATTACAGAAGCTGATAGTTCCCAGTACTACTGAGTAATTACTAACGTTTAATTAAGGCACACAACTATAGTTCACTTGTTAGAGCAACCCTTTCCTTCCATTTCTGTGCGCACAATTCCTTTACGTACACCTGGAACATAGTGGGGGATTTGCACCTTCAGAGGGGTTACTCAGTGCATGTCAGTGGCAAAGCAGATCGATTAGAGGCTTATCCCAGTGGCGCCTTGCAGTACGCAAAACAAGTATACACTGGTGTCCAAAATTAAAGCAGCGAACCACTTTTTCCCCGTTTTGTATCTAATTTACGATATAATCATACACACTGTCAATAGATGTTCTTACGATCGTGTTCTGCGCGGTCAATGAACAACCACGCCAACGATGATGTCAGGGCACCTATCAAACGGAGTAGTGTTTGCCAGTTGGCCCCATATCCCCAATCGCTGTGTACACAGTAACAAAGAGTGCAGTATGGCACAGAGAAGACATCTACGGTGAAGAGCCATAAGAAGAATGGGAGCAGGACAGTCGCAAATTGGTGAGGCCCATTTGCTTAATACGAATCGTTCTGTTGCTTCTCGTACGTGGCAACAGTTTATAGAGACCGAAACTATATCCCAAAGACTAGGGCCGGGCTGACCACATGTGACATCCGAAAGAGAGGGCCATTATGTGGTTGTAAGGACAGGACGGTACTGTGCTGGTGTAAGCTGGTGCCAGCACACCAGGTGGCAAAGAGGTTGCGAGAATATTGATAGTAGACAGCGGGGCAAGTGAGCCTATTAGGAGAGGCCAATATGAGACTCACAAACAGCGCGCCGCCAACGCCCTCTCGGCCACCAGTATTTAGATCGCCGCCGCGGATCGGAGGGCCCAGTCAGTTCCAGTCAGTTATTCAGTGAGTCACCGAATGGAGTCATCAGTCGTAGCCCACTGGGAGTTGCATTTGCAGTTAGCTCAGTCTTCAGCTCAGAGTCAGTCAGTACCTAGCGACCAGAGTAGTGTACATAACGGACTTGTACTTCACCAGTAGTGACGCTAACTTCGACTATTACAGAAAAGCTTGTACCACAACACTTGGACTATCTTAAGTTAAGCAGCTTTCTTACTCTTATGAATAAAGAATCCTGTTAAGATATGCATGCAGTTGTGTTACAGAAAGAAGATACCGACCACCAATCAACATTCTTTTCTTGCTTCCCAGGGTACAAGCCTACACTGACAACGAGACGACACAAAAACTGGCGACGAGTATAATTCAGCGCAGATTTTGCTTGCTTCTCTTGGGTTTCAGATTGCAGGGGTGATTGTATGCAAGTGTTTGCTAATTTTGTGTTGTGTTCTTGCGTGTATTCCAGGAGGGGTGCAGCAGAGCTAAGCAAATTTCTTTTTTCAGAGGCTTTGCTTGTTTTTTGCTATAACTTATTTGTGTAAACCATGGCTTCCCGCCCCCTCCACCCCCTGACCCTGCGCCTCACCTACAGACGGTGAATGTGAAAGATCTAACACGAGTTTTTCAGTTTCAAAAACAACAAATTGCTGTTTTGCTGACGATGGTACAACAACTACTGGCTGCACGGCCTCACAACAACAACCGACCAACCAGCTAGCCACCAACCAGCATACCACTGTTCCAGCAATTTAACAATACCGAAGAGGAATGGCTCGAATACCTGACACAGTTCCAAGCACATTGTGAAGTTCATCGAGTTCATGGCACTGTAAAGCTACAATACTTTCTTTCAACTGCAGGGCCCCCAGTGTGCACGTTAACCCAAAAACTATTCCCAACTATGTCTCCTGATAAACTCAGCTAAGACAAAGTAATCGCTGCATTAACCAAGTACAATGACAAGCAAGTTCAAGTAGCTGCAGTCAGATATTGCTTCTTTCACTTGCAAAAAAAGCCGGAATAGATGTACCATCAGTGGTGTACAGAATTAACGAGCATGACTAGGAAGAGTAAATTTAAGTGTAGTTGTGGAAACTTTTTCAGTGACTTAATGATTATGGATGCAATGCAGCCATGTAGACAGGTAAACACACCTGTCAACTTAGTGAAGTGTTGCCCTAGATGTGAATGGCGTGGTTACTGTTTTGCAGCCGTCTAGGGTCCAGTTCACGTGGTACCGAGCCCAGGAGAGGCGCTGCAAGCGATGTCGTGTTGTTAACAAAGAAACTCGTCTCGGTCGTCTGCTGGCATAGCCCACTAACGCCAAATTTTGTCACACTGTCATAAAAGATGAGATTTCCCATCAAGTAACGCAACATGTGGCACTTGTGGGAAAAAAAGGCCACGTCCAAGCAGTTTGTTTGCAACAGCATGTGAGGTAACGGGCGAGTTGTGGGGCCTTGAAAATATTCTAAGTTCGGAGTTGGCGCGGCCACACAGGCCGCTCGGCAGACCGACCACGTGGTGCCGGACGTTGGCCAAAGCAAGAGGGGTCCAGCGGCCGCGTGGCTGGGAATTCCATGGTGACGCTGCATTGCATGGCAATTGTCATCTGACCTCGCGGCATCCACTGGACGTGTTGTATCGAGACAAACAGTGCACAGAAGGCTTCGGCAAAGTATCCTTTACTATCAGAGACCTTCTGTATGTGTACCTCTGTCACTTCTTACAGAAGGGAACATGTAGCGAGGAGTCATCAATATACCACCTGGATGTGGTTCTTTTCACAGATGAGTCTAGATTTCATCTAGTGAGTGATTCTCAACCGATTCACATCTGGAAGAAACGTGGAACAGGATTTTGGGACCCAAACATTGAGGAAACAGATTGGTATTGGGGAGGGTCCAAACGGTGAAGGCAGGGACCACTCGAATACCTCTTCATGAAACTGTATGGGTGAATCAGCAAGGTTTAACTACTGACAGGTATCGTGAAGAGATCTTGGGATCTCATGTGTGCTTGTTACGAGGTGCAATGGACCCAGACTTCATAAGGATTGACGAATATGCTCGACTTTATAGAGCAAGAGTGGTTGATGTTTTCTTGGATTTGGAAGGTATTGCATGCATGATGTGGCCTGCTCGTTCTCTCGATTTGAATCCTACAGAGCATATCTGGGACGTACTAGAGAGATGGCTTGCATCATGTCAGCATCCATTCACAACTCTACGAGATTCACGAGCAGTTCTGCAGGAAGTATGGGAGTTACTGTCTCAACATGAGACTGGTGACATTATTCACAGTCGTTGTCCGGCCTGTATTGCTGCCAGAGGTGGCCAATTCCCATATTGAGCACATTAACCAGTTATCAGAATCTGAGTGCAAATCTGTTAAGTTAGAAAAAATGAAAATTTTTGTCTACAGTTACGCACGTTACAGTTGTTTACGTTTTATATTCTACTTTACTGTCATCTGTTTGAACTGTTTTGTGGCAAAATAAATGCAACTTTGCAAAATTTCAGTTTATTGCTTTAATTTCGGACACCAGTGTAGTTGATATTAAAAGTTTTAAGTAATAATAATAATGCAGCTAGCCTTTAAATAGAACAGTACTGTAAGCAACTAACTACCAGCTAGTTGTACGAAGGTGTAACGGCACTCCTATTTCTGCCTACTCCAGATACGGACACCCAAGTTGCAGTAGTTCCTAAGAATGGAGCAGAAACTCGACTACACTTTGTCGAAGACATAATTCGTCTAAAATGTTTAAGGGGAATACCATGAAACTGGAATCTCACTACCTGTTTACAAGTTCTCTTAGATGAGAAATCAAAAAAGGTCCTTATTCTTAATATGCCGTTTGGAATATGCCAGCAAAACCGATTGCCGCTCAGAGCAGAGATATATTACCGATAGGTATCTCAAAGATGTGGTTCAGGACATCCCTAATTTCGCTACTTATTTAGACAATATTGTGGTCATGGGAGGAAACAACATGAGGTTAGCCTCCAAACGTTGTTTGACAGTCTATAGAACAATACTTTTAAATGCCGACTGAAAAATGCAGTTTTTTTTCAACCGAACATGAAAGCCCGGGGGAACAAGTAGCGCTGTAGGCAATCTGCAGTTTTGGAGGAACTTAAAGAAATAGTTGTCACATGACAAAGTATACTAATGCAGCAAATTTATATTGTAGGGGTACTAATTGCACATCCATTGCACAATCTCTACCGAAAGGGTGTAAAACTCATGTGGTCTGACGCAGGTTAGCAAGCATTCCTCCGATTAAAAATCTAGCTTTAAAAATGCTTCATCAACTATTTCACCTCCTTAGGGGCTCAATTTCCAAAAACCCTGAAACATCTGTTTTTATTTGTAATTGAGAAGTCAAATACCAATTTTATAATGTAACTTTAAAAACACTTTAGTAGTTCTTTAACAATGATATATTTTCAAAAAAAGCTTTCACCCAAAATTTCACTCCACAGGGTTAAATTTCCAATAATGCTGAAACATTTATTTCTTTATTACTGACCAAAAAACGAAATACCGATTTTCGTAGGTCTAGCTTCAAAATTGCCTTAATAACGACATTAAAAAAATCCTTCATCCCGTATTTCACTCCCTTAGTATTGGAATTTCTAAAAATCGCTTCTTAAACGACGCCCAAAGTATAAGATCCACACCTCTTCCAAATTTCAAGCTTCTATCCTTAGTCAGGACATTGCCTTTTATGTGCAGGGAAGAAGATAGTTGACATTATTCTTAAATTTTAATGATTTCGGCGCATGTTTATCACCCACACCTATGTAGTATGGGGTCATCATTTGTGTTGGGGTCATAGACGCCTCTTACTATAGTTGGAGTCAAGAACGATGACTCTCTAGTTTAGACTTGTTCTGCTCACCTACGTCACGCTTTCTCCGACAGCCAATGAGCGTTCATCTGTGTTCTGAAGGCTCTGATGTGAATTTAGTAGCCAGTGCGAGCATTAAACGTGACCGTAGCGAGTTATTTAGTGAATTTTTATTCCATCTGGAGCGAGTTTTCATTGATTATGGTGATGGTAAGCGACAAATACTATATACGCCAGTGAGACACTCACTTGTAGAATACACGCTTTCTTCAAATACAAAGCACGTGTGGTGTCATCGCCAGACACCACACTTGCTAGGTGGTAGCCTTTAAATCGGCCGCGGTCCGTTAGTATACGTCGGACCCGCGTGTCGCCACTATCAGTGATTGCAGACCGAGCGCCGCCACACGGCAGGTCTAGAGAGACTACCTAGCACTCGCCCCAGTTGTACAGCCGACTTTGCTAGCTATGGTTCACTGACAAAATACGCTCTCATTTGCCGAGACGATAGTTAGCATAGCCTTCAGCTACGTCATTTGCTACGACCTAGCAAGGCACCATTATCAGTTGCTATTGATCTTGTTAATCATGTACAGTCAGACCGACGTTCACATTTAACGGATTAAAGTTAAGTATTCCACCATCTACGTCCGTTTTTCTAAATTCTAGTTTCCTTGTCCTGTTCCAGACCTCACGCCAGTCCGTGTGAGCTAAAACGCGTGCCTTTCGGCTTCCTCTAGTATTCCTGGGTTGGCTCTCCTGCCAATCCACAACATTTGGCGACGAGGATGGGATTCGAAACCAGGCGTGCAAAGCACATTTGGAACTGAAAGTAAACGCGCAACCGAAATTTTTCAGAGCGCGCAATGTTCCCCACGCATTGCGTGATGAGGTCGCAAAAACATTACACGATTTGGAATCACAAGGTGTGATTGAACGTGTGCAGGCTTCTCTCTGGGTATCACCCTTAGTAATTTTGCCAAAACCTTCCGGAAAATTGAGACTTTGTGTGGACTTCAAGGCAACAGTGAATCCACAACTAGCGATTGCAACTTTTCCTTTACCCCGCCCGGAAGATCTTTTTGACAAACTGTGCCCGGGTAAATATTTTTCGAAGTTGGACCTAGCTGATGCGTACTTGCAAATACCGTGGACGAAGAATCCCAGCGCGTTTTGGTGGTTAACACGCATCTTGGTTTGTATCGATTCAAACGACTGCCATTCGGGTGTGCATCCGCCCCTGCATTGTTTCAGCAATATCTGCAAACAGTTTGTGCGTCGGTCCCTACTGCAGCAAACTATCTGGACGATATTGTGATCTCCGGAAAGACGGAAAAAGAACATTTGGCCAATCTCAGAACATTATTTCAGGTCTTGCGACAAAATGGTCTTCGCTTGCGGAAGGACAAATGTGTGTTTTTTGCTCGTGACTTACCCTACCTGGGACATGTACTCAATGCCCAAGGCATACATCCCAGTCCCGAGCACCTCCGTGCCTTACAAGACTTGCCTTCGCCGCAGAATTTGAAGCAGCTACAGAGAGTGCTGGGAAAAATCAACTATTACCATAAATATGTGCGCCACGCCTCTTCCAATTCAGCTCCGCTTCATCGCTTACGCCGTAAAGGTGTTCCGTTCGTCTGGACGACGGAATGTGAACGCGCCTTTCGCCAGTTGAAATCGGCGTTGCTTTCCAATACTTGCCTTACGCCATTCGATCCCCAGAAACCCCTTTTGTTGATGGTGGATGCATCGGATTTCGGGATCGGTGCTGTGCTTGCGCACAAAGATGGATCGCACGATCGCCCTATTGCCTTTGCGTCCAAATTGCTCTCGTCTGCGCAAAGAAATTATTCACAGATCGAGAAAGAAGCATTGGCTCTCGTATTTGGTGTTACAAAGTTTCATGATTTCTTGTATGGTCGTCACTTTACCATTATCACAGACCACAAACCTTTGACATCGCTTTTTCATCCGACCAAGCCTGTACCTCCACGTACAGCGCAGAAATTCATTCGCTGGTCTATTTTCCTCTCGCAGTACCGCTACGATATCTTGTATCGGTCCACTGCTAAGCACGGAAACGCCGATGCGTTGTCCCGTTTGCCTGTTGCTGAGGATAGGGCATTCGATTCCTCCGAACTTGCTTGCACGTTCATTGATGCGGAAACCGATGACGTGGTCGAATCGTTTCCGACTGATTTTCGTCGTGTAGCTACAGCCACAGCTGCCGACCCTGTCCTTGCTACCGTTCTGCATTTTGTTGCTACGCAATGGCCCTTGTCAAAGTCACGGATCAGGATTCGTTGGTTCGCCGATTTTTTGCTCACAAGGAGAGACTTTTTGTTCGACGTGGTGTTTTGCTGTTGCGTTCTGATAATGATCAGTCCAGGGTCGTGGTTCCACATTCGTTACAGTCCTCTGTCTTACAGCTTCTCCACCAAGGACATTGGGGTATCGTGAGAACGAAACAACTTGCGCGTCAGCACTGTACTTGGTTCGGAATCGATGCCGCGATTACGAATATGTGCTCTTCTTGCATGGTGTGTGCCGAACAACAATCAGCCCCACCGCGGAAATTCTTTGCATGGCCAAAAGCCACTTTCCCTTGGCAACGCTTACACATCGATTTTGCTGGTCCATTCTGGAATGCTCGATGGTTGGTTGTGGTAGATTCCTTTAGTAATTTTCCTTTTGTTGTCCGGATGTTTTCCACGACGTCATCTGCCACCATCCAAGCGTTATCTGCTATTTTTTGCATTGAAGGTCTTCCACAGACTATTGTTTCCGACAATGGCCCACAATTCATGTCCGCTGAATTTCAGTCATTCTGCAAGGCCAATGGTATTCAACATCTCACGTCCGCGCCGTTTTCGCCACAGTCAAACGGTGCCGCTGAACGATTGGTACGGACTTTCAAGTCCCAGATGTTGAAGTTGAAAGAGTCGCATTCTCGGGAGGACGCGTTATTGCTCTTTTTGTCCTCGTATCGCTCTCAGCCCCGAGATGGTCGCTCGCCGGCTGAGTTGCTCCACGGTCGTCATCATCGAACTTTGATGTCTTTGCTACATCCGCCGCATCAGGTTCCTGTGCAGCGGCAGACACCTGCTTTTGCTCCAGGCGACATTGTCTACTATCGTAACTACCGAGGTTCACGGCGTTGGCTCGAAGGGCGCATTCTTCGCTGCCTCGGACGCGCTATGTATCTGGTTTTGGGGGCCTCTGGTGAGGTGCGCCGGCATCTCAACCAGCTGCGCCTCTGTCGTCGCATGGGATCTGCCGCTCGCCGTCTGCTTTCAGCGACGGTGCCGTCCGGTCAGCGCCCTGGGGACCCGTCTACTGGCTCGCCTCAGCCCCAGGTGTTACCGACGCTGCCTTCCATTTTGCCCCATGGCGACGCGCCGGCGCCGCCTGTTCTCCCGCCGGCGACGCCCGCAGTGGACGCGTCGCTGCAACCGCCGGGCGCCTCCCTGAGTCACGGGCTACCGGTCGCTTCCCGTGACCGGATGTCCTCCGACATGGAACTCTTGCCCGCTCCGGACCATATGTCGTCTTCGCCCGTCGGGTGCCCCGACCCGATGGAGGTCGACCCTTCGGCCCCTCCTGTCTCTCTGCGGGCGCATACACCGCATGTTGGCGTGCACCCTGGAGCAGGTTTTCAGGCGTTTCCTAGCTCCCCGCGGACCGGATGGCAGGGTGCTGGTGGCACAGCCTCGCCTGTTGTTAGGCTCCCCACCTCGTCGCATACGTCAACATGGGGTCCTCCCCACGGCGGGCGGAAGCCTTATAACACAACCGTACGCCGATTTGCGGGGGAGGAATGTGGTGTCACCGCCAGACACCACAATTGCTAGGTGGTAGCCTTTAAATCGGCCGCGGTCCGTTAGTATACGTCGGACCCGCGTGACGCCACTATCAGTGATTGCAGACCGAGCGCCGCAACACGGCAGGTCTAGAGAGACTTCCTAGCACTCGCCCAGTTGTACAGTCGACTTTGCTAGCTATGGTTCACTGACAAAATACGCTCTCATTTGCCGAGACGATAGTTAGCATAGTCTTCAGCTACGTCATTTGCTACGACCTAGCAAGGCGCCATTATCAGTTGCTATTGATCTTGTTAATCATGTACAGTCAGACCGACGTTCACCTTTAACGGATTAAAGTTAAGTATTCCACCATCTACGTCCGTTTTTCTAAATTCTAATTTCCTTGTCCTGTTCCAGACCTCACATCAGTCTGCGTGAGCTAAAACGCGTGCCTTTCGGTTTCCTCTAGTATTCCTGGGTTGGCTCTCCTGCCAATCCACAACAGCACGTGTATGCGAAAACGTAGGGGCGAGCTGATCTGAAATTAAGTTGCGACTGGAGACGGCACAGGTGGCAGGTCAGCTGTTGATATCAACGCCGTTCCCACAGTGTCACTGCAGCAGCCTCTACTCAGCTCGCATACAATGAAATCACAAACACATTTTCTTGGTAGCATCTTCCAAAGGATAAACTACGTTCCGCCCTCGACGTCTACTCCGTCTTGTACTGTCTTAGAAAAAAATGGTCATATTAGATACAGTACAGAGACAGCTGATGTCTCCATCTGACTGATGTTTGCTCTTGTCATCATGTGTTTATACTAAACACCGTTGCTATGCACTTAACTAATACTTATTCGATCTCAGACTTCCCACTAAATCACTGAACCCATCACTCTTCAGTCATTACACATTCACTTTACAAACAGAGCTCACTGAATCTAAAACTCTTCATGCATGACCTCTCAAAATTATAAACAAAATTCACTGAAGCTAGAACTCTTAAAGCTCGCTAAAAACAACACTCTTCAGTCGTTGCACATTAAAATTATAAACAAAGTTCGCTGAAGTCAATACTCTTAACCATCATACGTTCTCATTGACGAATTTGGCGAATTATTTCCAGCTGTTCCTGTCTTATTATCACAACGGTCTGTTCTCAATATATTGTAGACCACAACACGTATTTGAATCAATGTGAACAGCCCCTGTTGACTTTGGTGGTACTGTCCTTGAAGTTTAAAATGAACCAACATAGTACAGGTACATCACTTTCCGTGTGACCTCATTAATATCCAGTCATTCACGGATGTGTTATAGGCTTCATAACAACCTCCGATTTAATCTTAGAGGCATGCTGTGTAAAACGTATATCTCCATCAAAATTACTGTTTGGTCCTTGTCTTGACAAAATAGTATCCGTGTATGGTGACACACCCACACTGTCGTGATTTAAGCTATGAGTCAATACATGCTGACACACCCATACTGTCATGATTTAAACTATAACCCACACTCTCAATTTTTCTAGTCAACCACGACACGGTCTTCCTAGTTCCATTATGGCACAACTACAGCTTTTGATGCCGCCATACAATTTAAAGTAAAAATTTGCCTGATGTCATTACATTCTATGAACGCTTTCTAAACTTTAAATCGGAACTATGGCCCATTACATTTAATTAATGACTCTGGTTTTGTGACACGTACAAAGTAATCGTCATCGAACTTTCGCATTATGATGTTACCATCTCCTCTGCTGCATTGCAGGGTAAACAGAATTTTCATCTGTCTAAATTTAGATTTGTATGCCAGCAAAATAAGTTTCACCGTTTTAGACATGGCATTGTTCTTTTATCATTTTCAAAATGGAATCTGTCTCTCATTGGTTTCAATAACTTATTGACATATTGCTTCTTTTCTTCGATTACTTTACAAAATTCATCATCAGTTCCTTGACATTCAGCTGTGAAATATTGTCTCTTGTATCTGGTGGTAGTGATAGTGCTTTTGGAGTTGCTCGTTTACAGTTCTTGCCTAATAGATACTGTACATCAAAACTCACCTCTTATAACAGCAGTGTCCCAACAGCAGTGTCCCAACAGGAGTGCCCATACGGATAGATTCGCAGGACAGCTTCTGTGAAGTTTGGGGGCTGGGAGATGAGGTACTGGCTGAATTAAAGCTGTGGGGACGGGGGGTAAGTCGTGTGTGGGTAGCTCAGTCGGTAGAGCACTTGCCTGCTAAAACCAAGGGTCCCGAGTTTGAGTCTCGGTCCGGCACACAGTTTTAATCTGCCAGGAAGTTTTGTGCTTGTCTGGAAAGTTAAAGAGAAGAAGAATTAGTACATCATATAATTTTGTTTTTATTACTTCAAAGTCATCTTTCTGCTTAAGTTTCGGTGTCCACAGTACATCCATTTTTTTAGAAATTTCAACAGATTTGGATTATTTACCCATTGACCATTGATATATTTACGACAAAAACCACAAAGCCTGAGAAATGCCTTTAATTGTTTTTGGCATGTGAGTGCAGGAGATATTTTGTTTAACTGGATAAGATTAGATTCCCTTTAGCGATATAATGTTACCTATAAACTTTCTTTGTTTTCGTGTAAACTCCGATTTTTCTATGTTTAATGTGACACCAGATTTCCCAAACATTTTATAGAATTTTGTCAAGAATTTTAAAGTGTTCATGGCAGGTATTCATTGTAGTTAAGATATCATCGGCATGTATTGTGGATCTTTTTCAGTCATTTGCCTCCTCATATGTTTGTACTAGCTGGTACCCAAGCATTAAGCCCAGCTGGCGTTACTATAAAAAGATAACATCGACCACTGTATAAAGAAGCCATGTATTTCTGCGAGGCCAACTGTTACTTCAGATATCTAGTGACAAATATTTAATACCTACGAATTTCTCATGTTCTGCGCTTTCCAGCTGATCTCTTTTGGACAAATTATGCAGTTTATTCCCTCGCATCATTTACTAAACGTGCCTACCGTCTTTCTACAACACATCATGTACAAAGGGTAGCCATAAAGTTTTAATTATCAACTGGGAAAATGAAGTTATTTCTTCAATTTTTTTCTTTGTAGGTACACGTGTGTGTCCTTGTACAGAATGCAATCCCTGCACCACAGTACCATTGCCAGCTACTAGAGGAACCAAAACAAAGTGGCGCACTCCATTGGTAAAATGGTCTGTCATCTACTAATTAGTTTTCTGGATCTGGAGGGGAACAACGCAATAACAAATCATACTGGGTTGGTGGATTTGTTCGTCAACAATGAATCATCACATGACAGATGTACAGAGGGCTCCTGCGCCCCTAGCACGACTGCCAAAGCTGCGCTCTCTCCCCTGGGTATAACTCCTTTCTGCAACTTTTATATGTTGTTTAGCAAATTTCATAATTTTTAAGTAAGTTTAATTAGGAATGTCATGGGGTTTCTGGACCAAGAACGTCCTTGAACACAGTCATTGGTACTGAATTTGACCTGGAAAACGACATCATTAGTGACTTTTATTTCCTGTCTTAGCTTGACAACATGCAGGGGCAGAAGCAGTGACCTTTGACCTTTGATTGTGATGTCATCGCTGCTCAACCCTCCTCCCCGCCCCTTTCCACCAATCAAAGCCCAGAATTGTACCAGTCATGAAAATAAAACAGTCAATCACAAACCAGTATTTTACCAGCCATTAAAACGAAACAACGAATCAGGATGTAGTCCCACAGCCGCCATCATCTTCTATTGGCGACATGTTCAAAACTATCTGAACGACCTGGACTGTGTAACCGAAATAGCCAATCACTTTGTAGTACCAGAACCACCATCTAATTCTACGGGGTAGGCCACACGTCAGCTGCCAGTAGCAATCCTTACAGTTTGTTCTGCCTAATGCTGTGGCAGTCAGTTGTGAACGTGTCTAATGTGTAGTACCCAGAAGTCAGTTGATGCTAGCAGTTTGAGGTTATGGTGTTCTTTGTCTGATATGTGAGAAACAGCGAACAGAACGTTAACTACCGAACAGCATGTGTTTGTTTCGAAAATGTGATGGAAACATTAATATAATTACGCTGACGTTTGTGGTTTGTTTGTGGAACGTTTCCAAACGTTGAACCACTGGCTCGACAAGGTAAGTCGCAAATTACAATTTAGATTTGAAGAGACTGGTTCGGTAGCAGAGCTTCCTAGTTCAGTTAGGCCAAGTCTGTTACTACAGAAGAAAATCTCAATGTTGCCGCGCTACGTTTTGTGCAATCTCAAGGAAAAGTGTCCAAGAAGTATCGAATAGCAAGAACAACCTACAAAGGAGTCAGATAAAGCTAAAATTGAGAACATATAAGCCTATTGTAATTCAATGCCTAAATGAAGATCATCTGGACAGGTGTGTAGAAATCTGCAAGTTGTACAAAATGCGAGAAGAAGCCCATCACAACTTTTACAAAAGCATTCTTTTGATCATAGAAGCGACTGTTACGGCAAATTTCAGAGTGAACAGACAATCATGTGTCTACTGGGATTCTATGAATATCCATGTGGCGATGGAGACTGAGTTAAACTCTCCTGCCATGAATGTATGAGCAGGGAATTACCGTGATGGACTAATCAGGCATTTCTAACGGTGATGTGAACAATGCAAATTAAATAGATATGCTTCAAGAAGTGTTCTTAGAACTGGAAAATAGCCCACGTTTTGAACATGTACAGCTGGTTAAGAAAAAGTATTTGATAACAATATGGAGTACCCCTGCATTATGGATTTATTGTGAGAAATTTTGTACGAGTAAATGAAAAATTTGATGAATGAATTAGTAGACGGGGCACTATTGAATGTCCTCCACGATCCCCAGGTATGACATCCAAGGATTTTTCAGTCTGGAGTACACTAAAAAGTTAGTTTTATTCCACCAAGATCCATGGTGTTGAGAATTTGAAGGAACGAAACCAGTCAGGGATTGAAAGCCTACAGACCCAGAAGATTTACGACAAAACTTCTAAATTAGTGTTTAAAAGATGCAATATTTGCTTAGAACCCCATGAAACCACTTCGAGCTTCTTTTGTAGGTTCATTGAACTCTACATATATTTCTGTATTGGTAACAGATTTGTGTTTCGTTTGTTTAGTTTTATTACACCAAATAGTATTTTTTGACAACTGACTTACAGCCGATCCTGTATCGGTGCCACGTGCATATAAGCAAGAAACAGTGCATGGTGTTTTCACCTCCCTACTTTTGGCTACTTTTCAAGGACATCCAAATACCAACTTTCAGTATCTTCTCCTGAAGTCACACACAATCGTCCTTTCCCACACTTCCCTACTCCTCCTCGTCATTTCCCGGGCTGCCTACATACAAGGGCAATTGTCTTTGACTTTGAACACAAGATTTAATCATGCCTCTTATCTCCCCTCGTCCACCCCTCCTCTGCCCTCTTCGTCAAACACAACCCAGTATTTTAATGGACGTTAAAATGAACGCCTTTAATTGCATAAGGAAAACAGACAATCAGAATGTAGGCCCAGAACCACCATCTTGTTCCATTGGCGTTATGCTCAGACGTATCTGGACAACCTGAATTACTTAGATGACACAGCCAATCAGCATGTAGCTCCAGAGCCACCATTTTGTGCTACACTCCAAAGTAGCCGAATGATCTGACTTGAGTAAATGAAACATCCAATCAGCATGTAGCCCCAAGCTGTCATCTTGTTCTATTCGTGCCATGCTTAAAAGGATCTGAATGAACTGAACTGATAAATAAAAGTGCCAGTCAGTACGCAGCCCAAAACCGCCATCTAGTATTACTGGCGCCATGCTCAAAAGTATCTGAGCAACCTGATTTGTGAAAATGAAACAGACAATCAGTATGTATTCCAGTAAAATCTGCACATCATTGTCAACAGCCAACTATGGCAGATAGAGGCGAGGAAAGCAGCAGCGTGGTTTCACACTATGAGTACATATTTGTCAGGACTCGACTTGTCTGAAAAAACTTCATTAGCAGAACACACATACAAGTGTGGACTTGTCTGAGGCCTTGCTGACTTCTTAGAAACCTGACAGACACACAAGCACACATACACACACACACACACACACACACACACACACACACACACGTATAAGCAGACGTATTTCTATGTCACAATCCCAGCCAAGTATTTTACCAGTCGCTAAAATGACAATGCCAATTACACTACAATAATTTACTGACCATTAAAACGAAATGTCTAGTCAGCATGAACCCCATCTTGTTCTATGTGTCTCTCCCTTCGCAACAAACAACATTCTATCTTTGTACCACACTTAGTGATAGGCACAATGGACCCTCCCCCCCCCCCCCCCCCAAAAAAAAAAAAAATTAAATGTTTCATACATAAATTAACTGTACTATTTATGAAAATACACATGGCTGAAATAATATGCTGAGCAGGTAGAGTGACAGTTCCAAACAAACAGGCAGGCTGTTTGGTTTATGCAATTCAGGTCATTCAGATACTTCTGAGCATGGCGCCAATAAAACAATATGGCGGTTTTGGGCCACAAACTGACTGGCTTTCTCGTATACGTGAACAAGATGGCCACTCTGGAGCTATGCATTGATTGGCTGTTTCTTTCACACAATTCAGATCCAAAATTATTAAGGCTTTCGTGGCCACTTATTGACAAACTGCCTGTTGGGTTCTGTCTCGTGTCTTCGGCCGACGTTCGCCAGATGATTTTTCTGACGTTTCGCCAGCACGAGTGGCTGGCATTGTCAAAGTTTCACCCTCCATTGCTAGTGGTGAACTGAAGCCGAGCTTGCGGCCGCAGACTATGTGTACCAGGCGCGCCAACGTCCGAGGGCTTCTCCGCGATCATTTCCGGTGCGGTTCTCCTCTTGCTACCTGCGACGTTCGTTCGCTGCTGCACGGGAAGCCAGTATCTGTTTATCTTGAGGCTTTCCTCTTTTATGATGATCATTTTCCCCTGTGTAGATGGGTGCCAACAAAATATTTTGTCATTCAGAGGAGAAAGTTGGTGATAGAAATTTCACCAGAAAATCCTGCCACAACGAATAATGCCTTTGTCTTAATCTTAATAATTGCCATCTCAGTTCATGTATCGTATCAGTGGCACTCTTTCCCCTATTTCGCGATAATACAAAACGAACTGCCCTTCTTTGAACTTTTTCGACATCCTCTGTCAATCCTATCTGATGGAGAGCCAACTCTATACAGCAGCACACCAGAAGAGGACAGACAAATGTCATGTAGGCAGGCTCTGTAGTAGATGTGTTCCATTTTATAAGTGTTCTGCCAATAAATTTGCAGTCTTTGGTTCGCTTTCTCCAAAGCATTAGCAGGATATCGAAGAGAATTCTGGCCAACCTTTTATATATCTTTACCCCTGTTTGTAGTGCCAGATCGTACTATCGACCAGCAAACAGCCAGTAAGTGTTTGAAAATATCAGTATTTGTAAAAAAAATTATATTGCCAAATATATTTCTGAAATTGGTGCTGTTACACTACTGGCCATTAAAATTGCTACACCAAGAAGAAATGCAGATGATAAACGCGTATTCATTGGACAAATATATTATACTAAACTAACAAGCGATTACATTTTCACGCAATTTGGATGCATAGATCCTGAGAACTCAGTATCCACAACAACCAACTCTGGCCGTAATAACGGCCTTGATATGCCTGGGCATTGGGTCAAACAGAGCTTGGATGGCGTGTACAGGTACAGCTGTCCATGCAGCTTCAACACGATACCACAGTTCATCAAGAGTAGTGACTGGCGTATTGTGACGAGCCAGTTGCTCGGCCACCACTGACCAGATGTTTTCAATTGGTGAGAAATCTGGAGAATGTGCTGGCCAGGGCAGCAGTCGAACATTTTCTGTATCCAGAAAGGTCCGTACAAGACCTGCAACATGCGGTCGTGCATTATCCTGCTGAAATGTACGGTTTTGCAGGGATCGAATGAAGGGTAGAGCCACGGGTCGTAACAAATCTGAAATGTAACGTCCACTGTTCAAAGTGCCGTCAATGCGAACAAGAGGTGACCGAGACGTGTAACCAATGGCACCCCTACCATCATGCCGGGTGATACGCCAGTATGGCGATGACGAATACGTGCTTCCAATGTGCGTTCACCGCGATGTCGCCAAACACGGATGCGACCATCATGATGCTGTAAACAGAACCTGGATTCATCTGAAAAAATGACGATTTGCCATTCGTGCATCCAGGCTCGTCGTTGAGTACACCATCGCAGGTGGTCCTGTCTGTGATGCAGCATCAAGGGTATTGAGGATATTTTCAGCAATTATGCCTGAGCTTGTGAGAACTGTAGTTCGGTTTCCGCCGCGGAAGAAGAGGGAGCGGATCGAAGTGATTGAGAATGACGTGCAGCAGATTCACAAGGAAAGCCGAGCGCCCTATACCTCAAAATGTGGGACAGAGGGCGTCATGTGATTTCATTTGTTGGAATGCATTGCCCATGTGCAAAAACGAATAAAAAGTTTTGCAAAGAGCAGTTTTTCTTGTACGAAAACCTGTCTGCAAATGACATCATCATAGTTCACACCACAGAGACACGTTATTACACCTTGTCTTCTATAATGTTGTGAACAGTAACTCTAGTTTCGAAACAGGTTATGGGCACCACTCCCCAGACGCCTAAAAAATGCTTATATAATTGGGTCCAATAATTGCCCCAGACGAGCTTTATCGTTTGGATTGCTAATGCACTGGAAAATCGTACTGAGAAAAAGAATCATGCTCTATATTGCCATAATCATTAAAAGTAAAGGTGAATAACATTTGTAATCATTATAGCTCAGTCGGTATAATACTAGATTCATATGCAGCAGCAGCACCATTAATATGACAGACTGATTTGACCTTTGCTAAGCACACACGTTTTATGACCAAAACAGCACTTGTAATAAGAATTTTTTTATTAGTCTCGTTTTCTACATCCTACACAATGCATTCTAAAGTGTGGTGGTCCATCAGTTTGACGTTGTCCAATCACATTATAGTACTTATAGCAGAGCTCATATTCAGAAACGACAGACTCATTTTTAAATATTTGAGGTAGGAAATGAAATCCATATGAGAGATCACACAGTCGTGATGTAAGTTGGGTTGGAAACAAGTAATTATCAACAGCATTCAGACACCACCATCTTTTTGCAAATTTCTCATAAACATCAATGAGCAAGTTACACGTTTTCCGGTTTTAGCCAAAAGTATATGTAATACACATCGAAGCAGTCCTCTTGAGCAGTAAATCCATATCTTCAAGTGGAACCAATGTGTACCATTCTGGAGTAATGAATTGCTGTAGAATTGTTAACACACCTCTGCAAAGGTGATTTCGTGACTATACCCGAGTCCTGCATTCACAATTATCATAACCCTGCTGCAGCAGCAGCGATTTCCATCCACAAGTAGTTGTATCCGCAGTCGCAACATCTGTAATACGTTCACTGCCTTCACACAAGTTAGCTGTGACAGCGAATGTCCTACAGTGTGAAGTCTCAGTGTCAAAACACATGAGGACGTTATTCATTGCTACTGTGGCGATTACCTGACCACTGCACTCATTGCACCTTTAGCCTTTGTATGATTCAAATGTTGCAATAGTGCTAGCGAAAAAACATCAGCATTTTAATCGCCCAGTCACGTGAGTGAATTACCTTCAGCAAATCATGTCGTACTATTTAGCTACTCTCACTACACCAAGGAAGCAGCTATGTAAGTATTAGTGCTGATAAGAAATGGACGTAATCAGAAAACAGATATATTTACACCTCTTCTTCTCCCTTGCAGTTGTAGTGAAAAATAAGTTTGGTTGGTTGGTTGTGTGGGGGGAAGAGACCAGACTGCGAGGTCATCGGTCTCATCGGATTACAGAAGGACGGGGAAGGAAGTCGGCCGTGCCATTTCAAAGGAACCATCCCGGCATTTGCCTGGAGCGATTTAGGGAAATCACGGAAAGCCTAAATCAGGATGGCCGGACGCGGGATTGAACCGTCGTCCTCCCGAATGCGAGTCCAGTGTGCTAACCACTGCGCCACCTCGCTCGGTGAAAAATAAGTACCTGACGCACAAAAAATACTTCTACTCAACATTATGGACGATCTAAACATCAGGAGATGTAAGATTGTCAGTAATGGGATGTCTTCAGGCTGTGAGTTCTTTCTAGTAGTGGTATTCGGAAACCTTAAACATAGTGATGCCAAAGTAATACTTTTCAGAGATGAGTGGAACTGTCTGTGTGATAACTCAGAGCAGGTTGCTCAGTGTTCTGTGGAAGTGCACAGTCGCCATCAGTAGAGTTGGAAACCATATAGTTACAGCAAAATACTTCCGAACAATAAATATCTATAATGAGTGCGAGTGTACATACATGCAGGGATCTATCTTCAAAAATTTAATGTATCCTAGTCATGGGATCCAGCAGGCGCTAGGCCATAGACTTAACTGGCAACCTAGTGCCCGCAGATCCTCAGAGAAATTATGGATCAATTTACTGGAGCTAGCACAGTAAGCACACTACTCCCATTGGAGCTCAGCTGTACGACACTTGGTGCTTATCAGTGGATGGAACCGTATATAGCACAACTGTGCCAGATACTTGCATGGAGCTATATTCGTGTTTAAGTACATCAAAATACCTAGCAAAACGTAAGGGTTTATAAAAAATTTAAAAAATCAGCAAGTAAGTCTCATGTGCGTTATTATTATGTATATATAAAAACGCTAGTACACTATATAAATACATAGCCGTCACCATGGCTGAGTGGACGAAACACCACCATTATGAGGAGCTTGTAGTAACAGACTGGTCCTACAGTGATGCTGGAAACCTGAGGAAGAATATGAAGAAAAATGGATTGTTACTTCCCAATGATATCCATGCTTTAATTGTGGGATATTCAGGATGTGGAAAGACTAATCTTGTTATGTCACTGTTAACATATCCTGTGGGGATTCGATTCGAATGTGTATATATATTTTCAAAAACATTATTTCAGCCAAAATACCAGCTATTACAGGAAATTTTACATGGTATTGATGAAGTTACATACCAGACATTCAGCGAAACCAGTAATATCCTACCACCAGAAAAGGTAACACCAAACACCATATTTTTATTTGATGATGCCAGTGTGGAGAATCAGGACAAGATACATAGATATTTCTGCTTTGGCTAACATGTCAAAGTGGATGTTGTTTATTTGAGCCAGATGGATTTCTGGATTCAAAAGCAGTTAGTTTGTAATAATACTAACTTCATCATCACTTTCAAATAGTGCAATACGGATTTAAGGCTTTATTGCCAATTGCATGTACGTGTTGTTCAATGTATTTATAAACATTTGTGCAAAATTCTGGAACTACACTCCTGGAAATGGAAAAAAGAACACATTGACACCGGTGTGTCAGACCCACCATACTTGCTCTGGACACTGCGAGAGGGCTGTACAAGCAATGATCACACGCACGGCACAGCGGACACACCAGGAACCGCGGTGTTGGCCGTCGAATGGCGCTAGCTGCGCAGCATTTGTGCACCGCCGCCGTCAGTGTCAGCCAGTTTGCCGTGGCATACGGAGCTCCATCGCAGTCTTTAACACTGGTAGCATGCCGCGACAGCGTGGACGTGAACCGTATGTGCAGTTGACGGACTTTGAGCGAGGGCGTATAGTGGGCATGCGGGAGGGCGGGTGGACGTACCGCCGAATTGCTCAACACGTGGGGCGTGAGGTCTCCACAGTACATCGATGTTGTCGCCAGTGGTCGGCGGAAGGTGCACGTGCCCGTCGACCTGGGACCGGACCGCAGCGACGCACGGATGCACGCCAAGACCGTAGGATCCTACGCAGTGCCGTAGGGGACCGCACCGCCACTTCCCAGAAAATTAGGGACACTGTTGCTCCTGGGGTATCGGCGAGGACCATTCGCAACCGTCTCCATGAAGCTGGGCTACGGTCCCGCACACCGTTAGGCCGTCTTCCGCTCACGCCCCAACATCGTGCAGCCCGCCTCCAGTGGTGTCGCGACAGGCGTGAATGGAGGGACGAATGGAGACGTGTCGTCTTCAGCGATGAGAGTCGCTTCTGCCTTGGTGCCAATGATGGTCGTATGCGTGTTTGGCGCCGTGCAGGTGAGCGCCACAATCAGGACTGCATACGACCGAGGCACACAGGGCCAACACCCGGCATCATGGTGTGGGGAGCGATCTCCTACACTGGCCGTACACCACTGGTGATCGTCGAGGGGACACTGAATAGTGCACGGTACATCCAAACCGTCATCGAACCCATCGTTCTACCATTCCTAGACTGGCAAGGGAACTTTCTGTTCCAACAGGACAATGCACGTCCGCATGTATCCCGTGCCACCCAACGTGCTCTAGAAGGTGTAAGTCAACTACCCTGGCCAGCAAGATCTCCGGATCTGTCACCCATTGAGCATGTTTGGGACTGGATGAAGCGTCGTCTCACGCGGTCTGCACGTCCAGCACGAACGCTGGTCCAACTGAGGCGCCAGGTGGAAATGGCATGGCAAGCCGTTCCACTGGACTACATCCAGCATCTCTACGATCGTCTCCATGGGAGAATAGAAGCCTGCATTGCTGCGAAAGGTGGATATACACTGTACTAGTGCCGACATTGTGCATGCTCTGTTGCCTGTGTCTATGTGCCTGTGGTTCTGGCAGTGTGATCATGTGATGTATCTGACCCCAGGAATGTGTCAATAAAGTTTCCCCTTCCTGGGACAATGAATTCACGGTGTTCTTATTTCAATTTCCAGGAGTGTATATGCAGTATGGGTTTCCAAATGCTGACAAACCTAGAAAATCAAATGATGGGTGGTATAGGAAAAACTTCTTGTTATTAAAAACTAGTGTTAGTATACAATATGCAAGGGCTGTGTTCAGACATATGTTGAGCTTTCAGGACAATAAGAGGGTTATACATACAAAAAAAAAATTCATTCGTTTATGAACGCGAAAAATCAAGCTATGAACGAAACTTTTAATCATCATACTATGGAAATGCAGTCGTTGAACAATGTTACGCAAATGATAACTGTAAAGGAACATTAGAAGCTATCAACGAAACTCTTACTTGCTGATTATGGAAATGCAGGCTTTGGGTAATGAAATACAGGTGGTAACTGTTAATTTCCATGAAATAGAAGAAACAGTGGTAGATCTAAAATAAATCCTCCAGTAAATATTAAGAAGAAAAATGGTCTTGAAGAAAGTACTAGAACGAATCTGCAGTTAATTAATGTGGTAAATATAAAGGTCAACAAGATTGAAAAATCACACCTGATTTACTGAATATAATATTTCTAAGAGCAAGAAAACATGAGAACTATTTACTGAAAGATGTACCAAAGTACAGTGATATATTACATTTGACAGGTGTTCTAAGAAGCTCAATGGAGAACTGGCAAGCTCAACCGGTGGGAAATACAGGAACATTATTAAATTAGTATTAGACGTTGGTCATAGTATCAGTGAGGGGATTGGCAGCCAGCAGAAGAGAATGACCAGTCTACCTCTTAAGTATGTATGCCACGATTAGCTGAATGTAATAATAGATTGGGTACAATTGCTTACAGCATCAGCCAACATGGGAAATACAGCTCACTCGAATTAAATTATATCAATAATTTCAGAACTATGGGAAAGGGGTAAAAATGATAAGACATTTGATCATGAATTACATATGCCAGCACAGAAAAGATTCCCTTGTAGACATATTACAATAAAAGGTTTGGATGATTTATGGCAGGCAGATCTTGTCATTGTGTGACAGTGCACATGGGTGAATAGAGATTTTAAATATGTATTAATGGTTAAAGATATCTATTCCCAATTCACATGGGGTCTGTCTGATAAAGGAAAGACAAGTGATGAGATTACATAGGCATCTGAACAGCTGCTGCAGACAGGAATGAACCAATACTCACATAACCTGAAAACTGACAACAGTGCTGAATTCTACAATAAGTATTTCAAGACTGTAATGGGTTTGACAGATGTGAAAATTACCGTACTATCAGTTTAATAAGTCACAGCTGCAAAATACTAACGTGAATTCTTTACAGACGAATGGAAAAACTGGTAGAAGCCGACCTCGGGGAAGATAAGTTTGGATTCCGTAGAAATGTTGGAACACGAGAGGCAATACTGATCTTATGACTTATCTTAGAAGAAAGATTAAGGAAAGGCAAACCTACGTTTCTAGCATTTGAAGACTTAGAGAAAGGTTTTGACAATGTTGATTGGAATACTCTCTTTCAAATTCTGAAGGCGGCAGGGGTAAAATACAGGGAGCGAAAGGCTATTTACAATTTATACAGAGAGCAGATGGCAGTCATACGAGTCGAGGAGTATGAAAGGGAACCAGTGGTTGGGAAGGGAGTGAGACAGGGTTGTAGCCTATCCCCGATGTTATTCAATCTGTATATTGAGCAAGCAATAAAGGAAACAAAAGAAAAGTTCGGCGTAGGTATTAAAATCCATGGAGAAGAAATAAAAACTTTGAGGTTCGTGGATGATATTGTAATTCTGTCAGAGACAGTATAGGACTTGGAACAGCAGTTGAACGGAATGGACAGTGTCTTGAAAGGAGGGTATAAGATGAACATCAACAAAAGCAAAACGAGGATAATGGATGCTTCAAATGGCTCTGAGCACTATGGGACTTAACATCTATGGTCATCAGTCCCCTAGAACTTAGAACTACTTAATCCTAACCAACCTAAGGACATCACACAACACCCAGCCATCATGAGGCAGAGAAAATCCCTGACCCCGCCGGGAATCGAACCTGGGAATCCGGGCGTGGGAAGCGAGAACGCTACCGCACGACCACGAGATGCGGGCGAGGATAATGGAATGTAGTCGAATTAAGTCGGGTGATGCTGAGGGAATTAGATCAGCAAATGAGACACTTAACTCTTTGGAGCACGGTGGTATACATAGTATACCACCTTTTGAAAATTTTCTTGGCTCTTTGCACAGTGGTTTAACTGCACGACCACCACTCTAATATGCTCACCTAGTTCTCTACTTATCAGACAGATGGCACTCACTGCCTATAAGGAATCAGTTCCCGCCAAGAATTGCATAGATTACAACTGTGAAAGCTGCGTGCTGAGTTGTGCATGGTTTTTGCGTGTGAATAGTGGTTTATAACGAATTTCTTGTTGCGCCTGTGTTTTTTCCATATCTTGGACGTCACAGCTACGGTATGAACCCATGTATACATTCATATGCACAATCTTCCGTTATTTATATACAATTTATTTTGGTGGTATATTATTTGTACCACCGTGCATGTAGCAGTATTCTATTGCATTTCGTTTCCTAGTATAAAATTCGAAATCCTCCGCTACAAAGTTTAGTTTTTAATTGTGTTGTGACTTATTTTAGCTCTTTCTCCATTTTGTTTTGCTTACGTATTCTTTACTTGGATTCAGGCTGTTGTTTGAAAATGAAAATGTCAAGAAGAGGCTTACGAGATGAAGAAATCGAACGATTATTGTGTGAAATTCCATCAGACGAGGATTCCACTGTTGACACCACAGATGACGAATCTGATTATGAAGCAAGCATTGTTGCGGAGGCTATTGTGTCGTCTGAAGGCGAAGTTTCAGAGAGCGAGGAAGAAAGTGAGTCCACTCCGCCAAAACGCGCTGCTGACACAGCGCCAACTTGGGGACAACAATTCAATGCTACCTCAGGAATGCAGTTCGACAGTGAATCAGGACCAAGTGCTTTTATTAGGGACATTGATGATCCAGAACCTATCGATATATTCGAAAAAATATTTCCAAAAGAGCTAGTTGAGCTAATCGTTTTCCAAACAAATTTATATGCGACGCAATCTGGCAAGTCTTTCACTCCAACAACTGACAATGAAATACGAACTTTCCTGGGAATCAACATTTTGATGGGTATAAAGCGTATGCCAGCATACAGAGACTACTGGTCTAGTGCCCCAGAACTTCATGATCGTTATATTGCATCTCTGATGGCAGTAAATCGGTTTGGATGGTTACTGAGGAACATTCATCTGAATGATAACACATTGCATCCAGAAAAAGGACACCCAGGTTATGACAAACTGTACAAGCTGCGACCAGTGATCAAGATACTATCTGAATCTTTTTCCAAGTGTTACCAACCCAGCAAACACCTAGCAATTGATGAGTCAATGATCAAATTCAAAGGCCGCAACAGTATGAAACAATACATGAGAGATAAACCCATAAAGCGTGGTTACAAAGTGTGGATGCTGTGTGACAAGACCTCTTACAACTTGAAATTTGATATTTACACCGGAAAAGTAGGTGACACAGTGCAAACAGGCCTTGGGGAGCATGTAGTGCTGAGTTTGTCCTCTGAACTCGTAAATAAAGGCCATTATCTTTATTTCGACAACTATTTCAATAGCTATAACTTGTTGGCTGGTTTACAGCAGAGAAACATATATGCCTGTGGGACAGTTCAACCAACAAGGAAACATTTACCCAAATTAAAAACAGACAAAGAATTAAGCAGAGGTGAATTTGACTGGAGGGTCAGCAACTGTGGCATCCTCTACTTGAAGTGGAAAGATAAGAGAGCTGTTCATCTCCTTTCAAATTTTCACAGTCCTGAAGTTACTACAGTGACTCGCCGTGAAAGAGATGGTTCACGCATAGAGCTACCTTGTCCTCAAGCAGTGATGGATTACAATGCACACATGAACAATGTCGACAAGTTCGACCAACTGAAAAAATCATATGAAATAAGCCGGAGAAGTAAAAAGTGGTGGCACCGAATATTCTTTCACCTGCTTGATGTCAGTATCGTCAACAGCTATATAATTTGGAAGGAACTAGGCGATAGAGAAAAAATGACTGCCAAAGTCTTCAGGATGAGTATCCTGCAAAGCTTAGTAACCCAGAAAACACCATTGAGGCCATCTAGACTTCATGAGAGTCAAGTCCACGTAAAGAAAAACAAGCCATATGTTTCCTCACGCCAGCGTCTCGACAATTCATCCCACCAGCCAGAGCGTACTACCGCCAGACGTTGTGCGAAATGCAGTACAAAAAAGAAGCAAGTGCGCACTTTCTGGATGTGCGCTGAATGCAAAGTGCCTTTGTGCCTTAGCAAAACAAAAAGGTGCTTTCAAGATTTTCACAAAAAGGAATAAGAAACATATTTTATTTGTAAGGTTTGTAATTTGATTTTGTATTGTAAATGACCAATTGCCAGAAATAAAATTATTTTACATTAATTATACTAATTATTACTGCTTAGAGTAGAATTTAAAGGTGAGTTACAAGCACAAACCAAGATATCTCAAAAACTTTAGGTACGGCCCTAAGTGGCATGGTGGTATATTATATATACCACCATCTAAAACCAAAATCAATACAATAAAAAATTTTAATTCATGTTTTCCTTTATTAGCAACCCCACCAGACATAGAAAATGCATGTTTTATTAAAAAATTAATTAAACATAAAATCTGTGCATCAAAGAGTTAAAGTAGTAAAGGAGTTTTGCTATTTGGGGAGCAAAATAACTGATGATGGTCGAAGTAGAGAGGATATAAAATGTAGACTGGCAATGGCAAGGAAAGCGTTTCTGAAGAAGAAAAATTTGTTAACATCGAGTATAGATTTAAATGTCAGGAAGTCATTTCTGAAAGTATTTGTGTGGAGTGTAGCCATGTATGGAAGTGAAACGTGGACGATAAATAGCTTAGACAAGAAGAGAATAGAAGCTTTCGAAATGTGGTGCTACAGAAGAATGCTGAAGATCAGATGGGTAGATCACATAACTAATGAGGAGGTATTGAATAGAATTGGGGAGAAGAGGAGCTTGTGGCACAACTTAACTAGAAGAAGGGATCGGTTGGTAGGACATGTTCTGAGACATCGAGAGATCACCAATTTAGTACTGGAGGGCAGCGTGGAGGGTAAAAATCGTAGAGGGAGACCAAGAGATGAATACACTAAGCAGATTCAGAAGGATGTAGGATGCAGTAGGTACTGGGAGATGAAGAAGCTTGCACAGGATAGAGTAGCATGGAGAGCTGCATCAAACCAGTCTCAGGACTGAAGACCACAATAACAACAACAACAACAATGGGTTAGTTTGGAATGTGATACTACTCAACATTTTCACACTGAAAGCAAGTATTTTGTATCTCTGACAGAACAATAAAATCACTTATGTGGAAGCAATTCAGTATTAGTGGTTCATACCGATGGTTAGATATACTCCCGTAAGTAATCATGCAGTATAGCTGCACTCATCAAAGAATGATAAAAATGCATCCTACTGATGTCCATGATAATGAGTATCTACAAATGCTGTACAATCGAATTAAAATGATGGATCCACACAAATAGAAATGTAATATAGGTGATTTGATGTGTATTTCAAAGTACCAGACAGCATTCAAAAACATACCAATAGTGCATTAGTAAATGAAGATATTTATAGTTTTGAAAGTTCAGGGTGCAAATACAAGAACTTACATTTTAAAGGACAACAATGGACGTGAAATAGGTGGGAGTTTTTACATAGATAAATTACAGGGAAGCTCTGAACCAGACGTGTATCTCATTCAGTGTGTCAAAGAAGCACAGCGAACAAGGCATTAACAAAACGGCTAGGATTCCCTTCGTCACAGAACAGTGGAATGAACTCTCAAAATTTGGTATATAATAGTGTGCACAAACGTCAGAAATTGTAGTATCATACCATGCATGGTAGAAAGCTCATCATTGTCAGAGTGAGGGGTGGTATTCTTGATAAATTATCAGTTGAATTGTACCTCCTGGTACATAAATTTTGTATATCTGGAACTAAGCTGAAAAATCTGTTTGGCTTGCGGTGACAAAGGTATTAATTTAACAGACAATGTGTGTAATGAGAATGATAATGCTTATGCAGCTAAGGCCAAGAAAAGGTGTGTAAGAAGGGATGTTGGAATAGGTCAGCACATTGTCACATTTGCAGTTAAGACAGTGCATGCCAGACTTAAATTTGGTGCTGGAATAAACTTCAGACACATTACAACCACAGCCTGTCCTACGCTAAAGAACAAAAAAACTAAACTAAACTCTGTCCAAAGAGGCTTCAGAAGGCCCAGCGTTACTAACCAACTGCCATGTCATCCTCAGCCTATGGGCATCACTAGATGCGAATATTGAGGGGCATGTGATTAGCACACTGCACTCCCGGTCTTTTCCAGTTTATGAGAACGGAGCCACTACTTCTCAATCAAGCAGCTCCTCAATTTACCTCACAACAGCTGCGTGCATCCCACTTGCCAATAGTGCTCAGTAGACTGGATGGCCACTCATCCAAGTGCTAGTCAAGCCCAATACAGCATATCTTTGGTGGTCTGACAGGAACTTCTGCTACCACTGTGACAACGCTGTTGCCCAAAGATGGGAAGAAAAACAGGAAAGAACAGTATTCAAGCACCTGTGTCAGGGCTGAAATCATCATGACGCTGCAGAATGGTGTAATAAGAAGAAGAAGTCATGTTAAGACCAAGAGTTCTACCAATACCCAAGACGTCTGATGGAATTATCCCTTTCCTAATTCCAGCACTTGTGGGACTGTCTGTGGTTGGCTCACTGGTGATTGGAGCTGCGGCCATAGCTCTTACCATTAAGAACACAAGAAGCACATAAGAGTAGGTGAAGGAAGCGAAGCGACATAATAAAGCTACAGAATCCGTCGCAATCGCGAAAGGACTATGTTTAAAACCATACAGCAAAGGCCTTGGTCTATTTATTAAAAAAATAACTCCAAGATATACTACCAAACGGACTGACAACTAATATGGATCTTCTTAAACCCATCAAAAAACTCAACAATCCGAGATTTCGTGATGTGTTTATGTGGAATACGAGGCTAAGGATGAAGCGGAGATCTAATAATGGGTGTAGGATCGTAAATTTAAATTCCACTGGCGGATATGGAACAAAGTGGGATGCATATGTTAAGAAGAGGAATCAAAATATTGTACCCTGCTTTGACTCATGTGATGATTTAAAGCCTCCAGAAGGACTACACCGCCACTTCGCCATCAGCCACGTGTCCTACAACTTTCAGTGCTTCCAGCACTTCAGTTCATATCTGTGGGCACCCGAGCCTGTATTTATCCTGGCAAATGCATAAAACTGAATGGCACAAACATCACTGCATTAGTTTCGTTTTAGATGTGATGTCATACACTCTGACTGTGAAAGGGCGTTCGTCAGTGGTAAATGTGAATTACTTTCCATCAGTGGATCAAGCAGTGTTGAATGGAGTATGGGACTGATAGGCTTGGAAACAGCAATCCTAATGTCGCCAAGGATAACAATCAACTACATCTAGGAGGTGGTAAAATTCTGGAAATACCGTAGGCATATATGATGTTGATGACCTAAATACGGTATAAAGAGGTCTGGAAATGGGTTGGAGCTATTAACAAACGTTAATACGTTTATAGCGGAAATAAAAACGGCTAAATAGACAATAGACAATAGACTATTACGTTTCAGTTACGTTTATGAGAAGAATCACGATAAAATTTATTTGTCGAAACAAGCAGTGGAAATATTACCACTCAGCATGATTCATCTTGAGTGCAATATGGCAACAAATCTGTATCTCAGTAGTAGACTGATGGACACAATTTACTGATTTTTTCCTACAGTGGACTGAGAACATAAAATCTTTGCCTCACGCACTTCCAGTGACTACTCAGACATTAGACCATCTCGAGCTGAATATTGTGGACCAGGACAGGAATGTAATCGATTTTCGAGGTGAGGAAATCGTGGTATGTCTCCACTTGAAGCAAATATCATCATGGATTTGAGATACAAAATTACACCACACAGCCTTCAAAGCGCCATTTCACAGTGGAAGCACAACGTGATAACACAGGAGAATTACAAGTATGCTAAATCCATAGGAAAAAAAACACACAATGACTTCACCACTCGACCTAATCATTTGACAGAAATATGTCGTCCGCAAACTGTTTGCTCCAGCTACGTATAGTAATAATGATGAGATACAAATTCTTATTCAGTACCAAGATACGTTAACAGTTCCAAGAAACAGATTCTTATACCTCAAAGAAAGATTATTGAAGAAGGCTGGAACACCTACAACGTAATCACAGTTTAGGTGAAATGCGTTCGCCTACCTATTCCAGGAGATCCGTTTCGAACTCAAGACGAAATCGAGCGCACATGGACTGTTGGAATCAGTTCAACCCTTCAAACATGTATCTCCGCACCAAAGCCCGACTTGAATAATTTATTGAATGCAAGATGGTTCATAGATGCACCGATCAACAATCACTTTAGCTTATGCATCCCACACAACATTTCTATAGATTTCTTTGAGGTTATGAAGAAAGTTATCACGAATGCGATGCAGGAGCTCATTCTAGTACGATCTGAAAGGGACAATAATGTATAGATGTGGGCGACATAAGCTGACCCTAAGAGGAACAAGACTTAGTTGGATAAATCAGTTTGGATAACACTGCATGTTTCTGTTTCAATTGAGGAGAAACTGAAATTTCTACAACTGCTAAATTTGGGAATTACACACATCAAAAAAAATTTTGCATCACCCCAGTTCCCAGAGCTCCTGAAGACAGACGTTGACTATGGATTTTGTATCACAGAGACAGTCCCTTTGACTGTTCAGAGATGTCACTAAATCTGCACAAAGATGTAAACAACCATGAATGAGGAGCGCCTTTTAGACGGAGGGGGCCGACAGCCAATCAGTTCCAGTCATTCCACCAGGAAGGAGGTACACGGATCGTGTTGTCTGTAGTTCAATCATGTCTAGACGGTCAATACCGCGGTTCGATCGCGTCCGCATTGTTACTTTGTGCCAGGAAGGGCTCTCAACAAGGGAAGTGTCCAGGCGTCTCGGAGTGAACCAAAACGATGTTATTCGGACATGGAGGAGGTACAGAGAGAGAGGAACTGTCGGTGACAAGCCTCGCTCAGGGCGTCCGAAGGCTACTACTGCAGTGGATGACCGCTACTTACGGATTATGGCTCGGAGGAACGCTGACAGCAACGCCACCATGGTGAATAATGCTTTTCGTGCAGCCACGGAACGTCGTGTTACGACTCAAACTGTGTGCAATAGGCTGCATGATGCACAGCTTCACTATCGACATCCATGACGAGGTCCATCTTTGCAACCACGCACCATGCAGCGCGGTGCAGATGGGCCCAACAACATGCCGAGTGGACCGCTCAGAATTGGCATTATGTTCTCTTCACCAGTGAGTGTCGCATATGCCTTCAACCAGACAATCGTCGGAGACATGTTTGGAAGCCACCCGGTTAGGCTGACCGCCTCAGACACGCTGTCCAGCAAGATGTTTTGGGGTGGCATAATGTGGGGCCGACGTACGCCACTGGTGGTCATGGAAGGGGCTGTAACGGCTGTATGGTACTTGAGTTCCATCCTCCGACAGGTAATGCATCCACATCAGCAGCATACTGGCGAGGCATCCGTCTTCATGGACGACGATTCGCGTCCCCATCGTGCACATCTTGAGAATGACTTCCTTCAGGATAGCGACATCGCTCGACTAGAGTGGCCAGCATGTTCTCCAGACATGAACCCTATCGAACATGCCTGGGATAGATTGAAAAAGGCTGTTTATGAACGATGTGACTCACCAACGTCTCTGAGGCATCTACGCCGAATCGCCGTTGAGGAGTGGAACAATCTGGACCAACAGTGCCTTGTTGGACTTATGGATAATATGTCATGACGAATACAGGCATGCATCAATGCAAGAGGTCGTGCTACTGAATATTAGAGGTACCAGTGTGTACAACAATCTGACCACCACCTCTGAAGTCTCGCTGTATGGTGGTACAACATGCAATGTGTGGTTTTCATGAGCAATAAAAAAGAGTGGAAGTGATGTTTATGTTGATCTCTTTTCCAATTTTCCGTACAGGTTCTGGAACTCTCTGAGCCGAGGTGTGTGTATTACCATTAAATTTCTGGTCATGGAAATTGTGTGAATACCCGTTTCTACAGACAACATGCAAACACACTTTGTCCATTAAAGCGTCATTGAGCTAGAAACACCTCGCTACATACTCGTAAGTCTGGTGCTGTAAACAGACAGTAGGGCAAACCTGATTAAGGATTCGAGTGTGTTTGACAACTGTAAACCAACCAAAGCAAGAGTGTTTCTGAATGCAGAATATTTTCCACATATAATAATGTACAGCTTGACAGCGGTAATAACATGAACAGTCTACTACATAAAATGTATTTCAACTTTCACTCTTTTTACTATGAGAGAGATGAATCTGGATGTCACCTCGCAGCAATATAAGGACTTAGCACCTGTTGTAGTGGTAGACTGTCCTAAGCAAAATGAAAGTTAATAGTAGGTCAATTTTTTTATACGAAATGAATTTGAATCATTAGAAAATTTCCCACAAGTCACTACAGTGTGCGCATTATTACAACACAACTCCGTGTTCAATTATTCACCTTTAGAAGGTGTACAGCAAGCTGTATAAAGGTGCGTATGTGTCTCACATACTCGTCATTTCATAATGAATCCACAGCGTGCAGATATTGTTGCTGATGTGCAAGGCTTTCTCGATGATTGTGGCTGCTTCGTATTCAAAGCTGTAGCTTTTGTCACATTCACAGGTGCTAGATGTGTTTTAACAAGTTTTCACACAATGGACGCTTCGGCACAACCGTTCAGAACAATAAAATGTATCAAGACTTGGAAGACAGTAGCATGATTGACTCGATTGCATCATGGCAAAATCTGGGACGATACAGGAATGATCTACGAGGATATGCTGACATCACTTCGCAACTTTGAACACAGAGACAGCATCGTGTACACCCAAGGTCACGAGAAAGCTGTGTGGATGTGGGAAATTTTCAAGAATGCTGCTATCTGGAATTAAGACTTATTCAAATATACATCAGTTCGACATTCCAAGCAAGTGTATGATAGTGGAGAAGAAGAAAACAGTTTCATACATGCTTCAGATAATGTGCAAATACTATTACAATGGTTGAGAGGTAAATAATTCTCTTTAGAAGAATCTCTTGCGTTTATTTAAATACTCCCGACCTCATTTGTTTATCAGGTAAGCTTTTTTTAACACACATTATCTATGAACTTCATCGAGAATTTAGAGACGCGTTTTGAAGTCTTTGCCACACAGCATTCAAAATGTAGCCGATTAGCAGATGTTTGCAGCCAACATATTCCATTTGGTGTGTCTCTGTATACAGTATAATCCCAGTCTTTTAATATGTGAACTGACCAGCGTTGATGATGAAAAGAAATGCTCATGCACTAATCATGATGATGAAGAATCCAGTAAGCATCCACCGACTGATGATGATAACACGCTGTTGTCTCCATTTACAGGCACTATTGTGTCATTCGTCATAAACGACATGGCGGAGGATGAAAGTAAGCACACATATTTATCTACATTAAAGCACTAATTGTGTTTCCATTTGTGTCTGAATGATTCGTGTGCATTCTGTTTCTGCCTTTTTAGATGCGAATGGTTGATGATGATGATTGATCCTGGAGAATGACTCTGATTGTTCAGGAGCAAATACGTCACTAGTAATTCATTAATTAATGTACAATAACAATTTTTGTTGTTATTTATGAGATATTTTTGTTTTTAAGTGTGCCTAATGAGAATATCTATGTTCCAACACCCGCACCAGATGCTGCTGCACCCACACTTTTGTTGTCATTCAGGATTGGCCAAATTCTATCAGAACCATTGCCCAGCTAGTGCCACACACTGCCTCCAACACCCATGCTGCGAACACTACTGAGGACTGACACACTTGTTGTTGATGGGCTGCTGGATGAATATTTGAGCAATAAACACACTACTCATTTTATATGTAAGTACCTGTAAATTATTATCAGTGACCACAAACTGATTTTTACTTTTATTTATTTCACTTTCATTTCTTTCTTCTTCTGCACATAGTTTTTGGGAGGTGGTGGTTTACAATAACTATGACACAGACTGGCCCCTCTCACTGGAAGCCATCATCGCTAAAGCCCAGGCCTTCATACTGGTGGCCATCATCCCATGCTGCCATAGCAACACCATCTCTGCAGCCCAGGACTTAGAACTGGTGGCCCCTCACATCTCCACCGACCTGGCCTTCACATTGGCGATCACCACCCCATGCTGCAGTAGCAGCACCACCTCCACACCCCAGGCCTTCGACATCTGCATGTGGCATCACAGCTCTGGCCTATTTTCCGTTGTCTGGACAGGGATCTTCATGCCCTGGACCATCTTACGATCATCTCAGGAGACTGGCGCAATACAGCGTCGAGCCTAGTAGCAGTAGCAATAGCACCACTCCCCACCCACGCGGTTATGGATCATCAAGTAAGTTTAACATCTGCACTAGACCACACAGTGATCACTGGCTCACTTGGGGTCAGGAACTCACTTGCCTGAATCGATAATTCGAATTTGGGTTACCAAGATCCGGTCACTTTCCTTAGCGCTTGCCAAGCAGTTCTGGAAAGGAAGCTCCCTGGCTACGTCAACATCTGCAATATCCCAAGTGCAAAGTGGTTCTGTATTGGGAACTGATGCACTCTCCTCCCCCAAAAGATACATCGACGTGAGGTGCTGAGGAGAGAAGCATTATCGAAATTTGGGAGAAGAATTGGCGTGATATCATGGGGCTATTCAATCACGAGTAGTTCGTAACTTTTACCAAGAGTCTCATATTCTTTTCCTAAATACAGGAAAGAGGGTCGGGCAAGGTACTCAGCCATGTACTCCATCTCGATATATACTCTCATATCAAGAATCCATTTAATGGGGGGACCAGCTACATCGCCCTTCTGAAAGATATATTGTAAAAAAGCTTGTATTAATGTCCATAATCTTTATAAGAGGGACGTATGTTGCTTTATATGGTAGCTTCTGGCTAGCGATAGAAATTACCCTAAAGATGCAACTCTTATAGACATGTATAAAACATCTGATGTCCATGAGCATTGCAGTTTCCATGGTATTGAATTCCCCATAAAACTCCAGAACATTCCAAAATTCGAGAGGCAGGGCCCCAATTATTCAGCTCAGGTATACAGCATGGATTTGATAAGCAAGAAGAGGACAACGGTTGTTGTCATGATTACCGTGAGAGCACTGTTCAGAACAACAAAGAAGTCGAGTAAAATATAGTTGGACTCCTGTAATTTTTCAAATTAGCTGGTAAACGTCTGAGACACATAGACCGTTTGCTAATGTATGAGAGCAATTAGCAACACTACCTGTCGATCAAAGACGTGCCGCTTTTACTTTCCTCCCCAACATAATGGGGCAAGGTATTTTTGTCATAGATGCCTCAACATTTTTGGCACCATTGAGTATCTTGAAAGACACCTCACTGACTGCTTGAGTCAGGAACCAGTACATGTGGAAATACCTAAAATATGACAAAAAGTTTCTAAAGCTTAAGAACACCCAAAACCGGGGGCAATGTGCCTTAGTCGTTTACACTGATTTCGAGTGCTTAGAGACTGCTGTGGTATATTGTGAAGGCGACCCCCCCGTGGCTCCCATACCAGCTTCACAGAACGACGTGTACGGTATGCAACTGCTATCAAGTTGTGTACACCTATGACTCTAGTCACAGCAAATTCGAATCTTACACTGGGGATAATCCTGTGAGATGAGTGCTCGCTGAGCTCAGATAACTTGCATGGAATGTTGATTGAATTTATAGTGACAACGTCCCGATAACAACTCAGAGGAGAATTATGCATTGTACAATGGTTGCCCACAAAGTAATGCACCGCATTTTTTTCTCAGCCCAAAACAATGCTACGAATTGTATTCTTTAAAGTCTCCTGAGTGAGCACGCCAAGTTTCCATCACTTCCGACAGGTAACGTAGCCGCAGGATAGTTTCAAAGTGACGTCTGTAGGTGACCTACGTTACAAGCAACGTACTGTCAATGAATTTCTCACTGCAGAGAAAGAAACTGTGGGGAATATTCACAAACGCTTGTACAAAGTCTCTGGAGCGTCTGCTGTCGGCAGAAGTGCTGTTAGTCGCTGGGCACGGAGGATGAGGTCATCAGAAGGCGGTTCGGCGGAGCTCCGCGATTTGCAGCGGTCAGGGGGCCATCCATGGCTGTCACACCTGACACGTTGCAGCGAGCTGCTGTCATTTGCGAGGACAGACGCATTACGACTCGGCAGGTGGCGCTGCATCTGTCAGTCAGCAAAGGAAGTTCACACAGTGAAGCACAGGGTCCGCCATCAGGACAAGGATTGGTACCGACAGGCCATACACACCCTTGTTTCGCGCTGGAGGAAGATCTTAGAACAGGATGGAGATTAAGTGGGAAAACAGGGTGGTAGAAAAAACACCATTCTTTCGTGTGGGTATTCTCATTATCTTCAATAAAGAATTGTTGAAGAAAAAATGCGGTGCATTACTTTCTGAGCAACCCACGTACAAGCAGGCTGTTGCTTGTCATATTTGTAGACTGCCACTGAACAGAGATGAGGAAATTCCGTATAGAGAAAATTGTCATGTAATGGAGAAGTTCTGCAGTGCAGCTCACAAAGCATTCAGTTTGAAGTACTCATCCAGTTCGCCCCTGCATACTATGAATAACACCATCGACCCACTAATGGCAATGCCATCATCTATGCAACACATTTGCAGACTTTTCCACAGCTCTGTTATGGGGGAGAGGGCCCGTGTAGCAACAACATTATTCTGAGTATAAAACATATTGACTGAAAGAGACAAGTGATATCTTTGACTTTCTTAATCTCTTTTTCATAGTGCTCTTTGTACTCCCATGTTTTGGTCGTGATCTGGACTTTTGTCATGTTTCATGTATTCTGCTGAAGTGTTTAAATATTACTTTTATTCTTTTGCATCATGTATGTGTAGTTCATATTGTGGATCGATGTTAACATAAATACAGTAACCCATACATAAATTACTTCAGTTGAAGACGTCTTGAAATTCAGGTAGCTTTCAGTGACGGGAGCAATTCCTGTCAGATTTGGAAATGATTATAACTGATAAGTCGTGACACTTCTTTACGTTTGTTGTCGGTTAGGAATTTTTTATGAGAACTGTTCTTATGCTGTGTTAACATACAGTTGTGGTGGCATATTTGGTACGTTAAATAATGTAGGTATTGCTTTCCATACATGTTTCTTAATTTCTGCATTCACTGACTTCATTCGAAGGGTAATGAAGAAAATTTTTACATTGCTGAGTAGATAAACGACGTCCTTCTGCGAAAGCTCAGGTCTTGTGCTGTTTAGTAGCCATCTTTCGTTCTTAAAAGAAAACGATATTCTTCAGTAAATATGTTTAGGTTGCAAGAGAATCATAAATAAACTGTCCTTATTTCGTACCTCACAGGGTCGTTAGGAAACTGCAGTCAGACAAACAGGGTGTCATTTTTAAGTGCCGATTTTTATGGCGACACATATGCTTTCTATTGTAAAAACTATGTTACAAACAAATATACACGATACTATTTGCACTTATATTGTATTCAGATCTGTAGCTTTCTGTTCGCTTGAAGCGCTGCTGTCACAGTGTATAGCAAAAATGATCATGAGTATCACGACTGTAGGTAGATCTCGATACAACCAAAGCAGACATGGGCCAATTCACACTGGCCAACACATCACGTCACGTACTGTCCCGTCCAAACATTCTGCAGTGCATTTAGAATGGCGGCATCCACACTGGCCATCCCATCCCATCATGTCACGTCACAGCAACGTCAAGGTTTCTCAGCAAGAAAGTTTTGAGGTCTGACATCATCCGTCTGTTGCTGACCACATGGCCCCCATGCTCATTTCCTACCGATATATGGCCAATCGCAGATCTACATATTTCCTTTAGTTGTGGTTTCAGTGGTTAATATCTGTTGTTTTTGTTCGTCATTTGTTATAAACTTATTTCTTTTGTTAAAATTTATAACAACTGACGAAAGATTAACTGAAGCAGTGAGGTAGCAGTCTGAATTGTATGACATGAGGGTACTAAACTACTTGCCCTTTACTACATTTATAAAGTGGATTTCTATACACACATACCAGCTAACCGCAGTACAAATAAGGCACTAGAACTATTAAAAGACTAGTACAAGATGTAAAGAACACCTATCAATTTTGAAGGGAAGGGTATTGAGGAAGATATGACTATTGCACAAAAACTTTCAGTGGACTAACAACGAAAGTTAACCCTAAACAAGCCAGTTCTTCACAGGATGATGGCAGCTCGTAACACTGCGTTTCTTTTAGTAATTCTGGGTGCAATTTGACATACTCTAACAAATAAAAAACTGATATTTCCCCTCTTCCTTGAGGTCCTTGTATAGTGTGTGAATTCCCTTTGTGTACCATGTAACGATATTTTTCGGACCCCTACTCTTTTTTGTGTTGTTTTGCACTCTGTGTTCCTTCTCTAAAATACAAGCTATCCCTGCAAGCTGCAAATTATTTGAGTCCAATAATGTTATTTTAGTACAAATGTGGACTCAGATGTCCATATACATAAGCTACCATGCTGTGTATGTGCACTTCGCACATAAAAACAGTTTAAAATCACCTTGCGAAGATCGCAGTTTCTGCGAAAAAGATAGTTGAGGACAGCCATGAGAGTTGAGATTACGTGACTTGAACTGACTTGATGTGCCATGACGTGATGGACAATGTGAATACACGTTGATGTGACAGTGCTGTGATGTGATAGTGTCCTGATGTGCAGTGTGAATTGGTCTTTATCTGTTTGGATATAACTCTTTACAGTTAGAGTCACAATGCAAAACTTTGGTGTTCCGAGAGGATTATTTAGCACTGTTGCGCTCTGTTTCTAAGAACGTAAATAAAATGGCATAGGAAGAGAAAAATTTAGGCGTCTCAGTTTGTATGTAAACGTAGCACTAAACTGCAGTTCCAACTTTTCTTAGGATTAGTCCAGAACTCGTGCATGTAGGCTGTGTCAGTTTCCGTTGACTTCTCATTACAGTTAAAAAGGAAATTTAAAACCAGAACACTAATTACCAATGACCAACATAATCTGTAGAAAGGCTAGCATTCACGCACTGATTATTAGCAATCAGCGACATTTGTGTTATGATTGTTTCACATTTAAATAGATGATATATATTAGACAGTTTCCAATGTTTGAAGTGATATGTGCAGCACACTTCAAGGATTTTTTGAAAGTACATATTAGGAATACAACGTCAACGAAATATTATTACTGAACTCTGAAATGTACATATGATCTGCACACAGTCTACTTGATGAAATCTGCTGTGTAGTATGGCAAGAGGACAGATAGCATGATCATGGAAAACCATTTTTGTTTATCATCAAAAATCTCTGAAGGTCAGTGATACATAAACCATGTAATTACAGATGCCACAAGGGTAAACAACGAGAATGATCAGGTTCTTCGTATATTTTTAGTTTTAACTATTCAAATCCAATAGATTCATGTGAGATGTATTTGCACTTGCTTACTTTCAAGGAATTTTATTGTGCTTTTCCTCTTTGATGAAAAGAATCACAAAGTTTGCGCTTATTCACTCTTTCGTTCAATGAGTTTATCATCTTTGTTACATCCCAGTAGGACCTTTGAATGCCTCGGCAATTTCTTTGCTTTCAGCATTTCTACTGTAGACCTTTAATATCAGAGAAGCATATATGATATCTACATCCTTCTATCAGCAATGTTACATTCTCTTTGGATTATCTTGTCGCTCACACAACCCATGTCAGCAACACAGAAGTAGACAAGATAGCAGATGAAAGCTTTCTGTACTCCTGGCACCAAAAGAGAAGGGTGTGAACTTTGTTTGATGGTTCATTAAAAACCTATAATGAGCAAACAACTGAAAATGCAAACGATACATGACTGAATGCCATTTTCACATGTGTGTGTAGCATTTAGGCTAAACCAGAGAGAATTCTTATTCTCTATTACATGCTTGCTTCACTACTTAAAAAATGGAGAACTTCATTCTTGATGAATCATGCGCTTCTCCAAACACGAAAGCTCTTTTTCTTCACTCCACCATGTCTCCACATGACTCATCTTGTTGTGCTGATTCCATACAACCGACTGGTACATACTTACCACTTACATATCACGACTTAACTCAGTGGTGTAGCGTCAAATAACTGTCTAGAAACAGTTCTACACCATGTACAGCGCTTCAAAACGATCAGAGTGATGATTTATGGGGGTACTGCATTTTACCTGATGATCTATTGGAAGGATTGCGGTAGTGAGCCTTCATTGTATTCTAAACTTTTTGTAAGCTTCATCACATGTGATCCTTTATTTTATTACAATCTTTGTATCCATCACATTCAACATCACTGGTACCTCATTTAAGAACTATACCTCATTTAAGAACTACGTAATTCCATTGTTGCTCTGGTAAACTACAATAAAATATTGGCATAAACATTTGACTGTTAATTCGAGCTTACCTTGATGAATTCTTGTAGTCCTTTTACCAAAACACTCTATATGTTTGATATCAAGATCAATATCAATTAAAATTCCACTTAAATGAAAAACATCAAACTACTGCATGAATCATCTGTGGTAGTCAAAATTCAAGGGCTGATCACCAATATTGTTGAAACTAGTTTAAGTCTCTCATATTGGTGTTGCTTTTAAGATGTAGACATTCCTGAAATGTTATGTATCAAGCATTAATTTGCGAGTTACATTTTCGGAGGCAGTTTGCTTATTTAAAAAAGCACCCGCAAAGCCCGAACTCTCTTGATCTTTCTACGTTTCTTCCTTCTAGTATGCAAAACCAGGAGAGCACCACCCACTTTCACTGGCTCGTTTTCGTCCACGTCACAGTAAAACTGTGGCCCATGCCAACACTTCTGGCTGGGAAATATACTGTCACAAACACAGTCAGACAACAATAAACGAAAATGTTGCTGACTGTGTTGCTGCAATCCATACCTTTTGTTCACAACGTCCTGAATGAGGGCTCCCTAGATCTGGACCAGCACAAGTCGGTCAACTTTGTCCTGCTCATGTTCTATGTCAGACACAGGCCGCTCCAAACAGTGATGATCTAACAACACAGCATCTGTGTACTGAGCTTTTACACAGAGCACTTGACATGCCATGCCATGTCAGCCTTTTTGAAGTGGCAAGTAGCCACCGGTTTTAAGAAAGGTACCGCTGTCATTCCTAGTCATTTTTGTGAGAATAATAGCCATTTTCATTATTCGATAATTTTCACAATAAAAATTCAAAACTAATATAACTTTGGATTTCATTATGAATGCAGTTGTATTTTTTGCAGTTCTTTTTCCTCTGTAATACAATACATACCACACATCAATCATGTGTTATCACTGGACATCCCTTTACGTCCCTGCATGTGTATATCCATGCAGTGGTATCGTAATATACACATCTTATCTCATGTATCATTTGACACCTAACTTGGTTTTCCCCTTGTCTGTAGAAAGCCAGACGCCAGAGCTATCAGCTAAAGAGATAAGAACTTGCACAGATGTAGTTGTGCTTGCTTGGAAACTCAATACAGGTTCCAATAATGTTGTTGAAGTTCTTCGTTTATAGCGTGTGTATGCAGCGAGTGCTGGAATGTAGTGTACTTTCTAACTGTGATAGTTAATTATCACATCATGCCGAAACCTCAATATACACAAATTTACAGAAAGGAGTGGGAGAATATGTTGGACTTTAAAGAGTGGATACAACCGCTTGTAACAGACAACTAAAGCAAGTTATACAAAGCAGAAATAAGGACAAAGTTAAATGATTTAAAACATCACTGATGTTCTAAAAAAAACATTTCCGCATCTTTTCACTTAGAATCAAACTACAAACTAAAATGACGCTTAAAGGGTTGATGAAATGATGGGTACACAGCAGAAAGGCTGCAGCTAGATTATCGTTGTACACAGCAACACATTCTGCAATAATAAGCATTGACCATACGTCACAATTATGCAGTAACTCATTTTCTTTGAGTGACAGCAAAGCAGTCGATTTTCCTCTATACAGGACAAAACCTAAGAGAGTAATTGTGAATATACTCACCCCACACTTCACTGATCTATTAATGAGAGATGTAGGTGAATAGAAATTCAACCTTGTTATAGAAGAATCGATTGACTCTTCAGTATCGAAATTATTAGATGTTGTAGTGTGATATTACAGTACACAAATGACCGAAATGATATCCACATTTTTGGGTAATGTTGAGGTAGAAAAAAAATGATGCTGCACCTATACTTTCAGGAATAAAATAGCCTTTGCTGAATTTTAAATGTGCGGTTTTAACACTGGGGTACATGTTCAGATGAAAAACAAATTTGAAAACAATTCTATTGTTCTCATGCACTGCGTCTATCATTCATTAGATCTCACACGTTTTTATTCTACAGAGGTAACTCTGCCAAGAAATACTGAATTTCTTATTCATGGAATCCATAAATGGCTTATATGTTCTTCTCCATACCGCTTAGAATATAGGCACATATACGACATAATTAATTGTGAAGAATGCGAGCGTGATCCACGAAAGATTCTAGGAATTTGCAGTACTTGCTAGCTTTCCATTTAACCCACTGCCAGTAGAATTTTATAGCAGCATGTAGAACTTTGGCTGTAGGGATGAGTACTGGCCCATCCAACCAATTAGCCTGCTTAGTTTATGATAAATAATGCACAAACAATACGTCATTTACTAGAGTGACAACGAGTTTATTTGTTTGTAGTCAAATAATACAGAACAAACATACAGTGTACACAAAGACAAACTAGAGAGAGAATGACTAAGTATCTTGTTGACTGATTACTAATGGCTATATAAAATCAGATAATTAAACATAGGGTAAACATTAACATGCAAATTATTATAAACTAAGAGTAAATGCCACAGAGTTTATATACAAAATGCAGCTCTCCTGGCAACCATCGTGGAATTAATTTGACAGCGCGAAATCTAACACTCGTGGCATGACTCACGCTACAAAGAGTTGTGCTCTGCACTGTACAGAACTGCCAACCGTGGTCGCCACAACAGCCCCCTCGCAGAAGTGGAGTATCAATCAGGAAGCATGCCGGGAAGTGGGCACATCACCCAGATCTTGTGGTGCGCTGCCCCTGAAGCTGACATGGCCAGTATTGGCCCCTGAGTTGCTGTTGCTAAACCAGATGCTGGATGAGGCTGTGTCCATCGAGTCTCGGTGGGGACAACTCCTTGAAAACGAATGCTGGCCTGAACCTGTTTGTTGCAGAGTGTTCACCGTTGACCAGAATGCCCACAGTGAGATCTCCCCTCCTGTCGACACTATGTGGCCCAGTGTATGGTGGTTGTAGGGTCACTTTGACAACATGAGTACGCAACATCATGTGTGTGCACATACTGAGGTCTTTGTGGACAAACGTGGCAACAGTTCCATGTCTGGATGGCTGTGGAGATTGGATCTTCTTGATCTGACGTCTAAGGCGACTGATGAAGGTAGATGGGTCTCTTTCAGGCTGTTGAGCCACATCCACAAATTCGCCAGGCAGTCGTAATGGCTCTCTGTACAGCAATTCTGCAGAGGAACTTTCCAGATCTGGTTTGTATAAGTTCCTTAGGCCAAGTACAACCATAGGCAGAGCTTCTGTCCAACTGGCAGGATGGCACAACAGAGCTGCTTTTAGTGGCCATGCTCTATCATTCCACTGCTTTCTGGGTGATAGCTGGTTGTTTTGGGATGATTCACGCCACAGAACGTTGCAATCTGCAATCTGTTGTAATGTGCAGAGGATACACAAAATGTTATATCCAGTTTAGGAGGAAAGCATGCGCCGAAGTTTCTGCAATGTTGTCCACAGGTGTCGCTTCTGGCCAATAGGTGAATCAGTCAGCGATTGTTAGGAGGTACCTTTGACCATTCGAAGCTGGTACTGGTGCCACAACATCCACATGCAGTTGAATGATATGTGTGGTAGTCTCGAGGAAACTGCCAATCGGCACATGTACATGCTGGCTGACCTTGCAACACTGACTTTGTACACAAGATTGTGCCCACTCACAGCTGTCTTTCTTCATTTCTTGCCACATGAAGCGATTTGTAATGTGATGTAACGTTGATCACGTGTCAAGGTCACACAGGTTGTGTAAAGATTCGAAGGTGTCCTCTCAAAATCTTGCAAGTGAAACCAGCTGTGGTTTTGCTATTGATGCATCACAGTATAACTTGATGCCAGTGCCAGGAACGTTGACTAACTGCCAGTCTAGCGTCGAAGTTCTTTCTTGCAACAGCTCTTGCAGTTCCTTATCGGTACATTGTGCTTATGCAAGTTCTGTGTAGTAAATAGCAGAGTCCCTGCTGACTCGGGAAAGGCAGTCAGCTACCACATTCTCGATCCTGGGTATGTGCTGGAAATCTGTGGTAAACTGTGAATAGACTTAAGCTGGTTATGCTGCCACAGCGAACAGTTGACACTGTTCTGCTGAGAAGCATACATGAGTGACTTGTGTTAAGTGAAGACCATAGACTCACGGGCTTCCTGCTGAGGTCAGAAGTACTTGACTGCCTCACATATCACTAACAGCTCATGGTCGTAGCTGCTCCATTTCTGTTGAGCTGTTGTTTCCATGAGAAAAAGGCTAGAGGCTGCCATGTGTCTTGTGTTGCTGTAACACAGTACCCACTGCTGTCTGGCTCGCATGTACCAGCAATGCTAATGGCACACTTGGGTAGGGGTGTGCCAACGATGCAGCGTCCACTATCGCTTGTTTTGCTTGTTTAAAAGCAGCAGTCATGGCATCTGTCCAAGTTCTCTTTACATTTCATACCCAGAAGCACAGCCATTAATAGTTCTAGAATTTATGCTCCCTGTGGTATTTGCCACGAAAACAGTATAACACCCCTAGAAATCTTCACAGCTCTTTAATTCTGGAAGGCTAGGGGATCTTCAGAATGACTTCCGCTTTTTCAGGTAGCGGTATCGATTTGTGGCTGACCAAAAATACACACCACTGTGTTCAGAACAATGCCGAATTGGTCCAGCCAGCTGAAAGCTTCTATGAGATGCTGGCAATGTTAGTCTGGCGAGGCTGAGAATACCAATATGTCGTCGAGGTAAGCGAAACAGAATGGCAGGCCTTGCAACACTGAATCGATAAATTTCTGCCATGTCTGTGCAACGTTCCTGAGGCCAAACGTCATGAATTCTCTTTCAAACAGGCCAAATGGTGTGATTATAGCTGTCTTTGCTATGTCTTTCATGGTGATAGGTATCTGCATGTATGCTTTGACACAGTTCAGCACACTGTACAGGCAGGTCCCACTGAAAATGTAGTTGTAATCGTGGATTAATGGCACTGGGTAGCGATCTGGCGCTCTATGGGAAGTAAGTGTTCTGTAATCACCACAAGAGCGCCATGTATCACACTTTCTTGGCACTAGATGCGGCGGTGAAGGCCAGGGACTGCGATCAGATGATGCAATCTCGAATTGTACTGCCAAATACTGCCTTTGTAACTGCTAAGTGGTCTGGGAATAACTGTTGTGGCCTACAAGATATGGGGGGTCCCTCAGGAGTCTGTATATAGTGCACAGTGTTGTGCTTCACATCTTTGGGCATACCTGGCAGCCTTGTCAGTGCCAGGAAATCTCGAAGCAGGACAGTGTACTCGCTGTCTTTGACTTCAATCAGTTTGGCAGAGTAGGTGGCTGCATGGCGCTAAAATCCCACAGCTGTGAGTCTGGTGGTATGGTCGACCAGGCGTGTGTTGGTGGTGTCAGACAGAAGATTGTAGTACGCCAAGAAGTCCGCTCCTATAATCGGCTCTGCGACGTCCACGATCGTGAAGCCCTACACGAACACATGGCATAGGTCTAGATCCACCTCGAAACGTTGCGTGCTGTATAATGTGATACAAGAATTGTTTGCAGCAGCTAGACAAATGATGTACATGGCCTACACCAGTGTAGCATTGTTCATGGGAAGGTACACAGATCAGCGCCATTGTCAACCAGGTATTTCTGTTCTGTATGTCATTCACTTAAAACAGACGCCGTGACTCAGACAGGCAATTGGACAAAGCGTCTATACCCAACTGCTGTTGGCACTGGGTATGCACAGGGCATGCTTGATACAGCGACCTGCTTGAGTGCCAAATCTACTGTAGTATCAACATATCTCATGCTTCGTTTCTGTCCTAGGTGTAGTCGAGGTGGTCGACAGTCTGCTGTGTGAACACTTCCAGAATCTGGATCGGCCACAGTCGCTGCTGGCGTCACAATGAGATAACAACTGCCCGATCTGTTGCGTGGGTACGACCACCTTTGCCGCCAGAGCGTCGTAGTCAGTGTGCGATACTGTGGCAAATGTGCTTGCGCACTGCAGACTTGTTACACTGATAGACGCTGATGAAATAGTTTCTTGCACCTCGTCTGATAGCTCTACCACTGCGTCAGGCATGTCAGATTGCGACGTGATGATTGGTTTAATGGCGGGCGGCAACAGAGTACTCCATGTGGTTCTTAGCAGGCTGTCCAGTACTGGGCCAGCGTCAATCTTGCTTCGCAAACGCTGCAAGTACTGGGATGCTTTGCAATCTCCGATGTCTTTCTGCATCAGGTCTTGACAATTAAACAAATTATAATGTATCCATTTCTGGCCCTTTTTGCGAGACTGTTTCGCTATTTTCATTGAATTATAGTTGGCCACCTGTCGAAACCAGTAAAGCTGTCCTCATAGCAGGGGACGTGACCGGCTCAGCACAGCTTGCCGAAAGTTTGGCGGCGTTGGCGATAGACCACCGTGTTGTCTCGTTGTTCACGCACTCCACGTGAAATGGAAAAATTGAATGTTATAGAATATTAATGAGCATTATTTGCATGAACTATATTGGTATGTTAATTACACGGAACATTTTATTGGATGTCTTTTTTCCGCAGTGTTGGCAGTGGTGGGGTACAGTGTAGTTACTAGTTAGTGGTGACATGTTATCGTAAACATACATGGAGTCTGATAACACACGTGGGTTCTCTTAAACACATATTATTGGAATTTGCCGTTCCACTTATGTTTATAATGGAGCATGAAAGAGCAAAGAAATTATGTTTGAATGTGTGACAGGAGGATGTATGCGCAAGTACATTGCCTGCAAAGCTGTGTAAGCTGTTATCGTGGATTTTCACGTGTACGTCAAGAAATACTTGTGAAACGGTGCTTATCGGTCATGGCGAAAAGTAGATTCGAGTATGTAAAAAAATTTGAAGCGAATGACAGTTGTCTGCCGAACTGCTGGATAGTGGTTAGAATTGATGGGAAAGATTTTCACAGGTTTACGGATGCTCATGGTTACGAAAAACCTAACGATGTTCGAGGACTTAATCTTATGACTGAAGCGGCAACTTATGTAATGAATCAGTGGAAAGAAATATGTATAGCTTATGGACAAAGTGATGAGTACAGCTTTGTCTTTAGGAAAGACACCACGTTGTTCAACCGCAGATCTTCAAAGCTTATGAGCATCGTAAACAGTTTATTTTCGTCGGCATTTGTTTACAATTGGGGAAAATGTTTTGGTTCAGTTCCATTACAGTACCCACCTTCATTCGACGCACGGGTTGTGCTGTATCCGTCCGACGATAATCTTAAAGATTATTTGAGCTGGAGACAGGCAGATGTTCATGTGAATAACCTGTACAACACTGCTTTCTGGTCACTCGTATTAAAAAAGGGGATGACTAATACTGAGGTACTTAACGTTAAAAGTTGTTTGAATCTGAAAATGTATTTTTACTGTTGTACAAGCCTTACATAGGTGTTGATTTCCTTTGTCCACTTGTTGTAGAAATATAATCTATTTTAGAATCATTTGTCCATCCTTTGAAATTATTTTATTGGCCGTAGATCTTCGTACAAGCCCTTTGCAGTAATTGCTGTGTTACTAGATTATCGGGAATTAATTATATCCTGACTTGTGATCCATGAAGTGTTGTGTTACTTAACCATTTCATTACTCCTTTGTCTAATGGTGCCAAATATTTGATAGATAAACATAAAGTGTAGGATTGAGGTGATAGTGCAGTGTATTTATTAGATGTTGAGTTATCAATCCAGAGAGGTTATTCCTTGAGCCTTCAAGGTGTGGATGAGCAGCTCATGAATTGTTAAGTGTAATGTGATTATCTCCCCCACCTGGAGCTCAACATGACTTTCACCCCTGATTATGCTTTTTGTACCTTAAAAGTGCCAAGGTACACTTTGGCTTATTTATTTATCCATCTCTAAGCATTAATAAATGCAATCAGTGTTGTCTTTTGGGTCCACGCATGGTTTGTGTTAAATTATATTATTCTCTTACACCAGTATGATGGTTAGATTCTTAGATTCTTAAAAGAATAAACTTTCAGGGAACTAAACTGTTCATCAATTACCACAAAAAAATCCTTTTTTGCTATCAGTCCTGTTCTTCCTTGACTTAGAGAACAGCATTGTATTGTCAATATTGTGAGCTACATTGACTATCATGAATGCCATGTTGTTTTTCTGCTTGCACTGTGATTACAAGAGGTATAAAAATTTATATTTATTGGAAGGAAGAACTTTCTCCCCACACCCTGTATATCAGTTTTTCTGAATAATTGTGTATACAAATGTAAATCATGTTAATATTTTTTACAGCGGATAAAAAAGAATTCTGGTTGGAGGCCTAAGTTAGTTCTTACATATCACTGAAGAAGTCAAACATGCCCTGTTACTGGATTTGGAAATACAAGTAGCAGTTATTTATGGTTCATGGGATCACATCTGATACTCAGAGTTCTTAATCTGTAGATCATGCCACTGTTGTCAAAAGGAATTAGAGTAGATATGTGTTGTGGCTGAAATAGTTGTTAGTCAATGGTGGTCCATTAGTCTTGCAGGAAGTATCACTGTGCAAGGTCTTGCAGTCTACCAGTTGTCTGCAGAAAGCTGTACACGGAGGCTGGGACCATTAAACAGTGTATTAGACAAAGAGAATTTTTCTTTTCCAGCTGGCTGAAAAAGTAGGATAAAAATACGTTAAATGGAAATGTTTATAATCCTTGCTATCCCAGATATGTAAATGTGCAAAGGGCTGTTGACAAAATGATGCTGAATCGTTTGCCCATGCGGGAAGAGTCTGAGATGTCTTACCACAGTGCTAGTCATCAGTTATTATTCAACAATAATCTTTAAGTCGGTTGGATGTGCTGTCCATTTGAAGGCCATTGCTTTAATAAGAGAAATGCTGTGGGACTAGAGAGAGGGGAAGAATACAAATTATAGTCCCAGAGAACAGTATAAATTAAATTTGGGTTGTGTAGCTTAGGATCTATCATTGTCTTATGTTTCTCTTCTGTGTTATGGAAATTTGTGTGTGTGTGTGTGTGTGTGTGTGTGTGTGTGTGTGTGTGTGGGTGTGTGGGAAATACGGAAGTGTCCGATCCCGCCCGTCTGCTTTGACCCATGACGTCACAAATATGGCGGAAACAAAAACAAACACACACACTTTCCACAAGAAGCCTAATGACACTAACGGGACAAGCGCGGGAAATGGGGTGTTTTGGGTGGGGGGCAAACTAAATATAAACAAATTTAGACGCCTTACGTAGCTACAACGTGTAAGTGAAGACAGCCATGCATGAATACCCACCTACCTCCCCAAGGGTCATAACCCCTGCAACCCATAGAAGATAAAGATGCTGCAGTAGCTGATTAGTGTTTTTTGTCTTTAAAAAAAAAAAAAAAAACTCACGGGATAGAACGAACAGATCAGAAAGATAAATATAATAAACTAAAACAGAAATTGGAGGAAACAAATAATTAAAATAAGTAATAAGTGTTTTTAAATTAAAAAAAAAAAAAATCTCACGAGATAGAACGAACAGATCAGAAAAGTAAATAAAATAAGATAAAACAGAACTGGAGACAGCCACACTCAAACCAAACTCCGCGCCGTCATGACGTCACACACGACAACACCCTTACGTCACGGGTCAAAGCCGACGCGTGGGATCGGATGCTTCTGTCGACCCCAACACCCCTTACGTCACGGGTCAAAGCCGACGCGTGGGATCGGACGCTTCTGTCGACCCTGTGTGTGTAAGAAACTGGATTGAAAAAGGCCCTTCAGAAATTGGATCTGTATCAGTATAGTAATGTCTGGATTTGCCTTCAAAGTGATTTAAAGAAATTACAGAAAACAAATCTTAATGGAGTGACAGGGGTATGAACCCTGCCCCTCCTCAGTGCGAGTCCAATACAATGCAACACTTCTAGTAGGAAAAAAAAGTTGTACAGCAAATGGGAATACTTAATTATTAATCTTGAGTGTTTTAGCTCTTTCAAAACAGTGACTTAACAAGAAGAGGTAGTACGCAACATATTATCTAGCCATAATAACCTGTGTGCCGTAAGTGTATTGTTGCATGGGACTACTTCTCGCTACATTTCTTCTTTTGGCATAATGTTATGGCCATTCAACTATTCCATACCAGAGGACCTCCCTCACTGAGACAGCTTGTGCTGTTTGTATGGAAGAAGCTATTATGCCTCAGAACTGTACAAAGGACAAAATATGGCAAATCCTAGTTGGTCCTCTCCAGGCTTCCTTGGTCTGTTCATAAATGTCTGCAAGGAGTTTGAAGCAATTCTATTCAGAAATTCTGGCATCTCATTAACAGTGCTTTCTCTGTGGTTCACAAGAGGTTAATATAGCCAACTTCAGGAAGTACCAGCTGCTGTTTTTGTGGTGGGTGATATGCATACTCAAATCCCATCACAATAAGTGGCACTTCTATAACTGAGAACTGATCTGATAAGCCCTCTGTATGTGTGGACTGGTACTTTAGAGTCAACTCCCCACTATGTAGCTGTGACGCTTCCGATGATCATCCTTACCATGACCATTTCCATCCCATATTATATTGTTCACAAATAAACTGAATGTGAACCATCCCTTTTGAGTGAGTGCGTAACCCTATAATTTTGTCTTCATGTCTGACACATACCTGATTAAGATATACAAAGCTCCATTCAGAAGTCTTTAATGAGACATAAGAACTAAAATGAGAAGTTATCCTTGCATTACTTCCTTTCCTCCATTCTTTGTTGTTGTTGTGGTCTTCAGTCCTGAGACTGGTTTGATGCAGCTCTCCATGCTACTCTATCCTGTGCAAGCTTCTTCATCTCCCAGTACCTAGTGCAACCTACATCCTTCTGAATCTGCTTAGTGTATTCATCTCTTGGTCTCCCTCTACGATTTTTACCCTCCATGCTGCCCTCCAATACTAAACTGGTAATCACTTGATGCCTCAGAACATGTCCTACCAACCGATCCCTTCTTCTAGTCAAGTTGTGCCACAAACTTCTCTTCTCCCCAACCCTATTCAGTACTTCCTCATTAGTTATGTGATCTACCCATCTAATCTTCAGCATTCTTCTGTAGCACCACATTTCAAAAGCTTCTATTCTCTTCTCTTCTTGTCCACACTATTTATCGTCCATGTTTCACTTCCATACATGGCTACACTCCAAACAAATACTTTCAGAAACAACTTCCTGACACTTAAACCTATACTCGATGTTAACAAATTTCTCTTCTTCAGAAATGCGTTCCTTGGCATTGCCAGTCTACATTTTATATCCTCTCTACTGCGACCATCATCAGTTATTTTGCTCTCCAAATAGCAAAACTCCTTTACTACTTTAAGTGTCTCATTTCCTAATCTAATTCCCTCAGCATCACCCGACTTAATTCGACTGCATTCCATTATCCTCGTTTTGCTTTTGTTGATGTTCATCTTATGTCCTCCTTTCAAGACACTATCCATTCCATTCAACTGTTCTTCTAAGTCGTTTGCTGTCTCTGACAGAATTACAATGTCATCGGCGAACCTCATAGTTTTTATTTCTTCTCCATGGATTTTAATACCTACTCCGAATTTTTCTTTTGTTTCCTTCACTGCTTGCTCAATATACAGATTGAATAACATCGGGGAGAGGCTACAACCCTGTCTCACTCCCTTCCCAACCACTGCTTCCCTTTCATGCCCCTCGACTCTTTATAACTGCCATCTGGTTTCTGTACAAATTGTAAATAGCCTTTCGCTCCCTGTATTTTACCCCTGCCACCTTCAGAATTTGAAAGAGAGTATTCGAGTCAACATTGTCAAAAGCTTTCTCTAAGTCTACAAATGCTAGGAACGTAGGTTTGCCTTTCCTTAATCTGGCTTCTAAGATAAGTCGTAGGGTCAGTATTGCCCTACGTGTTCCGATATTTTTACGGAATCCAAACTGATCTTCCCCAAAGTTTTTCCATTCGTCTGTAAAGAATTCGTGTTAGTATTTTGCAGCCATGACTTATTAAACTGATAGTTCGGTAATTTTCGCATCTGTCAACACCTGCTTTCTTTGGGATTGGAATTATTATATTCTTCTTGAAGTCTGAGGGTATTTCGCCTGTCTCATACATCTTGCTCACCAGATGGTAGAGTTTTGTCAGGACTGGCTCTCCCAAGGCTGTCATTAGTTCTAATGGAATGTTGTCTACTCCCGGATCTTTGCTGTGACTCAGGTCTTTCAGTGCTCTGTCAAACTCTTCACGCAGTATCATATCTCCCATTTCATCTTCATCTACATCCTCTTCCATTTCCATAATATTGTCCTCAACTACATCACCCTTGTATAGACTCTCTATATACTCCTTCCACCTTTCTGCTTTCCCTTATTTGTTTAGAACTGGGTTTCCATCTGAGCTCTTGATATTCATACAAGTGGTTCTCTTTTCTCCAAAGGTCTCTCTAATTTTCCTGTAGGCAGTATCTATCTTACCCCTAGTGAGATAAGCTTCTACATCCTTACATTTGTCCTCTAGCCACCCCTGCTTAGCCATTTTGCACTTCCTGTCGATCTCATTTTTGAGACGTTTGTATTCCTTTTTGCCTGCTTCATTTACTGCAATTTTATATTTTCTCCTTTCATCAGTTAAATTCAATATTTCTTCTGTTACCCAAGGATTTCTACTAGCCCTCGTCTTTTTACCTACTTGATCCTCTGCTGCCTTCACCACTTCATCCCTCAAAGCTACCCTTTCTTCTTCTACTGTATTTCTTTCCCCCATTCTTGCCAATTGTTCCCTTATGCTCTCCCTGAAACTGTGTACAACCTCTGGTTCTTTCAGTTTATCCAGGTCCCATCTCCTTAAATTCCCACCTTTTTGGAATTCTTTATAAAAGATTTTTATACCTCATTGTCAGCTCCCTTCAGGTTTGTAAAATTGTATTATCTAGCCACAAGAATCTGTATGCCCTGAGTGCTGTTGTGTGGGACTGATTCTCAGCTGTATTTCTTACATGGCCGTAATATTACAGCCACATATCTCATTTCATGAGAGGCAGACTAAAGGGGGCACATTACGACTATGAAGTTTGTTGGAAAGTTATATTTGATAGTTTTCCTGACTGATTTGTACACAGGGTGACTTTTTGTTGTGTTGGATGAGACATTTTCATGTTTGTGAAAATAAAAATGTGAAAATATATTTTCCGTTTGCTTTAGTATATCAGTTTTTCCATGCAGTTTAATTTCAACCAGATCCACTCTGTTTCAAAAAATGCAGTGGATAGGACTGTTACTAGAACAGTAACTTGACTTTCTTTCAAAGGGCGAGTTTAGTAGTTATGCTCCTTTGATAGCCTTCTTGTGTCAGTCTCCAGATAATGAAAGTAAGTTTCATTTTTTAGTGTGACTTCCTTAGGGTACATAATAAACCAAGGAATTTGAAGGGAACTAGCTGTTAGTAATGAAAATGTGTGTAAGTCAGGCTCTGTGACACAAACTGAGGAACTAGTATGACATAAATATGCATGCACTGGGCATTTAATGAGTGGTTGCTCTGATAGAGGGTTGATGAGTGGCTGCAGGAATTAAGTGACTATGTGGGAGGCAAGGAGGGGAGGGCGGCGGATGGGAAGGAGGTGGATAAGGTAAAAGGAATTATTGGGAGGAGGATAAGGAGGAGGCAAATTGCTCATAGTGACAGTGGCAGAATGTCAATTCATGCTGCAAATGATTAGGAAAACTGACTACTGAATGGAGGAATGGGTTGAGAGTCCAAAGTTATGATGGATGAAACGTATGTAAAATGAAGAATGAGTGTGGGCAGGAGTGAAAAGTGGTCAGCCCAGGATGGAGACATGCTGAGCTTTACTTCAGGGGTGTTGTGGAAATGACAATTTTATAGACGAAGATATTCCACAATTGCAGTTCAGTGAAATAGCCCAGTGCATAAGGAAATCCATGTGATACTGGTACTGAAGTAGCTATTGAAGTCATTTTCATTTCCTAAAGTGTTTCATGAAAATAATTACACCATCTAATTGTAGACTTGATTGTACTTCGGCTTTCTCTCTCAAGAGTGTTAGTACATATTAAGGAATCAATTATTCCAATCCATATACAGACCACTGTCTCAGTTAACCTGTCATAGCTCTTAGGCTTACTTTACTGATAAGCTATGCATCCATGCAAACTTCCTTTATGTCCCATTAATCACACTGCTTTTGAATAGCCTCTACAGACTCCAACACTATCAGCATTGTATTCTTCAAGAAACTTACTCTCACTGAAGTATCAGCTCTTGCAAGAAGATGGTTCTTCAGCTGTGAATCTAGGCTTAATCATGCCAAACTTGTAGAGTACCAGAGTTCCTTAAAATGTTCCAGACAGTGGAAGTATTAAGTAATGACCATAACTGTTAATACATTCATCCCAATGTAAGACAAGATTGCCAGTGCATTCATGGAAAATTTTTTGCAATTCCCCGTAGAACCAGGACTGTATTCAAGTATACAACTCTTCAGCCAAAGAAAATTGATGGCCACGAATGCCTATCTTCACAGCTTCAAAATTGTGGAAATCACATGGGGAGAGCTACAGCATAGTCGAAACAACGTTGGCAACCTCAGGGCTCGTCCACATGTTGCCAATGTGGTTTTGACTATGCTGCAGAAGTTTCACTGGAAACTCGTACACATCCTCCATACAGTTTTGACCTCTCCCTCATTTGATTTCCATGTTTTTTAAGTCCTGAAGAAAGACATTCATGGCTGTAAATTTGCTTTGGATGAAGAGGTGCACGCCTGGGTACAATTATGGTTCCATAGGCAACTTCAAACATTTTTACGTGAAGGTATCGATCGTTGCATCGGACAGTGGAATAAACAGAGATTACTCTCATTTTCATTTGACTAGTCCTTATGTTTTTGCCTGCCTACCCTAATGACCACAACCAGCATTAACCATATAAGGAGCCTTGTCAAATTTAGGTCCAACTTCTGTCTCAATCCCTGATAACCTTCAGGAATTTCTCGTTTCTATCCTAGTTTCACCTTCCTCCTCCAAGTCCTTTTTTTTTCTGGTGAGTCTAACATCACAGATTTTGAACAAACAGGTTTTGCGGCCTAGTTTACTGTTATGATTGGTTACAAGGCTACCATAGAGATGCCCTCTGCTTTTGTTGCCGCATTGCATAAAACACAATTCCAACCAGTGGTTAGCACACTGGATTCACATTAGTTAGGATGACGGTTCAATCCCGCATCCGGCCATCCTGATTGAGGTTTTCCACGATTTCCCTAAATCGCTCCAAGCAAATGCTGGGATGGTTCCTTTGAATGGGCGTGGCCGACTTCCTTCCCCATCCTTCCCTAATCCAATGAGACTGATGACCTCACTGCTTGGTCTCTTCCCCCAAACAATCCAGCCCAATTCCAACCATATCAGTCAGGTGTTTCAAAAGGAGTCTTTTAGTGTAGTTGTGAAGATCAGTAATTATGTGGTGGGAGTCTCTACTGTTTTTCCAGTACCTCCTCTTATAAACATTACCACTTTGACCCCTTCTAGAACTTTAGTGTGGACCTCAAAGAACTCATCAGCAAATTAGATTCCTTCCAAAACTAGTCACTTGTATCAGTCACCCTCCTCACATTAGGAACTCCTCCCCCTCCACCCCCTTTTCCTCTTCATTGTGCCCAAATCTCCCCAAGCCCAACATCAACCCTATCGTGGCTGGTTACAGAACTAGCACAGAGATATCCTCTACCTTTGTTGACCCACCATCTCCAATCAATCGCTGTAGTCTCCTTCGACATACCCAAGATGCTAATGAATTTCTTCATTACATTTCCACAATCTCTGGCCACATTATCACTAGTCTTCTCACTCATCACTGTAGGTACTATGCCCCTGATCATAAAAATTCCCCATGACTTTGCTATCCTGAAAGAATATGTTTCTCAATGTCTCCTCATGTAGAACGTTAACTGCTCACTTATCTGCTGGGCCAGTCACATTCTGGCTGAAAAATTCTTCTTCGAAACCAAATCTGTAAACTGTTTCTCATATCTGCCATAAACATACACAAGGATTATGTCTATTTAACTAAATATCTTTCTGGTGTAGACTCGTGGTACTCTTCCAGATTCTCAGTACCATTCCTAAATGTACTTCAACTGGTCCTTCTCAGCTTTTATAGATGTTGAGCTTCTTCTCTCTGATGACTGTAAAAACATGTCAGCATCAAACTCACTAAAGACCAACAATACCACCCTTTTGACAATTGTTTTATGTTCCTTGTCAGAAACTCTGTGATCATACTTAAATCTGTAGGACAAAATGGGCATGCATTGATAACCTTTACAAAGGCCATACAGATGGATAATACCATGCCCAACTAGTTCTTAAATATAATTCCAATGCAATTTTTTATCATAATTGAAATAAACATGATGCCACTGCAAATCAGTTTCTGAACAATACAGCCCTTATCACCGAGGCATAACAAGCCACATCATTCACCAATATTATGCCTTAATGAAGGACAACAGACTCAAAAGTTCTATCTTCACATTCCAAACTGATATTTTGTCACCTACACAATATCCCATCAAGTCTCCATGCCACTTGTAATTCTAAATGTGTGCTGTGAATCAGACAAATGTAAACCTGTGCAGTTCCACTATTCACCATTTCTTATTGTATTCCTGTCACAGGCATTTCTTATCTGATCAAAGAGACTGCATATGAGAGCAGATGTGTCACCTGTGAACATTGCTGCAAGTGCTGTACAGTGTTTTGTGGATAAAAGTTTACCAGTTGTTTATGAAGGAATGATACTGCCAAAATATTAGAAACTGGAAACACAACTACCTAGTTGTAGTTGCTGAACACTATTTGTCTCCTTTCTTTCACCACCTGATACTTCTCAACCACCACCACCACCACCACCACCTCCTCCTCCTTCTTCTTCTTCTTCCACACATCTTGCTTCTCTGCTGCCATAATCCATTGGTAAGAGAGGAGAGATGTAAGGAAGTGGAAAAGCTATAGTCGGTTCTGAATAACTTTGACAGTTTGGCTGGACCATGTGGGGAGGGGGGCACTGAGCACAGTTGCAATGTCCCCCACTGACCATGCCCATGATCTTAATTTCATTCAAATCACTCAAATGGGCAAATTATTCAATGTACAAATATGGAATTGGTGTCAGTGTGTTTTTAAAAGATGTGCACGGTTTTCATTTTAGATTTATTTGCATCAGCAAATTAATAAGACATTATACTGAAAATCTGTTTTATATTGACATTACCCAACTTTCAGCTTGCGGGAAACTTTATTGTTATTGAAGTTAGGTCAACAAATTATGTGAATGATATCTTAAGAATAAATCACATTTTCATCTGTTCCAAACCGGATCAGTTACTTTTTTTTAACACAAGATGATTTCAGATAAATGTGATGCACAATGGTCTGCTTGTGTGTCAAATGCTAAGTGGCCACCTATATGGTTTCATTACAAGAAACAGATAACTAAGTTTATAATTATTAAGTTTTCAGAGCCACTCACTCATTTATAACACAAAAAAGAATAAGATTTATACTTGTTTGTTTGTTGAGAAAATTTTTCTTAAATAGACTTAACTGGTATGTGGGACAGAACAAAAGCGATACAAAAAGCAGTGTTTTAGTATTGCAGCAACTGTATTGCAAACAGTGATATTTATTTTGTGTGGTAGATATTAAATTCCTAGGATGCACTTCATTTGGAGTTAGTTGCTGATAACGACCTTATTACGGCATCAAAATTTACAAAAATGTAAATTACCATTGTCAAATGAGCACTTCAGCATGCAGCTGAATCTGCATGCGCTCCATTTTTATTGTGGCAATTGAAAAACTCCACTGACATCACTCTCATTGTTAAGGCACTTGTTTGAAGTATCACTGTCGCTTTTCCAAACCAGCTTCATTCCGCAATGCTTTTTTCCATGATTCTCAGTGTATGTTTGCTGGATTTCTTGCATTTGACATTCATAACAGCTTTTGTGAGAGCTTCAGTTGGAGAAATGTAACCTTTCATTTGGGCTCGTATTAATTGTTTTGGGTTGAATTGGTAGTGGTTAGGTGGTAGTGTAACAATGGTAAGCCCATATGCTTTTGCCAGCTTGTCAATTTCATATATGGGGAACTGTGATTTAGTTCCATAAGCTCTACATTTCTATTTATCATTTACAATGATGTTACGATGCTGGAACCAATCAATCATGTCCTCCTTTTGCTTTGTCATTGTAGGTGCCTTGACATCATCTGAATGCAAGGTGTGTTATCTTGAACAGTTGTTGATAGTTTGCCCAGGTTTGTAAATGTAATGTCATCTTTGATTTAAAAAGTAGCAGACCATTTGAGAGAAAATTTTGGAAGCTGCCTGCATGAAGAAGAATAAGTCTGCCCCTACCCCATTGCTAGTAGGCATTGTCATTTTTCCTTTAGTCGTGTTGTCTGTCTAATTCTGCTTGACAGTATGACCAGAACTAACCCATGTTTCTTAAATCCGCACCACTTTGTCAATATTCACTTGTTTGCCTTAAAAATCAGTATCACCATCAACGGCTTATGGCCACAGAAATGTCTCTAGTGAAATCCTAGATTGTGCAAAACTAGGAATAATTATATGCAGCTGGCTTCTAACAGATGTGCTGCCTTAACCTGCTGAGTGTCAGATGTTCCTTTCTGCGATAATAATTGTAAATGTGATGACAAATTGCATCCCAGCAAATCAACTTCTGTTGGTTATCTGCTTACCTTTACATGGTTTTTCCTGTTAGTTTCAAACTTTGATGTTTTTCCAGCTTTCTAACTCCTGCAATTGTAAAAATGAAAATAAATGAACATAGGGTGCAGTGGTCACACAGTACAACAAGCTGCCTGACACTGAAGTGCAAGTGGGAATTGTTGTGGTGGCGGCGGCTGTGGAGCTTTGGCAACTTCAGGTGGTTGCTGCAGCTACAGGTCTCTTGGAATTGTTGGAATGCATGCTGTGCATCCTGCGTGGGCTTCCACCTTACGGCTTCTGTGGTAGTTGTCAGTCCTAAAGCAATTTTGAACAGACTGTAGTGCAGTTGACTGGGCTTGTAAGTGTGCCCATGTGCAACCATCAGCTTCGTGCAGTTTTATGAGGATAGTTGTTTCCATTGTCACAATATTTCAGTTGTAGTAATAAGAACAGATGAATGGTTGTGCTGGAAATACAGTGAGGCCCACTTCACAGCTTGCTTACTGCAGCATTAACTACTTAGTACCTATAATGACTCAGATGAGATCTGTACAACGTTGTCACTTGAAATGTGGAAGATTTTGGACTCTATCATCATTGACAATAACAACCATGCTTTTAATAACTGACAATAGTTGCCTGCAGAATCTTATACCCTGATAGGCCAAAAGATTATAGCAGTTGCCACACTGAATACCACATGGTGACATTGTGAGCAAACATTTGCATAATCAGAATGCTACGGAAAACATCTGTAACACTATCACATGCACAAACCAGCAGCCTCTAAGTTATGAGAATTGTGTGACCAGTGTGTAAATATTTGGTGCCACATACCTCCGGAAACCTACCAAGGACTTGTCGAATCCATGCCACATAGAATTGTTACAGTACTGCATTCCAAAAGTGGACCAATACACCTTTAAGAAGGCGGTCACAATGTTTTGGCTAATCAGTGTAAGGGCTGGTGAATATTTGAAATGTTCACTTCCCAGCCTCACTCTGTTTTGAAGACATTTCATTCTCAGACTGCATTTTGAAAATCTAGTAGGAAAGGTGATGTTGGAATGAAACACTGTCAACTGCCCTTCATTCTTTTGTGCGTTATTTTTTTTATATATATATATAAACACACACACACACACACACACACACACACACACACACACACACACACACACACACACACACACACACACACACACACACACACACTTCTGAAGTACATGTGAAAGAAACATATTGTTGATTTTATACCCAACGCAGCTGGACAACTTAATTTGACAATGCCCCCCCCCCCCCCCCTCCATCCCTCTAATGCTTGTGTCGAAGACAATAACATTAATTATTACACAATGGAAATGACAGATTACTACTCACCACAAACAAATTATTAGTTAGAACTGTCCGCTAAGCTGGAGGTTTGCAGTGGCCAAGTGTAGATATTATGTGTAATTTTCTTGATAGTAAAATAAATAAAACTTTGAGGGTTAATGTAATATGTTATAAGCAGAATGAGATTTCCACCCTGCAGTGGAGTGTACACGAATATGAAACTTCCTGGCAGATTAAAACTGTGTGCCGGACCGAGACTCAAACTAGAGACCTTTGCCTTTCGCGGGCAAGTGCTCTGCCAACTGAGCTACCCAAGCACGACCCATCCTCACAGCTTCAGTTCTGCCAGTACCTCATCTCCTACCTCCCAAACTTCACAGAAGCTCTTCTGCAAACCTTGCAGAACTAGCACTCCTGAAAGGATATTGCGGAGACATGACTTAGCCACAGCCTATGTTTACATATGTTTGCAAGCTCGCAGAAGACCTTCAGTGAAGTTCGGGAGGTAGGAGATGAGGTACTGGCAGAATTGAAGCTGTGAGGACAGGTCGTGAGTCGTGCTTGGGTAGCTCCGTTGGTAGAGCACTTGCCCGTGAAAGGCAAAGATTTCAAGTTCGAGTCTCAGTCCGGCACACAGTTTTAATCTACCAGGAAGTTTCATTTTATAAGCAATATAAAATCAATATTAGAAACAGTTGTAATCCTCCTACTGATCAGAAACTCTGCTAAGTGTCTTTGAGCAAACGTAAATGAAAGTCATCACTGGATTAATTAAATGTTGCACGGACTGGAAGCGATTTACAAGAAGAAATCTGAAGTGTAGAAATTTATAAGGTAATGTCTCATTATGATCATAAGAGCCCCCTGGAATAAATGGACAAACATTGCACTTTTGTGCTTTAAAAGTGAGAGTAAAAGAGAGACATTAATTGCAAGAAGGAGAATTAGGTCAATAAGGATAATTTTCAGTGTGCTGAATATATGTTTACAAATGGACAGATATATACCTGATGCCTGCGTATCAAAAGGAACACTTGGAACAGCTGTAACATTACAAGGAGACGAAATTAACAGCTAGTTTGTAGCTTCAGCAGGCAAAATTCCTAATTAAAGAAACAGAGAAAAAGAACATATTTAACTTTCAGTATTGTTAGTTCCTTCCTCAAAGATGGATTAAGAAAAAGAGAAATTTGAAGTTAAATGAAAAGTGTGGTTAACAACTCAAAGGAAAGTAGGAAAAGAGATGAGAGCAAATAAAATGAGGACTAGAGAAGGGGTGGGAGATGAAAATAAAAAAAGTAATAGGGCAAATGATTAACTTTACAACTGGGAAAAAAGTGGCAGGGAAGAGGCATTGTTATCGGAGCATATGGACTATCAGACCAATTGTGTGATTGGATTGAAGAGTTCCTAGATAACAGAATGCAGCATGTCATTCCCAATGGAGAGAAGTCTTCCGAAGTAAGAGTGATTTCAGGTGTGCCGCAGGGGAGTGTCGTAGGACTGTTGCTATTCACAATATATATAAATGATCTTGTGGATAACATCAGAAGTTCACTGAGGCTTTTTGCGGATGATGCTGTAGTATATCGAGAGATTGTAACAATGGAAAATTGTACTGAAATGCAGGAAGATCTGCAACGAATTGACGCATGGTGCAGGGAATGGCAATTGAATCTCAATGTAGATGAGTGTAATGTGCTGCGAATACATAGAAAGATAGATCCTTATCATTTAGCTACAATATAGCAGGTCAGCAACTGGAAGCAGGGGGAGTAGGCATTAGGAGTGATTTAAAATGGAATGACCATATAAAATTATGGGTAAAGCAGATGCCAGACTGAGATTCATTGGAAGAATCCTAAGGAAATGCAATCCGAAAACAAAGGAAGTAGGTCACAGTACTCTTGTTCGCCCACTGCTTGAATACTGCTCATCGGTGTGGGATCCGTACCAGATAGGGTTGATAGAAGAGATAGAGAAGATCCAACAGAGAGCAGCGCACTCCGTTACAGGATCATTTAGCAATAGCAAAAGCATTATGGAGATGATAGATAAACTCCAGTGGAACTCTCTGCAAGAGAGACACTCAGTAGCTTGGTTTGGGCTTTTGTTGAAGTTTCGAGAACATACCTTCACTGAGGAGTCAAGCAGTATATTGCTCCCTCCTACGTATATCTCGTGAAGAGACCATGAGGATAAAATCAGAGAGATTAGAGCCCACACAGAGGCATACCGACAGTCTTTCTTCCCACGAACAATACAAGACTGAAATAGAAGGGAGAACTGATAGAGGTACTCAAGGTAGCCTCCGCCACACACCGTCAGGTGGCTTGTGGAGTATGGATGTAGATGTAGATCAGCGATTAAGTCTACAAAGTCATCAGATGTAAGATTATTTTGGAGAACAATTTACCACTTTGCACATGTAGGCAGAGCAATATATCAAATTACGTTTACTGTTTACCAACCAATACATATTCACATCATGGTCTTTTTATAGGTATGACCACCACCAAACTGGCATAGTTTATGAATCTACACACAAGAACTGTCCACCTTGGGGACTAGGGACACACAGTATCCAATTGCTGAGCAGGCTCTATAGGATGACACAAGGGACCTGAGTACTGATTACACGAAACAGTCCATTTAGATCTTTCCACCACTCAGGTGCAACCAAATGCCAACAGTGTCTTGGGACAGTGGAGATTCAGTGCACTCTGTTGTGCTTGGGATGAGAAATCACCTTTCAGAAATCACTCTGAAAGGTGGATGAAAAGGTGTGACCTGGTCAAGTGCATTATGGTGCAGAAGGCAATGGAAAACACGCATTAAGGATTCCTTATAAAATGTGGCCTTAAGAAAGAAAGAAAAAAAGAAAACATAGATGTAATATAGCTTCCCAATTGGAACTCCAGGGGAAGCAGCAAAAGAAGAATCAATCCAGGAGAAAAAGTACTCCATATTGGGACCTGGAATGTTCGGATTATACCATAACCAGGGAAACTGAAAAACCTGAAGAGAGAAATGCAGATAAATAAAATCTATGTGATAGGTTTAAGTGAAGATGGGAAAGGCAAGGTGAATGATGGTGTCAGAATATATCATTCAGGGAGAGAAAAAGATAGCAGTGGGGTTGGCATTATAGTATAAAATGAGGTAACAGCTTGAGTAAAAAATAGTTAATATATGGGGAAAGTAGACTCAGTGCTCACAGAAAGATATATTAATAGTCCAGGTGTACATGCCAACATCCTCTTATGATGATGTTTTAGTAATACAGCAAGTGTATGAACATATTGAAGCTCTGTTGAGAAAATATGGATTGGCAAGATGAAATGAGAGAAAAGAAAGGTCACTTGAATTTTGTCTGAAAAGGAAATGTTCATCACTGATAAATGGTGTGCAAACCACTAAAGACAGCACTGTACATGGGTCTTGGCAGGAGATAGAGAACTAGATACTAAATAGATCATAGTTGACTGGCTAATAGATACAAGAATGCAGTGAAAAACTCTTGACAGGCTACTGGGAACTGGTGTTAGTAGTGATCACATGTTCCTCATGATAGCACAACATTGAAACAAGTGAAGAAAGCATACAAGTAAACACATGGAACATAGAATGAGATGAAAAGTAATAATACTTCCCAGGAAAAAGAGTAAATATACCTCAGATAAGAATGGAGATGATGCAGAAAATGGAAGGAAGAAGAAAATATAAAAACAAAGGAGATGAGAATACACAAAAGACTAAATCAACAGTTGAGAAGGGGTACTCAAAAAGTGAGGGAGTAGTGGTTAAATAAGAGTGTGTTGGTATAGAAGATTTGGAGAGAGAAGGGCAGTTCATTTATTTATTTATGTATCAGTTTTTGTGGGACCATACAGACCTCAGCTATTTGGTTATGGAACAAGTCAGTACATTGTTTACAAAATGTTGAATAGAAAATTTCTAAATAAAAGAATTAATCATCATCATCGTCATCATTTAAGACTGATTATGCCTTTCAGCACTCAGTCTGGAGCATAGTCCCCCTTATAAAATTCCTCCATGATCCCCTATTCAGTGCTAACATTGCTGCATCTTCTGATGTTACGCCTATTACTTCAAAATCATTCTTAACCAAATCCAGGTGCCTTCTCCTTGGTCTACCCAGACTCCTCCTACCCTCTAATGCTGAACCCATGAGTCTCTTGGGTAACCTTGCTTCTCCCATGCATGTAACATGACCACACCATCTAAGCCTGTTTGCCCTGACTGCTACATCTATAGAGTTCATTCCCAGTTTTTCTTTGATTTCCTCATTGTGGACACCCTCCTGCCATTGTTCCCAGCTACTAGTACCTGCAATCATCCTAGCTACTTTCATATCCGTAACCTCAACCTTATTGATAAGGTAACCTGAATCCACCCAGCTTTCGCTCCCATACTACAAAGTTGGTCGAAATATTGAACGGTGCACAGATAACTTAGTCTTGGTACTGACTTCCTTCTTGCAGAAGAGAGTAGATCATAGCTGAGCGCTCACTGCATTAGCTTTGCTACACCTCGCTTCCAGTTCTTTCGCTATGTTGCCCTCCTGTGAGAATATGCATCCTAAGTACTTGAAACCGTCCACCTGTTCTAACTTTGTTCTTCCTATTTGGCACTCAATCCATTTATATCTCTTTCCCACTGACATTACTTTCGTTTTGGAGATGCTAATCTTCATACCATAGTCCTTACATTTCTGATCGAGCTCTGAAATATTACTTTGCAAACTTTCAATCGAATCTGCCATCACAACTAAGTCATCCGCATATGCGAGACTGCTTATTTTGTGTTCACGTATCTTAATCTCACCCAGCCAGTCTATTGTTTTCAACATATGATCCATAAATAATATGAACAACAGTGGAACAGGTTGCAGCCTTGTCTTACCCCTGAAACTACTCTGAACCATGAACTCAATTTACCGTCAATTCTAACTGCTGCCTGACTATCTATGTAAAGACCTTTAATTGCTTGCGAAAGTTTGCCTCCTATTCCATAATCTCGTAGAACAGACGATAACTTCCTCCTAGGAACCCGGTCATATGCTTTTTCTAGATCTATAAAGCATAGATACAATTAATTCCCTGTTCCACTCATAACACTTCTCCATTATTTTCCGTAAGCTAAAGATCTGGTCCTGACAACCTCTAAGAGGCCTAAACCCACACTGATTTTCATCCAATTTGTCCTCAACTAATACTCGCACTTTCCTTTCAACAATACCTGAGAAGATTTTACCCACAACGCTGATTAAAGAGATACCTCTGTAGTTGTTACAATCTTTTCTGTTTCCATGTTTAAAGATTGGTGTGATTACTGCTTTCGTCCAGTCTGATGGAACCTGTCCCGACTCCCACGCCATTTCAATTATCCTGTGTAGCCATTTAAGACCTGACATTCCACTGTATTTGATGAGTTCCGACTTAATTTCATCCACCCCAGCCACTTTATTGCACTGCAATCTATTGACCATTTTCTCCACTTCCTCAAATGTGATCCTATTTCCATCATCATTCCTATCCCATTGCACATCGAAATCTGAAACATTACTGATCGTATTTTCGCCTACATTGAGCAACTCTTCAAAATATTCCCTCCAGCTGCCCAAGGCATCAACAGGATTCACCAGCAGTTTTCCTGACCTGTCGAAAATACTTGTTATTTCCTTCTTACCTCCCTTTCGAAGACTACTAATTACACTCCAGAATGGTTTCCCAGCAGCTTGACCCAAAGTCTCCAACCTGTTTCCAAAGTCTTCCCAAGATTTCTTCTTGGATGCTGAAATTATCTGTTTGGCTTTGTTTCTTTCTTCAACATAACTTTCTCTGTCTACCTGAGTTCTAGTATGTAGCCATTTTTGATACGCCTTCTTTTTCCTTTTACAGGCTGCTTTGACTGTGTCATTCCACCAAGGTGTTTGCTTCATCCTACCTTTACACACTACTGTTCCAAGACATTCTTTAGCCACTTCTAGTACTGTATCCCTGTACCTTGACCATTCCTTTTCCAATGACTGTAATTGACTACATTTAACTAACTGGTACCTTTCTGAGAGCACTGTTATGTACTTGTGCCTGATTTCCTTATCCTGAAGTTTCTCCACTCTTATCCTCCTACATATGGACCTGACCTGCACTTTCGGCCTCACAATACCAATTTCACTGCAGATTAAATAGTGATCAGTGTCATCAAAGAATCCCCTGAATACACATTTGCCCCTCACAGCCTTCCTGAATTCCTGATCTATTATTATATAGTCAATGACAGATCTGGTTCCCCTGCCTTCCCAAGTATACCGGTGAATGTTCTTATGTTTAAAAAAGGAGTTTGTGATTACTAAGCCCATACTGGCACAGAAATCCAAGAGTTGTTTCCCGTTCCTGTTGGCCTCCATATCCTCTCCAAATTTACCCATAACCTTTTCATACCCTTCTGTTCGATTTCCAGTCCTAGCATTAAAATCGCCCATGAGCGGAACACTGTCCTTGTCCTTTACTCTAACAACTACATCACTGAATGCGTCATAAAAACTATCCATCTTATCTTGATCTGTCCCTTCACAATGCGAATATACTGACACAATCCTAATTTTTTTGCTGGACACTGTCAAATCTATCCACATCAGTCGTTCATTTACATACCTTATTGCAACTACGCTGGGTTCCATTTCTTTCCTGATGTAAAGCCCTACACCCCATTGTGCTATTCCTGCTTTGACTCCTGACAGATAGACCTTGTATTCTCCCACTTCCTCTTCTTTCTCACCCCTTACCGGAATGTCACTAACAGCTAAAACGTCCAACCCCATCTTACTTGCAGCCTCTGCCAGCTCTACCTTCTTCCCAGAGTAGCCCCCATTGATATAAATAGCTCCCCATCTTGTTACCATTCGTTTGCCGAGCCGTGTCTTAGGAGTCCCTGGTTTGTCAATTAGAGGTGGGACTCCGTCACCTCCAAAGGTCCGAGGCATTTTGCTCTGATTGTTGCCAGCATCATATTTAAAGTACCAGGGAAGCAGGTTGCTAGCCTTACTTGCCCCGGGTCCCATTGAGTTTTACCCCTAACAGTTGAGGGACTAACCGGTGGATTTAATAGTCTTTGCCGTCTGAGCACAGAGGTGACCATGACTCAGAATATGTCCGAGATGCTCAGCCTTATTCCAAAGTAACTGGTATCCCGACTGTCAGGACGACTTACTTGGCTACTCATACGTTGCTCGTGGTTCATGAACTAGGACATGACAACAGGAACCCACATCATGAACCAAGAATTAATAAAACATGAAAAAACTTGTAAGAGCGTGTACAAATAAATAAAATATTACAGAGAAAAGTTAACTACTGCAAGGATCTCCTGTACAGAATAGGAGTGTGACAAAAAAGGAACCTATCAACTTGATTTAAATACTTGGGGTTTCTCACTCAATTTTTTTTCAGTTCTGTTGGAAAGTGAAAATGAAACCCGCTGAATGGTGCACAACTTTCTGTATGGTGCATAAGGATGTGTGAAGTATTAGTAACAACAAAGCCATGATGGAATATATGAGGTGTTGTTATAAAATAATGGAACTGATGTCACAGAGTAGGTACACTTGTGGCAAAGATGAACTACTGATAGCAGTGAAGTGTGAAGCTTCTTAGTCCAATGCAGCATATGTCATGTCTGTAGAAAACCAGTGTGGCCATGGCCTTCATTTGTGTAAGAGCCATTATTTTGCTTTGCCGGAAAAAGATGAGTGTAATAAAAAAGCAACAGTCATGAACCTTGGAAAAAACTGTTACTGAAACGCATATGTTATGAAAAGAAGTGTATGGCAGAGACTGTTCATCAAGAGAGTGGTTCTAGCATTTCCAAGGTGGCAGAGAGACATTGAAGAGACTCACACCAAGACACCCCTCAACATCAAAAATGGATGAAGATATCATAAAAGTAGATAATTTGATTCAATCTGATTGTTGGTTAGGTACTCAATCAATTTCTGAAACTACAAATTGACAAAGAATGTGTAGGGCAAATTTTATATAACGAGTTTAACAAGAGAAAAGTGTATGCGAGACTGTTGCTAAAAATTTTTACAATTGAACAAAAAGGAGCTCATGAAAATGTTTGTATTGACACACTGAATACCATTGAAAATTATCCCAATTTTTTTTTTTTTGGAAAGAGTGACAACATGTGATGAATTTTGGTTTTTCACTTACTTGGCTACTCATACGTTGCTCGTGGTTCATGAACTATACATCGAAAGGGCCCAACTTCACTGAGAGTGAAAAAAGCTCAAATGAGCAAATCAAGATTCAAAGCAATGATGATTGTTTTGTTCGATATTTGTGGAATTGTGTATCTGCACTAGGTAAGTGAGGTCAAACTATTAATCAGCTTTACTATTTGAGGTTCTTGCTCAACTCAAAGAGAAAATAAAAAAAAGACCCAAACCGTGGAAGAACAAGTTATGGGTTCTGCATCAAGATACTGCACCAGCTCGTATCACATTATCTATGAAGAGGTTACTAGCAAAGTACAGCATTAAAAGGATTCTAGTGAAGTAAAGCATCCTCGTGTTAGACCACCTACCTTATTCCCCTGATTTAGCACCATGTGGCTCTTATCTACTCCCCAATGGGAAATGTGCATTAAAAGGAACAAGATTCCAGGCCACTGAAGCAGTGAAAGAAAAAGTGCCACATCTCATCAAGGAGCTCACGCAGGAAGACTTCCACCAGGACTGTTTCAGTCAATGGAAAATTAGCAAGGAGCGTTGTAGGGACAGAGGAGGGGAGGATACTGAGGGTGACAATAACTGAATATGTATGTTTTTCAAGCGAAAAGTGTTAAAGCAATAGTCCCGTTCTTTTATAGCCACACTTCATATATAAAGGGAAGTCAGAGCTAAAATTCCAAGACACCTTAGCAACAGTTTGCACGAATTTCATGAATTGACACTGGAGGTCAGTCTGATCACCCTTTTCTGAACTAAGAATATTCTTGCTGAGCGCACAGAGCTGCCCCAAAATAAAACAGGATACAAAGCAATAGAGTCAAATTATACATCCCTTTTTGTTGAAGGCAGTGGAGATCATTCTTTCCACAAAGTTCTTGAATATAATATTTCCAAGAAAGTCTTCAATTGCCCACGCCCACAGTCCCAAGAATTTAAAATAGTCAGCTTCACTATCTGTTTGTTCAGCTTGGACAGTAAAATTTTGCTTTTAGACGAGTTCCATATCAGAAACTGTATGCATTGTGTTTTGGTGCCGTTAAATGTTAATCTGTTCTTTGAAAGTCATGTGCTGATGTTACTAACTACCTATTAGCTACATTATTTACGTTACATTCCATGTCTTTCACAATAACATGTTCATCATCTACAAACAGAAATATGTTTTAAGTTGTCTGCCATGTTCAGTGGCAACCTCCACTTTACTGGACTCCAGTCAGATTCAGACCTCTTCCCTGTTTGTTGACACTGGAGGACAGCTTTCTGCTTCCTACTTCCAGATATGAGTGAATCACTGTTGAGTTTTTTTCCATAACATGTCTGGGTCCAGGCATTTTGCAGCACCCCCCCCCCCCCCCCCCCCCCCCCCCCACACACACACACACACACACACACACACACACACACACACACACACAACCCTACTTCCATTTGCAGACCCAGTCAACTTTCTTCACAATGTAATTGAAGACATGCATCGAAAAATGGGCTAACCATCAAATGTAAAAGTTTAGAGATAAATGTTACCATCTGTTGCTAGGTACGGAATTATCAAAATTGACATTGTTATTTAGGGGTGAGACAAATGTCACTTTTTATAGTTCCCGTACCATCTACAGTTCCCTCTAGCATCATGGAAAGTATTGGCTGATGTGTTAACAGATGTCCTAACAACCTGTCCCATCTTCTTGCCAGTGTTTTCCATATATTCCTTTCCTTGCTGATACTGTGAAGAACATCCTCATTCCTTACATTATTAGTCCACATAATTTTCAACATTCTGGTTTTCCCCACAGTTAGTGTTTCACTACTATACAATGCTGCATTCCAAACATACATTTTCAGAAATTTCTTTCTTAAAGTAAGGTCAATGTTTGATACTACTAGACTTCTCTTGGCTGGGAATGTACTTTTTGCTTGTGGTAATCTGCTTCTTGTGTCCTTCTTGCTCGTATGTCGTTGGTTATTTGGCTGCCTAGGTAGAAGAATTGCTCAGCTTCTTCTACTTTGTGAGCCCCTATTCTGATGTTAAGTTTCTTGCTGTTCTTGTTTCTGCTACTTCTCAATACTTTAGTCTTTCTTCAGTTTACTCTCAGACCATGTTCTGTACTCATTAGACAGCCCTTTCCATTCAACAGATGGTGTCACTCAGGACAGTGATGTCAGCAAGTCTTCTCATTGCTATCCTTTCACTTTGAATTTTAATCCCACTCTTGAACTTTTCTTTTCTTTCTGTCATTGATTCTTCAATGTATAGATTGAACAGTAGGGGAAAGACTATATCCCTGCCTTACACCCTTTTTAATCTGAGCACTTCCAGTATTATTGTTTCTTCTTGGTTCTTGCACATATAGTACATTGCCAATCTTTCCCAATAGCTTACCCGTTTTTTCTCAGAATTTTGAACATCTTGCACCATTTTACATTGCCGAATGCTTTTTCCAGGTCAAAAATTCCTATGGATGTATCTTGATTTTTCTTCAGTCTTGTTTCCATTATGAACCAGTATGTCAGAACTGCCTGACTGATAGGCACCTAACACATCCTATATTTTCTTTTCCATTCTTCTTGCATACGAGGGCTATCCACAAAGTACATTACATTTTGGAATTAAAAATAAATAAAGTATTGGAATTTTTTTTTTATTATATACAGATGAAAGCCACACTTAAATACTACTTTTCTACATAGTTGCCATTTAAATTAAGGCACTTATCGTAGCGATGGACGAGCTTGGAAATTCCTTCGTCGTAAAATTCGGCCGCCTGTGCCTTCAACCACATGGTTACCTCTTTTGGGACAGAAAAGGTGTGATTTTTGTGGATTTCCTGGAAAGAGGCACTACAATAAACTCTCAAAGGTATTGCCAAACTCTGCAGAACCTCAGAAGAGCAATACAAAACAAGCGCAGGGGAAAGTTGGGCTCAAAGATCTTGCTGATTCACGACAACGCCCGGGCCCACACGGCAAATGCCACTCATGAAGTTCTCGAATATTTTAAGTGGGAGTTGTTTCCTCATCCGCCGTACAGTCTCGACCTGGCACCGAGTGACCTCCACTTATTCCCAGCAATGAAGAAGTGGTTGGCTATGCAGTGTTTTGATGACGACGCACAGCTTCAAGAAGAGGTAACCATGTGGTTGAAGATGCAGGCGGCCGAATTTTACGATGAAGGAATTTCCGAGCTCGTCCATTGCTACGATAAGTGCCTTAATTTAAATGGCAACTATGTAGAAAAGTAGTATTTAAGTGTGGCTTTCATCTGTATATAATAAAAAAAATTCCAATACTTTATTTATTTTTAATTCCAAAACATAATGTACTTTGTGGATAGCCCTCCTATAAATGCTTTATTTGCTGGAAAAATTTGTAAAGCCCCAATGCCTGTTTAGTGTGTCCATAGTATATAAAGGAAAAGTGGTTGAAGTTGGGTATTGAGAAGGCATGCTTTCCGACATAACATAATTGCCAATTATGGCTCAAAACAAGCAGTTTTGAAAGCATTTTCATTTAGTGTAGCAAAAAGCAACAGTTAAATCCTGAACAAAGTTGTTGGCTTGCAACCAGTGTGAAATACAATGAAACTGCTTAAACAGTTCCTACTACACTGTTGCAATGCTTCAGCTCCAAAATAAGGTTTGGTAGTTTTTTTTTCCTGAGTAATTTTAGTATTAACATATATTAATTATGACTTCATCATAGAGAAAGAAAAGATGATGAGGGAAAGATTAAAAGAAAGCGCAGAGAAAGAAAAAAAAATTAATTTAGAGGAGTGTGTCGAGAAGAAATGTAAATCATATTGATGGCAGATCCAAGAAAGACAGAGTGATGAGGGGAGGATGCCATGTACCTTCTCTCGTGTAAGCGATGCTTAGTGACTGAATAAAAGAAGGGTATGGCATGTGATGGGCAATGCATATTTTACTTATTCTTTATTCACTTATTACAAAATGCCTTTCTCAGTGATACCGCTGTAGGTGTTTGAGTAAACTGTGTAGGAACTGTTAGGCCATCACACGTTGACGTTTATCTTTACTTCTTTATTATAAAGTGTTCCACTTCTGTAGGGGCTTTCAAGCTGATGTAGGTACAGTTCAAGTGTTGTGTAAGCAAATGATAGAAATAGAGTTGGTAAGTTTTCCGATTTTGAAAGATGTACCCAAAGTAACCATCTCCAGTTCTTGAACTGTCATCTGTTCCACTATAGTGCAGACAATTTCCAGTAACAAAGTAGATTTTATGAATGATTTGTAGTTCCAACTTATTCTCACGTTCTTCATTTATGCAAAACTTTCATAGTCTTCTATTAAATGTTAACATTTTGCCATCCCCAGAAATTTGCCACTTTGCATGGTGGCACCGTAGGTAGAGTTGAGGAAAAGGGTGGTTCAATGCTTCATGTCGAGCGCTTTTCTGTGCAACTATGAACATTGAAAGTTGGTTGTTGAAGAGGAGAGAAAGGGGCAAAATTAAAGCACTTCAGTTATGAGTTTGGAGAAAAATAAAGAAAATAAAATGGGAATATACAATGAAGAAAAATGGAGTAATCGAAAGATTAGAGCAACAAGCAAAACTCCTAAAACTAATGAAAGACAAGAAAAAAGCAAACTGGTAAGGTGGGACATACACTACTAGGAAAAGGAATTATATCAACTATCGGAGGTACAGTGCAAGAACAGAAAAAATAGGGAGGATAAGAGTAAATATGCTGGATAAAGTGGAAGGTACTATGCTATGAAGCAACTGGCCTGGAACAGAATCAGGTGGAGACACAAATTATGTCAGAAACTTGCTAATAGACAAAATTACTAGTTCCCATGAACTTTTGTCTTTGTCCTCACAACAGGTGGCTCCTTGAATAAAACGTTCTTGGTTTTCCAGCCGCGTCAATTCGAATAAAATGCTCGAGCTTCCGATGGCCATCTCCGCTATCGTCGTCAGGAGTTCACTGACTGCTGGGGCTGTTACGGTCTCTCGCTTATATAGGCATGATGACATCATCAGCAGCCAATCAGATCGATCCAATGTGGAGTGCACGCATAAGTCGACCCGGAAGCTCATGGCAGCACCGGTGACATCAGTTGGCGCCAGGGGGAGGCGTCACGTTTGAAACTGCCGCTCCTGCAGCGTGCATCTGTCTCTGCTTTCTTTTGATGTCCAACGCCCATCCCCATGCCCTGCTGAGTGTGTATCCCTGGTCTCTGTTGAAATTGTTGTTGTTTAAGCAAATATTATGAGATGACTGATGGCACAGCCATGGGATCACCACTGTCTCCAGCAGTCGCAAATTTCTTCATGGAGCACTTTGAGGAGCGGCTCTGCAAACTGCGACGTTACGGCCATCTTGCTTTCTACGATACGTTGATGACACCTTCCTGATATGGCCTCATGGTGAAGATACACTACAGCAGTTCATCGATCATATGAATGGTGTCCATCCCAACATTAAATTTACTGTCGAGATGGAGAAGCACGGCAAGCTACCATTCTTGGATGTTTTGGTTGAGCAGAAGGCAGGAGGCCAGCTTGGTCACTCAGTGTACCAGAAACCAACACACACTGATCGGTACTTGAATGCCAATAGTTTCCACCACCCTGTACACAAGAAAGCTGTCCTGAACATGTTGGTTCATAGAGCCAAGATTATCTCTGACAACGACCACCTACAGTCCGAATTGCAGGACTTAAAATGTGTTTTTGGGGAAAATGGATACAGCAAAAGAGACATCGTAAACGCTTTCAAGGGCCGCCGACGAAAGACAGCTGGTGAATCAGAAGAAGAGGCCAAACGGACTGTATTCCTGCCATACTGTGGAGCAACTAGCAATAAGTTAGGACGTCTGCTGTAGAAACATGTGCTAAGACCGGTGTTCCAGCCCGCCCCCAAGATACGAGATATGTTGCGCCCTGTTAAGGACAACATTGCTCTTCGAGCGTCCGTTGTGTATGATGTACCCTGTGAATGTAGCAGCATGTTCATTGGACAGACAATTCGCATGGTTGCGGAGCATTGTACTGAGCACAAGCGCCATATAAAACAAAGGGAGCTTGACAAATCGGCCATAGTGGAGCATTGCCTAGGAAACGGACATAAGATACAGTTCAAAAATACAAAAGTGTTGGCTCATGCTTCTACATATTGGGACTCCGTTATAAAGGAAGCGGCCGAGATTCGCTTAAACAACAACAATTTCAACAGAGACCAGGGATACACACTCAGCAGGGCATGGGGATGGGCGTTGGACATCGAAAGAAAGCAGAGACAGATGCGTGACGCAGGAACGGCAGTTTCAAACGTGGCGCCTCCCCCTGGCGCCACCTGACGTCACTGGTGCTGCCACGTGCTGCCCAGGTCGACTTATGCGCGCGCGCCACATTTGATCGATCTGATTGGCTGCTGATGATGTCATCATGCCTATATAAGCGAGAGATCATAACAGCCCCAGCAGTCAGTAAACTCCTGAAGACGATGGCGGAGATGGCCATCGAAAGCTCAAGCATTTTATTCGAATTGACGTGGCTTGAAAACCGAGAACATTTTATTCATGTATGCCGTCGTGAAAGACTCTGAGGATAGGTGGCTCCTTCTCAACTTGAGGTCTGAGTGACTTGTCCCTCCCATCCAGCCTGCCCTTCAATCCTTCCTGAAGAAGAACTAACATTTCTAAAAGCTAGGTATGGTACTTTTTTCATTTTAAATGTGAGAGGAGATTCTTAAAAGGTGTAGCCATGGTGTACTGTCATAGAACAACTGCAAGACATATTTGGCATAGAGTACATGGTCTGCTCACATTTTTATGGAATTAATTAAAACCATTACATATTCAGTATTTTGTTATTTTTAGGTGACCGTATGGTGTTTCACAAAAAAAGCCTATATCTAGTTACAAATAATGGAAAATTATGTGCTTATTTATGATATTACTCCACTGTAGCATTATACATGTTTAAGTTCTTTTAGGAAAAGGCAAATATAAGCTTATAAACATAATTTATAAATGTATATTACATATTTATGTCACATAATTGCACTGTTATCAGAAATGTTAATTTGTATTCACATTATATCACAATTGTTTTTTTTTATTACAGGCAGAGGAACGACTACGTGGTACTCTCACTGCAGATAAGAATGAGATACTCTACTCAGAATTTGGTATAAACTACAATAATGAACCTCCAATGTTTCGTAAGGGTACAGTATTGCTCAGGAAGCTGATTAGAGTTGAAGAGGGTGGAAGACCTCGCAAAGTTGTTTTACCATTTTGTATAGATATAATTGGAAAACAGTTTTGGGATGAAAATCCTGAAATACTGAACTTTCGTGAACTTCAGATATGTGACAGTGGCTGTGAATCTCAAAATTCTGTTTCTAGAGAAGCTCCCAAAAACTCTGTTTCCTGAAGACAGCAGAAATATTTATGACAAATTGTAATATATTTTCATCACATTTTATGTGCTTTTAATAAAAGACATTGCAGATTTGTAAAAAATAGTACCTTTGTGCAAAATCCATAATTAACAGCATCTTAAGTGCTGTTTATAATGTGTGTTCATGCTGCTGATTTTACTATTTTTAAATACTTTACAGAATATCTACAGACGAAGAAAGCAGTTTCTTTGAGACTGTTCTTTACAGTTCCAAGTATCACCTCACTGTAAGCTGAATTGCATGTTTATTTTTAATTGTATTTCATTTGACTCTCAAATCCTAAGATGGATTCTCATTTTTAGTCTTCTACATCCTGATTTGTGTGGAAGTGTACGAGGAGTATACATATGGCAGATGCTCCATTTTGATTAAAATGTTGTATTTTTATGAGACTTCTTGGTCTCTAGTGTGTGGTGTAACAAATTGCCTGATGCATAACTTCAGTCTGCTGCCATGTAGATCATTCCAAATTAACTCCAGTTTACTTTATCCTGACAGCTTAATGTTTTCAGCTCTGATACTTAAATTGTTTCAGTTCAGTGACAAAAACTGCAGGTGTTCTTAGGACTTTGTTTATTACGCTAAAAGTTGTGGTTACCAGTGAGTTACTGAGAACAGTGCAGTTTCTTTGAAAGCTGCAGTATATAACAAAAATCCACAAATTTATCAAGCAACATTGTTCTCCATTACCTGTTTTACACTTATCCATAGATTAAATCATGTTGTGTGTTCTGTTATGTGTTGTTAGTGGCTTTGTTTACAGCAAGTGACAACATGTTTCACATTGGATGGTAATAAGTTCCTTGTGATCCATAAACTACATGAACCTACTGGGTAGTATTAATGACAAGCATCACAGCAAGCTAAACCAGAAATAACTCTGTTTGCATTTGATGGTGCATATGTTTCAGATCTGGGCACTAAGCAGTGCTGCCAATACTTTATAAATGTAAGTTCTGGGCATGCTCTGCAAGTACTTTTGAATGCAATGGTGGACAGTGGGTTGCATAGATTTGGGATGTGGGCTTTACACTTGATCGTAAGCATGTTATAAAATTGTATAAACAAATTTCAAGCTATAGGTGAGCCACACACTGAGGAGCTGAATGGATGTTAAGGTGAAAGTTTCTTTAGTGAACCACTTCTACTGCACATGCAGCATATAGTTGTATTCGGACTAATCGGCTGTGTGGGGCTCTGCAAGAGCAACCACTAGGTCTATAGCTTCGTATAGAACTTCAATAAATTGCACTAATTTGTTATCTACAGACATGCAACCATTTGGTGGCCAAATGGGGAATAAGCTCATAGCAAGCTCACAAGTGCATTCTGGACAATAGTAGTCCTCCTTGACTTACAGGGTGCATCCAGTGACTGACTGTGTGTGTTAATCTAAACTACTACAGTATATAAAGACAAATTGTTTAATTTTCTTGCCAGAGATCTTGAAAAGTTCACTAAAAGTTCTCGACCAGTTTACTTCAAATTTTTACATGGTTCTCTAATATACGTTTGGGGATGGGCATAGGCTACATATTTTTTAAACATATATAGTATATAAATATGAGGCAGTGTCAAATGAAAACCTTAAAAGTGTAATTAAAAGCAGACGTATCACACCATTTTTCTGTAAGTTGGCGGTACTGTCGCCAATGAAGGAAGGAACACGCTATAACTGGCAGCATACTACAGACAAGCGAAATGCAGCCACAATACCTGTTCAAAATGGCCTGTGACCTGAACCAAGGAAGAATAGTGTTCTGTCATACATTTTCTGAGCAGTGAAGGCACAAAACCTATTGAAATCCATCAGTGAAAGGTGATGCAAGTGTATTGCTGCAGCAACTGTTTGGCTGGAGCAGAAAATTCAAAAGTGGCCTGACTTTTGTGACAAATGCTCAATGCCTGGATCAGGCACACCACCTGTGACACCAGAGTCTACTGCAGCAGTTGAAGTGACTGTGATGGAAAATTGCTGTGTGACAGTGGATGAAATAGCTGCAAATTATTTGAACATTAGTCATGGCTTAGCAAATCACGTCATTCATGAAGTGCCTAAGTTTCACAAAGTGTTTGCAAAGTGGGTGCCATGGCACGAGGTGTGTGTGTGTGTGTGTGTGTGTGTGTGTGTGTGTGTGTGTGTGTGTCACTATCACCCTTCTTCAGAGGAATCCATGTGCATTTCCTGTTCACTGGACAAAGTGTGTTGAACAACATGGATACCATCATTTTTAAGGTTTTAATTTGATTCCCCCATCACATAAAGCCAGGTTGTTTTCCCAATGTTACCGAAAATTTAAAAAAGTTCTTGATGAATTGAGTTCCAATTTTTACACAATGCTCTAATAAACATTCAGACATAAATTACATATTTTTTCATGTGTATAATATAAAGGGGAACACACACTCTCACTCACTCTCTCTCTCTCTCTCTCTCTCTCTCTCTCTCTCTCTCTCTCTCTCTCTCTCTCTCTCTCTCGTCCAGTCACATTAAAGTGACAGGTTGAATGACCACCTTTTGCAACACGGACTGCTGTGAGACATGCAGGAAGAGAGTCAATGAGTTTCAGGAAGGCACTGACAGGGATGTTTAGCCATGCTGACTCCAGTGCTGTAGCCAGTTGCACTAGATTTCTCATTTGAGGATCCATGGCGTGAGTAGCCCGACCCTGGTGGTCATACAGATTCTCAATTGGGTTTAAATCCAGGGAATTTGGTGGCCTGGATATTTCAGTGAACTCATCCTGGTGCTCTTTGACCCATTTACATATACTGTGAGCTGTGTGACACATTGCATTGTCCTGCTGATAGATGCCTTTGAGCCAAGGAAAAACAAACTGCATGTAGCAATGGACATGGTCCCCAAGGATAGGTGCATACTTGAGCTGATCCATGGTGCCTTCCAGAATGAGGAGCTCATCCAGTGAATGCAATGAAAACATTACCCAGACCATAACGCTCCCTCCTCTGGTCTGGACCCTTCCGATGATTGTTGCATGGAGTTTGCTTTCAGATGTTTCACGACCGATGGAGCAGAAAACATGATTCATCTGAAAAGACCACCTGCCGTCACTTGATGGACATCCAGCTGTAGTACTGGCTTGCAAATTCCAGACTTCGTCACTGAAAAACAGTCAACATGGATGCATGAACCAGGTGCCAGTGCAGAGGCCCTTAAGCAGCAGTTTGCTAAACGGTCATTGAGGAGTTGGTGTTGGTAGCTCCTTGGTTCCTCTGGGTGGTGAGTTGCTCCGCAGTTGCACACCTAATTGTCTGTACACATCTCTGCATTCATCGTCCACCCCTGTGATCTCTGGCCCATGGTGCGCCACAGCTGCTTCGGCATCACTTTTGGATAGCATCATTTCGCTAGGCACAGCATTCTTTAACCACAGCAGCGTGCAAAAAGTTTACAAACTTAGATTTTTCAGAAATGCTTCCACCCTTAGCCCAAAAGCCTATGATGAGGGCATTGTGGAAGTGAGATAAATCATTCCATTCCTGCATTACAACAATATCACTGTTCTCTGTGTCCCCCTTAAACAACTTTTATACAAGTACCTTCCACCACTGGTACCCTGCCATCTGTGAGTGGTTATTGGACATTGACATCAAATATAGGTGGTGATAACATTAATGTGACTCAAACATTAGCAAAAATCTCAGACTTTTATATTTACATATGACACACACCACATCCTCTCAGATCCAGCAGCTGGAGTGGTCTTGTTCTACCCCATATATCAGTCATCCCATGTGATTTAGCCATTCATTTTAAGTGACTTCAGTCCCCAATCGAGCTTTTATTTACAATAACAGGAAACAAGGCTCAAGGTCAGAGAGGCGGAAGAGGTAGGGGAGATTAGAACATATATCTAATTCCCATACATGTTAAGCAATTGCGAAGCATTGCGGGATAAATAAAAGAAACCGAAGTGTGAATGTCTGTATTTTGTGAAAGGATTTACAGCAAATATGTTATGAGGCTGTAATTCAACTACACTTCCCCTTCCACTATCCACCCACAAACCAAAAGTCAAGTAGCAAAAATCTCTAGAAGTTCAGATTGGTCACAGTATCACGAGACTGATATAGTGCCGAATCCAGCTGACCCAGGGAGCAAGGACATTTATAGCACTCGTTAGTTGTCATTCAGAAATCTGTTCAGCCCCTCTCCAGAATCACATAGTTGTGGCTGAATGATAGATGTTGGTTGACAGCAGCAGATGCCATCAAAGTGTTCTGCCTTTGTTTTCATAATGTCTCCAGATGCCTGGAAATACAGCATCCTCATTATAGGTGGCTGAAGTGTTCCAAGAGAAATTTTCGTGATTATTTGACATACTTGAGTGGAGATAGCGGAATCATTGAATTAGTCCAGTAACATTTCCCGGGACCTCTTTTTTCCACTCTTTGGCTGTTTGTCAATTTTTGCCCTTTGCAACTTGAAAGACAGAGAAGTTTTCTGCTATTAGTTTTAACTTAAACTGTAACAGAGCTGCACACCTTACCAGATTGCAGAGCAACGCCCACCATTCCACCAAGTGATAGGGTGACCCTGAAGACTTGGGGATGGATAAATCAGTGGCATGGTAGATTGCTATGATGTGGTTTACCATGGACATTATTTTAATTTTACTAAATACACAGTTAAAACTCTAGCATTTACTTTGCTCTGTGCATCACCTATCTCGGTAGCTTCCTTTCAGGTCTGTTCCATCTGGTACAATTGCTCACTGGACAGGTAATCAGTAACTTCTCACTGATAAGAATCTACAGTCTGGAGAGCAAAACAAGAGATCTGTGGAATCTATGGCTGATGATGACCCTGCAGTAGTGATGAAGTGCATGTGATGCTGAAGGAGTGCCATGTGTCATTGTTAAATGCAGTCATGCCACATTTGACCCTGTCTTCAGTAAAGTCATACTTGCAGTGCAGGGTATAACTCCTCAGGCACTAATATGTTTCCTCCAATTACAAGCATGCACCAGGAATTTCAAATATGCCACATGCATTCAGAACCAATTAATGTTCCACAGCACTATGAGAGCCATCTGAATGGGGTAAGTTTGTTTTTCCCTTTATCCTTTCATCAAGTTAGAAATCCATATGGGGTAGGGGATTAGATGAAGGTTTCTGTGGTTCACACAGATTGTCCTCACAGTCCAAAGCCTATTTAAAAAGTTAACAGATGAAATTAGGGTTGAATGTAAAAATCCTTAATGTTTTAAGATATTTATTAAAGGACATCTTCTATACACCAGGAACTGGGCTAGAAATGTTTATTTGCCAACAACAATTTTCATGTTTATAACCCCTCATCAGTGGCACCTGATATAGAGGAACAATCAGCTTTATGTACATAAATTTCTACAAAATAACAACTGTGTTTATAGTAGCAGAAATATGAGGTTATTTAGATTATGTCCCCCTGTTGGAGGTTCGAGTCCTCCCTCGGGCATGGGTGTGTGTGTGTTGTGCTTAGTGTAATTTAGTTTAAGTTAGATTAAGTAGTGTGTAAGCCTAGGGACCAATGACCTTAGCAGTTTGGTATCATAGAAATGTACCACAAATTACCAAAATTACACTATGAACCTCTATAGCAGTGACGTAGTATCAGTTAATACTGTAGGATATGGAATCAGTCCTATCACATAGTATACAGGTTGTCATGTACCAAATGTTACTGCCATCAATCTAAGGCAGTGACAATTGTTGATTACATTTGACATGTAAACAGATCAAAGAGTCTGCATTACCTGTCTTTTGTTATCTGTAACATTGTATTTATATGCATCTGTGAATATATATAATAGAGGGAAACATTCCACGTGGGAAAAATATATCTAAAAACAAAGATGATGTGGCTTACCAAACGAAAGCGCTGGCACGTCAATAGACACACAAACAAACACAAATATACACACAAAATTCTAGCTTTCGCAACCAACGGTTGCTTCGTCAGGAAAGAGGGAAGGAGAGGGAAAGACGAAAGGATGTGGGTTTTAAAGGAGAGGGTAAGGAGTCATTCCAATCCCGGGAGCGGAAAGACTTACCTTAGAGGGAAAAAAGGACGGGTATACACTCGCGCGCACACACACACATATCCATCCACACATATACAGACACAAGCAGACATTTTAATATGTCTGCTTGTATATATATATATATATATATATATATATATATATATATATATATATATATATATATAAACAAAGATGATGTGACTTACCAAATGAAAGTGCTGGCAGGTCGACAGACACACAAACAAACACAAACATACACACAAAATTCAAGCTTTCACAACAAACTGTTGCCTCATCAGGAAAGAGGGAAGGAGAGGGAAAGACGAAAGGATGTGGGTTTTAAGGGAGAGGGTAAGGAGTCATTCCAATCCCGGGAGCGGAAAGACTTACCTTGGGGGAAAAAAGGACGGGTATACACTCGCGCGCACACACACATATCCATCCACCTATATATATTTACTGTTGCTGTTTGAAGGTAAATTACACAAAGGTATAAAATTGCAAAATATTCCAACATATGTCAAACCGGAGAATTTTTCGTGCAGGACTCTTTAACCTGTCAGTTCCATGTTTACATTATATGATAGGTAAGTCAAATGGAATCAGGAATTGCCACTGCTTAAGATCTGACAACCTGTATATTATGTGATAGGACAGTTTCCATATCCAGTTGTCTTAACTGACACGATGCTGTCATTGCTATAAAGTACATAATGTAAGTAATCTTATATTTCCACTACTATATATACAGTTGTCATTTTGTAGAAATAGACATACGTAGAGTTGTTTGTTCCTCAGTATCAGATGTCACTGATGATGGGTTGTAAACCCAAAAACCAGTTTTGGCAAATAAACATTTATAGAGTAGCTCATGGTGTATAGATGATGTCAATAAGGTTGAATGAGCCGGCAGTTTTAGCTTCAGTTTGTAAAGGGACTTGTGTTTTTGGTGGCAACAGTCTGGATATAACTGTTGCAAAGACACTAAAGGATTTGTCTTTTTCTGCTTGCTGTGTTGATGTGATTTGCTATGCATTATTGGTAAGTGTAACTGCTTGGATGACGAAACTAGTACTGTGGCTGTTGTGAAGATTTTTACACTTTTATAACTCGCATCTGCCAGTGGAAAGGAACTAACTTTTTATATTATTTGCTTTACTATAGTGGCAAATGATGTCTTGCCTCATGCACCTTATTTGTCTCGCTATGTGGTATGCAGTTGGTCATTAATTTCCTTCATGGGCTGTTTTGCCACAATTTCTGCTTATTGCTGGCCCTCAAATGCCAGTGTAGGGTAGTACGAAATGTTCTCAGTGCCCCTACATTAATTCTCCATGAAAATCTTAACTTTCAACAATACTGACCTTTGTCTTCATTAGGAAAGCAACTATCTTCTTGATGAAGAAAATAGTAGATACTGTGTAAAACCCAGATTTATGTCAAGAATTAACAAGTATACCAACAACATTTGATACAACAAATACATCATGAAAGACTTTGTGGTTATACAACTGTACTGTGTTTGAACTGTTGGAATTTAAAACACTTTAAAGGATTTAGAGCCAAAGTATTAAGCAAGTATAGTTTGCTGTAATATGTTCTGAAAAAAATGTCACGTGGACAGTCAGGACAAATCGGCATGTGAGCATATAATTAAAGCTGGGGACACTAACATAAATTTTTGATACAGTAGTCCTTCCAGCATGAAATTTGAGTGACTGCTTTCTTCTTCAGATGTGACATAACTTCCGCTTGCATTTACCCATCACACTCTCATAGGTAAATTTGCAACATAACCTCCAAACAGAGTAATTCATAACTCTCACATATTTGCACCTGGCATGTCTGCCCATGACATAATTTTCATAACTTACTCACTAGAATGTCCCAGAAAGAAACTGAGACTGACTACATACGGAAACTTCGAACACTGAACATGCAACTGAGGTGCACGAAATAGTGTAGGGGATGACATCTATTTCCTTCTTTGACATAAATGAAAAAAATTCATGGATTTACTCAATCATATTACAATTATGTTCCCCTGAAAGATGAAAAATAAGAAGCTAACTGATGAATTAAAACAACTCCTGAATCTCGGAGATACTCCACGTTGAGCATACAGACTACACCGTACTCCTGACAATCCTATTGCTTACAAGCAGAAGTGGAAGAGAGTCAAGTTGTGAAAATCACTAAACTCAAGCATGCCCGTACATAAGCAGACACCTGAATTAGACCATTTATATGAATGTGTGGTGTCTGTCTCTCAGACATAGACATGTCCGATGTCCGCAAGAACAGACACTACGAGTCTGCAGCTGTGATACATTATATGTAGGGGGGGGGGGGGGGGGGAGGGAAGGGAAGGGAAGGGAAGGGAAGGGAAGGGACTATTGATGTCAGCTGCATGGGACTGTATGATCAGCTGTTCTATGGAAAAAGCTGCATGGTCTTTTATAGGCAAAGTAACAGCAGCAGCTGATCAACCTATACTTCACGTTACATACAACCACAACTGAACCCAAGATGAAACAGAGACTCTTGATTACTTCAAGCAGGGTAAACAACTGTAGCTGCAAAAAACTGTATCTAAAGCATGTTACTTGCAAACCATTAAAAAATCCATTATGCTTATCAGATGAGCATCTACTGGACACAATGGCATCACAGTCCAAATGATGAAGCTTATTATTGACTTGCCCACTACAACAGATATCTTCAACCACTTCTTAACACAAGTGTTTCCCCTGAGGTCTGGGAACAGTGACTAGTTAAGCCATAATCTAAAAAGAACATTGCCAAAGCACTCTCCGATTACCAACTTGCCTGCACTCTTCCTCCATTGTCCAAGACCTTAGACTATATAGTCCACAACCAGCTAACAAACACATTCCAGTCGGGACATGTGACTGCTGCAATCCCCAAGAAGTCATAAACTCTTTTGACCTCAATGTGTGGCTCCTGGTTACAATGTGAAGGGGAAAAGCAGATTATCATCTGTTTCAGAAATACTGTCATCGATTTCAAAACCATTGTCAATTTTGGAACCAGATTCTTCAAGCAGCCCCATAATTTCATCACCAATCAAACTGTCCCCCATTCTGTGACAAACGTTTGCAATCAAGACAACCATGGAAAAACACTGCAACAACGAATGTGTAGGAACTGATCAAGCCTGTAATATTTTTTCAAGTCATGTAGCACTTTTTGGATGAAGGAACATCCATCTGGTGGTTCTCTGAAGTAGTAAGAGCAAACAAGTGGCTTCAAGCTGTCGCTGCTCGGAAATAATGCACCATGAAGTCACAATTGTGAAAGCTGCACTCTGAGGTTCTTCAAGTGCTGACTGTTAAATCGCAGAGTCCATAATTTCTATGGGCAGTAACCTGGATGTGTTAAGTCAAACAAACAACCCACTAGATGAATACCAATCAGTTTTCCATAAACATCACTGCGCAACATCAGCCTTAATAAGGATAAAAGGTGACCTGAAGCTTGCTGTGGATGCGCAAGAGGCATCTATCATGTGCTTCTTAGGTTTTAGCAAAGCCTTTGACACTGCTGACTTCGACAGTTTACTTGCCAAATGTCGCAGCCTAAATTTTTTGCCAAGTGCTGTCCACCGGTTTTACTTACTCCTGACATCTTGTGAGCAATGCTTCGTATCTGGCACCATAAAGTCAAAGAGGAGGCAGCTAGTGTTAGGCATCCCTCAGGGTACGGTATTATGTCATATACTCTTTTCACTGTATGTCAGTGACAGGTCATCAGTTTTGTCCTGATGCACATGTCACATACCGGTATATGCTGATGACAGCCAATTTCACTTCCTAAGCAAAGAGTGTAGGGGGTCACAATAGATGAAAATCTAAAACTGATCTAAGCATTAACTGCAATATGCAAGAAGATATCAGCAACTCCCGATGTCTTACAAAAATATAATAAGTTCTTCCCTCTTGACCTAAAACAGAAACTTGTACAAATGCTTACACTTCCAGTTATTGATTACAGTGATGTTATTCGGCAAGGTCTTTCTCAGGAAAGCTCCACACCTGGAACTAGTTATAAAAGACTGTGCTAGATATATCTGTGATATTCACTTCTTTCATCATATTTCACCATCATATGCACAGCTATTCTGGCAGACAAGTACAGAGATTTCCATACTCTCTGTCTCTCTACTGTCTTATCAATGTATCTATCCCTTGTATCTCTCCTTGACCTTAATGCACTTGTCTGAACAACATGGCAGAAACACCCATCCCCACACAGCAAAATCTCTTCTGTGCCACTCAGTCACTCAGCTGCTTTCTCAATGTCCTTGTCAGTAGCAACAACTCAACTCTGGAATAACTTCCCACATTATATTAGAGAATTGAATAACATTTCCATTTTCAAAAGACTGTTAAAAACATGTCTACTGAAGCAACTTGGCGACTTCCATTGTCCCTGTACACACTTGTTACCCCTTTTACGTCCTTTCAATCAGGTCATCCTCATTTCCCAGTATTCTTAGCTGGTACAGTCTCATTAAATTTACCTTTCCTAGTACTTGCTATATCAGAAAATATCTATTTTGTACACCTATAAATAATTTTTGTACATGCTTCTACCATCATCATCATCATCGTCATACTCCTCAGCGGCAGCAAAAGCAACAGCAACAGTAGTAGCAACTTATGAGTTCTTAGTATATTTACTCGCATTGTCTCAATACACACACACATCATTGTAATACATTTAGTCACATTAAAATTGTTATTTCTTAGGTAATTATGACACAGAAAGGTACTGCGTTTGTGAAAAGCTGATCTCATCTGAGAGAGGGCTTGATGGTCCTACACAGATCAGGTTAAATAAATAAAACGCTGCTGCTTCGTTAAGTTCATTTTTCATTATTTTATTTTCATTATTTTATTTTCATTATTTTATTTTTCATTATTTTATATAGGCTAGCTCCACATATTAGCCTCCCATTTTTCTTGTAATTCATATGTGCAAATTTGAGGGGGAGAGATAATGAATCTCCCTCCCAAAAAAGTGAAAGCTTTTATACCTCACACATTCACTTCAAAACTTTTCATGCAATATGCAAAGAACAAAATAGTATGAAAACCAAGTTTCTCAACAATGACAAAGAATTCTAGAAAATTACAGGGTATGTTCAAGGCACAGTAACTTTCTATTGCAAATAAATGTCTTTTTCGTATCACATCTCATGTCACTATACTGCCTCTCAGATAATGAAAAAAAATTCTACAAGTATTTCTTTACCTAACTATAAAGAAAATTGTTACTTGGATCCCCTTTTTTTGGGCAGATTACCAGTGCTTGCTACACATCCTTAATGATCTTTCTTTAATTTAACTTAGTCAGAGTTTTGGTGCAATAATTGCTTGGAAATTCAAATTGGAATCTGAGGAGAAAAGGCATCATCACTTAATAACAATTATTATAATGTTTATGGGTTTGGTGCTGCACATACTGAACTATAGTGGACATCAACTATTTTTGCATCTACAAATGGAAATGTGTAATGACAATAGATTCAGTTTCATCAGACATTGGATGTTACATGTATCCAAATAATTCGTAACGAATCTCGAAAGTATTATCAAATGGTTTGTGCTCTTGCTCAAGAGCTCTACCATCCACTTAGACTATTATATTTCTGTTCATTTTACTTCTCTAAATACGATCCTGAGTGTATTCATAGCCCCCTTAACTGATATTAATTCTCATTCTATTGGTAGAAAACTTTTACTTTAGTTTTCTGGTATGTATTTATGTGTTTGATAAAGGTATAACAGCCAAATGTGGCAATAACAAAAATAAAGGGACATAAAATGAGTCAGCTGTGGAACAATGTTATCTTTCATATTGAAAAGTAGAAAAACTATATAATTATGGGACTGAATTGCTGACCAGTGCGTACCTTTGAGAGGTAAAATATTTAGTACTGCCAATACAGGTATAGTTACTTTTTTGTGTGTTTCAGGTTTCCTAAATATTTCACCTCCTGAAGGTAAGTTTTGGCCAGCAGTACTGTGTCTCAATTTTATAGTTTTCTTGACTAAATTATTTTATGCTGTTAACACTGAAAAACAGAGCTAATACTGTCCTCACACTGCTAACTTATTTGATGGTGAACTGATACCCCTGAATCCACATAAGTGGCTAACAATGTTTCTGGACTCCAGGGTCAGTGACAGTTTATTATTTGCTTCAATGTCTTTCCTACAACGCTCAATGGGACACCACTTCAAAACTGAGATACAAGGAGCCTGGTTTGAGGATGGGGACCAAAATGCACTGTAGAGGCACAAATAGGCTTCTTTAATAGTTCTTAACCCAAAAGGTTCAGGAGTTCTTTGTAGTCCTTGTTTTAAATGTTATGTGAGAGCATCCCAAGCACCATTGGAACAATAAATATTACTGGAGGCCAAATCTCACAACATATTTTGTGACTATACCATTTTCATTGGTACAGTCATTATTATGAGTATTCACCAATGGTTGTGTCACAATGTTTGATACATCATTTGCTGCGCAAGGCTTCTACCAGCATGTGCAGTGAGTTTGTATTTGAACCTTCACAATGTTTTGACCAACTGATTTGTTTGACTACTGACAGGAAAGTAATGATTGTTTTACAAATTCTCTTGCAGGAGTATGTACTTCTCCTTAAACTCTTGGTATGCATATTAAGTGGACATATACTTCGCTGACCAGCTTCTTACTTACTGTACAGCTTCTTTATCTTGGTGTAAGACACTTGATGACTTGTCTCCTGCACCTTCTGTGCATCCTGAAACACTAAGCAGATTTGGCTCTATACTGTGCATTTGTCAGAATTATTTAATTCATATCATGTGCAAAGTCATGACTCCTCCTTCAACTGTTCCTACCGACTGTTACATATGAGCTTCATATGACCATATGGCTGTCACTCAAAACATTTCAACACAGGGATGTATTATTAGATGGAGGAACTCTGCCTTAATGTACTTTGTTGATTGCTCAACAGCAATAATAAAGGAGACTTTACAGCCCCACCCCCAAATCTTGCCATTCACTCCCATCATAATGTTTCTGACACCACTTCCCTTTCATCACACCATTGCTTCAGCATTCAGAGATTCCTTCATGTAAGTATACCTAATATTGTGGCAGGAGGTCATCTCTTCACTTATGAGAATTATGCTTTTCAGCCACTACATTTACATCAACAAACACACGCCACATGCCATGATATAGTGTGTGGTGGAGGGCACCTTGTACCACTGCTAGATGCTTCCTTTCCTATTCCAGTCAAAGAGGGAGCAAGGAAAAATGACAGTTTATCTGTCTCCATATGAGTCCTTATTTCTCTACCTTGTGTTCACAGTCCTTATTTTACATGTAGGATGGCAGCAGTAGAATCATTTTGCAGCAAGCTGCAGATGGCAGGTCACCAAATTTTCTCATTAGTGTTTCGTGAAAATGTTGTCTTCCCTCCAGGGATTTCCATTTGAGTTCACAAAGTATCTCCACAATACTTCAGTGTTTATCAAATCTACTGGTAAGGAATCTAGCAGCACATCTATGAATTGTTTCAATGTCTTCCATTAATCTGAGCTGGTGGATATCCCAAACACTCAAAAGTGGGTCACATCTGTGTTCTACATGTGGTCTTCTGTGCAGATGAGCTCCACTTTCGTAAGATTCTGCTAATAAACCAAAGTTGACCATTTGTCTTCCCCACTAGCAACCTTATGTGCTTATCCCATTTTATATCGCTGTGCCACATTACACCTAGACAGTGACATAACTGTGTCATGCAACACAAACTAATACTACATTTGAATACTGCAGGACTGTTTTTTCCTACTTGACTGCATTAACTTACATTTTTCCACATTTACAGCAAGCTTCTATTCCTTACACCAAATATAAATTCTGTCCAATAGTCACTCAACGATGATACTTTCCCGTATGTTATAGCATCATCAGCAGTCACATATTCCTGCTCACCCTATCCCTCAAATCATTCATGTTTACAGAGAACAAGAGCAGTCCTATCACACTGCCCTGGTGGTACCTTTGCCTCTAATGAATGCTCACCAATCAGGGCAACATACTGCGTCCTATTTTTAACAAGTCTTCAAGTAACTCAAATATCTGGGAAGTTATTCTGTGCTCAGGCATTTGTCAACAGTTGCAGTGGGGCACTGTGCGAAACTTTTTATGGAAATCTAGGAAAATGGAATCTGCCTGTAGCCCTGCTTCCATGGTTTGAAGGATATCAAGCAAGAAAAGGGCAAGCTGAGTTTTGTGTAAGTGATGCTATCTAAATCTGTACTGATTTGAGGACAGAAGTACTTTTACCTCAAGGAAATTTATTATATTCAATCTTAGTATGTGCTCATGAATTCTGCTGCAGACCAACATTAAGGGTACTGGTCTACAGTTTTCCGGGTCTGTTATTTTACATTTCTTATACAAAAGGGTCACCTGCACTTTTTCCAGTCACCTGAGACTTAGTACTAGTCGAGAGATTTGCAGTAAATGCAAGCCAAGAAAGGGGCCAATTCTGAAGAGCACTATGCCAAACAGTTTTTCTTTACCTACCTTCTACTGCCACATCAGTCTGGTCAACAAGTGACTGGATAGAAGCCTATGATGCACTTATTGATTTTATGTAGGACTTGAATTTTCTCAAGTTCTCGGCAAGATTTTCTGATAATGTAGGATGATCAACACTATGCTTTGTGTGTATTGTTTTTGGAGGCACGCAATTTTTAATAATACTTGCATGTTGACATTTCAGTGCTCTTTTGTGAACTGAGCATACAATAGTTTATGCTTTCACAGCATTTTCTAAATTTTGTCATTAAATCACAGTGGATATTTTCTGTCCTTAAGCCACTTGCTTGGCATATACCCTCCAGTGCACGATTTATTGACTGTCAGTTGTAGCTTTACATATCGATTGCACTATTCATTCAGTCTTTTGAGTGAAACTAATCTGTGGGAGCAACCAAGCAGAAACAGTTGACACAATCTGGTGGATTCAGTTCGGAGCAGACACATTTGATCATTTTGCCATTGTTAAATCATCACTATTGGCTGCACTGTTGTAGCTGTTATCACTGCTCCAATTTTTCCCTTTTACTGAGTGCAATAAGCAGCTTTTAGTTCACTTTTTCATTCATGTGTATGAATAGGCTTTTTCTTGGTAGTGAACTTCTTGTCTGGGTCAGAATTCCAAACAACTCGGTGGTGAAGGAATGGAAGAAATCATACGACTGGATAAAAGTGATCCACAAGATACATTCAGTGTAACATACAGTATCTGCAAGGATGATGACTATATTAATCAAAGAAATTCAAAGAAAATTAATGAATGGGGATAAATATTTCATGTGAAAAATACTTCTGACAAGTGGCGATATATGCTTAAAACGTAAGTGATTAAGTCCCCAAAGGATTCAAAAAATTGTATCTTACAAGTGTTTTGTTCACATCACCTTAACATTTATTGAAATAGAAGTATTGGGAGACAGAGATTCAATAAATTGAAGTAAAAACTAATTTTTCATTTATTTAAATGTAAATTTGTAATGCAGCACTGGTTATTAACCTTTTAAAACCAACCAAAAATCAACATTTAATACTAGAAGCATGAACAACTCACACTTAAGTAATTAAATACATAAATTTTGGAAATACTTAATTTTTAGAAATAAGCTTTTTATTCAACCTCCTTGAAATAAGATACATTATTTGTCTCTCAAAAAAGTTGGCAAATGTACTTGCAGTTCGCATACACCCTAAAACAATGATGACAGTTTATAAATAAAACCGCTGAAACCCACAGAGAAGTTTCCATTCATTCATATCTGCCGAACCGTCATAGATATGGGTCGGTTGGTCAGTCAGTCAGTCAGTCGTCTCACATTGCCACTATAAACTAGAGGAACTAGTTCCATTCGACTGAAAAAAAAAAAAAAAAAAAACAACAACTGAATGAGAAAAATTGACTGACCAACCAGTTGGCTGTCCCATCACTAAGTTTAAACTTTGTCCGTAATTGCTCTAAATCCATCGTATTGGAACTAAACATGTCCATTTGTTGTCTAAGTAGGATGATAATAACTGTTTATCTGCTCTTTCCAGCATAAAAACTTTTCTAGGCTTCTTGATGGACTTATTAATTTAAGCAACCATCATCGCTATGACGACATGTTCACTAATGGGTATTGCCCAAATTCTAGAATTTGATTATCATTCTTACTTATTAAGGTGCTACCTCAATAAATAGAGCCCCATACTGCAGACATTTAATTGATTTTAAGGTTGGGGGGGTCATAGATTCTAGAGCTTATTGGATTTAGGAACTTGACATATTATTGATCGTCACTTCTTCCCCCAAGATTCCAACAAACACACATTTTGTTTCACATGTACAGTTATTAATCCACATAACATAACACCCTTTTCCTTATGATACACAATGTTCCTGTGTCAAGCCATACATTTGTCACTGATTCAATACTAGAGCTTAAAGTAATGTAGACATAGTGGCTCTCACCAGCCTCCAGCTCCAAAAACCCCAGAGTTTGCCAAGTATATACTCATTAAACACTGGCAGAGTTCTCCGAGATGCTTTCCTTTTGGCACAAACCAAGGAACATGTGTAGATTATCAAATACAATGAACATAGCAAGCATTTTTTAATTTAACCCTTCAATGATCTTTTTTTATTTAAAATTATGTTCCAAAAAATATTTTTTATTTATGAAAAAGTCCTACAATGAATGAAATTACATATAGACATGTAAAGCTCAAAATACTGCGTTCCAAATTTTGAAAATCATCAGTACTATAATACCACATATAGTCTTGCACTGGATTTTCACTAAATTATCCTGAAACTTGAAACAATTTTTTTTAGTTTCTGTGTAGCTATTAAGTCTAACCATGTATTTCACAATGGTTTCCTGTGAATATAAATCTTGGAGGAGCTGTCTGGAGCACACCTGGATGTATTTATCTCATGCCACTGGAGGACACTTGTCCCTCAACTTACAAACTGTCGTTACTTTCAGTCTTCAATGGAGTAACATCACATACTTCTTCACTTTCATAGCTGCTAAATTCAGTGTCAATCTTCACTATTGTAATTCCTTTTTGAAAGCATTGCCTAAACAACAGTACCAGTGAGTGTCTGAAAGTGCATGTTTTGTCGTCGCACATCCAAAGCTGCACACAGTAAAAACAAATTCCACTCAATAATGTCTTATGGAATAGTTTTCTAGGGTAACTCATCACTTAGACATAAAGTATTGATTGCACAAAAGAGAGCAGTGAGAATAATTAATGGTGTTCACCCGAGGACACCATGTAGGCACCTTTTCAAGGAGTTAGGTATTTTAACTGCACCATCACTGTACATATATTCACTAATGAAATTCATTACAAATGATCCATCTCAATTGGCGAAGAACAGTGATGTTCATAAGCGCAACATTAGAGGGAAAAATGAACTTTCCTATCCTTTATTGAAGCTGTCAGTTGCTCAAAAAGGAGTACATTATTCAGCAACTAAAGTCTTTGATCATTTGCGCAACATGAAGTGTCTGGCAGGTAGCAGATCAAGTTTTAAATCTAGCTTAAAATCATTTCTTTTGGACAACTTCTTCTACTCCATGGACGAGTTTGTTTCAGAAATGGTAGAAAAAAAAATGTACATCTAAATGTAGTTGCATGTGTAGAACTAAAATTTTTCAGTAATATTAATATTAGCACTATACATATGAGTATATTATATATATCTTGTAATCTAACTTGTTCCACATCATATCAATAAAATAATCAGGAAAATGATCTATGAAACATGACATAACTAAAACTAAACAATATCTAGTGGCAACCACCTCAACCAAAACGCAACAGCCAGGCTACAAATGTAGTAACAGGTACTCTCTAGCGGGCGTACACACAACTATCAGTGCTGCAATGGATATAAGTGGGTTTTATTTTTTTAAAGGTCTTTTATTAAGTTGCACAATTATCCTTTTGGATTTTAAGTTTCTGTCAAAATAAGAAAAACAAGATAACTCGAGGTTCAATGTTAAGGTGTTAATTCTCTGAGGCGCTACTACACTTACAAAGTAAAGTTACACCAAAGGTGAAAATTGCTTCATTCTCTCTGAGTATTCTCGATTAAAACTTTTTCCAGCTCAAATTCATAAAGTTTCATACTTATGGAAAATATTTCATAGGCCCAGAAAAAGCATGTGACACCTACACACGGGAGTTCCTCTTAAATGAGATACCCATTTTCTGATAGGTCAGCTTACACTGCGATATCCAGAGATACTTGTTGCATGTGCATTTGCATATTTGGCTCCTTTTTCACAGTTATTGCATGTTTTCGCTCTATGTTTACAATATTTTAATAATTTAGACAGGCAGGCAAGCTCGATCTAGTTTTGATGTCTCTCAGATTGACCGCGACCTAGAACTGTGTGCAATCGCTGACTAAGAGGCCACTGCCTAGCGAATTCATTACAGAAGAGTAACAGGAACTGGTAGACAGAGTCAATGCTCCTGTGCCCACCCCTCCAGTTAATCCCTTCTGCTGTCAAACCGAACGCTTCGGCAGCAATTAAATTAAAGTATGCAAGGTTTTAGTCGCACGTCCATTGTTTCAGTTTATCTTTCTATTTACTTGCACACAGTTGAACATTTACGACAAATAGTGCATAGCATGTTGTGCGCCATGCTGCCCGAAAAAAGAAACGTTTCATGGATAGCTGACCATCCTTGAACATTTAAATGTGACAGAATTGTTTTATATTGTCGAGCTTGTGAGAGAGACATTTTAAAAAGTTTTAAATAGACCATGTTAAGACAAGTCTTCATATCACAGGAATGCAGAAGAAAGGACCACGACAACAACCTCTGACAACAGCAAGTTGCAATAGCAGGGATTTGTCCAAAGGTAACGAAAAAAGTTGGTTTAACATGGATCTATGTGGAGCATTCATTGCAAGCAATATTGCACAAACTTACAAACCCTATCGTTAAGGTCTCCCTGCACAAATATTGCTTAAATCAAAATATACCAGATGAATCAACATGGCACAAAAATTACATACTGACAATGTACGTAAATGTTCGGGAAGAAAAATGCAGTGAACTCAAGCACAGCATTATCTGGATTTCAGTTGGCGAAATTACAGGCATTTCTGACCATTACATTACAAATTTAACTGTTGGTGCTTTAAAAGAAGAGCCACTCCTTACTATTTAGCAACCTGCAAAGAACTTGAAAAAGTAAATCATTCTATGATCACCAGATTTGTGAATAAGGGTATTAGAAAATATTTCCTGAATCTTCTGCAGATGAAAGGGTGTTTTTGTTATTTCAGATGCTGCTCCTTATATGATCAAAGCAGGAAAAGCCCTCTGAGTATTTTATCCCAATTTAATTCATATTAGGTGTTTTGCTCATGGAGTACATCGCCCTGCTGAAGTACGTTCCATGTTTGTGAATGTAAATAAACTGATCTCATCCACAAAGAAAGTGTTTCTAAAGGCTCCTGCTCACATCAAGACTTACAAAGAGAAACTACCAAATGTGCCTTTACCTCCCAAACCAACGGTAACTCGGTGTATGTGGGCTGAAGCTGTGTTGTTTCGCAATGAACATTTTGAGGCCATTAGAGGGGTAGTAAATGACTTCGATAATGCAGAGGCTTTGGCAGTTTGCCAATGCAAGGAAGCGTTTAATGATTCCGGTATTAAGAGACATTTGTGTGATTAGCACTCGTTTTTCTCATACACCTGCAAGTATTAAAAAGCTTGGAACTCAGGTTTGGCACTGAATGACTATTCAGTTAAGAGAGAAAATTATTCTAGTGAACTCCTTATAATCTGGAGGTATTCCCAAGAAAACTTAAAGAAAAGAGTTTGAAAACATTTTAAACAATAACCCAGGCTTTGAACCCTTGTGCCAAATTGAGTTTTATTAATGGGATGGATGAACTTTTACCAGAAACAATAACTGCCAACATAGCACCCAAATTCAAATACTGCCCAGCAACAGCAGTTGATGTAGAATGGTCCTTTTCTGCTTATAAAAATGATTTGAGTGATCAAGGACAAAATCTTACTACTGAACATTTGGAACAGTACTCGGTTGTTTATGTTTAAAATATTGGAAAAATGTACAATAAATTGTAAATCATGCTTTGGTCTGATAGCATTAATTAATAGTTAACGCTGTTCAACAAAATTAATGAGTGTACGTTGTTTTTTAAATAAAATATTATGGAGCTTTTGAACATGTCCCTCTGTGTGTGATACACCTCAAAGTTGGTTCTGTACATATTGATTGTTTCATTGCGACTCCCTCGCATCGCATCCGCTTGTTACCAACAACAATATCAAAGAAGGAAAACTTCTTTAACCACGGTATGCGTCCCCAGTTTCCAAATTTTTAGAAAATAATCCCAGAAAGGCCCCTTTCCTAAACTGTACCAGAAGTATTCAGAAAATGATATCACCGTTCTAAATGTACTGATTTTTCACGTGGCCAGCACTCTTCCTCGTAATTGATATGCACAGGTTCGACTTTGAGATATGGTGTACGCAGTAACTACCATGTTTTTTTTATTATTTGATCTTGCATATTTTGACACTTTTCATGCATTTTTAAGCATTTTTCATGGCTATTTTAAGTTTTTATGATGCATATAATCTGGTCTAGTGATATACAGAAGGTGGAAACACAAAAGGGTGAATTCTGTAATAGTACCACCTGCAATCCGAGGATACGTAAGTGTCAATAGTGCTACTTAACCTACATCATCACAGCAGAATGTCAGCTATCAAGTATAATTCTCGATAGTACCTCTGTATCAAATGCCCCCTTCCACTTGTTGCTGAGTTTGAAGCTTGTATGTTTATTAAACCTGTTGAGTACTTTTCCTAGTCTTCTTGTGGATTAAATTCCAGTAATCATGCATGGGCCAGAACTGCTGCCTTGCTGCCTTTCAAACAAGGTTCCCCTCCCCCAGTTTGTTGAGCAACATTATTCAAACAGGATGAACTATGGACACAAATGATTGTGAAATCAGTTTCCATCACTACGGACATCCGAGGAGGAGGACGAGGATGAGATTAGTGTTTATCATTCCGTCGACACCAAGGACATTAGAGATGAAGCACAAGCTCGGATTAGGGAAGGATGGGGAAGAAATCGGCTGTGCCCTTTCAAAGGAACATTTGTCTGTATCAATTTAGGGAAAACACAGAAAACCTAAATCAGGATGGCCAAACCCGGGTTTGAACCATCATCCGCCTGAATGCGAGTCCAGTGTGGTAACTACCGCGCCCTTTGCTCGGTCTTACACCAAACATATTACATACTGAACAGTCATGGCCTCAAGAGTTCACAGAATTTAAAAAATATATATATATATAAGAAAGATGATGAAACTTACCAAACAAAAGCGCTGGCAGGTCGATAGACACACAAACATACACACAAAATTCTAGCTTTCGCAACCAATGGTTGCCTCGTCAGGAAAGAGGGAAGGAGAAGGAAAGACAAAAGGATATGGGTTTTAAGGGAGAGGGTAAGGAGTCATTCCAATCCCGGGAGCGGAAAGACTTACCTTCGGGGGAAAAAAGGACAGGTATACACTCGCACGCACACACATATCCATCCACACATACACAGACACAAGCAGACATTTGTGAAGGCAAAGAGTTTGGGCAGAGATGTCAGTCGGGGCGGATGTACAGAGGCAAAGATGAAGTTGAAAGACAGGTGAGGTATGAGCGGCGGCAAATTGAAATTAGAAATTAGCGGAGATTGAGGCCTGGCGGATAGCAAGAAGAAAGGATATGCTGAAGGGCGAGTTCCCATCTCCGGAGTTCTGACAGGTTGGTGTTAGTGGGAAGTATCCAGATAACCCGGACGGTGTAACACTGTGCCAAGATGTGCTGGCCGTGCACCAAGGCATGTTTAGCCACAGGGTGATCCTCATTACCAACAAACACTGTCTGCCTGTGTCCATTCATGCGAATGGACAGTTTGTTGCTGGTCATTCCCACATAGAACGCTTCACAGTGTAGGCAGGTCAGTTGGTAAATCACGTGGGTGCTTTCACACGTGGCTCTGCCTTTGATCGTGTACACCTTCCGGGTTACAGGACTGGAATAGGTGGTGGTGGGAGGGTGCATGGGACAGGTTTTACACCGGGGGCGGTTACAGGGGTAGGAGCCAGAGGGTAGGGAAGGTGGTTTGGGGATTTCATAGGGATGAACTAAGAGGTTGCGAAGGTTAGGTGGACGGCGGAAAGACACTCTTGGTGGAGTGGGGAGGATTTCATGAAGGGTGGATCTCATTTCAGGGCAGGATTTGAGGAAGTCGTATCCCTGCTGGAGAGCCACATTCAGAATCTGATCCAGTCCCGGAAAGTATCCTGTCACAAGTGGGGCACTTTTGGGGTTCTTCTGTGGAAGGTTCCGGGTTTGAGGAGATGAGGATGTGGCTCTGGTTATTTGCTTCTGTACCAGGTCGGGAGGGTAGTTACGGGATGCAAAAGCTGTTTTCAGGTTGTTGGTGTAATGGTTCAAGGATTCCGGACTGGAGCAGATTCGTTTGCCACGAAGACCTAGGCTGTAGGGAAGGGACCGTTTGATGTGGAATGGGTGGCAGCTGTCATAATGGAGGTACTGTTGCTTGTTGGTGGGTTTAATGTGGACGGACGTGTGAAGCTGGCCATTGGACAGGTGGAGGTCAACGTCAAGGAAAGTGGCATGGGATTTGGAGTAGGACCAGGTGAATCTGATGGAACCAAAGGAGTTAAGGTTGGAGAGGAAATTCTGGAGTTCCTCTTCATTTCCTCTCCAACCTTAACATATGTGTGGATGGATATGTGCGTGTGTGCGAGTGTATAGCTGTCCTTTTTTCCCCCTAAGGTAAGTCTTTCCGCTCCCGGGATTGGAATGACTCCTTACCCTCTCCCTTAAAACCCACTTCCTTTCGTCTTCCCCTCTCCTTCCCTCTTTCCTGATGAGGCAATGTGTGGATGGATATGTGCGTGTGTGCGAGTGTATACCTGTCCTTTTTTCCCCCTAAGGTAATAAGTCTTTCCGCTCCCGGGATTGGAATGACTCCTTACCCTCTCCCTTAAAACCCACTTCCTTTCGTCTTCCCCTCTCCTTCCCTCTTTCCTGATGAGGCAACAGTTTGTTGCGAAAGCTTGAATTTTGTGTGTATGTTTGTTTGTTTGTGTGTCTATCGACCTGCCAGCGCTTTTGTTCGGTAAGTCACCTCATCTTTGTTTTTATATATAATTTTTCCCACGTGGAATGTTTCCTTCCATTATATGATATTTTAGAATGAGGTACTCACTGGCACACTAGTCCATGCTAAATGTAGACAGGCAAAATTCAGTAACTGATATTTGAAAGTGGATGAAAGTACTGTCAGTTTTCTGATACACTGGTTCTATAACCACAGCTGTCATGGGGAAAGGACATCTGCAAAAACGTCAACAGTGTGCGCACATGCAATTACTTATGGCCACAATACAGTGATGAGAGATGTATAAACCAACGACTGTTACAAATCTTGAGTGTTATGAACAAAAATGTAACTGGAATCACTCGAACAGACACTTTCTTCCTATAAGAAAGAAAGTAGCAAATAAAGTCTTAGTATCTGTAAATGCAAGCCTCCCAGAAATGCAAGCCTATGTAACAGCTGCCCATGTTTATGCTTATATGTTGCAATTTCTGCAGGCAAATTAATGCATAATATTCACAAGTCAATGATTTAAATAGTGGACTGAGATTCACTTTTAACTCACTGAGCAATTAATGGAAAATTAATGATTTGTGAAGAAAACTGTATTTCTTGGATAATACATAGTTTGTACAATCTGTGGCTTTAACACACACACACACACAAATATTACATGATGTACAGGTATATGACACATGCGTCTGTAATAACAGGAATGTACAACACAGACTGGGAAACAAAATATTACATCACAATAAAATTTTCTGCAGTCACATTTTTGCTATGTAAACCACTATCCTATATGTACAAAATTTGGGGTCACAATGAATATTTAATACAATAATTAATATTTTTAACAATGTCAGTTTTACATACTGTGCTTAAAAACATGTCTTCTATGGTATAAATCAATATATATTAATACTGAACACATGCCAAAATATGTACATGGAAGTTGTTCTAATTTAAGACACTGAAATAGCTCCTCTAAATGACAGTGTACGATTACTATTGAAGGCAAAAAAATACAAACACTACAACATTTGAAGAATGTATATTCTTTCAATTTTAATACTTTTATGCAATCATTATCCAGTACACACTATACTTCCACCAAAACATTGTTACACTTATTGCCCTTATATACCCCAGCCCATAATACTTTACTGTGAAAGGATGTGGGAAACAATATGACAATTCTATTTACAAATTCATGGTGTACTTTATGCACGCTTTATTATTGCATAATTTAATGAGTTACCAAATAAAAAGAGTGACACACGCAACGAAGAATCAGGTTTTGTTTTTACACACTAAGTGAAGACATATCACTGGTCTTCAGCACATAACTTTTAAATATATTACAGTAGTGGAAATTGTCTCAGAATATTGGAATGTAGTTATCAATTTTTGCCCTGTGTTTCTGGGCAACACATTCTGCAATCCATACAATGTTACGACATTCCTGTTCCTTCAGTTTCAAGTACGAATAGAACACACCGAAGTGGAACTGTTGTAAAAATGCATTCACATTCAATCGTACCTGAAAAGAGAAATGTGTAGGATTCAGATAATGTTGGGGAGCTTTCTTCATTCTTAGTCCAAGTTCTCTTACTACATAATAATTTCAAGACCTACTTGTGTGTCTAGTAACTTACCATTTGATGTGATGCATCCACTATTAAAAAGAAACAGAAATGAAAGAAGGCAACACCCTATCAGTGGGATTACTTATGGGTGTCATGTTGACACTTTGAGATATCATAAGCTCATTAAGATATTTCACCTCTTCTGGCATAATTGCATCGCAACACTCAGGACTGCACACCTAGGCATATGCTGAGAGAGAGAGAGAGAGAGAGAGAGAGAGAGAGAGATATTGCAGAAGAGGAATAAAATTTATAATTTAGAGGAATTAGTACATCTATATTCTGCAAGATAGCTTATGAAACATCTGCCACTGGATTTAGTTGAGCATATCCACGATGCTTTCCCATTTATCGAAAACAACTTGTCATGAAGTGCACTGCTCTTTCTGGATCTCCTCTATTTCTTCTGTCATTCCTTTCTGGTACAGGTCTCAGACTGACACGCAATATTCTAGTATAAGTCACCCAAGTGTCTTGTAAGCCACCTCCTTCAAGGGTGGACTACACTTCCCAAAGATTTGTACAATGGATCTCAGTCTTGCATTTGCCTTTCTTGCTATTTATTTTGTGTGCTCAAGACACCTTAAATCTCTCCATATACTTAGTTCCAGATGTTTAATAGGGTTGACTGCTTCCAGAGGTTGACTAGCAGTTGTGTAGCCATACAGTAATGGGGAAACAGGAGGCTGTAAATGGCGTGGGTAGTAAAACAGCTGTTTAAATACTGATGATGTGGTGTGCACAATGTTCAAAAACTGGTGCCATTGTTTGCAGGTGGCAATTCGTGTGAGTTGGGAACACGTTAGTTGTCACTGTTACACAGAACACTGCTCAGTAATTATAACACTGCTGTTAGATGACATGGCTGCTTTCATACATGTTCCTACCTTTAACTGTGCACGAAATGGCTGTAAAAAGTGTTTAATAGGGGGTGTGGATGAGTTGGTTTATGGGATAGGTATTGCACATGGATCATCCATAGGTGAAAGGGGCTGTAGGGCACCAGACTGCAATACAATATGATGTTACATAGGTTGTGCGGGCAATAGAACATTCTGGAGGCCCACAATAGAGTTTTGGTCAGGATAACACCCACTTCCAGGTGTGATAAGCAGTAGCAGAGTTTCCTGCTCAAGTCTTGCATGATAAGGGAATTACTGGTCAGTGGTTGATTCACAGCCAAGGTAGGATTCCTGGTTTCATGTGAAATATGTTTCTGGGTTACATGGTCAGAATATTTTCACTCTGCAAAGGCTCTGGGAAATTATGAGCATATTTGAATAACTATTGCTTCCCTTAGTCCAAGGATTCCAAGACTGGACAGGGTAACATCTACCCATTCAGGCATAAGACAAGTAGCTTAAGATAGCTTCTTTGGTTGATGTCCAGAATGCTCTTTCAGCTTTTGTAGAGCAAATGTCTATCTCACAAATAATGCATGCAAGTTATTGTTCCCGGTCATCTTGCAAAAATAACAGATACAGTTTAAAGCTAGACCAATGCTTGAATTGTATAATTGTAATGCCAGAGTGGGGAGCCTTGAGAATTAAAAGAGGGTAACATCTCTGGGAAAAATTGGAATGGGGTAGCGGGTGGGAGGTCCACTGGAAGGAATATAAAGACTAGGCAAGATTTTACAAAGAATACGTAGGAGCAGATTTTGGCTACGGAACATGTAAGTTTGTTCAACTTGTGGGTTTATAATGAATGAAAGTTTCGTGGTGAAACCGATCAGAGGAAAAATGTCGTAAAAATAGTTAAAAATGAAAAACACTGAATTAACTTTGCAATTGTTGTCCCAAAAGACAAAAGGATGTCAAACAGTTAATAAAATGAAGGGAGCACAATGCAAATCAACGAATTAGTTTTGCCTTTATATTACAAAAGATGACGATTACTGATGTAATTCACTCTTTAATCTGTGATCCCTTTCTAGTACAAATAAATGCTAAAATCGTAGGATTATAACATTTTACTGATGCAGTTGAAATAAAAACCACCATTCTTAATATTTACTTCCCACTTATACAGATGTACAAATGGATACTAGCTAATTGTCATAGTAAATCCAATAACATATTACACTATTGTCTGCTTGTTTGAATGTTTTGGTGCTGCCCATGCAAATGGTCTTCAGTGAAGTAGCTACTGGCATATTATGTCATAATCTTCCTTTTGTTCTTAATAATGTCACACTTTTCATTAACTCAAAACATGTTTAACTACAATTAGTTAAAGAGCAATTTTTGCAATACACATAATGGTTTCAGCAGTAGAGAAGCTCCTCATTCTTGCCGAAGAGCAAGTTGCTTCCTTCTTTGGACTGATGTCATTACAGTCACTATTGAATAATAGCAGACTATGTGTACAGCATTCATTTTGAAACATCTTTCAGATACTTCAATAAAATTCTTCAGGGTATCAGACCGCATCGTCATAATTTAAAATGCGCCAACGTTTCGGCCAGCGTTGCAGCTAGCCTTCATCAGGGCCTTACGTTAACTGCTAAATGAACACACTTGATTCCTTAAATAGCTGCACGAGAAAACCGTGTCGTTACTTGATTGGCTGTAAAGGGAGGAGGAGGAGGGGTGAAAGGTATGCTTTATTGGTGTTTCCTTTATTATCTGTCATTGGCTGAAATAGCTGTTTTCTATTGGTCTTCATATTAATCCACCCCATTGGAGGAGACGGACGAATAGCGAACAGGTGATGGCTGTGACGTTACACTGTTTCCATGCTGTCCAGAAGCCGGCTGCGGCGTCCCATTGCTCTGTGCGCTCGCGACCACTGCGGCTCTCCGCGTGTCTGCATGGGCCGCCACGGCTCTGCCGCCGCTCCGTAGCCCTGCTATTGCAGGCAGCCAAGACCTCGGAAGCTTGTACCTGTCCTCTCTATTCATGTTGGCGGGTCTTTTGGCTATTTCTATCGCCTCTCTAATCTTTCTTTTGAAAGTGAGAGGCTGTTTCGCCAGGACGCGGGCTTCTTGAAAAAATATTGGTTTCCCGCACTTGTCTCGGTGTTCCGCCACTGCTGACTTAGTGTGTTGTTTCAGGCGGATATATCTTTCATGTTCCGAGAGCCTTGTGCTAATCGGACGTCCCGTCTCACCTATGTAGACTAATCCACACGCACAACCAATTTCATACACGCCAGCTGTGTGTAGTTTGTCAACTGCATCCTTGGTACAACCGAGCATGTCTGATATTTTGTTTCTGCTTCGGAAAATTGGTTTGATGTCGGCTTTTCGTAGAATTTTGCCAATACGTTCGGTGACCCCTTGTACATATGGTAACACAGCAATGCTCTGTGCCTCCTTCTCCTCTTCCCTATTAATCTTCTCCCTTGTCGACATGGTGCTGTCTATCATCTGCTTCCCATAGCCATTAGTTCCGAAGATGGACCTGAGGCGTTCAAGTTCTGTCTTCAGATGTTCTTCGTTGCTTATCCTGTACGCTCTCTTCGTTAGCGTGTGCAGGGCGGACTTCTTCTGCGTGGGGTGATGGTGGGAGGAGGCGTGAAGGTACCTGTCCGTATTGGTTGGTTTCCTGTACACTTTGTGGCCAAGTTTACCATCAGGTTTTCGATAAACTTCCACGTCGAGAAAAGGCAGCACCCCATTCTTCTCTGTTTCCATTGTAAACTGAATTTTCCTATGCTGTTGGTTAAGGTGCTTGTGGAAGTTCTGTAACTCCTCTTCTCCGTGGGGCCAGATGACGAAAGTATCATCGACATAGCGAAGCCAACAATTTGGGCGTAATGGTGCGGACTGGAGGGCTGTTTCCTCAAATGCCTCCATGAAAATTTCTGCTGCGATAGGCGATAGGGGTGAGCCCATAGCTACACCGTCAGTTTGTTCATAAAATTGACCTCTCCACTTGAAATAGGTGGTCGTCAGACAGTGGCGCACAAGCTCACATATCAGGTGCCACACGTTCTTCTAGGATGTTCACAGTATCTGACACTGGGACATTCGTGAATAGGGATTTGACGTCGAAACTAACCATCAGATCTTGGTCCGTAACACGCATTTCCTTTAGGAGAGACACGAAGTGAGTGGAATCCTTAACGTAGGACTCGGTTTGGTGCACTAGGTGTCGGAGCCTAGGTGCCAGTTCTTTCGCTAGGTAGTAGGTCGGCGAATTTATACTGTTTACTATGGGCCTTAAGGGGAAGTCGGTTTTGTGTACCTTCGGTACACCATATATCCTTGGTGCCTGTGTCACTTGCGGGATGAATCTTCTGGCCTTGTCGAAGTTGATTCTAGAGTGCTTGAGCAGTGCCTGCGTCGTTTTGATTACCTTGGCCGTCGGATCTCCCTGAAGTTTCTTGTAGATAGGTTCTGTGAGAATATCTTCCATTCGTTTGTTGTGATCAGTTGTGTCCAGGACTACAGTGGCGTTGCCCTTATCTGCCTGCACCACTACTAAGTGGGGGTTGTCCCTGAGTTCCTTGATGGCACGGTATTCCTCAGCGTTGATGTTTTGCTTCGGTGGCTTTGCTTTATTCAGAACTCTGACCGTTTCCTGCCGGATCTTCTCCGCCTCGGCCTGTGGCAGATGACGTACCGAAGCCTCTACGGATTCTATGATATCTTCTTTTGGAACTTGCTTAGGTGCGACTGCGAAATTCATCCTCTTGGCCAGAATTGCTGTGGTTGCTTCGCTCAAGGTGTGGCTGGAGAGGTTGACCACTGTCCGTCGCCTGTCCAGCGTCAATGTTTCGTCCGTGGCTTTCTGTTGTAGTTTGTCGTACTTTCTCATCTGTCGGTTAGTAATACTATTGCTGGTCCTTGATGCTTGCTGAAAGGTTAACCTGTCGACTTTATCCCAGTCTTCCATCTGAAGTTTTCCGGCCAGAAATAGGTGCAGATCACACAAATTCCTGTTGTGAGCATCGAGACATATGCGGATGTGGCGGATCCTTTCCCGTAGCAATGCTTTACTGGCTTTAACACAGATATTCCTCGCCTTGTTCGTTTTTATGTGAGACGTCAACCGCAAAGAATACGGCACAACACTCGTGTCTCTGCATCTCTTCAAAAAAGCAAGGTCATTCAGCAGTTTACATCTTTTTAAACGCAGTGCTTCTAACTTCTTGATGTTTCCGTGGATTTCCTGCCCATACAGGTTGGTTAAATGTAAGCGTAGGCTTCCGCGGCCGTTGTCTTCTTCAATAAAATTCTTCAGGGTATCAGACCGCATCGTCATAATTAAAAATGCGCCAACGTTTCGGCCAGCGTTGCAGCTAGCCTTCATCAGGGCCTTACGTTAACTGCTAAATGAACACACTTGATTCCTTAAATAGCTGCACGAGAAAACCGTGTCGTTACTTGATTGGCTGTAAAGGGAGGAGGAGGAGGGGTGAAAGGTATGCTTTATTGGTGTTTCCTTTATTATCTGTCATTGGCTGAAATAGCTGTTTTCTATTGGTCTTTATATTAATCCACCCCATTGGAGGAGACGGACGAATAGCGAACAGGTGATGGCTGTGACGTCACACTGTTTCCATGCTGTCCAGAAGCCGGCTGCGGCGTCCCATTGCTCTGTGCGCTCGCGACCACTGCGGCTCTCCGCGTGTCTGCATGGGCCGCCACGGCTCTGCCGCCGCTCCGTAGCCCTGCTATTGCAGGCAGCCAAGACCTCGGAAGCTTGTACCCGTCCTCTCTATTCACGTTGGCGGGTCTTTTGGCTATTTCTATCGCCTCTCTAATCTTTCTTTTGAAAGTGAGAGGCTGTTTCGCCAGGACGCGGGCTTCTTGAAAAAATATTGGTTTCCCGCACTTGTCTCGGTGTTCCGCCACTGCTGACTTAGTGTGTTGTTTCAGGCGGATATACCTTTCATGTTCTGAGAGCCTTGTGCTAATCGGACGTCCCGTCTCACCTATGTAGACCTATGTAGACTATATTTTTTCTTGCTGATATATTCAGCCAGGTGAGTGGTCACTGAAAATGATGTAATTGTATCATGATCTTTACCATATCAGGTACATCAAATGAAAGTCAGTATTGCAACAATTGTAGAAAGTACCACAAAGGTATCACAAATTTAGAAGCTAATGACAACATACCACTTCCCGCTGGTAGAATGTTAGTCTCATTCACCCTGGACCACATAACCCCACTTGGGCAACACGTATTCAGAGGTCTGAACAGGAGATTAGTTTACCTCCAGCATAGACTTCTGCACCCTCTTCTAACTAAGCTATTGGCATAATGATCTGATTCCATATGTGAAAGTTTAAAGCTGCCATAATGTATGAATTTTTACTCAAAAGCTATGTAGTGATTGGGATGAAACCCATTACTTTTATATTATCTGACAGACTTATGCACAAAATTAGATTGCATTAAGAACTGCCCATACAATCTTTGTTTTGAAATATACTTTTAACATACACTGATGAGTCATACACTGAAAGAAAGGACTGGAAAAATATAAGTTGGTCAATTACAAAAATAGGTCTGTGCCTGCCAGGATACATAATAATATATCAATGAAAATTACCACTTTTTGAAGATATAATGTAATTGGATGGATCCAATAAAACATGTATCACTTCCTCCACTTCTTCTAACCTATTAGGTGCCAGCTCGGGTGGTAAAAAGAAACATGTCCTAGCCATAATTTAACACACAACCAGTTACAAAGCACATTCAGGGACTACCAATGCAGCCTTCTTAGATCTATACATGTCCAATATTAGATGTGCAGTGCTGAACTAAAATATATAAAAAAACTATTGTCTAAATCTTATAAACACAGTACACTTTGCATTCCTGTAAAATATAAATAATTCTGTACCCTTTATCAGTTAGAGTGGAGAACTGAATTTAAGGCCAGTTTGATCCCTATCAAGTGCCACAACATTCTGCTTGAAATGGATCACAGATGGCCTTATTGTTTCAAGATGGCACATTAAATTTCACTCTACTGCTACACAAACTACATATGGAATGTCACTGGTTGTGGGTCACACAACAAGGAAAGAGAGAACACTAGACTGCAATTGGTAGCTCACAAGCTTAATTTAGAAGACGAATATGGAGAGATGGATTAGTGTTTAATTTTCCTTGTAATGTAACATATTATTATTATTTCTTTCTTTTCTCAGACGTTAAGTCTGGTCAAAAATGGAAAGTGACGCGGACCTTGATCAAGCGTGACTTCCTTTTAACTGTACAGTATATGTTATATTGCATTTAGGAACTTTCGGGTAATTGAACATGTCAATAATTACGGATTTCTGTAGTTGTATATATAAGTTTGGATGTAGCTGTATTGCGTTGATGTGCTGGTGGATATTGTGTGGTATGACTCCTGTAGTTGATAGTATAATTGGTATAATGTCAACTTTATCCTGATGCCACATGTCCTTGACTTCCTCAGCCAGTTGGATGTATTTTTCAATTTTTTCTCCTGTTTTCTTTTGTATATTTGTTGTATTGGGTATGGATATTTCAATTAGTTGTGTTAATTTCTTCTTTTTATTGGTGAGTATGATGTCAGGTTTTATCTGTTATAATGGTTCTGTTCCAGTATAATTTGTATTCATCATTCTCCAGTACATTTTGTGGTGCATACTTGTATGTGGAAACATGTTGTTTTATTAGTTTATGTTGTATGGCAAGTTGTTGATGCATTATTTTTGCTACATTGTCATGTCTTCTGGGGTATTCTGTATTTGCTAGTACTGTACATCTGCTTGTGATGTGATCTACTGTTTCTATTTGTTGTTTGCAAAGTCTGCATTTATCTGTTGTGGTATTGGGATCTTTAATAATATGCTTGCTGTAATATCTGGTGCTTATTGTTTGATCCTGTATTGCAATCATGAATTCTTCCGTCTCACTGTATATATTGCCTTTTCTTAGCCATGTGTTGGATGCGTCTTGATCGATGTGTGGCTGTGTTAAGATGATACGGGTGCTTGCCATGTAGTGTTTTCTTTTTCCAATTTACTTTCTTCGTATCTGTTGATGTTATGTGATCTAAAAGGTTGTAGAAGTGGTTATGAAATTGCAGTGGTGTAGCCGATGCATTTATATGAGTGATTGCTTTGTGTATTTTGCTAGTTTCTGCTCGTTCTAGAAAGAATTTTCTTAAATCGTCTACCTGTCCATAATGTAGGTTTTTTATGTCGATAAATCCCCTTCCTCCTTCCTTTCTGCTTAATGTGAATCTTTCAGTTGCTGAATGTATGTGATGTATTCTATATTTGTGGCATTGTGATTGTGTAAGTGTATTGAGTGCGTCTAGGTCTGTGTTACTCCATTTCACTACTCCAAATGAGTAGGTCAATATTGGTATAGCATAAGTATTTATAGCTTTTGTTTTGTTTCTTGCTGTCAATTCCGTTTTCAGTATTTTTGTTAGTCTTTGTCTACATTTTTCTTTTAGTTCTTCTTTAATATTTGTATTACCTATTCCTATTTTTTGTCTGTATCCTGGATATTTATAAGCATCTGTTTTTTCCATCGCTTCTATGCAGTCGCTGTGGTTATCCAATATGTAATCTTCCTGTTTAGTGTGTTTTCCCTAGACTATGCTATTTTTCTTACATTTGTCTGTTCCAAAAGCCATATTTATAACATTACTGAATACTTCTGTTATCTTTAGTAATTGGTTGAGTTGTTGATTTGTTGCTGCCAGTAGTTTTAGATCATCCATGTATAGCAAATGTGTGATTTTGTGTGGTTATGTTCCAGTAATATTGTATCCATTATTTGTATTATTTAGCATGTTGGATAGTGGGTTCAGAGCAAGGCAGAACCAGAAAGGACTTAATGAGTCTCCTTGGTATATTCCATGCTTAATCTGTATTGGCTGTGATGTGACATTATTTGAATTTGTTTGGATATTAAATGTGGTTTTCCAATTTTTCATTACTATGTTTAGGAACTGTATCAATTTAGGATCTACTTTGTATATTTCCAATATTTGTAGTAACCATGAGTGGGGTACATTATCAAAAGCTTTTTGGTAATCAATGTATGCGTAGTGTAGCGACCTTTGTTTAGTTTTAGCTTGATATGTCACCTCTGCATCTATTATCAGTTGCTCTTTACATCCTCGTGCTCCTTTGCAACAGCCTTTTTGTTCTTCATTTATAATTTTGTTCTGTGTTGTATGTGTCATTAATTTCTGTGTAATGACTGAAGTTAATATTTTGTATGTTGTTGGTAGGCATGTTATGGGGCTGGGTTTGCTGTGTCTGCTTGATCTTTAGGTTTCAGACAAGTTATTCCATGTGTAAGTGTATCAGGGAATGTGTATGGGTGTGCAATGTAACTGTTGAATAATTTAGTTAGATGTGAATGTGTTGAGGTGAACTTCTTTAGCCAGAAATTTGCTATTTTATCTTTTCCAGGGGCTTTCCAATTGTGAGTAGAATTAATTGCTTGGGTGACTTCATGTTGCAAAATTATCACTTCAGGCATTTGTGGTATCATCTTGTATGTATCTGTTTCTGCTTGTATCCACCGTGCATGCCTGTTATGTTGTACCGGGTTTGACCATATGTTGCTCCAGAAGTGTTCCATGTCTGTTATGTTTGGTGGATTGTCTATTTTAATGTGTGTGTTATCTATTGTCTGGTAAAATTTCTTTTGGTTTGTGTTGAATGTTTGGTGTTGTTTCCTTCTATTTTCACTTTTTTTGTATCTTCTAAGTCGTTATTATTATTATTATTATTTATTATTATTATTATTTTCTTATCTTTTCTTTTCTCCCTCGTTCTTTTCTTTATATATATTCCAATTGTTCATTAAAAGGTGTAATACAAACTGGTCGAGCTAGTAAAGTTTATTTGTACATTCACGATGACCATAGCCAACTGTTCATCATTCCAAGACGTGCTGAGAATCCTGCATCAAGAGGATTGAAGCAGACAAGAATAATTTACGTGAGCAGAAGATGGGTGATCCGGAACCAGTATTGTCATACCAATCTCAATGCACAATGGTGGTAACAGAAAAAGAAGTACGTAAATTTAAATGCTGAATATATGTACTGAATATTGAGGGTCTGTTGATACCAATGTCAGTTAAAGTTCACTCAGGATATGTGTACCTTCCAATTTCTTTCAAAATTTCCCTTTTAATTATTTAAGCAGCAGTTTTTAATCAGTTTCTAACATATATCACATTTTAGTCCCCCCGCCACTATTCATCCTTCAATGAACAGTGTGTAATAGCTAGGCAGCAACAAGGATGTGGCATGAAAATGGCCCTGGTTTCTTCAAAGCATCCATAAAGACATTTGCCTTAATTACTTAAGGAGAATAAAGAAAACCTTCATCTACATGATCACACAGAAATCAGAACATTGCTTCTCCTCAACTGAAGTCAATTATCTCATCCACTAGACTAGCCAATTGGAGTCAGGCTAGTTTCAGAGCCATATATCCACAGCTGAAGTGCTTTTAAAGATATCCCTATACCACAATGAATTCAAATCCTTAAGGTACAATACCCATGTAAGTTATTTATCAGATGTGAGGCCAAGAATCATATAGCATTTTTAAACAGGGTTTTATGGGCAAAATGCTCATTTTGAGAGCAGATAAAGTAAAAAATGTCAACTATGAAATAATGACATGGTTGATAAGAAAAAAAGAAGAAACTGGACTGAAGATGCTGATACTAACCAAACTATATCAAAACTAACAAGTAATTGCTGCAAGGAGAAAGAACTATAAATTACAAAATTATCCATAAACAATATTAAGACACTTTACAGCAGGTACTATGGAGGACTTACTGTTAACTGAATCTCTGTGAGACAAAATTATTTTATTTAAGTTTAAGTATCTAAGTATATCAGAAGTATATAAGAAGAGAGGGTCTTTTCAACATTGGAAGAAGAATGCAGAAACTTAACATGTGGAGCTGTACAAGGATATGATGCCTCCAAGTGCTATCATAGGCCAATTCTGGATTTAAAAAAAAAAAAAAAACCAACTGCATAAGAGAGAGTGATGTCCTGCTGTCTACAGGAAGTTCACATTTTCATGGTTGGAAAAATGCCTTCTGAACCTATACTGGAAGAGGAAAATAGTTTCATGGATACCAGGAATCACATAGGACTCTCTCATACTAATGAGACCAACACTCCCTTAGCATTTGTTCTCCAGTGCACTAATATACTGTTTTGCATTCAATGACATCCAGGTACAGTTTGCTGGACCTCAGACTCTGCAGACAGCAGATTCAATATAAGACATGAGCATTCCCCATTTCACTGTTGTTCAGAACCAAAGTTCCAATTCTAAATTGCCACAGTCTCTGACAGCAGTAGAAAACTGGATCCTGGTTGTCAGTGGCCATTGTCAGAGTGTAGTACACCATCACTATGTAGGCTCTTACTCCAACCGTTGTCAACCTTCTCTAGGAAAAAACGTTGTTGGTAATGTGCCATGACAACCATAAACCCTTACGTTGGCATCTCAAATTTGTGGGTTTAGTAGAATGTTCAACCAAACCAAGAAACTTGCCAGACACTCTTCTCCCTATTTTCTATTGCTTGCTGTAGTTTAGGCTTTGTGAGTTCACTGCTGTGAGATATTTTGTGACAGCAAGGCAATGCTCCTTGCTCTGCAAACAACATGCTTTAATTACAAGATTTATCTCAAGTGTACTGTCACGCATCCAAACTGTGTAAGTAAAAGCTGAGTAGACTGGGAGAAAAATGTGCTGTCAATATATATTTGTACACACATGGAGAACGTGCCATTATGTTTGTAGTAAAAGGGATATA